>NC_044985.1:32828696-33428696 GCF_008728515.1 Papio anubis
AGAGCAAGACTCTGTCTCAAAAAATAAATAGATAAAAATAAATAAATAAAATAAAAATCCAAAAACCAAAAACTCGTATAAGAGATATTTTGCTAAACTAGAGACTCTCAAGCCCTCTGTGTCTTACAGTGTAAACTCCACAATGCCTGCCCAGCGAGGACTCATGGGGGACCTGAAAGGAACTGGGTTCCGGACAGGTTTCGCCTCTGGTTGCCTAAATTCTGTCACCTCTTCATCTTTGTCAGTTTTAAAAGGTCTATTGTAATGAGTTGCTTTTCTTTATTGTGACTTTTGCAGATCACATACTTGTGCCTACAGTTAGAAATAGTTGATGTAGATGGGAGTTTTTTCCTAGTGCCACCCAACCCCTCACTTAATCGAGTTCTTTCTGTAGGGTAATTATAGATTGGAGCAAAGGTAAGGGATATTTTCAGAGGAAGACAGAGGGAAGGAGGAGCCTCAAGCTGAAGTCATAGATACTGCAGGAGACCAAGAAATCCAGGATCCTGGAATGCGATTAAGTCAAAAAAGCCCTATACAGGGTCTGCATTCTCTGAAAGGAGGATTTTACGTATTTAAATTACACATTGTGATCTTCCAAAGGCTTTCGGAAGGGGATGTTAACTCCCTGAGTGTCCCTGAGTGGACAGAGCAGTCACATGTTAAAGCTGTTTTTCACTTTAATCCCCCTGGTTTTGGTCTGACCTCCAGTGGTGACTCTATTACCTTGTATTGAGGGGAACAAACAGATAAGCCTACATAAAATTGGAAAGATTAGCTTCTCGAGATGGAGCACTTAAGGTAGGTTTTCAGTAAATATATGACTCACTGGATGGTGTTAATGCTAAGCTTGGTGGACACCAACACACAGAAGGTCCTGGGCTTGTGTTGCCTATACCCAGGGTTGGCGCTGGGGAGGACACAGGGGGTTCCAGCTCCAGCTGAGGAAAAGGGGACGGACTGTTCTTTTTGTTCAGTGTGTGATGCTGGGAAGGGCTTCTCTTGGCCCCATGCCCTACTTTGTGATCCTTTTCTGCACACTGATATAGATGGACGGAGATGCTTTGTGTTTTTTCTTTCTGCCCAAAGAGATGCTTGGAGGTCATCTGAATGGTACAGGCTTCCCAGCCGCCCCACCAAGCCTGCCAAGTGATTTCGAACAAGGCTATCTGAACGCACGGTGCTCATGTACTGACGGGCTGACATCTTAAGTGTTTCAGGAAACTCTTGCCCTGCTTGGGAGGTCAAGGAGGCAACTGGGGTTGGAACAAAGAGAGTCTTGTTCAGTGGCTGGTGGCCTGGGTCCTGTTTCTTCTTTCACATGTGCTCCTAAAAGATCACATTCCATGGGAAAAGTTTGTGGATAAAATTATACAGGATGCAGTTATAAAGATCTTTCTCCTATGTGCTTTCCGGGAGAAACAAGGTGATGAAGCAGTGGATTTCTTTGCTCCCCAAGTTCATCTTTGATCCTTCAGCTACAATACACTTTCACTGTTCTTTCTCAGTTCTTGTACCTTGTTCTCCCACTCACCTTCTCTGCCCACATCCTCTCTGCCCATTCCTAAACTTACTCATTCTTCAAGATTTGGTGTCCCTCAAGGATGCCATCCCATATTACCCATTTATTACTGGAAATCTGGTACATTTCTAGTCTCTGAATTTCTATAGCTCTCAGCTGTTTTCCTACTTCTTTACTGCTGTTGCCTGAAGTTAACTAGGCATTGTGGTCTGGACTGCACATTCATCTGTACGTGCTGTCAGTGGTGAAGCAGGAAGACTCCTCCTAAGGAGCACTTCCTATACACACACATACACAGACACACCACAATAATCTTCACACAATTTTATTATTCCACCCCCATATATCATATAAGTACACACACACAGACATATGCACAATTCACACAATATATATACACAGACATACCATACACCACATACCGTGCATAACTTCTTACATATACATTGTGTTAATAATAATAATAGTTAGACATTGGCGTACACACCACAGCCACATATATGCATACATTGCGACACAATTCATATACACCTCACATATCATACATCCCCCACATACATTGTACACACACACAGACATATGCACACCACACACATATATACAACAGACACCTCACACACAGACATATTACACACCACATACCACACCCCACATACATTGTACACATACACAGACATATGCACACCACATACATATACACAGGCACATCACACACAGATGCACCACACACCATACCTCCCACATACATCACACACACACACACATACACACACACAGACACACCATATACCACATACCCCCCACATACAGGATACACACACAGACATATGCACACCACACACATATACACAGACACACCACATGCATAATATACACACAGACACACCACACACCATATACCACACTGCTTAAATACATCATACACACAAACATATACACATCACACATATACCTACACAGACACACCACACACCACATACCACACACCCTCCCACATACATCATACACATACAGACATATACATACCACAGACATACCTCACACCACACAAGGCCCTCACATGCATCATAAACACACACAGACATATATATCACAACACATACAGAGACACCACACAACACATACTGCACATGCCCCCATACATCATACACATGCAGACATCACACACTTGCACACACAGACATCACACACCTTGCACACACAGACATCACACACTTGCACACACAGACATCACATACCACCCCTCCACATACATCATACATATACACACAGGTATATGCACACCACACACAAACACAGTCACACACTACACACTATATACCACATGTGACCCCTACATACATCATAAACATACAGAGATGTACACCTCACACACCTACATATGGATATGCATATGACACACTATATACCATTACAATTCCCATCATAGGGCTAATAATAGCCAGACATACACACATACAGACATACCATAGTACCCTACAATTCGTTACACATCGTGAGCAGTATACCCCCTACATACACACACAATATATAAGACAATTGCCACACAGACGCTTCCTGGCCATACAAGGCTACATGCACAATGGCTACCCAGGTACCCTGGCATATACACATACAACACAATAATAATATACCCCTCATACACACACACACACACACAATCGCATAAGGCTAATCGCAATGGAGTTGTTGGCATTACCTGGGTATACTGATATACAATACAATAATAATACCACAGTAGAATGCCACACGCCACAAGCACTCCCACACTCGCCACACTTCCTACATTCATTATGAGATAGATGGAATAATTTTCATGCATTATTATTCTTTATATCTCATCAATAGATGACATATGATATATTTATTATTCAATATATGATATATATGTTCATGAACATGATATAGATATTCAATAACTTTTTATTATATATGGATTTAACCTCACACCCTACAATATGTATCACAATACAAGGCTGGGTATTACAAGGCCACCACACATCACAATATCCATATGCTCTCCTAACACGTCACACACACACAGACACACACACACACACACAGGCACGCTCCACTTGCCCTACGTCCTCCCCTGCATACGCACACCTGCAGATTGTTTCGGCAGGCCTAGTTTACTGCACACAAAGCCCTTACCGCTCTTGGGCATCTGGGCTGGATCAAGCAGGCCAGCTGCTAGGCCTGCAGTGGATTTGGGTATGCGTCTGTTCCTGTGGGGATGGGAGGCATTATTATGAGAACACTCACTTTTCTCACATTGATTTTAGGGTGAGGACTTCAGAGAGACACAAAGTAGAGAGTGTCCTAGATTCATCTCTGGTTCTGCCTTGGTTCTTGCCCTGACAAAGGCAAACAAAGGGATGTCAGCAGTTGTATAAGCCAGGAATCAATGGGGAGATAAATCCATTGAAAGGGAAAGCATATAGGAAAATAGATGTGAGTCAATTATAAATGATTTTTGGATTATCAGTCGTTCTTCTCTGGCTGTGGGCTACTGAGGAGAAGCTAAAGGATTATCATCAATTATTAAAAAGCTCTGGAGGGCTTGGGTAGGGGAGGTCTTTTGATTGGCTGAGTGGAGTCATGACATTTGACAATACGGAAATGATGTTCTCACCGTAGGTATTGTTCCTGCCAGTGATCTCCATGCTTCAGAGCATGTGGGGGCCCATTGTCTAATTTGTTACATGTTTATGATGGAATATACAGTTTAAAAGTTATCAAGATCTGAGATTGTCAGTCTGTCATTTGGCACTGTTTTCTTTCCTAAGATATGTATTAATTGTCAGAGATAGAAATGTGTTTCAGACTCTTCAGGTGAAATAAACTCCAACAACTTGTTCGTGAGAACCTCCTATGAGCTGAGTGATATAATACTAACATTTATTTGAGCCCGTCCCATGTCACTAAGCACTTTATATATCCTATTTAACTTAAATTATACAATAATGCTATGTAATAAATACTAAATTTTGTAAGCAATGGAGAGAAATATACATGCACTGGCCATCCCTATCTTTAGGAAGTACGCAGTCAAACTAAAAAACAATATCAATACATCAAACTATTTAGATTCTTAATAGATAAGGGCATTCCAGAGGAGTACCCTTTTTCCAGATGAGACAGCTTTGCTGGAAGCCAGACTGCCGGATGAGGTGGCTCATGCCTGTAATCCCAGCACTCTGGGAAGCCAAGGTGGGCAGACACTTTGAGCTCAGGAGTTGGACACCAGCCTTGGTAACATGGCAAAACCTTGTCTCTACAAAAAATACAAAAATTAGCCGGGTGTGGTGGTGCACACCTGTAGTTCCAGCTACTAGGGAAGCTGAGGTTGGAGGATCACTGGAGCCTCAGAAGTGGAGGTTGCAGTCAGCATTTCAGCCTGGGCAACAGAGTGAGACCTTGTCTAAAGAAAAAAAAAAATCTGGAAACTTCTCTGGGTGTACTGTTGGCACTGATCACTTTAAACCTGCAGACCGTGTGTTTGTTCACTGATGGGTTGTTGAACTCATATGAGAACTTAAGTGCTTATTTGATGGTGGGCTTAGGCAAAGGCTCTCTGGAGCTTGTGTGTTGCTTTAAATGCTTCTGGAAGTCTTCTTTAGGAGTTGCTGTCAGATCCTATGGCATCTTTTCTAAGATCTTCAGAGGTGGCAAATTCTGGACCTTAGAAGTGGATTTGGTAATATCCAAATAGCAGGATAATTTACCTGTCCCCATCCCCTTAGGTAAAATGAGTAAAGTAGAAAAGGGGGGAAAGAAGAATATAAGACTATCTTAAACGTGGATTTAGGTGTTAGAAACAGCTAAAACTTATTTAGAACAATTCAGCCTGGGGACTACAGATTTTTAAAAGAAATTGATGAAGTGTATTTTCTTTATTGATCTGTTAAATGATACTGAAAGTGTTGCCAGAATAAGGTTCTTAGAAATTTTGAAAAATTGGCCGGGTGCGGTGGCTCAAGCCTGTAATCCTAGCACTTTGGGAGGCCGAGACGGGCGGATCACGAGGTCAGGAGATCGAGACCATCCTGGCTAACACAGTGAAACCCCATCTCTACTAAAAAAAATACAAAAAACTAGCCGGGCGACGTGGCGGGCGCCTGTAGTCCCAGCTACTCGGGAGGCTGAGGCAGGAGAATGGCGTAAACCCGGGAGGCGGAGCTTGCAGTGAGCTGAGATCCGGCCACTGCACTCCAGCCTGGGCCACAGAGCCAGACTCCGTCTCAAAAAAAAAAAAAAAAGAAATTTTGAAAAATTTTGGAAATCAGTTCTAAAGGTTGTTTCATTAAAGGACATTACCTTACTTGGACCTGCAGGCTCTGGTCAGTTTGTAAATACTCAAAACCCAAACCCATATATTCTCATTCCTTCTCCTGCTCCCTTTCCCTTCTCCTCCTCACCCCACACTAGCCACATAGACACTGATTTGCTGCCTTGAGTGGCCACTGGAGGCAATACTGTGGGCCTCAGAATTTAACAGCACAAGTGCTCCCCTGCTGGATAAACAGATGAACACATTGAGTTTTTCCACCAACTTCTGGTCTGTTGGCAAGTCAGGTAGATGCCCAAGGGAGCCGGCAGGCACACGTGGGTGCTTCCTGCTCCACCAGGTTCTGTCTAAGGAACCCAGCAATGGTTCCTCCTCTCTCTCCTGTGTCTCCCAGCACCCTTTAACGGCCTGTGTTTGTATTTTCACCCACTAGGGGAAGCTGCACGACCCCCAGCTCATGGGGATCATCCCACGAATTGCTCATGATATCTTTGACCATATCTACTCCATGGATGAGAACCTGGAATTTCACATAAAGGTATGTATTACTGATTGGTCAAGAGAAGACACTGGGCCCCAGATAACGTTTCTTATCCCTCCTCCTTTCAAATAGATATAAAAGATGATCTTACTAATTTAAATTACATTCTTGTGGTAAGCAGAGCCCTCTTCCTTACTGATCTAGGCTAACAGGTATCTGGAGGGTTTGCTTGAAATATCCAGATAATGAAAGCAAAAGCCTTCTTTAGCAGGAAATCATCTTGATTGTTGCCCGAATTCTACCCTTTATCCTCTGGATCTCCGTGGATATGACTGAAATGTGTTTGTGTGTGGGTTAGGGCAGCATTTCTCAAAGTGTGTTCTGTGGAACACAGTGCCTCGTATTATTAATGGTGGGCTTGCAGGGAAAAGGGCTATAAGGCCAAATGAGCTGGGAAAGTGCTTCCTTGAACAGTGTTAAATTTATCACAAGTTTCAACGTGCTCTGCAAAGGGGACATGTATTAGATTACATTTCCCAGCTTATTTGAATATAGACACATTTCTCCCCCTAAGAGTATCACAGACTTGTGTTTTGAGCAGAGTGTCACAGAGCAGAACTCTGAGAAATGTTGGGAAGAGGAATTCTCCTCCTTTTTATCTTCCTCTTTGTATTTTGTTTTTGTTTTAAACCAGAACTTGTTATGGACTTCAATTTGCATTAAAAGAGAGATTTCTACTCTCATACTGTAGCTGTTTAATAATAAAATTTGTTATTAGGATATATTCATTGGAACACCTCTTTTGCAAGTGACTGAAAGGCACTTGTTTAAGCAAATAGAGGATATTGTTATAAGATACAGAATCTGACAGTAGGCATTTTGTGGAGGATGAAGTGTGGAGGGCAGGAAATCTAAGCCCTGTTTTTCTTTTTTCTTTTTAAACTTTTTAAACAATTGAGATATTGTTCACATAACGCAAAATTCACCCTTTAAAAGTGTATAGATTGATGGTTTTTAATATATTCCCAACAGCGTACAATGATGATCCTTATCTAATTCTTGAGCATGTCATCACCTCCAGAAGAAACCCCAAATCCGTTATAGTCCCTGCTTTTCTGCCCTCTTGCTTGACTTCTTTCTCTTGTTCTGGAGCATCTTCTCTCTTTTTGGTGGGAGAAGGGGTTGGCAACATGGCAGCTGCTACTCCAGCATTCCCTTATTTCCAACCCCAAATTCCCTTGGGAAGGGACTCATTGGCCCAGCCTACATAGGCTCCCCCCTGCCTGATGAGCTGTGTCCAGGATGCACATGCTGTCTGGGGGCCCCCACTGTGGCTGGGGAGGGTGAAGGGGCAGTTCTAAGAAGACTTGCTGAGCAGATCCGCTAAGAGATTTCCCTTCAGGCTGGGATCTTAGTGCACCAGGCCCATCTGTTCAGAGATGAGGAAACGGAAGTTTAAAGATGCATGGTTAGTTAGGCCGGGCGCAGTGACTCACACCTGTAATCCCAGCACTTTGGGAGGTTGAGGCGAGTGGATCGCCTGAGGTCAGGAGTTTGAGACCAGCCTGGCCAACATGGTGAAACCCTGTCTCAACTGAAAAAAGAAAAAAAAAAATTAGCCAGGCATGGTGGTGTGTGCCTATAATCCCAGCTACTCAGGAGGCTGAGGCACGAGAATCACTTGAACCCGGGAGGCAGAGGTTGCTGTGAGCTGAGATCGCTCCACTGCACTCTAGCCTGGGTGACAGAGAGAGACTCTGTCTGAAAAAAAAAAAGACGCAGAGTTAGAAGGCCCAACTTAAACAGCAAGTTATTGATAAAGCTAAGAATTGACCCTAGGTTCTTTCAATTATATGAAACTTCTCCCCTTACTACTATATACCTTTCGTAAATGACATAAAAAGAAGGCAACAACTGTTTGCCCAACTCTAAATTACATCTAGCAAATCACTTTTCCTTAGGAGTCCTTTTGTTGGCTAAAGCCTGCTTCTCCTTCTTGCCAAGATTCTTTATATCTAAGGATACAGAAGCTTGTTGCTTTGATGGGATCAAGATTTAGAAGCTTAGTGCTTCTTTAGGGCTGTTTGCATTTAAATAGCTTAAACTACTGCAGGGTTCTTATGTGATAATCCTGGAATAAGATGTTAAACCAATTACTGCCCTCAAAATAGGGTCTTGTGTTAGAATCTTATTAAGATAAAAACAGCCCTAGCATGAAGTTGGGGGAGGAGAGGAACAACACTCTTAGTCTCTAGGGCTGAATTTTACAGTCCAGATTTCTGTGTAGCATTTGTAGTTATGCTTACTTGTTTTATAAATAATAATTATAAGTGGGCAAATTAGTTGCTGACTACTTCGTATTTTGAACTGAATAGTGAGAGGCTAAATCAAGAAAAAGAGGACTGATTAAGGCAATATTGAAAATCTGCTCCTTAAAATGAGTCCCACCGATGTTTTAAACTTTATTTCCGAACATCCTATTTCTTAATGCCAAACAATGCCTGTTTATTTTTCTTCCGCCTGGTCTCACAAAATATTTGAAATGACAAAACAACAAAATCGCCACCCTCACACACACACCAAAAGCAGAAATTAATAAAATCAGAATCCTGTTTCTACTTACGTTAAATGTGAATATGATTCTAATTGCCAGATTTGCCAGTATCTAGTTTGTGACTTTTTAAAGACATAATTAATTTTCTCTGTAATCGATGGAAATAAGGCCACATGTTTAAGATCTCAAAAATAATAGACAATGGATTGAAAATCAGACAAATCTGAAATAAATAGAATGCACTGAACTAGAATTGAGTTGGCTGCAGGAAGGGCTGGGTTAGAGACGTGCAGGACTGGAGGCCAAACAGACCCATAAGGATTTGGGGAGTGTGGCAGCATGAGCGATTAGACAAAGCTGTAGATGTGGGTCTTTGAAATGTCACATAGATGTGTGCATGAGAGATGGGCCTCAGACTCACAGGGGAGTCTGACAGGTGTTCAAGCAGGCAGATGTTGCTAGGGATACAGGCAGCCAGGAGAGATGCCCAGCAGCGGATTCCAGGGCTCAAGCTAGGACCCCACATCTCAGAGTAGCTGGAATGGTTCCAGTCGGGTGGTTCCAGACCGAGGCACATTAAAAATAATGGATCAGGGCTGAGTCGGAACTAGGAGCAGTGCTGGGCTAGAGTCTTCGCTTCCCCATGACTGGTCCAGAGCTGGGATGTAAGGATGAGGTTTCACCTGAGTAGTCACATCCCAGCTTTACAGCTTTACAACTGTTTTCCTTTCTGCCCATTCCCTTGTTTAGATTTCAAAAGAACTTATGAACATAGGGCAGATAAGTTTATTGGGTAGGCAGAAAGCAAATGTAAACAGAGTACAGAATCCTGGAGGGGGATTTTTGACATCGTAAAGCCCTATGGCTTCATGTGACAGATGGGACAATTGAGGCCTAGGATCTTGGTATGTGTAAATTGAGTCCCTAAGACCTCATATTTAGTTAAAGCAGGTCTCAGACATCAGCCAGCATAAGAATCGCCTGGGGAATTGAGAACCAGATTCCTAGGTCCTGTTCTCTGGGATTTGGATTCAGCAGGACTGCAGTAGGTTCGGGGTTCTGCAGTTCAAACAGGTTCTTAGGCGATGCTGATGAAGGTGGTGCTGCAGTTGAGCCTTGAGACTAATGGGAAGGCCTCCTTTTCTTCTCACAGTCTAACCACCTTTTTTCAAGTCCCATTTTGTTCAGATCTTTCCTGGATGCACCAGAGCTGGCCACCGTTACCAGCTCTTGCCCAGTTACCTTTCTGAGCTCTTGTAGTTCTAAAAACACTGCCCTTGTCCTCTCCCGGCTTCTTGCATGTGAACATTTGGACTAAGTCCCTGCTCCTTCATGATACTGTCAGTATCATGCAATAAGGTGAGACCTACTGATTGTTTTCTAAGCTTGCTTGGTGCTTGTCTAACATAAAGTCTAGAGTCCTCCTGTAAGTGTCTAGCACACGATGTTAAGAACACCTGAATGACAACCAAAGGGAGCTGTGATGTGTGGGGATGGAGAATGGTCCACACTTAGGGAAACGTAGAGCTAGCAGGAAGCAGGGGAATCCCAGTAGAGCTGGCCAGATTCTGAGTCTTCACTTTGAACCCCTCTTTTTACTCTTCTTAGCCATGCATGACAAAAGCTTTCATAAGTACTAATAATGGTATTTTTGAAATACACTGTGGCATGTCTATTCCCAACTCAATTTGTTTTTAACTAGGTTTCCTATTTTGAGATCTACTTGGACAAAATAAGGGACTTACTTGATGGTAAGTAACCTCAGTGCTTGTCCTTTATTTGTTCTGTAACAAAAGTCCGGGGAGGTTGAAATGGTTTATCACACTTCTGCTTAAGGAATTAATGAAAAGTTATAGAGATACTCTGTTGCCTTCAGGGTATATGTTCATTCTCAGCCAAGGCTTAAACTTGTGTATTGCAAAGAGATTAGATTTGCCTGTCCTTTGTAACAAACTTCCATTTTTCCTCCGATATAGAGTCTAACTTTTATTTTCTTCTTTGCATGCTGTCATTCTCACCTCTGTAGTATCCAAGACCAACTTGGCCGTTCATGAAGATAAAAACAGAGTCCCGTATGTAAAGGTATGAGGAAGATTTGATTGGTGATGCCATTAATTTCTCTGCAGTCTCTGTCATAATAATTATTACATAAGATACACAGAATATTATCTGTAAAGAGCATATAGGCATTTAATCAGGTTCCTTAAATTTAATATTCATCTGGTTTTAAAAGCTGACATTTATTTTCTTCAATTGTATCTTTCCTTTACGACATTATTATTTAACATTATTCACATTTAAAGAGGCTTAGGTATTGAGTGCAATTGTTTTTACTTTGCAGTTTGAAACGCCTATTATGGCATTATCTGTGGAACATCAAAGTATCTATTATTGGTGGCCATTGTGGTAAATAAATAAAGATAGAAGGCAAAGCAAAACTTCATCCATTTCTTCTCTCATTGATTTTCTTCTTTGATTTTCTGTCTTCTTAAAGTGTTGCTGTTGAGTATGAATATGTACTCAGAAACCTAGGAAAACTTGACAATTCTTTTTTTGGTTTACTTCTGTACTTCCTAGGGCTTGCTCAGACTTCTCTTTAATGTAGAATTCAAGCCCTGGGCAAGGAGGAGAAGTTGTTAGATCGATATTTCAGCTTTTCTATTTATCTGCACCTCTAGAAGATAAACAGGAAAATGTTCCAGCCTTTCAAAATATTGTTGCTTTTCAACTCTTTTAATGTTGAACCTGAACTGATTCTCTTCCAGGGGTGCACTGAGCGGTTTGTGTCGAGCCCTGAGGAAGTCATGGATGTAATAGATGAAGGCAAAGCAAACCGACACGTGGCTGTGACAAGTAAGCATGGTGGGGGTGTTTCCTCCCCTGTAGCTTGGGAGACAGATGTCTGCCTACCAACCGAGGGAGGTGGAGAATGAGGCACAAATGAAAGAATGCCTGGGAAGGTGGTTAGAGAGCAGTGCTCGGACACACACGCTAGGGTATGTGTGCTATGAGTGTGTCTAGGCAGTCATGGGAAAGGGTGCCGTCTGCTGTCCACAGGGCTCTGAGGTCTTGGAGATGTTGGGTGAGACTTACTGGACCCTGATAACAGCCTAAGCCTGAACATTAGGAAAATTAAACAACCAGCCAACCAAAGGGAGGGAAAGAGTAAACTCCTCAGTTTGTTTATTTTAATCATGTTATTGTTCAGGTTAAAAAAAATTCCAAACCAACAAATTCTATAATACGTTGCAGGCACACACGTGGAAATAAACCATGTTAGATTTCTGCCCTCTGTAAACAAGAAAAAGAAAGGGAAGAAGGAAGTCAGAAAGCAGAGCCAGGAGCTTTAGGGAAAGCCTTCCGACGTGTTACTAGCAGACACATTCAGATTGGCTCATTGACTCTGCCGTTCCTTCCTCAGTATATTCATTGCGTCTCAGGGAAGCAGTGCAAATGGGATTCGGGCAGCAGAGGGTCCGTGAAAAATGAGAGTTGTCTATGCTATTAAGAGGGATGTGGACAAATGAGAGTGAGTTCACATAAACAGAAGCTGAGAGAACTAAGGGTTTATAGCTTGCGTGAGGGAAAAAATCTAGAGGAGGGTTTGTGGACGATATAATATATCTTACCGTGTTGAAGGTGCTGACACTAAGAAAGAGGGTCAGCTTGTTCTGTTCCATCTCAATGCTTAGAATACCCATGATTGTTGGAGCTCTAGGGTGGCAGATTTCGACCCCTATGAGGAGAACTCTCCAACCATTATAGCTGCCCCAAGTGCAGCCTGCTACCTAGTGAGGTAGTGAGTTCACTGTTATGTTGTAAAAGAGATTCAGGCATTGGTTGGCTGACTGGTCTAGACTCTTTAAGTGTCTTCTACCCAAGACTCTCTGATTCTGTGGTCCAGAACTGTAATTCTCAACATTTTCGCTATCTGAGCAATGTATCAGATGATATTCATATATATAGCAGCTTTCATAGGTGAGCCTGGACCTGGATACAGTGTTGTTCAAACTCCACTTCTTTTTCTCTTGCTTAAAACCCACACACACACACGAAAGAATGTAAGACAGATATTCTTACAGTAGTAGCATCTCTCATTTACGTTATTCACTCTGTTTCTGAAGCTGTTTTTAGTTACAAATTATTTATGGCATATCCGATAATGCATTTTGGTGCCTTGGTTTGGAACTGCTAGTCTAAAAAAAAAATTGCTATTATTCTTACCATTCTGGTAAGGTTTTTCTTTTATTATTGCAATAAAATATACTTAACATGAAATTTGCCATCTTAACCATTTTAAAGTATGCATTTATGTGACATTAAGTACCTTCACATTGTGTGCAACGGCACCACCTTCCATCTCTAGAACTTTTTTTTATCTTCTCCAACCAAAACTCTGAACCCGTTAAACACCAACTCTTTATTCTCCTCTTGCTCAGTGTACTTTGTCTGTATGAATTTGACTGCTCTAGGTACCTCATATAAGTGGAATCATAAAGTGTTTGTCCTTCTGTGACTTATTTCACTTAGCATAATGTCTTCAAGTTTCATCCACGCGCTAGCAAGTGTCCTTCCTTTTTAAGGCTGAATAATATTCTATTGTATGTATATACAACATTTAAAAAATTCGTTTAACCATTAATGGACACTTGGGTGGCTTCCACATTTTGGCGATTGTGAATAATGCTGTTATGAAGAAAGGTGTGCAAACATCTATTTGAGTCCTTGATTTCAATTCTTTTGAGTATATAAGCAGAAGTGGAATTTCTGGATCTTATGGTAATTCTACTTTCAGTTTCTTGAGGAACCGCTACTATTTGCTATTATTCCTGTTTTCTACAGCAGCTGTACCATTGTCTATTCCTAACAGCAGAACACCAGAGTTTTCATTTCTCTACATCCTCGCCAACTTGTTATTGTTACTATTTTTTATAGTAGCCATCTAAATGGTGTGAAGTACTGTTTCATTGTGGTTTTGATTTGCATTTCTCTAATGATTAGTGATGTTGAGCATCTTTTCATGTGCTTATAGGCCATTTGTATATCTTCTTTGAGGGATGTCTATTCAAGGTCTGTATTTATTTTTTAATCAGGTTGATTTGTTGTTGTTGACTTGTAGGGAGTTCTCTATGTATTCTGGACATCAATCCCTTATTAGATATACGATTTATAAAATTTTCTTCTATTCCATGGATTGCTTTTTTACACTATTGATAGTGTCTTTTGATAGGTGAAAGTTTTTAATTTTGATGAAGTGTCTATTTTTATTTTGTTGCTTGTTCTTTGGGTGTCATATCCAGGAAATTATTGACAAGTCCAATGTCATGAAGCTTTTCTCCTGTGTTTTAGTCTGAGAGTTTTATAGTTTTAGTTTTTATTTGTAGGTATTTGATCCTTTTGGAGTAAATTTTTGCATATACTCTAAGGTAAGGGCCCAACATTAATATATTTTTTGCATGTAGATATCCAACACTATTTGTTGAAAAGACTGTTCTTTCCACATGAAATGGTCTTGACACTCTTGTTGAAAATCATTTGACCATATATGTGAGGATTTATTTCTGGGCCCTTTATTCTGTTCCATTGATTTATATGTCTGTCTTTATGTCAATACCACACTGTTTTGATTACTGTAACTTTGTGGTAACTTTTATTTTTTATTTTTCCATAGGTTATTGGGGTACAGGTAGTATTTGGTTACATGAGTAAGTTCTTTAGCGCTGATTTGTGAGGTTTTGATGCACCTATCACCTCAGCTGTATGCACTGCACCTTATTTGTTGTCTTTTATCCCTCGCCCTATTCCCACCCTTCCCCTCAAGTCCCCAAAGTCCATTATATTGTTGAAGTGTGAGACCTTCAACTCTGTTCTTATTTTTCAAGATTGTTTAGGCTATTTGGGGTCCCTTGAGATTTCATATGAATTTTAGGATGGATTTTTGTACTTCTGCGAAATATGTCATTGAAATTTTGATAGAGATTGCACTGAATTTGTAGATTGCTTTGGGTTATACTGACAGCCTAATGATATTAAGTCTTCTAATCAATCCATTTATTTGTGTCTTCTTTCATATCTTTCAGTCACATTTTGTAGTTTCCAGTGTACAAGTCTTTCTCTTCTCTGGTTAAGTTTATTCCTAAGTAGTTTATTCTTTTTTTTTTTTTTTTTTGCTATTATAAATAAGGTTGTTTTCTTAATTTTTTGGGTTGTTCATTGTTAGTACATAGAAATGCAACTGATTTTTTACATGTTGATTTCGTATCCTACAACTTTGCTGAATTAACTGTTAGTTTGGACAGTTTTTTAAAAATGAATCTTTAGAGCTTTTTACATATAATCTGGTAAGATGGTTTTGAGAACTGATTGCTGATGAAGGCTGAATAGGATGGTTGCTGGGGTCTCTGTCTGCTTGGCAGACAAAGACGAGGATTTGCAAGCATTTTCATTTCCAGTACCCCATCCTAATGAAGCATATTTAATTTTTGAAACATTCTTTGCAGTTAGCATAGGTTATAGAAGTGTATGTCTTAATCCTTCCTTAGGAAAGTCTTAATCCTTCCTTAAGAAAGCTTATGATATTACTGATAAGGCAAGGCTTATGCACATGACTAAGATAGCCTACATCATGTATTAATCATGTTAAAGTCTGAGGAATTTAAAGTGAGGCAGGGGAGGAAGTAGTGAATTCTTCAAGGGGAAAGTCATGCTATAGTAGGAATTTAGAGGATGGGGCTTCAGGTAGAGCTAGAAAATCTGATATCTTAGACTGTCGACTAAGATTTTTAGATTAATTTCTTTGCTCCTTGAAGACATTTAAAATCTTGTCTTTCTAGAATGAGCATTGTTTTTCAGAAGAAACAGGGGTCTCAGATAACTTTTAAAAGTAGCTGGACTTACTTCAATGAAATGGAGCTACTAGGCATGACTTGTTATGCTTTTTAGATGAGAGGTTTGCTACCTAAACCTACATGTTCTTTGTAGAGCAGTAAACTATTTTCCTTTTCAGACATGAATGAACACAGCTCTAGAAGTCACAGTATCTTCCTGATAAATATTAAACAAGAGAATGTAGAGACTGAAAAAAAACTCAGTGGGAAACTTTATTTGGTTGATTTGGCTGGGAGCGAAAAGGTAATTGGTTCTTTATTTGTATTATCTATAATTTTCCCCTTTTATTTGCTTCAGTGTGCAATGGTATAATTTTTATGCTCTTCTATTTTCCTGCTTTAAAGAGCTTTTAAAGGTTCTGAGGCTCTGCCAAGGTGTTATTACATTTAACCCTTTTTCCCTGCTTTCTTTTCTGGTCCTGAGGTCTCTTATTGGTGTCGCAGGCAGGTACTTTGCATGCCAACTCTGATTTATCCCTGATGGGCCCTTATGATGATGTTAGGCAAGAGTTGGTTTGACTTAGCCTGTGGCAGAGGCAGCTGCACACATGTGGGAGGGATATTAACTTCTAAGAAAAGAGTAAATCCCATGTTGTACCTGACTCTAATAGGCCAGGAACGAGCTTTGCCATTGGAATGTGGCAGTCCTGCCTCTGCAGGTTTGTTTTGCTGATAGAAGGTCTGGAACCTGGGGCACTCCCTGCATTCCCTGGTTCTCCCAGCAGTAGGCATGGGCTGACGGTATCCCATGTGGGAGTCCTTGGCTGTCTCATGCAGTGCGGCCTGTAATCAGCCTTAGCTGCAAGCCTTTACTGTTCTCTGGTTTTATCCAGACTCTCTTTTGTTGTCTACATCCTGACCCATGCCCTCCCAGGCCCTGGCTGGGGCTGTACTCCAGAGCAATAGGCTTCCCAGAATCTCCAGTCTCACTTCCATAGCACCAAAGACTTCTGCTGCCAAGCCCTGTCTCAAGGCACTGATCTCCCTTGAGCAACATCACAGAGCAAGGCCACGTGCACAATGCCCTCTGGCCTCCATCATCACTGACATCATGCTGATTGTCCCCATGAAGGCCAGCCTTGAAGCTTGGTCAGTCTCCCTAACTGTATGATTGATCCCTACTTATTGCACTACACCACTGAGTTCCCATATGCCAAGTTATGGCGACTTACATCCAAGTAAGTAATGGTTACTTGGATTGTCCTCTAGTATGCATTTGTAAAACCGTGAGCGGAAAGTCATCTGTATATTTCTAGTTGGGAATCTAAAATTTTACTAGTATGGGCTTGTAACTTTAGTTAAACAGATGTGCAACAGAATGGAAATAATGGAGCATTGTTGTTTATTTAGAGCCTAAATACACCTGAAAACTGCTTAATACTGGCAGACTGGAGTGGAGGCTTGCCTCTGCACAGTGTCAGTGGTTATTGCTAATGATATTTATGAGGTGTTTGAAATCATGTCCTTCACATAGTTTCTTTTGCTCACACACACCTGTTTTCCTTTGCCCTAGATGTGTCCATATGACTGTGTCAGTGTGATCTTGTAGAAGAGAACTCTGGGCTTTAGTTCCCATCTCTCCTGAATGGCGTTCTTCCCTTAGGTTGGCAGTCTGATATTTCTGGGGCTCAGTTTCCTGTCTGTCAAAGGAGGGTGATAGATGATACCTGCCTTGTATATTTCATGGAATTAAGATGCTCAAATAAGAAAGCATCTTAAAATAACACTGCTTAAAATAACATAGACTGTTACTGTTTGTGACCCGTCAGCTACATGATTTCTCTATGTGTAAGCAGGGGAGCCACACAAACAATTCCAAGGGAGTTGAGAATCTATTCTATTTTTGAAATAAACCTCCCCCTGGACATGAATTCATTTCTGTCATCAGGAGTTTCTCCTTTATATGAGATTGGAATTTGTGTAGTTGAACATTGCTTCCTTGCTTCCTTTCTTGAGAGAGCAGCTGCTGCCCCTGCATCATTTGTCCAGTCAGCAGAGACATGAATCATGTTGAGTTCCCTTTTTTTCTAGCATCTGTAAACTGCCCTCTACCTAGAGCAAATGCTGTCAAGATGAAATTACCAGCAATAACACAGCAAAGGAGAAACTGCGTGGTCCCCCTGGCTGCAGAGGAAAAAAAGACAAATTTACAATGCAATATACATTTGACTTTTCATTTCTCTCCCAAGTTTTTTGCTTTTTGGATATTTTTCATTTTTTCCTTGTTGTGAGAATAAGTAGGGAAGGAACAGAGTCTGGATAACCAACCCTACCACATCTAGTCATCTGCCTGAACTTGGAGCTTGTAACTTACATTTTTCCAATATGCCCATTCATTGTGGCTCAGGACAACATTTTCTCTTCATGCTTCCCTCTGGGCTCCCTTCGGCATGGGGACTGCGGCTCAGTCTCCCAGGGCCCGAGCTACCCATGGTGACAGCACTTCTGGAGCCTGGTTTCCCTGGATGGATGGCCCCTGGGGAAGCATCTGCAGCTCCACCACTTGAGGTATTTCAGCTATTCCACTAAAACCCAATTGAGAGGAAAATGATGGCAGGAGAGACCAAATCCCCAGCCTCATACGCGAAGGATGGTTTTTATCACTGTGGGTCTTCTCTACTTTTATTTTTCCTTGCTTTCCAGGAGGCTGTCCCCCTTTGCCCTTGTGTGAATTTGAAATTTCTACTTTGTGCTTCCGCCGTCCTGTGCTGCTCACTGCTTTCTTTTCTCTCTGGTAGGTCAGCAAAACTGGTGCCGAGGGAGCTGTTCTTGATGAAGCTAAAAATATCAATAAGTCTTTGTCTGCTCTTGGAAATGTGATCTCTGCTTTGGCAGAAGGGACAGTAAGTGATCCTGCCCCCGTCTATTAAATAATATTATGAGAAACCACCTTTTGGGTCCTCGTAGTCCCTTTGCCACACACCGGAGACTGGTTTGTTTTTCTGTTTGGAAAAGGACAGAGGGAATCCTGGCTGTGGATGCCTGCTCCCTGGGAGTTCCCATCTACTGAAAAGTATGAATGATGATGCTAATTTCCTATGACATAGGTCAAAGAATGGGCATTTTAAACTTGGGCAAGATCCAAAGACCCGGCCACAAATTCTTGTTTTACTCGATTTCTAAGCTCAGTGTCTTCATCCCTGACTTGCTTGCCTCTGGTTTTTCTCAGAATGGGCTGTCAAAACCAATACTTATTCTTTTCCTAAATAGAAAACACATGTGCCATACCGGGACAGCAAGATGACTCGGATTCTTCAGGACTCTTTGGGTGGGAACTGCAGAACCACCATCGTCATTTGCTGTTCTCCTTCTGTCTTCAATGAGGCTGAGACCAAGTCCACACTGATGTTTGGACAGAGGTACGTGTGGTCTCTCAGGACCCATCCTCTGAGCTAGGTCTTGGGTCTTAAGAGTGAGTGGCAAGGCCAGGCGCAATGACTCACGTCTATAATCCCAGCACTTTGGGAGGCCAAGGCTGGTCTCAAACTCCAAGGTCAGCAGTTTGAGACCAGCCTGGCCCACACGGTGAAACCCTGTCTCTACTAAAAATGCAAAAATTAGCTGGGTGTGGTGGCATGTACCTGTAGTCCCAGCTACTCAGGAGGCTGAGTCAGGAGAATTGCTTAAACTCAAGAGGTGGAGGTTGCAGTGAGCCAAGATCATACCACTGCACTCCAGCCTGGGCGACAGAGCAAGACTGTCTCAAAAAAAGAAAAAAATAATAGTGAGTGGCAAGGGGCTATTGTCAGAGAATCATAAAGTAAGAGACAAACAGCCTTTTACTCAATTACATCTAGCAGGTGATACGTAAACTTGAGGCATCACTTATTGAGGCCAAAGCAATAATTGTATTTTAAAATAATGGGCAAGAACACGCCAGTCAAAGGTATGGTGTTTAAAACAAAACAAAGCAAAACAGCTAAACTTATTTCAGATGTGAATTGGAAATGCGTTGGGGTGTTACTTTTGTTCTTCATGGCACTGGAGTCTACTTTTTAGGTTCATATTATTTCAAGTTTATAAATCTCAAGATTGATAACTGCCTTTAGCTCTGGTATTTGGGATCCATTGCACAGTTGCTGATAAAACACCCAGAAAATTATGTGAATGCAGAATAGAGGTATAAAAAGCAAAGAAGGGGAAGGAATCTTTACCAGCACTGGAGGTAGGAGGTCTGGACTGTATGCTGAGAAGAGACGTAGATGACAGCTTCCTACCTTTAAAAATACCCACATGAGACTTCCTAGATCCCTGGGAGGTGTCCATAGGTGGGCAGCAGGTATGACTCCATAATCGTAAAGCAAGAGTTACATGTGTGGTTTGGTTCATATCTTCCTTTTTTTCTTGTCACTTTCTTTTTTACCTACCCCTTCCCACTGTCCAAGGCCTGACCTCTTTCAGGCATGTTTCCTCAGTTCCAGTGTTTAGGTTCTATCCTTCAGCCCTCGTGCCTCAGTGTTCATTCCCAGAGTGCTTGGGGTGCTGTGGATTGGGCGATCTGAACATCTTCAGTGCTCAGTGAGCTGAGCTTAGGGCTGAGGTTGGATGTGGATTCTGCTGCCATCGGTTCATTTAATTCTGAACAATCATGTGATCTTTAGACAAGTCACCAGTGTTCTGTGGGCTTTAACTAGCTCATTTGTGAATGGATGCACAGACTACTTCCCTGCCTCCTCCCTGGGAGTGTGTGTTGTGTGGTTATGCCTAAGGAATAGTTTAAGATGAGAGAAAGGACAGATGGGGGTGGGCATTCTGTCTGGGAAATTGTTATGGCTTGTTTAAACTGCATTAAGCCCCAGTCATTTCCTGAGCCCTCAACAGAACATAGAATTATGCAGCCATGGCACCTGTGGGATGTCTAAATAAATAATAATTATATTGAAATGTTGTAGAGCTAATATATCTTTTAAACTGGATTTGGGTCCTTTACTTCCTCCCAAATTGCTTCCTTGATTAGTTAAATGCTTAGGCTAAGGGGGTTGCAGTAGGATAACACCTACGTTCCTCAAGGGTCTCAGAAACCCACAAACCAGCATCTGCTTATGGAAAACAAGATTGCACCCTGCCCAGTGTCTTAAACTTGAGCTTTAACAATTTCCTCTGAAGACATGTTTGAGTAAACCAGCTCTAAATGCATTTATAAAGGAAACATCTCTTCAAAAAAAATCCTTACCAGCAAAGCAAAAATATTCTGGCTCTTTTCAAGCCACAGTCACCGTGGGGCATTGGCTATCTTTGCAAGGCCCAGTCACCTTGGGGCATTGCTGTTATCAGGAGGTATTTGCAGCGTCTACAGGAAGCATTTTGAATATCAGTTAGTGTCTAATATATGTCAGGTGTGTCAAAATTATAGCACTTCTGACAGCAATTATCTCACCTTTGTACAGAGTATGAAATCAAGGCTTAGGTGCAAAGCCATTGGATACCATACCTGAGACCACACAGCCAGTAAGTGACTAAACATGTAGGATATCCTAGGATACATGGTCTGAGCACAGCCCTTTGGTTCAGTAAGCTCAGTGTTGAAGCTAATTCTGCTGTTGACCCATTCTCTTGTTTACCTCTCCCCTCTGAGCCTCAGTCTTCTCTCTCATAGAGAGAGAGATATAATAATGCCTATTTTCAAGAATATTGGGAGGATTATATGAGTTGCTTCAGTTTTTACCTAGCACAAGGGCTGGCATGAGTCCAGGTAAAAAAGTCCATGACCGATGGCCGGCTATCGGTGATTGCAAGTTCTGCTTTTCCTTTGTCTTAAATAATCTCACAGTATTGAGCCTTGAAAAGGTCATGGTAGTAGATGGGACTAGACTGAATGTAATGCACTGTAACGGACAGCACTGTCATATAAGGGAGAGGATTAAATAAAGTAGAATTAGAATTACATTTTGGGAATGAACAAATAAAAAATACTGCAGATAATTTGGGCTTCCAGGAAATAAAAAGTAATGTAAATTATGTTTTCAAATGAAATAGTTCGGTCTACATTCTTTTATCAGAGTCATCTAGATTCTGCTCTCTGTGACAGCAGGGACTGAGTTTGTCACAGATGTTAGTTTCTCATCAACCACTCTGCACAACTAGTTCCCAGTAGGTGGTCAAAAAATAAATGCTTATCAAATGAATGAACATATGAATCTAAAGCTTGTTGTGTAAGGTTATCTAAAGCTTATTTATGTTGGAAAATTAAGGCAGTTGCTGAACTTTGATACCATTACATCCAGAAGTTTGGTTGGGTTTGGATCTGGTTTGCTTTCCAATCTATTATTGGAAATGTGTGAGGTTTCGTTCCTTTCCCTTTATCCCCAAGTTAGTTAATGGATTATTTAAGGATGCTGAACTATTCTACAGGGCCAATACCTGCTGTATTGTTAAATATACTCATTGAACCCAATTATACAGCAGACACAAGACTGAACATCAGATTAGACATGGTATGTGGTAGCTAATGAGATTAAGCACTTTGAACTCAGAAAAGACTGCCGGGCACATCCTAAATTCATTGTAATGAGTGTTCATTATATTCTTACTGCAGAGGTGGGCAAACCTTAGGGCAGCATGAGGTTCCTCAGTGATTCCTTTGTGGTTCTTTCAAGGACGTGAAGCGAGTACACGTTTGTTGTTCTGCTTGACTGTACTGATGCTCTGAATAACACAATGTAGTATTTGTTTCGAAGCAGTTAAATCTGCAGATCCCTGAAAGCACTCTACCAAGAGTCCTGCTAGCATTCTTCAGGATTATAGGTTAGATACTGGAATTTTAAGGGAAAAATTTACCATGTCTATTTCTATTTTTTTTTTAAATTATACTTTTAAGTTCTGGGATACATGGGCAGAACGTACAGGTTTGTTACATAGGAATACATGTGCCATGGTGGTTTGCTGCACCCATCAACAAGTCACCTACATTAGGTATTTCCCCGAATGCTATCCCTCCCCTAGACCCCCCCCCCCCAACAAGCCCCAGTGTGTGATGTTCCCCTCCCTGTGTCCATGTGTTCTCATTGTTCAACTCTGACTTATGAGTGAGAACATGCAGTGTTTGGTTTTCTGTTCCTGTGTTAGTTTGCTGAGGATGATGGTTTCCAGCATTCTGGTTCTTCCATTCAGTCGGGGTTGTTTCCTTTGGTTTCCTGAATGCCCAGCATCGTGCCATTAAAGAAGTAAGTGCTGTCTCCTGCATTCTCAAAGAGCTTTTAATCTAGTTGAGGATGCAGCACGTGAATTCCCAGGCAGTAGAAAGTCAAAAAGCCAGACTCAAATTAGAGCACTTTTATTGATTTTTTCTTCTGGCTTCCAGAATTCTATTTTGTAGTCTTTAATTACTCTTCTAAACTACTTTTACAGCACTATTTGAAAAAGATATTTATGTTTTAGAAGTGTGAACTCAAATCCCCCGATTGTGTTGGAAGCCTATTTAATGTACCTTGATTTGGGGTGGTAATGAAGGGAAAGAGGCCCTCTGAGGGGACAGACCAATGTGGTTAGGAAGACCTGAATCAGCACATCTTTGGCACCAGGATTTTTGATTGATCCAGCATGAATAATTCAAAGGCTTTATTTGTATGTTGAATGTGGAAGGAGAATTGATCTTAGGGAAAGTAATATTCTTTCTTCTTTTCCTGATGTGCGCTTAAAAAAGTCATGTCATCATTTTAATTGTGTCATCTGCCAGTTTAGTGGTAGCTAGATTAGGCAGAGCCTGAATAGTGTGCATATGAAATGTACGTCACCAGAACATGAGAACATGTTACCTGTGAGAGTAGAATGAGCATTTTGGCCAAGGCAGATACTTGACTACACTTTGACATGAAAGAAAAAAAGGCTTAAATCATTCCTGTTGGGGAGCTACTGCTGAAACACCAATAGAGTTAATTTTTGCTCTTGGAGGGAAGAAATACTGTGGGTGACATACATTTAACTAGATGCCCAGTCCTTATCCATGTCATTTCTGAATGTTTCTCAGGTGACTAGAACTTTTTAAAGGCACAAAATTTTAATTTCTCCTTCCCACCCTCCTTCCTTCCCTCACCAGAAGCCGGGAAGGTGCTTTGGAGCAGTGGTCCTTTCAGAAGAAGGCTTGGTGTTATAGATGGGAACTAGGTCTCAGAGTAAATTAGAAGGTTAGTTTCGGATTGGTTTTATGTGTCAACTTGGCTAGGCCGTAGTGCCCAGTTACTTAATCAAATGCAAATCGAGGCATTGCTGTGAAGGTACTTTGTAGATGTGCTTAGCACTTACAATCAGTTGACTTTAAGCAAAGCAAGTTACCCTCAATAATAAGGGCGAGCATCATCCACTCAGTTGAAGGCCTTAAGAGCTAAAATGCAGGTTTCACGGAGAAGACAAAAATTGTGCTTCAAGATGGTAACATTAACTCCAGCCTCAGTTTCCAGCTGTCAGCCTGCCCTATGGCTTTCAAACTTGCCAGCCCCCACAGTCATGGGAGTCAATTTCTTAAGTAAATAAAAGAGTGAGATATATAATATATATGTATGTATATGTAATAAGATCTTATGTATACAATAGGATATATAATATGTTATCTATATTTATCTATCACCTGTCTCTATCTTCTATTGGTTCTGTTTCTCTGGAGAGCTCTGACTGATAGTGAAGAATGCTATACTTTCAATCCTTTCCTGCTTCCACAGTGGGAGAATCTCTGTTTCTCTCTCACACACACCATTCACGGTGCAGAATCACACATGACAGATTTATTCTATGCGCTGAAGGTGTGAAGTTGTCTAGAGCTCCTTATTCAAATGCCAGCACTATCCTGAACACCTGGTGAGAGAAGGAGGATGCTGAAACAAAATGTATGAAGGTACCAAGAACAAACATCTTTGTGGTTATTCCAGGGAAGCCAAAGTAATTAGAAGAAACGCCAATGGTAGGCACTCCTCATGTCTTTTAGAACTGACTGTGGCCAGGAAATATGAGTATAGGAAACCATTAGGGAAGCAGGTGGGGATGAGACTCATCAGAATGCAGTGGTTCTAGGTCTTTTCCCCATTCAAGGACGGCTTCGTTCAAGTGCCAACTTATGAGGATGCCTTCAGTGTCATCACGTATGGGTGTTTAACCTCGGTGGTGAAGATGGGTACCATGAGCAGTCTTGGAAGCTGGCCATGTGCTTCTGAACATGTAAACTGCAAATTCAGTGATGGAAAGATTGAGTGGTGCTGGGAAGGAAATAACAGAATGCTCGAGAATGGGGAGGTAGTTTCCTCTTTCCATTCTTTAGTAGAATATATCTAAGAGAATCTTTTCTGACTTAACTGTCTCTGTAGCAGTATCCAGATGGAAGATGTACTGTGGCCACTGCTCTTTGTCCGCTGGGTTTGGTCTGCCTTTTCTAAGGGTGGTTAACATTCGTAAGCTTTGAGGTCTTTAAAAAATTTGGTCCTAATTCCCTCCCTGTGGGGAGAAGAGATTTTATACCCGGGGCACGCCTAGATCATATATCATTAAAGTAGTGCTTGACTTGCTGAAGCAAGCCAAAACAAGGAAAAGATGTAAAACAGATACCCTGATAATGGCATACTCACAATTTGACTCAGTTTTAAAAGCAGGTCTTGCTGTTAGGGTATAAATATAGGACTGAATTAAAATTCTTTCCCAGAGTAGCCTTTGGATTCTTTCTCAGAGTAGCCTTTAGGATTTTGCTCAGCGCCTGCTATGGTTGTAACTGGTGGAATAGACATTGGTATCTGTGTACACAGTGGGGGCTCTGATTGAAAACCCTGAGAGTTTTTAGAAATGAAGAACCCACTTTTGTATTTCTTTGTGAATGATCAGGTCACTTTGGATTAATCAAATAGTATCACAGTCAGTTTGACCTTTAAAGAGGATGAGTGAGCAGTCAGTAAGTGGCTAGAATAAGGCTTCTGTGGGTCATTGGCTTGTTTCTCTATATCAAAGAGATAATGTCCCAGAACTATAAGGCTGGTTGGTATCACAATTGCTATATAGCTTCTGCTAGACAAAAATCACAAAACTTGCCTTAAGAGCACTTCTTAATTTCTGCTGTCTTCTTGATTTTGTGTCTCCCTGTAAGCTCCTACCTGAAATTCTTTTTGAAACAAAGCTGAGCAATAAATGCACACGTGTAGGCCTGTGCTCCAGCTCCGGATCATGTCCACCGGCAGCCTCACGCCCTAGATCCAAACCACAAGACAGCAGAACACTGTGTAACCACATCGATGGCAGTTTCTTTTTCTTTTTTTTACCTCTGAAATCAGTTAAAGCTAATTAAGGAAAAATGAATTTTGAATGTGCAAATAGAAAGAAGCTAGTGATCATTAGGCTCCTTCATTCTCTAAATTTGCCAAAGTTAATGGTAAAAAGAAAAAGAAATTGTAGACATTCTATATCCTTTTACTCTTACTCTCTTGAGGGAATGAGGGACTGAGACCCTCTTTATTTCACTTTGCAAGATTGTTTTTGACATCCTAGATAGGAGAATATTTGTTCTATTAAAAAAAAACACACACACAATAAGCCTCGGGGCACAAAAATTCAGTATCTCTCTTAGTAACTCTAGTTTATTCTGCATCTCGAAATTCTTGTGTCTGACTTGATTTCTTTCTACATCAGTTTATTTTTCTTAACTCAATTTTTATTGAATATAATATAGTAAAATGCATAAACTTAAGTGTATGACTGATTTTTTTTTTTACAAATATATATGCACATGTGACCACCACCCAGCATCTTAGAAGCCTCTCTCTTGGACCCTCTCAGTCAACACCGAACTCTCAAGGGTAATTGTCACCCTAACTTCCATCAACATGGATTAGTATTGCCTGTCTTTGAACTAGATAAAAGTGAAATCACGCAGTACTGTTTTGTATCTGGCTTCTTTCGTGCAGCATTTTATGTGTGAACTTCATCTACATTGTTAGGTGTAGTAGCAGTTTATTTTTCACAGTTATATAGTATTCTGTTGTATGAATATGGCTTATATGTATCCATTCTACTGTTGATGGATATTTGGATTATTTTCATTTTGGGGTGATTATAAATAAAGTTACTACGACATTGGTTGTCATGCCTTTGGGTGAATATATGTCCTCATTTCTGTTAGGTGGGAGCGGGTCATAAGGTGTGAAATATTCTACTTTAGTAGATACTACTAAAGATTTTTCCAGAACGACAGTAATAATTCACAGTCTCTCCAGCAGCAGTTGACTGTTACAGTCATTGCTCATTCTCAGCAACTGTTGGCATTATCGGTTTCAAATTTTTTAGCCATTCTGTTGGGTGTGTTAAGGTATCTCATTGTAGTTTTAATTTAGCCATTATTAGGCTAATAATGTTAAACACCTTTTTAGGAGGTGTTTTATTGGCACTTCTTTTATAAAGTGCCTGTTGCAAGTCTTTGCCCAGTTTTTTCTTATTGATTTAAAAGAGTTATTTTGGGTAAGTCCTTTGTCAGGTATATGTATTTTATATATCTTCTCCCACCTTGTAACTTGCCTTTTAACTCTCTTAATTGTGGCTTCTAATGAAGACAGGTTTTTAATTTTAATGAAGTCACATTTATTTTTTCTTTTATGTTTTATTTAAGAAATCTTTGGCCAGGCACGGTGGCTCATGCCTGCAATCCCAGCGCTTTGGGAGGCTGAGGCAGGTGGATCACCTGAGGTCAGGAGTTTGGGACCATCCTGGCCAACATGGCAAAACCCCATCACTACTAAAAATACAAAAATTAGCCAGGCATGGTGGCATGCACCTGTAATCCCAGCTACTTTGGAGGCTGAGACAGGAGAATTGCTTGAACCCGGGAGGCAGAGATTGCAGTGAGCCGAGATCGTGCCACTGCACTCCAACCTGGGCAACAGAGTGAGACTCTGTCTCAAAAAAAAAACAACAACAACAACAACAAAAAAAACAAAACTTTGCCTACACCAAGGTCTTGAAGATACTGTCCTATATTTTCTCTAGAAGCTTTATTGTTTTACTTTTCACATTTATGTCTGGGATCTCTCTGGAACAGAATTTTTTACATGGTATTGGGGGTGGGGGATAAAGTTCCGCTTCCCCTCAGTACCCAGTATTGAAAGGACTGCCCTTTCCACTCTTCTTTATGGGCACTTTTGTCATAAGTCAGATGACTGTCCTCTGAGTGCCTGTTTCTGGACAGTTTATTCTGTTTTTATTCCAATGTTTCTGACAATTTGATCAGTTTTACTTTATAAGAAAGTGTTGGTATTCAATCCTCTGACTTTCATCTTCAGAACTGACCTTGCTATTCTTGTTTTTGTTTTTCATTTCTATTATAAATTTCAGAGTCAGCTAGCCAATTTGTATAACACATACAGAAGCCCCTTAGGGTTTTCTTGGGGGAAGGTGGGGATTACTTTAATTCTCTAGAACAATTTTAGGAGAATTAACATCTTTCTTTCTCAGTGTAAGCTGATTTTTTCATATTCTACCTTTAGTGGATGTAAAAGCCCCGCTTGCCCCATTTGGGTTGAATGAAGTCTCGGGCTCCAGCGTGAGCCACGGATTCCCACTGTTATTTGAGTTCCAAAGGGAAGTTGGGTTGCGCATCTTTTTTTTTTTTTTTTTTTTGAGACGGAGTCTTGCTCTGTCGCCCAGGCTGGAGTGCAGTGGCCGGATCTCCGCTCACTGCAAGCTCCGCCTCCCAGGTTTACGCCATTCTCCTGCCTCAGCCTCCCGAGTAGCTGGGACTACAGGCGCCCGCCACCACGCCCGGCTAGTTTTTTTGGTAGTTTTTTAGTAGAGACGGGGTTTCACCGTGTTAGCCAGGATAGTCTCGATCTCCTGAGCTCGTGATCCGCCCGTCTCGGCCTCCCAAAGTGCTGGGATTACAGGCTTGAGCCACCGCGCCCGGCCTGGGTTGAGCATCTTTAGCGACTCCTCTGGATCTTTTCTGTGCCGTCTCTGCTCTGCTCTGTGACTTAGGAGGGTGACTGGTTTAGGCTCATGCAATGGGCTCCTTTTCCTCTGGCTTCCAGTTATGTTAAGCCAGTGGGGAAGGAACACAGGCAGGCGATCAGAAGGAGAGAAGAGCGTGAGGTTCAGGTATTTATTTCCTGGCTTCCTCCCTGCCAGATAATTTTGGGTTAGCTGTGTCCCTACCAATGGCGGTTACAATTCATACCTACCAGGCAATCTTTTCCTTCTAGCCTTCTCTCTCTGGCTCCCCTTCAGCTTAAGGGTAGTAATGGCTCCCCCAAACCTAATGTGGGTACCACATTAACCCTCGTTATTTCCCAACACCTTTCCAAACCTTTGTTAAGCACTCTCCAAATCATGCAATTCAAGCAGGTTATCTGTTTCCTGCCAGGACCCTGATTACTACAGAAGTGGCGATTTTCTAGGCAATATTAAAAGGTACTTTGAGAATGAGGACCAGTTACACCAATGGTAATAACCTTGCTGAGTCTGCTTACAAAACGTGTCTCTGGCTAAACCTGCCTGAGTACAGCATAGAGGCTTTAGCTTTCTCTTTCCGGTATCGTGTTAAAGTATCAAGGGACTCTTTATGATTTAAAAAGTAAGATTAGTAGCCTTGAAGTGTGCCTTTAAGTGTCCATAAGCATTTTAGCCATGAGTTATTTTTCACTTTTTGCCTTACTAAGTTGATAATAGATGCTTGTGGTGTTTGTGCTTGCGTCTGAGAAATATCCACAGCACTGCCTGAGGATGTCAGTAGGAGAGGTGAGAGTGTCAAACAGGAACAGACTTTATGACTTTAAAGTAATAATAAAGTTGCTGCTATTTGAAAAATTAGGCTCGAAGCACTTCTAGGGACCTCAGCCTCAAGCTGCAGTGAACAAGAGAGAGTTATTCTAATTCTTAAATGGAGTCTTACATTGAAGTTGTTGAACTCCTCTTTTGACAGTTGGGTTATTTAGTTGTCTGCTTTAGCAATGAATTTTTGGAATGACATCTGTAGTGCTGGTGAGGACTGCTGAATTTCTTGCACTGAAATAGAAATCAGGATGTCATTTGCTGACAACGGTAATTAACGCGAATCACAAATCAGATTGTGCTGGCAAATATGACGGTGTAATAACTGCTAGAGGTTCAAAATGAAAAAGTCAATAGCAAATAAAACAGGATATCACATAGTTTTTAATGAAGCTTTAGCTTCTTAAAAAGCGAGCCTAAGTGGAGTTCCCTTTTCAATTGGACAAGGCTACTTAGGTGTTCGTTTCTGTGCATGCTGAGGTGAGTTGTGGCTTTTGTTTTTGGTATCACCTGGTGCAGCTACTGATTTGCTGTCTACAGTAGCCCCTTTGGGTTACTCTCCAGGTAGCATCCCTGTGGCATCACAACCCCCCAGGCCATGTGCCCCAGGAGACCGCATCATCTCCTGTACTAGAAGTGGCAAAATGGTGGCCATTAGGCATGTTTGTTTGTCCCACATATTACTTTTATAAATAGTTTAAAACTGGGAGACACAAATTAAAGAAAAAACAGTTTCTGATTTTTCTTGGAAAATAGGATGATCTGAATACTGTGGGGCCTCCTCACCACATGGTGATGATGGGCTGTGATGGGGCGGGGGTGGGGCGCATGCTCAGCAGGGAGCCATGGTGTCACCTGGCTGCAGGACCCACCTGACCTACGAGGCATGTGTTGATGTGTTAAATACATCAGGGGTGGTTCTGGGTACCACAGGTGAGGAAGTGAAATAATTGATTCTATTATTTCTGTCTGTGTATCATTGGTATAAGAAACTCCAAGCTCCAAGAGGCCAGAGACCTTGTCCATCTGTCTTGGTATACCCCAAATTCATACATGTTAATTGAACTGAAAAGAACCTCAACTTAGGAAGGTAAATCTGGTGATGGTATTCAGGGGGCTTAAAGGAGGGTACTGAACATTTGAAAAAGACTATAACCATAAGGATGGCTGAGGACACAGACTAAGACAGCAGAGGGAAGAGGGAAAGAGGAAACCCTGAGACAATTCAAATGAACGTTCATTAGATTTAGAGACCAGTAGGATGTGAAGGAGAAAAGGAAAGGCTGATCTTGAAGCCTCAAGGGGTAGTGGTGCCATTAGTCCAGTTAGGGGGATGGTTGGTGAAAGCTACAGGATCCTTTCTGCTTCCCTATCTCCAGTCTTTTGACATGAGGAATCTCGGGCTTGGTCATACTGATTTAGCTAATGCTAATAATGAGCTGAATTGTCCCCTTATGTTTTTAATCCCAGAGCTAAGACCATCAAGAATACAGTCTCTGTGAACCTAGAACTGACAGCAGAAGAATGGAAGAAGAAATATGAAAAAGAAAAAGAGAAAAACAAGACTTTGAAGAATGTTATCCAGCATCTGGAGATGGAGCTGAACAGGTGGAGGAATGGTAAGGAAAAGTAAAGAGGAAGAGTGAGGCGTGAGTGTGTGCTTTTTTTTAATTTTTATTTTTTTTGAGACAGAGTCTTGCTCTGTCACTCAGGCTGGAGTGCAGTAGTGTGATCTCGGCTCACTGCAACCTCTGCCTCCAGGATTCAAACCATTCTCCTACCTCAGCCTCCCGAGTAGCTGGGATTACAGGCACGCACCACCACACCCGGCTAATTTTTGTAATTTTTTTTTTTAGTACAGATGAGGTTTTACCATGTTAGTCAGGCTGGTCTTGAACTCCTGACCTCAAGTGATCCACCCACCTCGGCCTCCCAAAGTGCTGGGATTATAGACATGAGCCACCATGCGTGGCCAAGTATGTGCTTTCTTCTTCTTGTGACTGTTGGCATCCTGGGAGGCACTTGGGAAAGCTGGGACAATGGTACAGCTTGATTCCTCCTGGCAACAACCTGTATGAACAAGCAGAGATTTTCTTAGTCCCTAACACAGGCACCATCCCCATCCCATCACTTGGCTAGCATGCATTGTTAGTGTGGACCAGTGATTATCTGCAAGACTGCCTTAATCTGCTTCCAGTGAGATGCCCTCTATCCAATATTGTAATAACTTGCTGGTACCCCTATTTGTAGGTTAGAGGAAAGTGCCTGAGACTTAGTGGCTCAGACTGCTTTTGACTTAAATGAAAAATGTCATTCCCACTTATGTGAGTTTTATCACTGGTTTGGGGTTAAAAGTCTACCTCTGGCAAATACTTGCATTTTTTGACCGTACTCATCTTCATGCCAGAAATATAGGGCTCTTGAAGGAGCCCTGTGCTAAAATGGAGTCTTAAAGGCTTGGTTCGTGACTCGTTTTCCTTCTTCCCCAAAACATTCTCTTTGGTTTGTTCTACTGGGAGAAAATATCTCAGAGAGCTGACATGCAGTGGGTGGGTGGGTTGTGGGTGAGGTGTTAAGAGGGGTTTCCAGATCTAAGTGCAGACAGATTATTTTAGTGATTTTAGCATTGTGACGTAGGTTAGAAGGTAGAAGGCTTTTTAATTTTTTTTTTTCTTTTTAACTAAAATAAGGCAGGTTGGTGTGAGTGTAGGGGAATGGCGGATAGTTGGAAGTGGTTCTTCAGGTCCTCTGCTGCTGTACTCAGTACTTTAGGTGCTGCAGCAGTACCTCAGCTTTGGGTAAGGGTAGGAGCCCGGGGGCTGTTGGGCAGGATCTGGAGGTAACACTGACTGTTTGTAACTGCAGCAGATTGTCTTGTGATTACATGTTTGCCACTGCTTTTTGCTAGTAAGGGTGAGGTGTCAATGAGCTATTGTTTAATAGAAAAACAATTACGTGGCAAACGAGAATTCAAGACAGATTTCAAAAATGACCTAGTAGCCTAAATAACATGATTCTTTTACTTTTGAAAGATTTTCTAGCAGCACACGTGTTTGGAAAGCTGCTAGAATAATTGAATAATTCAGCACCTGAGGCTGGTGGATGATTCCTTGCAATTTGGCAGGAATGGGAGAGTCGGGAACGGTAGTTGGCAAGGTGGGGAGTAGCCATATGAAGTTTTATTTCGGGAATCCTCCAGGTCAGTTCTCTGTTGGGTGACCAGGACATTTAGTAAAGCCTTTTGGTAAAGGATTGGAGGTGCTGGCTTTAGAAACATTACAGGGTGGACAATGAACCTTTTTTCTCCCATCCTTTTCCATCTCTTGCCGAACTTTAACCTTGCAGTTCTCTATCCCTCATCAAATGCCATCCTCTGGGATCTGCCCACTGCCCTGTTTGCCTGACTCACCGTCATGCCTAGCATCTTTTGGGCACTCAGTCCTGTTTTTGGCCTCTTTACTTGGACATCATTTTAACCATCAATCTTCAAACACCTTGCAAATCTCCTTAGAAATGTACTGTTTTCTCCCAGCTCTTTGGGAGGCCGAGGCGGGCAGATCAACTAGGTCGGGAGTTTGAGACCAACCTGGCCAACATGGAGAAACCCTGTCTCTACTAAAAAATACAAAATTAGCCAGGCATGGTGGCGGATGCCTGTAATCCCAGCTACTTGGGAGGCTGAGGCAGGAAAATCGCTTGAACCCCAAAGGCGGAGGTTGCAGTGAGCCGAGATCATGCCATTGTACTCCAGCCTGGGCAAAAAGAGCAAAACTCCATCTCAAAAAAAAAAAAAAGAAATGTGCTGTTTTCAGTGCCCTCTTGGATGAGATCCTACACGAGCCCTTAAGTTACATAATTTGGGAAAAATAATGTATGATGATATACTCTGGCACAGAGTAGACCTCCAATAAATGTATGTGAAGCAAACATATGCTTAATGCAGGTGCTGGAGATTAAAGGGTGGGCAGTCAGATGTGGTCTCTGCCCTCAGGACGGTCTGAGCTGGGAGGGAGGTAAATGCTAGTCCTCACCAATAAATGTATGATGGTCGTCCATGCTGCATACCAAGAACGGAAAGCACAGGTGTCAAGAGTTATACAACAGGGCGCCCTGACCTTGACTGAGAAGCCAGTGAAGAACGGTTCCTTGAGTATGCAATATGGAGATCAGTATCTGAGAGAAGCAGCAGTTAGCCGGGCAAAATAGGGGACATGAGGTGAGGTGGGGGCTCCGAGAATGGAGGACATAGGCCAGCGGGGAGCACTGGCCTGAGATGGGCTGGAGGAATAGGCGGAGCTCTCCCGTGTTCAGGATTTTGGTCAAGGGTGTTAAGCTGCAGGTCATACCTTCGAATTTTTGAAGATCCATCGGCTGTATTGGAGAGTGGACCGCAGGTCAGAGAGGAGGGCTGGGAGCTGGGGTGGTCTTCCAGGGATGAGGTGATGGTATTGAAGTGAGAGGGCAGTAGGAAGGGAGAGAAATGGATGAACCTGGGAGGTATTTAGGAGGAGAAATTAGCTGGGTGTGGTGAGGAGTTGGCTATGGGAGAGGGACGTTTCAATAACAGTGGTGAGTTTTCCGGCTTACCGAGTTGGATGGAGGGTGAGACCATTCCCTAAGACTGGGGATGCTGGAGGAGAACCAGGGGTGAGGGAGAAGCAAGTTTTGGGTTCCCGTGAAACATTCAGGGGAACATTATTCAGATAAGAAGTTAGGTCTGAGGGTCTGGAGCTCAGAGGATCTGCTTGAGTTGGAGTCATCAATCTTTTGGTAGTAATTGAAGGCATAGGTAGGCGTGAGGGCCCTTTGGACTACAGAGAAAGAAGAGAAGACAGAGAGAGTCTGAGAGGCTCCCAACACCCCCATTGCCACGTCACCACTGGTTGTGATGGGAGAAGGGAATTGGAGGGATTCCACAGAGCTCTCCTTTCCTCCCCAGCTAACATTTGTATTTAAAGGTGATTTTTCTGGGGGCAAAGTTCTTAAATGTAGAGAACTGACTCTAGTGATGTAAGTTTCGGGGGAGAAGGAGAGTAGTGAGGGGCAGTGAGGAGGTGGGGAGAGGTCTTTTGTCCCATGGAGGGGGCAGATCTACCTCAAAGAGTAACTCTGCAACAGACCAGGCCAGGCTTTTTGTTATGTTCTGAGTCTGGGCATTTAGTCCTCAAGTAGCCAATATGACCATGAATGACAGGCCCAAAAATGTCCCCAAGTGGATCAGTCTCTGGTAAAGCTGTGATCTGAACAGAGTGGGCCTGACTCTAAAGTTTATTCTCTTTCTGTTGTCTGCACAGCCTGCTCATCAAGCTGATTTGTGTGCAGGGCCAAGTAGATGGGTGTAATAAATATCATGCCAAAAAAAAAAGGGGGCACTGGAAGCCCTTCCATAGTGTCCCCACATGTCCTAATTCTTCAGAGCAGAAGATAATGAGGGCATGGCTGGTGTGTGTAAACGTGAGAGCTGGGCTTTTGAGATGTGGAGTAAAAAAGCATCAGTGCCCTTCACTAAAACCAGAGCAGCAGGATATTGCCAACTTTCCTTTGAAACTCAACACACACATTGGTTCTAAACTTGTAGGAGGTGGCTACTTAGTTCCCCTCAACATTTCCTGGGTATTGATATTTCCACATTGCGGTCTCAACGAGTTAAAGAGGCCTTGTCAATTGTGTGCACTCTCCCCGGGAAAAAGATTTCTTTCTTTGCATGGTATTTATAATTTAAGACTTTGGCTGCTATACTTCAGCTGCTGGAGAGCAAGGAAGGAGTGTGTGTAGCCGAGTGTGTGTGCATGTGTGTGTGTGTGCATGTGCGTGCGCATGCTTGTGCTTTTTCCTACTTGCTGTTACATAGAATGAAGTAGCAATACAAAGGAGTAGGAAATCAACTACAGATCAGGTGCAGGCAGATAATGGAGATAAGTGAAAATAGATAAGTTTGATCCAGTTGGCAGTGATGGTACTGTGCCACAGGACAGGGCATGCCCTGCCCTAAATCATTCAAAATTGGTGAAATACTACATTGTCTATTACATGCCTAGGGGTTGGTCTCACCCTCCCCCACACCTCCACCTGTACCAATTTTCAACCCTTTGTAGCTCGATGGGTGCTATAGATTGAATGTTTTGTGTCTACCCAAATTCATATGTTGAAATCTTAACCCCTAAGGTGGTGATAGTAGGAGGTGGGGCCTCTAGGAGGTGATAGGGTTCTGAGGATGGACCCTCAATAATGGGATTAGTGTCCTGTGAGTTCTGAGAGAGCTTCCTTCCCTCTGGTCTCCACTATGTAAGACTATAATGAGATGCCATCTGCAAACCCAGAAGAGGGCCCTCACCAGGAGGGCCCAACCATGCTGGCACTCTGATCTTGGACTTCTAGCCTCCAGAACTGTAAGAAATAAATTCTGTATAAGCCACCCAGTCTATGGTTCTTTTCTTATAGCAGCTGCAGCTAAGACAGGGGCCACTTCAGAATGTAGGCCGAGCAGTTTTCTCCTCTGGGCACTGTTGAACCTTGATTCTCAGAAGAAGGCCTGTGACTCATATCACATACACTACACTAAGCTTTAATTCCTTTCTGACATTACCATGGAGGCAGGATAACTCCGGGCATGTGCATGGGGTTAAGGAGAGCCACCCACTGGCCTGGTTCCGTTCCCCAGGGTGCTAGTTAGGATCCTTGGGTTGCAAGCGACAGGAATTGACACTGCCTGGCTAAAGCCAAAAGAGAATGCGTTAGAAGGACACGAATGATTCGCAGACTCCAAAGGATAGCAGAGGCAACAGGCTCCGACAAGTGTAGGCTGGGGCTGCTTCAGGGATGCAGGCAGCAGGCAGCAGAGACAGGCAGGTCTCTTAAGTGGCCGCACCTGGAATTAACACTTTTTCCCTTCTCTATGTGATTATGTTGGAGAAGCAGAGGCCCAGGATAGAAGTGGGAATACTGTGCTTGCTGGTGTGCCTTGGCTGGGGAAGAGCAGGGCACTTTGATCAATTGTCTGATGAAGACTGCACACAGTTGAGGGGGCTAATTCCTTAAAAGGAAGTTGAGGTGCTATTTTGTAAGAATGGGTGTCGAGTGGCTGAAAAGCAACAAATGTTCACTACAATCTACTAGTGACATCTTGTGGGCCGTAATCAATGGCTGGTCTTTCTTCGAATCTGGAGGCTCTGTTGGCTCTTTAGCCTCACAGAGATTCGTTCAGCCTGCTTGCTTAAGGAACAGATAGATGGAGTGGGGCAGTTGCCAGAAAATGGAATTTTTTTTGAAAGCTCTATTGCTTTGTTGCTCATATGTGCGGAGAAGACTCGAACAATCCTATATATGGAGATAGAGTTAGATAGTTGGATTCAGAGTGAATTACAGCTCCAGCTCATGCTAACCTCCTCCCAATCCATCAAGAAAACTCTTGACAGGAGGACGGGGAGGGAGGGGTGAAGGCTGCGTGCACAGCTCCCTGTTGCTGCCAGGTCAGTCTTCACACGTGCTCTCTTCTGATACTTTGAATTTTACACTTGAAAAATAATTTTTTACAGGGATTTAAGTCAGAAAAAGGAGGACCTGAAAATCCAGGTGTCAGGAGAACAGGGAAATGACTGGCAAATTGGTGTATCTGCAGATTCACTTCTTTTGTATAATTGCCTGTAAGATTAAAAAACAGTGGATGTAGATTTACCTTATCTGCTGAAGTCATGCAAAGAAACAATTTCATCACAGACTGAGGAAGTGTGGAAAAATCGGCAGTCTCTAACGCAGATTTGTTCATCCAGCTCAAAACCCGTGAGGCCAGCAGGCATGGTTCAGTAACTAGCTAAATCTGTAGCCTCTAGTCTGATTTGGGGCTTTGTGGAACTTTGGGACCGCCACAATTGGAACACAATTTGCTTTTTTAGCATTAAATTTTCGAAGATGCTGGCCCCCTTCTCAGATCCATGATTATAACGGACTCTCAGGAATTAACATTTCATTGGAAAGATCTAATTTACTAGGCCCTCTGCTTGCTTTTGAGAACACAACCAAACCCTGTAATAGAAATACCTTAGTCTGTCCACTAAGAGAATGTTGTGGCCTGTTCAGGAGGTCATGAATGTAAGGAGGATGCAGAGTCCCAGGTGACCAGTTTATTAGAAAATCGCTGTAGGAGGGATTAGAGGATGTTTTAAGCTGCTTACAGTATTTTTAGGAATGAGGGTGAAAGATGCTATTTGCATGCAAAATAATCTCATCAAGGAATTTTTTTTTTTAACATCACATTTATATAATGACATCTTGTAGCCAGCTGCTCTCACCCATCTGGCAACTTAAAGATTTCCTTTTAGTTTCTTTGATATAGAAATTACCTACCATTAGGTCTGCCACTGGGCCTATTTAATTGGTATTAAAAGAAAGCATCTCGTTTGCCAGATCTGCTGTGGTTTCTGGCGGAAGCTGTGAGTGACCAGCAAATCTGCTCCAGAGTTACTGAGAGAATGCAATTACCTTTCTGTGTTCTCCTGAGGCTTTAGGAACTCAACTTATGAAAAGGATAACTAGCTTGTTGCTATTTCATGTGTGAAATTTTAATGAATTACTGGCAGTCTAATGGTTTTCTTTCTTTAAAAAAAAAAACCCAAAAACCTATTTTAGAAATTTTAATAGCCCTAATGAGAATTTTTGATTAGTGTGTCATTCTCATCTGTTGCCGTTGATGGATTTCTGTTTTTTGTAGAGATGTTATTTACGCCCTCTGGGAGTTTTTATTTTATAATTAGAATGCTCTGTAAGCCTTACAGGTATGCTTCAGTGAATGCTCCTATGTAAACACAAATCTTTTTAGTCCTTAAAGGTAATTATATCTGACAATGGTAAATGCCAGGATGCTTATTTAAAGAAGGGGAAGGTTTCCAGTGTGTTTGGGGGGAGGCCTTTCAGATGCTTTACAATATTATGAGCTCTTTTCCTATAGACAGCAGGTATAAGCCTCAGGGGCTAAACTAAGAGAAATCTGCTTTTAATGCAAAGAGGGAGACTAAAAATAGATGCTAATCTTCCTTTGGTGGTCTTTTTCTCCTTCTCCCACCATCAGAGTTCAGGGCATTATTTCTCTAGAGTCTGTTTGCTGCTGTCTTCCTTGTTTGAATCAGTTATTCCATAATCACCATGTGGGGGCTTCTCCAGGGACTCGGTCCACTGCAGTGCAGGGAATATTCTCCATTAGCGTGGTGAGATTGCCATGGAGACAGATAAGCTAGTGTCAGGTCTTGCCTAGTGTTGGGGATTTACAGTCCCCGGACGTGTTTGTGAGCCGGACGGTGTAGTTACCAGGACGCTTCTGGAAGTCATTTTCTCGGCCCTTTAAAGGGCAGTGGTGTTGGAAAACCGGCTCTTGGTTCTTCTCTGGGCAGGAGATGTGCTGCTTTAGTTACTGCGTGTTGTGGCTTTGTTCTTCTCCGTTGAAATGGCTGCTGTAAAAAATAATCCTGACTGCCTGACCTTTAGAATATAAACTGAGAAGAACTGGTTGTTTAGATGTAGCTTTGTAGGAGACATGTTAATGCTTTGATTGAGAGAATTGTTCAAGAGAAACCACAAAGTCTGCTATAGGTTTCAAATACTGTTTTAATAATAATAAAAATAAACCTGAAAGGGACTTGCATAGCTATACCATGTTTTATTTTTGGAACTGAGCTCCAGCCACAAAGTTATTGTGAAGATCTCAGAAACACAAATCACAGAATAAGTAAAAATAGTAATTTATCTGCCAAGCCTACAAAGTTGCAAATTTGTCAGGGAGAGGAGGGGATAAGAGATGGACTTTAAACAATATTGCCTTTTGTGCTTTTTACATATGCTATCTTCATTTATCTTTAGAACAACCCTGTGATAAAGGCATTGTTATTTCCTCTCCTTTACAGAAAGTAAACCAAGAGAGGAAGCAGGAGATGGGCTTGTGATTAATGAGACCTGTTTAAAGGTACAATGTGGCTTTAGCGTCCTGCCATAGCACTGGAGATGACGGAGTCTCTTGACTACTTTCACAGTGCCTTGTAGCAGCATTGGCTAGCTTGCTGGATTTCTGCCATCTGGGACAACCCTTCTACTTGGTGATGCTGTAATTCCTTAATGGGAGAAGAGGGCAGCTTTAGGGGAAGTCAGGCCTGTGACTTTGGTTAGAACAGGTCACTTGCTGCTAAGGTTATAGAAGTCTATCCCCAGCCCCTGCCCACTCAGCTGAATCAAAACACACACTGGGCAGCTCCTTAGCTCACCCTAGCCTCATGATACCGTTGCCTCTTTGGCCATTTGAAACCAAAGAACACAGGGAATATGTCTCTTCCAGATGTTTTTGTATCTTACCTCTTTACTTGGAGTGAGTTGGCCTGTGGATAATGTGACCATGTTCTGGTTGGTGTCTGGTCTAGTACAGCTAAGAATTTCATCTTTGTCATGCCTAAGCTGGAAGATTAAATTCATACTGTATTGGATTGCCCTGTTCCCAAATTTTAGAAGCTAGAGCTCAAAAATTAGAGATACTGTCACAATCCAAGAAGAGGAAGGATATTTACCAAAGTGTTAGTGGCGAATTTCTCTGGGGAAGGAACAGAATTAGAAGGGAGGGGTGAAGGAGGACTTTCAAATTTTAGTTGTATATTCCACATTGCTTATGAGTTGTTTATGTTAAGAATGTATCCTGAATTATTTGTGTGGTTAGAATATCTATCTATCTATCTATCTATCTATCTATCTATCTATCTATCTCCGTCTATATCTATCTCTATCTAATATGTTTAAGAAAAAAAAAAAAAAAACACGATACTGCTTTTATAGCCCATGGATTTAGCAGACTGTAGAGAATATAGATCCTTTAATTGGATGAAATCCAGTCTGCACACTAAGGTTGTTGATGGATATTTTAAGCCAGGAATTGGAACTGAATGAAATATTGATTTGGTTCAGGTTCAGTTCAAAGGCTACTCTGATATTCTGGTTTTGTTTCAGGTCAATAATTTTAGAAAAAAGGCTTAAGTATAGCACAGTCTTGTTGGAAAAGGAAAAAGGGTTGGCTCAATTTTATATTCAGCAAAGTAATAGTTTATTCTACGTTTTGCTTCAAGTTGCTGCTTCAAATGGAACTGTGATACAAAAGTGAAAACATTGGGTGTTAATTTTACTTGACACGGAGGCCCCATGTCGTATTTTGTGGTTATTCAGTGAGATAATGGAGTCATAAGCAGCAGAACTAAACTATGACAGTGTTTTGTTTATATTGAGATAAATGTGTACAGTGTTCAGGTGGGTTCCTTGAAGCATGATATATATTGTTAATGAAGCCACAGATTGAGATCTCAGTTACTCTATTATTTATTTTTATTTATTTATTTATTTATTTATTTATTTATTTATTTATTGAGACAAAGTCTCACTCTTGGTGCCCAGGCTGGAGTGCAATGGCACTATCGCGGCTCACTGCAACCTTCGCCTCTCGGGTTCAAGCGATTCTTGTTCCTCAGCCTCCCAAATAGCTAGGATTACAGGTGTGCACCACCACGCCCAGCTAATTTTTGTATTTTTGTACAAATACTGAATTTTGTATTTTTACTAGAGATGGTATTTCGCCATGTTGGCCAGGCTGATCTTGAATTCTGGCCTCAAGTTTTCTGCCCGTCTTGGCCTGAGCCACTGTGCCCTGCCTTCTGTCATTTATTTTTGAAAAACTCTCTGACTCAACGCAGTTTTCCTGGGGAATTTTTACAAAATGGAGTTTGTGGGCTGAGAACTGGGGTGAGGCTTGGAATACTGCAGACACTCTGACTACTGACTGCAGCAAGATGATTGTGGTGTTGATGGTAAACATTGTGATGGAAAAGTATGTTGGGTTTGGTTTTGCTTTCCAGGAAGATATTTGGGAGACTCAGTGGGGCCAGTAGTTTTCTTAGAATCCTTTTTATGCACTTTATGTCTTTGATGTTCTTGTTGGAGATAGCCACTGGCCAGCTTGTGAGCTGTACCTTTTCCATCAGTTTGATTGTCAAATTTGGCAATTCTTCCTTTGAAGGCCCCAACAAATGCTACTCTGCAGACTGAGAAGTCGTAGGTAGGATCTCTGCAAGATAGTCTAGATTGGCTGCATTTCTTTCCTAAGACTACCTGATATCACAGTAGATTATTCTATTTGAACTTTCCAGCAGAGCCAATTAATTCTGGCTTCTGGGGGAGACAGTGGTATTGAAATGTGAGCTTTTGCAGCGCTAGTCTTGGATCCAGGGCTACCCTGTCTTCTGACCTCAGATTCAGAGATTCTTGAATTCAGAGGATTTGAGCCTTACAGTGTTTTATCGAACAATGCCAGTGTGTTTCTTTACTTGGCTGTTTCTATTAATGAAACAGTGACATAATTAATTCATAATTAGGATGCCTTAGAGGTCTGTTTCCTTTTTAATCAATCACTAGAGAGAATATGATTCTAGTAAAGCCCCAGGATATTCCTCAACTAAAGCAAAATGAATGTAAAGAATTCAGGCATCTCTGCATGTTGGAGTAGCTTGGAACCGGTTTACTTCAGGGATGCATCTTGAGAGGGGAGATTTTACACAGTTCTCTTTTTTCTTAGACTTGTTTTGGCCAATTCACTAAGACCTTTCTTATCAAATAGAAAGAACACAAACTGTAACCACACAACAACCCTTTATTGTGTCCTCTGTGTATTTTTCACCAGGACTGGTTATTTTTAGTACTCTTCCTGGAGGGTTTCATACTCAATTTCTTTAATCCCCAACTCTGCTCGGCTATGTTTTGCAGGAGAAGCTGTGCCTGAGGATGAACAGATCAGTGCCAAGGACCAGAAGAACCTGGAGCCTTGTGATAACACCCCCATCATAGACAATATTGCTCCTGTTGTTGCTGGCATCTCTACAGAGGAGAAAGAGAAGTATGATGAAGAGATCTCCAGTCTCTACAGACAACTGGATGACAAGGTCTGTGGCCAGAGATTTATAGTTCTCACTCCGCTACAAAGATGAAAGAGGGCGGTCCCAGCTCCCTGTGGAGCTGATGTAGGGCTACAGCCCGATCTTTATGTCTGGTTTTCTAATACCTACCCTAGCACTTTAATGGTGCAGACTCAGGGAGCTTGATTCATGTGGACTGGAAATGTTAAAGGGAACTTGACTGAAAGAGCAGTGTGTTGGCCTAGTCAGACAGGCAGTTGTTACTTAGAGTCTTGTCTTCTAGAGATTGGACTGGGCTGATTACTGCATGAAAGGCGGGGTGTGTGAGTGTCTGTGATCTTTAAGTCTCCTTTCCTTTCTTCTCTTCACCTCTTGGAAACTCCAGCAGTAGCCTCAGCTAGGGGCAAGGGTGGTGACTCCCAAAATTCAAGCATGTACTTTAATCATATAGCTATAAGGCTCTGGGATGAGAAACAGATAGTAGTGTGGTCTGATGGCTTTACCTAATTGGTGAAGCTCTTTTCACGGGTATATTCTTTTTTTTTTTTTTTTTTTTTTTTTTTGAGACTGAGTCTGGCTCTGTCGCCCAGGCTGGAGTGCGGTGGCCGGATCTCAGCTCACTGCAAGCTCCGCCTCCCGGGTTCACGCCATTCTCCTGCCTCAGCCTCCCGAGTAGCTGGGACCACAGGCGCCCGCCACTTCGCCCGGCTAGTTTTTTGTATTTTTTTAGTAGAGACGGGGTTTCACCTTGTTAGCCAGGATGGTCTCGATCTCCTGACCTCGTGATCCGCCCGTCTCGGCCTCCCAAAGTGCTGGGATTACAGGCTTGAGCCACCGCGCCCGGCCACGGGTATATTCTTGAATGAAGTAGTTTGAACATGCTAACTGGGGATGTCCAATTTTATGACAAGCTTTTGGGACTCAAATAGTCATGTAAATGCACAAGTTGGCATAGAGGAAAAGAGGCGTTGGAGAACACTGGGAGAACCAATTAAAGGTTGGGTTAGGAATCCCAGAGGCATGAGAATTAAATTGATGTTTTATATGATCTTGGCATGTTGCCCTTGGAATATTCTAAATCCTTTCAGTTCACTTCATTTCATCAAGGTTGCTGATATTTTTAGTCTGATTTAATCTTTTCTATTGTGGTTCAGCTCAGAGTGCTTAGGGACACCTCTGGCTTGTGTGAAACAGCTTTGTTATGTTAACATTGCCATTAATCTTACAGGCCTCTCTCTTTGGGGTAAAGCTCAGAGTCTGGTATAACCTTTGCAAGCCGAATGTGACTGGTTGCCTTAAGGAAGGTAGTTCTGCTTGTTTATGATTCCAAGAGCTTGCACTATAACCACAGCGTTATTCTGGGGTCATCCTACCCTTCTGAAAACACATTTAATAAAATATTCACACCCATGAGATGGGTTACTTGCCCTTTAGGCTCCAAGCATACCGTTATCTTCCATTTCTGTCTATGTATTTTATGCAAAGCTTCAAACAAAGAGAAAAAATAGATCAATAGTAAGTTAACAGTATATGCAATTTCTTGATTTCTCCAAGGAATTGCTATTGTTTAAACAGTAAAGAACATTAGACCATATGCATTTTTTTCTCATTTTAGAACCGATGGGCTCATTTTTAGTAATCGCAGAGAATCCTGGGTGAGAGGGTGAGAAGCTGTTTCTGTGCTCAGTTCTCTATGAATAGACGCCTGCATGGCGGAATCGGGATCATTTACCTTGGCAGCACAAGGAACTTTCATTGATCCAAGAGAGAGACTTTAGAGTCTCAAATCCAGCATACAAAATGTAGTGATTAGGACAGAGAGATGAAAATGCCATGTCCAAGGCATTCAGTTGGTAGCTGAAGAACTGGCTTGACAGTCTCTGTCTCCTGATGGTCAGCCTAGGCCATTTTGTTATGTCATTTTCCTACAGCATGTGCTTTGAAAATTCTGTAAGACCCACTGTTCGAGGCTAGTATTTGTGGTCCACCGCACAATGATGCTGAGAGATATGGGAGAGGACTGAGCCTAAAAACCTCAGCCTTAGGGGGCACCAGAGCTAATGGTTTGCCCTCAGTGACCCTTCCCATAGACTGCCTGATTATGTCTCACCAGCTGTCGTTCTTAGGGGTCCTCCTCTGAAATGTTCTAGGAGGCACTTCCATGTTTCTGTTGACGTAGGTGGTTTGACACTTGAAGAATATATGAGGTGGGATATGGCCCCTTCTTAGTTTACTGAAAGGTAGAACAGGAGGTATTTAGGTCTGGGTGAGGCACTAGCCCAGGGTAGTTTTGTGACTTACCCAAGGGTATGTCACACACAGGCAGCAGAGCTAGGATGAGGTTATATAAATCTTCTGACTCCCACCCAGTGCTCTTCCCATTTCACCCTCAGCCCTTTAAATGAGGACCTGGTCCACCTCAGTGAATCTATTTAGGGTGTGGAGGGAGAAAGACCACACGGTTTCCTCCCAGCTGCCCCTTCTGTCCCTCCGTGCTGCCCCACCAGGGCTCCAAGCACAGGTACTCTCCCGAGGCCATGCTGTGTGATGGGCAAGCATGCGCTGTGGAGTCAGATCTATGACAATGACACTGAGACCCGGGCAAACTTGTGACGATAATGCTGAGTCCTGGCTGATGCCTGGCCCTGCTGAAGGTGCTTTTCTCATCTGTATCGTGGGACTCATATCTGTTACTTCGAAAGGTTGTGGTGAGGGTTAAAAGTTTCCGGTACATTGCACGTGCCCAGTAAATATTAGTTTCCTTCTTTCTCCTGGGCTGGACTGGGCTCTGCTTACTTCTGTGTGTGGTGTGGAAGGGGTGAGGTGCCAAGGGGACCACCAACAGAGACACATTGTGAACAAGTTGGCGCTGGCACTCCCTGTCTCTTAGTCCCTGTCCCTCTATGCTACTGCTCTGCTCTTGGAGATCCTGACATGAACCAAGCTTAAATAGAAATGAAAATTGATTATTTTTATGCAGATTACCATTGCAACAAAAACATCTTCATAATTAAAGGTGACCAGTGACCTGTTGACAACTGGGGTTGACCAGTTCCTCATTTATAAGGGTGTGCATGTTATTTTGTTTTATTTATCATTATTATTATTATTTGAGATGGAGTCTCGCTCTGTTGCCCAGGCTGGAGTCCAGTGGCATGATCTTGGTGCACTGCAACCTCCACCTCCCAGGTTCCAGCGATTCTCCTGCGTCAGCCTCCTGAGTAGCTGGGTCTACAGGCGCACAGCACCACACCCGGCTAATTTTTGTATTTTTAGTAGAGATGGGGCTTCACCATGTTGGCCAGGGTGGTCTTGATTTCCTGACCTCATGATCCACCTGCCTTGGCCTCCCAAAGTGCTGGGATTACAGCCCTGAGCCACCATGCCCGGCCGCATTATTTTTTAATTTTTGAGATGGGGTCTGTTCTGTTGCACAGGCTAGAGTGCAGTGGTGAAATCACAGCTCACTGCAGCTTCAACCTTCTGGGCTCAAGCCATCCACCTGCCTCAACCTCCTGAGTAGCTGGGACTACAGGCACATACCACCACACTCAGCTAATTTTTTTTTTTTTTTTATGTTTTGTAGAGACAGGGATTTGCCATGTTGCTCAGGTTGGTCTCGGACTCCTGGGCTCAAGTGATCAAGCTGCCTTGGCCTCCCAAAGTGCTGGGATTATAGGCGTGAGTCACTGTACCTGGCCTCATGTTATTTCATGTATAAGAAAATTCAAGTATAAAATACTTTCTGAAAAGTACTTTAAAATCTGTTATCCATGGACTAGATCTTTAGAGCCGGCATCAGAGTGAGCATGCTTATGCATGTTCTAAGAGATGCAGTTGAATGTGTAGATATAAGCACAGCTTATTATTCTGGAAGTTTTGAAAGACTTTAAAAAAAAATCACAGTGGATCTCATTAATTCCTTAGGTAAGTTGCCTTAATAAAGGGTAAATGTAGTTTGGGAAATGTCTGTGATACAAGTGATCCACGTCTTCTGTAATATCATCCTTGTTCTTCATCCTTCCCGGGTGGGGCCAGGGGCCCTTGGTTTTTCACTGTACCTTAAAAATCACTGCATCCCAGCTTGTCACCTGTTGGGAGGAAGCCTGCATCTTCAGGCTTTGAAATGAGCACAGTGTAAGGACAGAGTTCACTCCATTTCTCTCCTTTCACGGTTTATATCACTTGTAGTGCTTGTCCATTTGTCCCAGGAGAAGAGATGGTGGCTCTCCAATGGTAAATTCTTTGAATCCTTTATGCTAAGTTGTTTAATATTTAAGTGCTCAGGAACATAAACACAAAATCGTTCCTGGTAACTGACATGCTACGTTTATAAAGTAGAAGAGAAAATATATCTACAGAATAGTCTTCTAGTTGTAGAAGTGCCAGTTTTTGGAGGTTTCATTCTGATATAATTTCTCTAACTCACCTGCCAGAAATATGATTCGTGCAGGAAAATAGAACAGTTAAAGAAACATTGGTGTAAAGAGTTCAGTAGAAACAGGATCTCTCTGAGCAGAAAAGCGAAGCCAAATGATATTCTACATAAAGGACAAGGAGATTCAAATCCTTTATGGCTGATTTTAGAATTTTCTTTCTCCATGGAAAGCATTAGTTTGTGACATTAAATTAACATGATTCAAATGTATGCATAGATACCGCCAAACAGGCTGGGGAATATCCCGTGGAACATTGAGGTTCTGTGACCCAGGCCCTTAAGTGTGGGTTGGATTTCATCTGTGGAAAAGGCAAAAGGCACAGTACAGGGTGCGTTTTTTTGGGCTGCTGATGAAAACACCTAGGCAGGACCTGGCACGAAGAAGTGCCCAAGGATGCTCAATTGAATCTGACGCTGTCTGTTGTTTAGACCCTCGAAGCCAGGTTGTTATCTTCCCAGTCTGTTTTAAATTTTATTTGAAGTCGTGAAAATAATGCAGTGAAGACTGTGTTTTTTATGTAGTTAGCCGTCATCTGCCTGCTGCTTAGCCTGCACTGGGGGTGGACCGAGTCTAAGGGGAGGTGGGGAGAGGTAGGCAGCAAATACCCTTGCTTTTGTGGCAGCAACACCTAGTGGCAGAAAATGAGAGAGAGAAGAGAGAATTTGCCTTTCCCACTTCAGTGACAGCCGAGAAAGTAAGCATGAATGCTTCTGCCCCTCAGCTGCCCTGAGGTTTTTTTGGTTTTTGTTTTTTTCATTTGTTTGTTTGTTTTTAAATTGTTAAGAAAATTAACTTCCAGTCGAGAGGGAGGTCTTCCAGTGCCAAATCTCCAGTTCATGTTTCTCCAGTCTGAGAGGTTTGCAGTGGAAACGTTGGCTCTCCCTACTGATCCGGTGGTAGCACTCCTGCTTACTGATGTGTTTGACAAGACTTGGGACAATAACATATGATAGTGCAGCTAGATAGAAATTCACTCCTTTATTTTTTGAATTAGGAATTTCACTCTTAACATCTTTGAATTAGAAGGGATATCTCTAACGTCCCTTTCAGTTCCCAAACTCTAGATCTCTGATTTCTCAATGAGCAGGAATTGAGTTGAATGTGCGGGATATTATATTTCCAGAATATTCAGCTGTTTCATCTGCTGAGAAAGGTGGGTGAAGAGGTATTTTAAGTGAATGAGATCTCGGAACCTGTCTGCTTTCTGTGCAGCAACGCCACACCATTCCTTCCTTCTTATTAGCAAGTCGCCTGTCATTGGGAGACTGGGATATCAAAAATGACATAACTAACAAAAAAAACCAAACATGATGTTTCGTTTCAGGATGATGAAATTAACCAGCAGAGCCAGCTGGCTGAAAAGCTGAAGCAACAGATGTTGGATCAGGACGAGGTAAAGAATGCAATATATTTTTTTTCCACAAAGTTCTTCTATTACTCTTTGTTGTTGATGTTTATTCCAGGAATTTAATTGGCAAAGAAGCTTTTCATAATCACAGAATCATGTGGAAATTTCTTGGTAGATTTCCCTTCACTGCCTCTTACAAGCTGATTATCACTGAATTTAGAAAATACATGTCTGACTTTCAAAAACCCCTGATGTTTTGAGATTGAGTAGCCAGTGGCTACACTTCGTCCCGGAAGGGCAGAGACCTTTGGTTGGGTGATCAGGCAAGGATGATCCTTTTTTATTTTTATTTTTTTTTGAGACAGGTTCTCTCTGTTGTCCAGGCTGGAATGCAGTGGTGCAATCATGGCTCACTGCAACCTCCAGGGCTCAAGTGATCTTCCCGCGTAAGACTCTCAAGTAGCTAAGACTGCAAGAGTGTGCCACCATACCTAGCTAGTTTTTTAATATTTTAAGACAGAATTTCTCTATGTTGCTAAAGGTGATCTTGAACTCCTGGCCTCAAGCATGCCTCCTGCCTTGGCTCCCAAAGCACTGGGATTACAGGTGTGAGCCACCGCACCTGGCCTTGGGCAAGGATGATTCTGCCTCCAAATACCCAGCAATACTGTGTCCTGTTGTTTGAGTCCTACTTCAGTTTTGCGATCAGCTGGCTCAGATCTTTGATATACACCATGTTCTCTCCTGCTGTCCTGTAGGGATACATAAACAAAAACAAAAATAGAAGGTAGAGGAGGGGAAGGCAAAGAGAACGGGGCCCGAGTACTGCGCCAGCATGTATTTAATACACTAAAAAGGAGGCAAATTGTTTTCAGTCTCTCCCCAAAGGCATTCAGTTCTTCAGTAAGTGTTTTTATTACACTGTGTTTCGCCAAGTATTTTACAAACCAGAACCTAAGCAAAGGATAGCCAGCCAACCTATCAAACATGCACAATTAATAATTCCCTTGCTGAGGACCGTTTAAGTGTTGTTCTCTTTTGTGCTTTAAGCTGCTTTCTGCTTCGTTGCTGAAATGCTATGGATTGAATCCCACTGTGCAATGACAGCAGGTGCCTGGGTTCCTGTCCTCAGTCCCAGGCCTCTGTAGGCATAAAGGACTTTGTAACCATTTCCTTCCTCTTTGTTCCTCTTCATCTCTTTAGGGCAATGATTACTTCCCCTGCCCAAACACTTCCCTTGATAGAGAGACAAGCTACACTTTTATAATCAGGTGAACCATATTTCCTTATTCTCTCTCTCTTAGCTATAGTCGAGGCCTTCCATTTGCTTGAGTTTCCTGTCCTCTACCTCCCATTTCTACTCCAGTCTCCCCAGCATTGGCACAGCTGCCTGAGATAAACTTTCCTTCTTGTTACTGTTAAAACTCCTTAACATTTTTATTTTTCTATACTATCAAGGCAGTATCTGTTCAATATAGGAAAACCAATATAGGAACAAAGATAATGAGAGCATCGGCAAGCCCAGATATTCGCTTTTAACTAATGATAATGTTTGGGGTACATCCTTCTATATCTTCATGATGGATGTTAAAAAAAGGTGACCGATCACTCTTGTACACTGTTTTAGTTGATTGTGAAGTCAACCCGTTTACAATGTGAAATCCTGATAACATTTAAAAACTATGTAAGTGTTATTCGTTGTCATTTCCTTGGAAATGACTCAGATCTTTTGTTTGTTTGTTTATTTATTTATTATTTAGATGAAGTCTCACTCTGTTGCCCAGGCTGGAGTGCAGTGGCATGATCTCGGCTCCCTACAACCTCTGCCTCCTGGGTTCAAGCGATTCTCCTGCCTCAGCCTCCCGAATAGCTGGGATTATAGGTGTGCACTACCATACCCAGCTATTTTTTTTGTATTTTTAGTAGAGATGGGATTTTGCCATGTTGGCCAGGCTGTTCTTGAACTCCTGACCTCAGGTGATCCACCTGCCTCAGCTTCTCAAAGTGCTGAGATTACAGGCATGAGCCACTGCGCCTGGCCCCATCCTTTGCTTAAATTATGGAATAGCTATAAAATGCAGTGATTTTTGATGTGTAATTCATTCTTTGAGTTAAGGGTATACAGCTGTAAACTAACAACGACAACAACAAAAACAACATATGAAAAACAACATACAAAACAAAACACATGCACACAAAGCAGATTTTTGCAATAAGAGCATATCTGCCTTTTTCTTTTATTTTTTTATCGTCTGGACCATACAGTGGGGTTTCCCATCATCCTGAACTTTTCCAACTTGTTTTCTTATATCTGGCTTTTAAATTACTTACTTTTGGATACAGCATAGAACATAAACATTTGAACATTAGATTCACAAGTTCCATGCCATCTCATTTTCCCAGCTTTTAGCTTCCACAAGAAGAGATTATGAAAAGATACAGGAGGAGCTGACACGTCTCCAGATTGAAAATGAGGCAGCCAAGGATGAGGTGAAAGAAGTTCTCCAGGCCCTGGAGGAGCTGGCTGTCAATTATGACCAGAAATCACAGGAAGTGGAGGATAAGACCCGGGCCAATGAGCAGCTGACAGACGAGCTGGCCCAGAAAACGGTTGGAGCATTTGTGTCTAGGGGGTGGGACTTCCTTGGCTGCCATTCCTGTACTCATATTGATATTCATTGACAGACATGGTATAAGGAGGCAGTAGCTGAATAGTTATTCAGTGTTAGATGCATTCCCTGAGGTCCCTCCAACAATTGAAATACTTCATGCAAGTGACTTTTGTTCACTCATCCTGGAACTGCACGTGACTGTTTTATATCCAGAGAGTCGATAACATTAGTGGGGATGCTTTGTGGGAATAGTCACAAGAGTGCAGACTTTGGAGCCAGAAAAATCTTAGTTACAAGTCTGACTTCATAACTCTTAGACCTTAGCTGAGACAGTTAAGCTTCGTGAGTATTCATTCCCTTATCTGTAAAAATGGTGATGATAACATGCTGCTTGCATGGTGTGAGGATTAGTGACAGTTTATGTAAAGCACTTAGTGCACATCTGTGCATATGCTACAGTATCAATACATACATCTCAAAGCATTGTTACTGGCAAGAGTGGGGTCCCATGGGAGATATGGACTTCACTCTTCTTGCTTATACCCTCCTAAATGAATTCCATTCCCTCCAGTCAGCTTCCTGTCCTGGCTGTTACCTTCAGGAGCCTGGAACTAAGCTGCCCTTGTTTGTTGGTTTGCTGTTCTGTTTTAAGCCAGTGCTTCAGCCTGCACATTCCCTTATTTCCAGATTCTCCAAATGAAAGACGCCATAGGTTCTGCAGTGAGCTAGCGGTAGCAGGAGCAGTGAGTGTTTGGCATGGCGGGGTGGAATATGTCCTTTTCTACCTGGAAAATGGGTGGTGGAGAAGCTGACTGGCTCTAACCTGCTGTCCTTAGTACCTCTGCCCAGTGGCCTGGTGTCCTGAGCTTGTGCCCAGCCTGCTTTGTGGAAAGCATCCAGTTTAAAAAGAAGTAGCAGATGGCGCAGGAGAATGCTGATCTGCCGACTGTGAGGCTGACAGGAAATGCTCCTCACGGCGTACATTCAGCTGCATGGAGGAAGACTTTTCTAGCAGCTTCCCAAGATGGGGACTACTGCCTCTGAGGATTTTAAAAACAAGATGACATAAGCAGTTGGCAATACCAAACAAAATAAAACAAACTCATTCCGAAGTCGCTTAGGAAAGGGGGCGACTTAGATTTCCTCTGCTTAGTGTTTTCTATCGGATTATTTTAATTAGTCCTTCATATTACTTGCTTCTTAAAACAATGAAACATTTTTCATAATACAGTTTTTAATTTGTCATGAAACCAAAGTATTACTAGATTGGTGTAGAAGGCTATTAAAATTAGACAGATTGTTTAAAAATGCTGTAGCTGCATATGGGAGAATTTTATAAATAGATAACCGTTTTCCTGATGTTGAACATTAGTTAAGAATACATACCTTTTGGCAAGATACATGAAGGATGAAAAAGAGAAGAGTTTATTAAAGTTTGACAAGAAAATAGAGCTTCTGCTATATAATGAGAAACCAACTATTTGTTGGTTTTTAATAAGTAACCTATTGTTGGTTTGTAATAAGTAACCTAATTTTGAAAAAAGATGAGTGTTTAATTCAGCTTCACTCTGAAAATTTGAAGACTTTTTTTTTTGAAGTTGTTTTCTAAACTTATTAAACTACCTCTTGGCCATCTATTCTAGACCCATCTGTCTTTATCAATTCAGGTGGGAATATGGAGGTGGCCCAGGGAGCAGGTTTGTTTAGGAGTGGAGGTGGGGACCCTTGCAGGTAAGTTTAGACCCTGAAATGAAACAGATAGAACTGACATAGAATATCTGGTAAGTAGGAAGATGCAATTACATGTTATAAACTTAAGGACTTCTTTTTTGGCTTTTACTTATTTTTAATAACTTATTTCCCTGACTTGGAATTGTCATCTGATATGTAGACATATAATGTATCAGGCCATGTGATATAACTTGTTGATAAAGAGTTCATCTTCTTATCCAAGAATGCAGTGCTATGCGAGAGTTTGCCTTAAAAGAATTCTTAGGTTGAAGTCATGTAAGTCATGTCAAAGAAATCCATTCTACATGATGGTGTTATGTGTAATGTGGAGTGTATGAAATTGATGGGCAACTCTTTGAATCTGTTGTTGAAATTTGTTTTTCAGACTACATTAACAACCACGCAGAGAGAGCTGAGCCAGCTACAAGAGCTTAGCAACCACCAGAAGAAAAGGGCAACTGAGATTCTGAATTTGCTGTTGAAAGATCTGGGGGAGATTGGTGGAATTATTGGCACCAATGATGTGAAAACTGTAAGCCAGCCCTTCTTTTGTCTTCTCTACCTGCTCCTATCAAGTTAGCAGGGTCTGTGCTTTACTCTTTTAAGCATTCAACGCTTAGCACTGTGCTTCGCATCTGCCATGTGCTGGTTAACGTTTGAATGAATGAAAAAAGGGCTAATTGAATGACTGAGTGAATTGTTTGTTGGGGTGAGGAGGAGGAGAAAAAAATGATCTTTCAGGTCTAGGCAATGTCTTCAAATCTTGGTTGGCTTTGTGTAAATTGGTTTATTTCTCAAACTTATTTCCTAATGTTGCAGAAGTTTGGAATTAAATCGCTTACGCAACAGTTCTAGTCTCAGAATTGTGTTTTTCCTTTTCTAAAAGAACCCAGTGGAGTGAAAATTCTCCAACAAGTCGACGTGAAAGTATTAGGATTCTAACAGTGGCTTAAGCAATAAAATCATATTTAATTATTCACAATATGAGAAGTCTAAAATCTTGCTACTCAGGGTGTGATCTTCCTCACCTAGGAGCTTATTGGAACTACAGCCTCTCAGGCCCCACTCAGACCTATTGAATCAAAATCTGCACTTTAACAAGATTCTCCAGGTGATTCTTTATGCTTATTAAAGTTTGAGAACCAAATTTTGGTTTGGTGCCATGGCTCAACAATGTCAAATTCTCAGGCTTTTTCTCTATTTCCTTTCTCCTGTCCTCAGCCTGTTTCCTTTTCATAATCCAGATGATTGTGCCTCATGGTAGCAAAATAGCTGCTGTAGTACCGATCATCACATCCTCACTCAACCACATCCAAGGCTTAATCCAGGAGGGAAATGTATCCCAGAAGTCCCCAGGAGACATATCCTTACACTTCATTGGCCAGAATTGGATCACATGACCACTCCACATTTCTGGGAAAGCAAAGGGGAATAGGATTACTATAATTGGCATAAATCAATCATCCAATCATGATGAATCCCTTGGGGTTGTACACATTGTTGTTCTTGGTTTTTTGTTTTTTTTTTTTAAGACAGTGTTTTGCTTTTGTCGCCCAGGCTGGAGTGCAGTGGCACAATCTCAGCTCACTGCAACCTCTGCCTCCTGGGTTCAAGCAATTCTCATGCCTCAGTCTGCTGAGTAGCTGGGATTACAGGCATGTGCCACCAGGCCCTGCTAATTTTTGTACTATTATTATTTTTTTAAGTAGAGGCGGGGTTTCTCCATGTTGGCCAGGCTGGTCTCAAATTCCTGGCCTCAAGTGTTTTGCTCACCTCTGCCTCCCAAAGTGCTGGGAATACAGGCGTGAGCCACCACATCTGGCCATTGGTGCTGTTGACAGCAAGAAAGTCAGAGATGTGGGGATAATAGGGGTGGTATAAAGCTGTCCAGAAGCTAGGAATAGAAGGAAGAGATAGAATTAAAAATGGTATCAGCCAAGAACAGGTAACAATTTGCTGGAATATAGAAAGGCCAATTGTTGTCATTAACCAAAAAAAAAGGATAGAGACATTTTTAAAACAAAACAAAGCTTTATTGAGGCATAATTTACATAAAGCTGCACATATTTAAAGTATGCAGTCTGAGAAATTTTGACATATGTGTACAGTCATGAAACCATCAGCACCATTAAGATAATGAATGTGTCCATCTCTCCCAAAAGTATGTGGGGGAGGTTTCTGGTCTCTCTATTTTGTTTCATGGATCAAATCTTTCTGGCAATACCACAATGTTTTGGTCACCATAGCTTTATAATAATATAGCCTGTTATACAAAGGAGTCATTGATGAATATATGTTGATTTTGTTGAGCTGGGGAATGGTATTACATTGCTTACCTTACATGTCACAATTTCCTGAAACCAAATTCTTTGAATTTAGCCATTTTATCTTTAAAAGGCTGAACTCTACATCAGTCTGCTTAGTGGGAACACTCAAGTTGTGAGTTGGGATTGTTAAATACTGGAAAATGCTCCCAAGATCAGGCTTCTTTTGTAGACTATTTCTGGGAAATGTTGAAAGCCCTTTTTGGATGGCGTAACAGGTCTCAGCTTAGAGTACATGACCTCTCGTAAACGTAACCATTCTTTCATGGAACATTCATTGTAACCGATTATTTCATAAATCCTTGTGAATGAATCTAATTCTAGCACAGACTTCTCAGATACTATAGAGTTAATCTTATTAAGCTTCAGTTTGGTGATTTTGTATTTGAAGATTTAATTTTTTGAACCATACATTGGTGTTGAGCAATAAAATTTGATGTGAGGTGATTAAGTGGCCTCACAATATGAAGGTGGAGTTGATTTATGGGAAGTTGATGCTTGCTGCTGATAACGATAAAGGAAGAAGGTATTTTTATGCTAAGTTCTAAAATAGAGCTGATGAAAATGCTAATGAAATCAGGAGTGTCTGGGTGCTTCAGTATTGAAAAAAGTCTTTACTTTTGGGACTCTGAAGTATGATTGAGATTGAGATTATTTTTAAATAATCAATTGCATGTTTTTGAGATTATTTTTGGATTCCAGACATTGGATGTCCTAGTTAATTTCATTGATAGCCCTCATTTATATCATTCTTGTTTTTTTCGTATAATTATGAGTTCATCATTAGGGTGATGAGAGCCAATGGAGTAGTATGACTTTGGGTGAGTCACTGTACTTCTTTGGGCTTCATTTTTCTAATTTATAAAATGACAAGATAAGCTCAGACAATATCGAAGATTGTCATCTCAGAAATTACATGACTCCTGCACATTTGTTTTAGATTTATCCTTATAGGTACAGGTACTTTTCTTATTGGTCATAACTGTGAATTGATATGGTAATTCTTTTGATATAGGAGAATGAACAGATCAAGGAAATTTTCTTCAGTGGTTTTGTATTTTTGTTCCTAAAATGCCATTTAATTTTCACAAGGTCCTTCCTGGTAGGACTCTGGGATGGGGGGAAAATGTGGCCCTTGGAGCCTTCCCCAGTCCATACTTCTAGAATATGACAGCTCTGAACAGCCAGAAAACAGAAAAACCCATATATCCTCAGCTCAATCATGTCTTGAAACATTTCCAGAGTCCAGCCATTTTGTCTCATCAACAAAACAAGATGAGTCCAGCGTATAACAAGATGAGCCCAGTGATAGCTTTATCCGAGTTTATGAGTGAGCCTTCTCTTCCTTTCATGTACTGGTGACACTGAACTGTCAAGAGAAGTATGATGAGGCCCATACATTTGGAAAGGAGAGCTTTATTTTTCATAACGGGTTGCAGGCTGCAGGATGACCATTCTTACAGGTTGGGAAGTGTAACCTCTGGCCAGAAGCCAGAATAAAGCACTTTGAGGGTGGAAAGAATAAGAAAGGGATTTATGTTTTTCACAGGGTGGCCAAATAGACTTATTCAACAGGTTACAGGAGGAGTTATGAAGATTCATGAAGGAGTGGCATGTGCATGTATAGTAGGAAAACATGTATGCAACATGGGTCCATGTTCACTTTGGTTTAGAGACTTAACATTTAAATGTATTATAATTAGGCCCTATACATCAAAGGGTGAAGCAGAGGACATGAAGGCTCTCTGTGTGCAGCCTTAGTAGCCTGCCCAGAACCAGAACCACTTCGTGGTTGGTGGTCTCTTGTTGGGGAAGGAACACTGGTTGGTGGTTGTGTTGAAATTGCAAAAGAGAAGGGCAGGGGCAGGCCGTGGTTGATATCAGCAGTGAAGCAGTGGAGTGAATATTTCAAAAGGGCTGGCTTCTGTTTAACCCTTGGGGAAGAAGGCCTACTGCCGATTGGCGAGGGAGGGGGTATGACCAGGCGTTTCCAATTTCACAATCTGTCATGGCCTGGAACTCGGTATTTAACATTCCTCTGGGGTCTCCTTGGCCACGAGGGGGTGTGTTCAGTCATTTGGGGGTTTAGGATTTTATTTTTATTTCTTGGGGCCTACCTTACCTCACTACCTTCAAAGGAATCTAGCCAGAAACTGAATAGAAAGTTGAGGTAGAGTAAATGAACTGAATTGGACTCACTGCCTAATTTTCATTTGGCCCACACTGACTTGTAGGCCTTTAGATGTGAACATGCACCTTACTTACCTTGGGTGTGGTCTAGGAATGGCAGTAGTTCATCATCTTGCACAGCCACTCCATGCTTGAGAGACGGGGTAGGGAGGTGGAGAGGTACGGGCGACTCCCTGTACAGGCAGGTAGAAGCAGCAGGCCACATTTTCCATCATGACGGTGCGGTCTTTTCTCCTGGGTTGGTCATTGATACTGGATCCCATGGTCTAGTATGTACTACTGGGGCATTATCAGACTCTGGGACAGTTATAAATAACATTTCAGCACAAACTGATTTTTTTTTTTTGAAATAACAGTGTCCGCAAATTACTGGAAACCTTTGAACATGAAACCACTAAATATATGAACTCTGTAGTGGTAAGAAACCTCACAGTTAAAAACCATTTGTTAGGGGTATTGTTTTTATCCATCAGGCACAAACTCAACATCTCCTTTTAGATCTCCAAGGACAAGAACTGGCTTCAAAAGTTACAGCTCTGGTTTGGAAGAAGAAATGTCTAGCTCTCATTTTGGAGGAAGCCCATCTTTATACATATCTATATTTTTACTCTTCCTCAATTTACATGGGATCTGGGCATAAAAGACAAAGTGTCCTACTTTAACAGACCTGGAAAAGAAGAGGGATTCATTCTCTTCCCAGGGTGCCAGAGCTGCTGGCTTAGCAGCGTTTTCCTACCAGGAGCTGGTGTAGGCTGTGAATTCCATGTGGAAGAGATGGATTTTACCTTATCTTTCTGCAGAAACTGGACAAGATGTAAGATACACCTGGTCAGGCTCAGAAAGGTGTTTCTCGTCCCTCACCTACACTGGACTAAAGACAATGGCAGAACACACTGAACTTGAAGATTGCATGCTTTGGAATAGAAAAGGAATGTAGTGAGGAAGGGTGTTGGTAGGCAGATCTTTGGCAGTCGGAAGTAAAATGGGTTTAACAAGGACCTCCATGAAGGCAGAGTCAGAAATAGATACTTGTCAATTTTCTTGCTGTTGACATACATTCTCCAGTATTATTAACACTGGAGTCACTTGACATGTACTATCGTTGAATTTTTTTTTAATTTTTAATTTTGATTTCAATAGATTTTTGGAGGACAGGTGGTGTTTGGTTACATGGATAAGTTCTTTAGTGGTGATTTCTGAGATTTTGGTGCACCCATCACCTAAGCAGTGTACACTGTACCCAATATGTACTCTTTTATCCCTCACCCCACTTCCCACCCTTTCCTCCATGTCCCCAAAGTCCGTTGTATCATTCTTATGCCTTTGTGTCCTCATAGCTAGCTTTCACTTATAAGTGAGAATATATGATGTTTGGTTTTCCACTCTTGAGTTATTAATACTTCACTTAGAATAATGGTCTCCAATTCCACCTAGGTTGCTGCGAATGCCACTATTTCGTTCCTTTTTATGGCTGAGTAGTATTCCATGATTTTATATGTGTGTATATATATATATACACATACACACACACCCCCCCCACATTTTATCTACTCGTTACTGATGGGCATTTGGGCTGGTTCCATATTTTTGAAATTGCGAATTGTGCTGCCATAAACATGCATGTCTTTTTCATATAATGACATCTTTTCCTCTGGGTAGATACCCAGTAGTAGGATTGCTGGATCGAGTGGCAGATCTACTTTTAGTTCTTTAAAGAATCTCCACATTGTTTTCCATAGTGGTTGTACTAGTTTACATTCCCACCAGCAGTGTAAAAGCATTCCCTTTTCATCACATCCATGCCAACATCTATTATTTTTTAATTTTTTTGATTATGGCCAGTCTTGCAGAAGCAAGGTGGTTTCACATTGTGGTTTTGATTTGCATTTCACTGATAATTAATGATGTTGAGCCTTTTCCATATGTTTGTTGGCCATTTATATTGTTGTTGAATTCTTATGGTAAGGTTGATGCCAAATTACAGGCACTCAGCAGTGTCTAGTGTACTTCATATTTGCTACCAAATTTCAAGGCTGATGCCTGATTCCATTTTTTTAGCCCTTAAATGTTTATTGAACAGATAGTTATATGATGAGTGAATGACAGCAATAACGACATAAGTGGACACTCGGGAGTGTACTGTGGAACATCAAAAAACCATGGTTGGAGTCATTGTATTTCAACCAATGGAAGCCTCTGTTTCTGCGCCGGATTCTGGACGAGGTTCTTTGTTTTCTCTTAAGGTGCTAGGCTGCCCTCTGGTGGCTAAACAAAATATGCACACAGTTACTTGTTCATTTGGTCAATTGCTCTTAAAGACCCTGTTTGCATTGAGCCGATGGGTTTCTATCCCAAGTATCTTGCTTCAACTTTTGTTTCCAGTAGAGCTTTGAAACTTAGAAACCAAATATAGATCATGCAGGAATTCTGGCTATCAGAATCTTCTCTTCTAAGGTGGATTTAGACTGTTGTTCTCAGAGGATCTTAAATAATGAGCTAGATTACTGTCTGCTTGAAAGGAGCAGGTGTGAAAAGGCAAAGGAAAATAGACTGGTAGTAGTAATGAAAAGTTATGCTGAGAAACCTTCATCAAGAAGCCCTTTGGTAATTCATAGTACATTCTTATTCATTCGATTTTCTATTTAATTGAGGACTAAACATGGAAACACCTTTTTATTTCAATCCTTGTTTATAGAAACATATTCAAGGCATTATACTACTTCTCTACCTGAATAAGCACACTATGGAGAACATTAATGAAGTTTTGATTTGAGTTTTTATAGGAATTCAGCATCACCTTTAGGAGCATTAGGTCTCGCTGCTGTTACAGAGATATAAGGTGTAAGACATTGAATGGAATACCTTTCTGAAGTTATCTCCTTTTAAAAATCTTCAGTGTTTCTTCTTATGCTGTCATCTCTCTAAAAATTGATGGTAATGAAAAACCTAATTAATTGAGGATTATATTTAGTAGGGGGTTTCAACTGAAAGTTTGACCTGAGGTTTAGGAGAACGTGGGGTTGAATGTTTAGTACTTTCCGCTTGTCCTTTAATTGGGATTGTGAACCAGAAATCCATGGACACCTTGGGGATCCAGGGGCAGGTTTCAGGGGAGTCCGTGAACCTACAGAAATTGTGGGCAACATTTGAGTGTGTCCCCTCCTGTGCTCAGTTGGCAGATGTGAATGGAGTCATTGAGGAGGAGTTTACCATGGCCCGCCTGTACATCAGCAAGATGAAGTCAGAGGTCAAGTCCCTGGTGAACCGCAGCAAACAACTCGAGAGTGCCCAGATGGACTCCAACAGGAAGATGAACGCCAGCGAGCGAGAACTGGCAGCCTGCCAGCTGCTCATCTCCCAGGTGGGCCTTCCCTTCCCCCTCATTGTCTTGAGATCTGCTGCCTCCATGCCCTTGCTGGTGCTGATGGTGCGCCATAGGCTTAGTTGATGGACTTTGCTTTGTGTAAGCTTGGCCTCCCCAGGCGATGGCAGCCCAGGTCTCTTCTTAGAGCTACATTTTGTTGTGAGAAATACATGAATTCTGATGAGTCGTTTCCCATAGATAGATGGCTAGCTAGCTAATGAATGTAAAAGATTGGGTGGAATCTCTAAAATTCCTATGAGTAAGGCAATATTCCCTCATCTTTTAATCTCTACCATAGGTTCACTTTAATATGGAAAAACAAACTACTACTAATAGTAGTAGTAGCAAGTGGCATTTTATTGAGCGTTTACTATGTACCATATACTGTGCTAAGTACTTCACATGCATTGTCTCACTTAATCTTAAAAAAATCCTGGTAGGCAGGTTTTATTATTATTCCTCTGTTTCAGACAGGCAGCTGAGATTTAGATTAAATATATGTCCGAACACCTACAGACAGTGAATGACAGAGCTGGGCTACTCAAAAAAATGTGTGTGAACCCAAAGCCCATGTCTTCAGGGGCTGTTCAAGTCCCAGGGCACATTTCACTTGCCTATCGAGTAAGGCTGCTCTTCTTCCTATTGGAGTGGCATTTTCAGTTTAGTAAAGTAGCCTCGGAAAACGGCAACCCAGTTTCTGGGCTACCACTGATATCGGAGCTTGGTATTTGGGTCTGGCGTTTCCAGGAGGGGTCTAATTGTTCACTACTTACTGCCTTATGCCAGGCATTAAAATAGGCTGTCATTTGGAGGAAACAGGAAATGATACCAACATGGATTGGTGTGTCAAATAATACTGAGGCGGACAAAAGCATACTTTGTTCTGGTGTGCTTTTAACCATAATAATGTGTAATCACAGAAACATCTCCAACCTCTCTGTCTAAAATGAATCCACAAGGTTCCATTTTATAACCAACATAATAAGCAGAAATGTATTGAAAAGATTATTCCGCGCTAATGTGTGATAGTAAAATCGATATATTCATACATTGTTGAGAAAAGTATAATTTGGTCAGTCCTTTTGGAAAGCACTGTGGAAATCAGAAACCATAAAAATGTAAGTATAATTTAGTCCAGTAATTTCACTGACAGTATTTTTCATTGTTAATGAAAATGAAAAAAATTTATTTCATATGGTATTCTCATTTCCTGATTAAAAACATTAAAAGCTTTTATGCAAGGTATTGAAGACAATGTTATTTTGGATTATAATAAAATAAATTGCCCAAATATCCATTGATAGACTAATAAGATAAAGTTACATGGAATAATATTATGCAGCTCTTATAAAAAATGTAAAAACCTAGCCATTGGGAAAGTCTAATTATATAAAGTTACGTGAAAATGAAAATGCTGAGTTAGATTTATGTTGTGCTTTGCATTCCTGCAGATAAGACCAGGAATATCAGGGGGAAATAGTCGACACATTGGTTTATGGTTTACACCACTTTTTCTGGATTTGCTTTAGAATTTTATTTTTTATAATTATATAGTTATTATCTATGAAAAGTGAAAATAAAAACGATGTACATAAGGGAACAGTGCACCCCATATGTGATTTCTAGGTCATCTATGATACCAACAGCATGTGCTTTGACCAGCCTGCTTCTAACATTTGGGGGCCAAGGCAAGGATACTAATAGAGACCCCATGGCCTGCAGCCCACCCTCTTCTCTTTCAGGCTGGACATACCAACTCCATGTCCAAATCCCTTTTGCACCCGGTGTGAACTGATGGAACTGTTAGATGCCAGCTGCCATTTGTGTAAATGGGTGAGGAAGAGGTAGTGCCAGCACTGGCCTTCAGACCTGGAGTAGGAAGTTTCTAGGTCCCCAGTACTCTGAGTGTGGTCTAGAGGAGACATAGGTTCAGGTGGACATGCTCCCTTGGCCTGGGAACTCTTTGCTTAGTGGAGTAGGGTGCAGCCAGAGGAGGGCCCAGTGGGGTGCTCTGAATCGTCCAGGTCTCAGACTGACACTGACTTTGCTGTATGAGATCAGAGTCAAGAACATTAGGATGTGTTGAGTTTAAAGAGTACCTGTTCTAAAGTTCTCTTTCTACATCAGCAGCAAACACAGGTTTCATTAGGTGGTGGTTTGCACTCTGCTACAATTCATACATTGCAAAGATTCGACCATTATTTCCTGAAGTTCAAAAGTAACAGAAACCATGGCTCTTTATTTTCTGATGTGATCTAAGGAACCTGGCAGTCTTTCCAGCTGAAATGCTATCTTCTGTGTTTACATTCATCCTCGTCACCAAAAACTGTGCTTATAAGATGACTGCTCCAACGGAGTTGTGTTTTCTGGAGAAGTTATTTCATTAGATTAGAGCTCAGTCTCCAGGGTCTCCTGCCTAAAGCTGAGCTCCCTAGATCTGGAGAGGGAAGTGTTCTGTACACATTTTCCATCTGCCTAGAAGTTACCACTGTCCCTGTTCAGCCAACAAGCTCTCATTCATTCATTCATTTCACTAGTATTTATTAAGCACCTACCCTCAGGGAGCTAACAACTAAAAAAGACAAGACAAATGATGTAGACGTTAGGTGCTGTAAGAAAGTGTTGGGGCCTGAGTGATAAGGAGCTAGCCTGGGCAGTGTGTGTGTGTGGTGTGTGGTGGGTGGTGATGGTGGGGAGGGAGAGCTTCCAGGGAGAGGAAAATGCAAAGGTCCTGAGATGGGAATTGGTGTGTCTGAAGGACAGAAAAAGGAAAGACCTAATATTTGAATGGTGAAGATGGAATCCAGAGGTGCATGTTCAATGAATGAGGCCTTCAGCCCCGCACTTTTCCCAGCCTGTTTCTCTCGTGCACGCTTTTCTCTGAGGAGCGAAACCCGCTTGGCCTTCGGCATCTCACGTTAAGTGGATGGTGAGGAGGGGCCTGCCATGAGTGGTGTCTGTGGGGAATGAAGCCAAGAAGCACAGGGAGAAGCAGAGGTCTGTCTTGGTGTGATTCTGAACACCAAGGCAAGGGTGAAATGGGCACCATTTGGTGGTGGCACTCAGAAAAGGGACTCAGGAACCCCTCCTGTCTCGCATTTTCCCACCAGTCAATTCCAGGCCAGCCTGGATGATCACCTGCTAGTCATTCACTCTTCCTTTTTGCTTGTTTAAAGCACGAAGCCAAGATCAAGTCTCTGACAGACTACATGCAGAACATGGAACAGAAGAGGAGGCAGCTAGAAGAGTCCCAGGACTCGCTCAGCGAAGAGCTGGCTAAGCTCCGAGCCCAGGGTAAATATTTGACTAACGCGCAGGTGTCAAACACCTGGCCTAAGGCAGACAGCCTCTGGTTGACTGGAATCATGATGTTTAGTTTTGCTTAGTTGAAGTATTTCTAGGTCTGCTGCAAACAATAGCATAACTGGAAAAAAGGAAGAGATTTCTATTTCTTTTTTTCTTTCTTTTTTTTTTTTTTTTTTTGAGACAAGAGTCTCTCTCTGTTGCCCAGGCTGGAGTGCAGTCCGCGACCTCAGCTCACTGCAACCTCCACCTCCCAGGTTCCAGCGATTCTCCTGCCTCAGCCTCCTGAGTAGCTGGGACTACAGGTGTGCATCACCACACCCGGATAATTTTTGTCTTTTTTAGTAGAGATAGGGTTTCACCATATTGGCCAGGCTGGTCTCCAACTCCTGACCTCATGATCCGACTGCCTCAGCCTCTCAAAAATACAGACATGAGCCACCGCGCCCGGCTTAAAAGGAGAGATTTCTAAGAGACCGTTCCCACCCTGAATCTGCTCATCTTCCCATTTCCCCACAGTCCACCCAGTTACCCAAATCAGAATCCCCCACTCCCCACCTCCTGACTCTAGTTGGTCACCAGAGCCTGTTCGTTCCACCTGCCAGAGGCCTCTCTGGTTCACTGTCCAGGTTAACTAAGGACTGTGGCTATATCCATCTACCCATGCCCACCCTCAGTCTGCTCTGGGCCAGCCACTGTGTGGCATCCCAAGGGATGATCCTAAAATTCACATTCTCTCTCTGTCCAAACCGACACTTCTAACCCCTCCATGGCATCCCGTTGCTCTTAATATAAAGTTTCAACTGCCATGGCTTCGCTGGCACCTCCTTGAACAAGCTCTTCCCTTTGCCAGCCAGCCTTGTGATCTCCTGAGCTTAGGGAAGTGCGTCACACATAGGAAGCATTTCATAAATATGAATGAATAGAAGCTGAGATTCAAGAGAAGGGACTAGAAATGCAGAAACTAGAACAGGATTAAGAATGTATGTGCCATGTAATGTGAAACTAGAACATATATATTATGAGTTGCAATGAAAATTGTTACAATTCTTTCAGAAAGCCATTTGAAAATACATACTAATAATTATAACATTTTTCATACCTTTTGATCATCACATCTCAGATATTCATTGCAGAATTTTAGATCAGCAAAAAAGAGGAAGCCATCTAAGTGTCTAATAGCTAACACACTATGGTGTGTTATTTAATAGAACTTTTTTTTCACATGAAATACGTGAAGGTGTGCTACAATGTTTATAATGCAATGTTAGGTGAAAATCACAATATATCATTGTATCTTTACTATGGTTATAACTATTAAAAATGAACGAATGCGGCTGGGCATAGTGGCTCATGCCTGTAATCCCAGCGCTTTGCAAGGCCGAGGTGGGCAGATCATGAGGTCAGGAGTGGAGACCAGCCTGGCCAACACAGTGAAACCCCGTCTCTACTAAAAATACAAAAATTAGCTGGGCATGGCGGCACACGCCTGTAATCCCAGCTACTCGGGAGGCTGAGGAAGGAGAATCGCTTGAATCCGGCAGCCGGAGGTTGTAGTGAGCTGAGATCATGCCACTGCACTCCAGCCTGGGTGACAGAACAAGACGCCGTCTAGGAAAAAAAAAAAAAAAAAAAAAAAGAATGGATGCTTGTGTTCCTAGGAATTCATATTTAAGATAAAAGTGGTTGTGTTAGGGTAGTTGGGATGGTGATGCTGTTATCAATTTTTATATCCTTTATTGTTGTTGTACAGTTTGCTCAGTAAATACATTTTGTGTCAGATGCCAAGGCAGATTTAAAAAGAAAGAACATACCCACTCTCTGCTCTAACCTCGTAACATGTTCTTTGTGTGGTAACACGTGCATGTTAGTAGGTGCACCATCAAAAACTGCACATGGAAAATCATGTTTCTCTCTTGCATTCAGTGGTTTCTGCAGTGGGGCCACTGAGTTGAAATAAAATAGAGGCAAGAAAACCTGAAGTGGAACAGACTAGAGAGAAATAATGAATTGAATGTCACTGTCGTAAAGCACTCTGCTCCCTGGCACCCCAGCTCCACAGCTGGGGCTGCCCATTGCACCTGGCATTCAGGGAGTGCCAGCGACCAAGCATATGCTGAGACAGGAGTGCCACACTGCAGCCCTGCCCCAAACGTGGGGCCTTCTGATTTAATCTCAAAAGTGTTATGCTATCTTTCTATTTCCTATGTTCCCATCCTTAGAGTATGTTTTCCTGCCCCAGATTCTTAGAGAATAAATGCCTACACATGGGAGGTAAAGTAGGTCTTCCTGGAACTCCCATCATGGCATGGGTCCACAGGCCACCTAACAGTCACAGAGGGCTTTATCATCTGCAAGGCCCATTTATGCACATGACCTTGTGCTGATCACAGAGACCAGGTGGGAAACAAGCCCTCCCAGGTGTGCAGTGACATAAAGCCAGAGTGCAGTCCTAGGAGGACCGCCCCCCGTGAGCATTGTCCCCTACAGTTGCTGCACTTCCCTGTGGAAGGAATGCTGCAGGAGGAGGCAGCCTTGGCTTTAGCCAGAAGTCCTTGCCTGTTGCTTCATGCCGTGGTTGTAACTGCTGATATAAGCTGATGTTTCACTCTGTTGCCATTTTTCTTGCTTTTTTTTTTTTTTTATTTTTGATTTTGGGTGTGAGTCCCACTGGTTAAATCTTAAATCATAATTTAAAATTCAAAACAGAAAAAATGCATGAAGTCAGCTTCCAGGATAAGGAGAAGGAACATCTGACGCGGTTGCAGGATGCTGAGGAAATGAAGGTGCGTGTGACCGCCCCTTCCATTAAGCCCAGTGTGCATTTGATGCATTTGGATTGGAAATGCTTGTTCTAGGAAAATCTGTCACCTTCAGATCTGTGTATGGCAGGGGAGAGGGGAGAGGAGCTGCTGGGCACTCAGAGTCCATCTCAGAGTATGGTCTGGCTTAGAAATGAACAAGTCCCGAAACCCCAAGATGTCTGTAGAGAATGGTTAAGTTGCGTTAATACCTTTGTCTTCCCCATTCCTGATGAAGAGGGATAGGGTAGCACCCCCAATCACTGCATGGGCTCTTTTGTCGGAGTTAACTTCTAAGGATTTCTTCCTTCAACCTTTATGAAGAACACACCAAATTTGAGTTTCTATCTCAAACACAGAGATTTTTCTTTTGGTCACATTTTAAAGAGTAAAGGAAAATTGATTGGGGAGTAAGACTTTTAGGTGAATAAAATGAGACAGGAGAAGATGTAGGATTTTGATTAGTTGTAGGCAAACTATGAGCCTCACTGAGTCAAAGTCCACAGTTAAAGTGATGTCCACGGCATGCCCCTACTCCAGCCAGCAGAATAAAATCATGCCTTGTGGGAGTCCCTTTCCTGTCTTCAGAAAGGTCTCCTTTGGACATCATCATAAATCTGTACAGCGGGCAGGGCAGGGGCTTTTATCTTAATTTTACAGGTGAGGGAGTGCAGCTCACACAGGTTACAGGTTTGTCTGAGGTTACTTGAATAGGGAGAGGTTGGTGCCCTCTGACTGACCTGGCTGGAGAAGCTCAGGGTGGACTGGAGAAGCTCAGGCTGGGCTGTAGAAGGTCAAGGGAACACTTTTAGTTGGTGGACTAATTGGCTCCCAAGGCCCACTTGGTTTTATAACAGATCTTGGGTTTTGTTACCCAATAAAGCAAGGCCGGGTCCTGGGCGCACAAGAGTCAGAAATGCCCCTAGTTTTGGGATCTGACATCTGAGGGACACAGGGGAGGAGGTAGGTCCAGATCCAGGGCTTGTCACAGAGTGGGCTGAGTGCCAACGAGTGGATGACATGTTTCTCTTGGCCTGGGATGCAGAAGGCGCTGGAGCAGCAGATGGAGAGCCACCGGGAAGCTCACCAGAAGCAGCTGTCTAGACTCCGAGATGAAATTGAGGAGAAGCAGAAAATCATTGACGAGATTCGGGAGTGAGTTGGCCCAGGACTCCAGGGGTGTGGGGGTGGTCATGCCTCGGTCCTCTTGGGGAAGCCCGGAAGGATGTGGCTCTCAGCCAAGGGCCCTGCTCTCCTTGCCCTGTGGGCACTGCCCTGGTGACACAGCAGGCTGGGCGGGCTGCTTCCAAGGTCTGTTCTCCCATCTGGAGCTAAGCGTCCTGGAACCCTGGCGTGGCAGGTGGCAGGCGGGCCCAGCTGCCTTTCCCAGTCCCCGAGGGCTGGGGTCACATAGGTGATTCCGTGGATGGACGCATGCCGCAGTAGATGGGGGAGCATCTGTAATGAAAGCACCAAAGAGAAGAAAAAAGAAAAAAAACTTGGTCCTGACTGCACGGTTCTAGTAGGTTAATAAACACTTGAGAGAAGACAGCACCACTGCCTCCCCTTCTCCCCCTACACACACACACTCACTGTGCCACCCAGCCACCTGGTTCCATGTGCTCACTTCTTAGGACCCCACACTGTCATGTGTCTGCACAGGCAGAGGTGCCAGCGACCTGTGGCACTGCCACCAGGATGGCATCATTGCAGTTTCTCTCTGGTGACACCCCCTCATGCTGTGCTCCTGCCTTGTCACAGCCTCTGACATGCCCTCTGCTCCTTCAGAATGATGTTTTCAAATGCTCTGCATAAAAGACTTGGGATTACAAAGAAAACCAATTATATTGAAATGCTGATCTCCCCACCCCCACCCCACCCAGGGTCTTCACTGTTCTCTTCCCTCCCACTTTCTGTAGATGAAGAAACAGATTTCTATATGGGAAGCAAGGTGAAATGATTTACTTAAGGTCACATTGCTAAATAGGAATCAGATTGGAGTTAGACTTTAATTCTCCAGACTACTGATCCAAGTCCCTTTTCAATGTGTGTGAGCCGCTTGAAAGGTACATTTGCATTTTAAAAGAGAAGAATGGTAACCCAAGCAAAAGTCTAAATGGTGTGACCCAGACTCGGTGCCCAGACCCTGAAGGAAGGCACTTAGACTCCTCCCTCTTTTTCTCCTCCCGGGCCACCCCCTGCTGTTGCCATGTGCTTTCCCTTTCAGGGATATCTCACGTTTATTATTCTGATTAATCACCCTCACATATTCACCTGGAAGGGAGGGGGAGGTGGGAGGGAAGGAAGGCGAGAAAGAGGGCGGGTTGGTGAGTGAGTTAGGAGGTGGGGAAGCTTCCTCGGTCTGTGCCCTTCAAATGGACTCTGGGCTTTCCTTCTGGTGGTGCATAGCTGTTCCTTTACAGGCGCTTAGGCGTGGCTCTAGGAAAGGTTTTATGAGTCCTAGGCTGATGTAAATGTTGACCAAACACCCTCAACCAGATGGCAAGTTTCTGTTTGCAGCAGAGCCCAGGCTGTCTTTTCTTCATAATTTCTCTCTCCGTGCCCACTCCTTGAGGGGAGAAACTGCCCCGGTATCAGTGAGGCATTTGGACTTGGGAGATGTTTTTAGAACGTCAGACCAGAAAGGAGGGAAGGTGGAAATGGCCAAAACAGGTTCCCCGAGGGAGCGCATGCCGTCGGAGGGGCTGAGGAAGCAGAGTTCTTCTTACATGGGCTCTGTGTTTTAAAATATCAGCCCTTCTCCCATCTCATTATTTTTCCCCTGAAGCTCTTGCCCAAGCAAACTATAAATACATCCTCAAAGCCTTATGTTTCATGACTCTTAGATGCACCCCAGAAATTAGTTTTCACTTGGGCAGAGAGGAAGCTGTGAGGTTGTTCTCTGATCCCTCCAAATCCTGCAGAATTACTGCCTTTATTGTACAGAACTAATAGGGTTGGAACAGAACCACGGTTTTAGCCGGATGACTCAGAATTTCAGACTGATGTGGAATATATTGCTTTTTCCTCTCAATTTCAGTTTGAATCAGAAACTGCAACTGGAACAGGAGAAGCTCAGTTCTGATTATAACAAGCTGAAAATAGAGGACCAAGAGAGAGAAATGAAGCTGGAAAAGCTCTTGTGAGTGCACTCTAAATATTTCCCCTATTTTCTCTCATCCCCATGATATTCTGGTTAGATTGGGCTAATTTAAAAACAGACAATGGCTATTTGTGTGCTTGTTGGTTGGTTTTGTTTGATTTATCTGTGGATGCAAACAGTATCTGCTGAAATCTCTGAGTCCCCTATGGTGGTCTATGGTTCCTTTTTGTTTTTCAGATTGCTCAACGATAAAAGGGAACAAGCCAGAGAAGACCTCAAAGGGCTGGAGGAGACAGTGGTATGTCAAGATATTTCCCGATTTGTGTTCGTCTCCAAAACCAGATTTGTTTGTGATTTGTCGGATTGTTTATTTCAAAATTTTATCCATGCACACCTTTCTGTGTAATGTTTTAGATAAGACATTCTACGGAAAAGTAGGATTTGTAGAATTTAGTCCTCAACTCTTCACAGAATCAGTCAACCAATCCACCTATCCTGAGAGCAGTAACCTGGAGCCCCTGAGTGAGGATTAAGCTGAATTGCAACTTAGCAATTTTACAGCCCTGTACTCTGTGACATACTTCCACTCAACATTCAACAGATATTTATTGAGCGTCTCCTAACGGCTGGCATTCTTCAAGGTGCCTGAATATATCCATAAACAACAGAGATAAGATCTCTGTCCTTATGAAGCTTACCTTTAGCTGCGAGAGATGATAAACAGTAAGGAAACAAATCTTGCACTCTATCAGATGGCTATAGAATGTGCAGAGGTTGGTGACTGGGGGAGGCTCCATGAGGAGGTGACCTTTGAGCAGGGACTCGAAGAAGGAGAAGAAGTGAGCCATAGAGATATGTGGGGGAGAGCATTCCTGGCAGAGGCAACAGCTCATGCCAAGGCCCTGAGATAAGCCCAGGACTCTCATGTTGGGGGCCAGCAGGGAGGTTTGTGTAGCTGCAGCTGAGGGAAGGACAGGGATATAAGGTGAGCACAGAGAGGTAAAGGCCACAGTGATGCAGGCCAGGTAAAACTTTGAGACCTGCAGGGCTTTGGGTGGAGGAGTGATGGGCCCAGCTTCCCTTTGGAAGGGCTCGTTATTTGAAACCCTGGTTGGTTTTCTCTGTCCTGTGTCTGGGTTTGTTGGCATCATCTCCTCTGGTCGGCTTCCATTTCAGCTGCTCTGTGGGATAGCTGCCTGGCTCCATGCCCCACAGCCTGCGCTTCAAGACAGACCATTCTAACATAGCCTCTCCATTTGGTGAAAACACGTTCAGGCATTTCACATGATTCAACGACAGGGAGAAACTGTTGGTTAGATACAGTCATCCATTTTGGCTCCGTTCATGGGTCATGTGGATCTGTGTGGGACTGATCCATCTCCAAGGACCTGGTGACCCCACATTGGTGGCAACTGTTTGCTTGGGTCTGGCCCCGAGATTGTTCTCTGGCCCCTGGACTTAGAGTATTTGTTGCACCTCAAAGCCAGGGAGCGGAAATGAGGGCACCAGCCATTGGAGACAGAAGATGCCTGTGTCCAAAGGGAGCCGGGCATTTGGAGCATGGAGGAGGAGCCTGTGGAGGGGCTGCTGCTGGGGAACCTGAAACGAAGCCACACAATTGCTTCATCTACATCTGTTTTACCAGAGACGTGATCATCCTAATTATAGATAATTATAGAATTCAGAAAAATATTGAACATTAAAATTTCACTATATTTCTACCAGCCAGAGATCAGTGATATCAATGAAATATTTTGGGATCTTCTCTTCCTTTACACCCGTGAGCTCTCAGGCACTCTCACCTCACTGTCCCTAGCCATCCACGCCCTCTTTCGGTCTCACTGACATCTACAACTCAAGCACACGAGCACATCATCACACACTCACACCGGGGCTCACAAGTCCCTTGCAGTCAGCTGCTCACTGTCATGTTCTCATGCCTCTGCTCAGCCACACTCACTCCTGCATGCTCCTCCATACGCAAGTACTTACAACACACACTCTTGTTACACACAGGACATGCGGACTTGCATGCACACACACAGCTTGCATTCTCACTGATTGTCCACACTTTCTCATTCGCACATTCACACAATCTCGTGCAGTTGCTCACCCTCACTCCCCTTGCTTGCCTTCACTCACACCCACACCCATGTTCACACTCCCTTGTACACTCTTGCACAGATGCTGTCTCAGGACACTCCCCCTCACATGCACGCAGGCGCGTTCACACATGTCACCCTCATGCACTCTTTCAGTCACAACCACCTCCGCTCACACGCACACTCATTTCCACGCTCACGGACTCACATGCTTTCTCCTCTCATACGCTCAGGAGTGTGATATTTAAAGAATGGTTTCATCAGCTCTTTTGCCTTTTTTGAAGTTCGAGTGGTCTTTTGCGTCTTTTGAATGACGTATTTTCCTCACTAGCTCCTCTGTCTCCCTGCTCGTCCTCTCTCCCTCCCACGCTGGGCGCGGTTCCACGCGCTCCCTCCCAGGCTGCTCCCCACTCGCACCCTCGCCCAGCCCGTGCACGCGGACAGACCCACTGGCTTCATGGCACCCACATTCTCTCCCTCACTCTCACTTACCACCCACACGCATCGCATGCACGCTTTTAAAATCCAAGATTGGAGCCCTGCAGTGTATGCCGTTTTAGACTCGGATGTTTTCACTCAGCCTTGGAATTCTCCCTGAGCCGTAAATGTTCTTCAGAAATAGACGCGCTGTCCTTGGCTGACTGTTCTGCCGCTCTCCTCAGCGCAGGGCCTGTTCTGCCTCCTGGAGTGTTTGGGTGGGGTGAGTGGGACATGGAGCCTGCTGACCAGGGGGTGAATGCCCGGGAAGCCCGCTGCAGGGCACAGTAGTGGAAAAGGCCGACTGGCCGTCGGGGCATCCCTGGCCCCGGGCAGCTGACTGGCTGGAACAGGACACTGTCTGGGCTTTGGGGTGGGAGCTCTCCTCTGGGTGCGTTGATGAGACTTATATTCCCTCCTTGCTGGTCCCACCCTTGCTGTCCACTGTGACAGGAAGCTGAGCCTTGAGCTTTGGCATGGAGGGTAGCAACCTGTGAAGAGGGACATGTGTGGGGAGGTGGAGGGGTGATAATGAACGTGATAGAGGAAGGAACACTGCCACAGGAGGCCGAATGATAGTTGCCTGAGCACAATGTGCGTAAATAAAAGGGACAAGTGATTTTAAATGATTTATACTACCCTTCCCAAACTGTTTATTGTTCAATCTCCCTAAAAACAAACAAAAATGAGAGAAAGTTCCCAACCTCAGGACTCTATATTTAGTATTTACACCCTAGGAGAATCCTGGCCCTTGGACAAAGCACTGTTCTCATTCCGTCCTCTGTTCCCATTCCCTTTTGGTGTGGTGGTGGTTTTATGAAAAATGTAAACTGTGATTACAGTTCAATCAGTAATGAAACCACTGATGGCAGAGAGAGTGCATGCAGGGTGGGCGCAGGTGTTAAGGAGCAGGGTATCCAGGCTGAGCTCCCTCTGGCAGGGCCTGGGACAATGTGTAACATAGAGAGTACTGCACCCCTGCCCCTGGGCTGAAAGGCGGCACAGCCTCAGACAGGTCCTGTGTGCACATTATTCATAATCACAGATCCATTTGGTTTCCTGCAGAAAGTAATTTACCTCATCTGAGGACATAATTGACTTCAGGTGCTTCTTATTTCAACACAGAATTGGACCCAGTAATAAGACCTTAAATTAACAGAGAACTTTTACTGCAAGAAACTTAGTGTTTGTATAGCTTTATAGTATGTTTTTTTCCTTTTAGATGTGAGCGTGTGTGAGTTGCGTCCCTTGAAATTCTGTGTTAAAGTAGGTCAATTTAGACAAATAAAGTTTGCATGCAGAATTTAGCTCTCTCCTCTTCCTCTATAGGAAAATATTTTACAAGGAACTAATCACATCTCCTATAGTAAACACATGGAGACTTGAACAGACAGAAACATTTGATCTTCTGATCTTGTTAACAAAGATCACCAGATCTGGCTCAGGCTCTTGTCTCAGCAATCTAATTCCTAAGGTTTCATTTGTAGAAAGTAATCCAAAATGAAGGGGAAAAATGTCCCCAAGATTACAGTGAAAGTTTTAACAACAACAATAAAAGGAAGCAATACAAGCCTAATGAAGAAATGGCTTTTATGATATGAAATATGCATCAATAAATTCATACTAGTCACGTTTATTGGGCACTGAATATGTACCAGAAAATGTTCTCAGAACATTATAAGGTTCATCTCATTTAATCTTGACAGCAATGATGAGGCAACTACTGTTTTTATTGTCATGTTAGCAATAAGAAAACGGAGGCACAGAAAGGTTAGATAACTTGCCCAGGGCCACCCAGGAGGAAAGTCCACGAAATGCCTCATCCATAAGCTCAGTGATGTAAAGCAAACAAGCGTGTGGACTTGCGCCTGAAGCAGGTGTGGAGACGTGAAAAATGTGAATCAGTTACGGTGAGATATTGTGGCTAACTTTTCATTTAAGCTTGTTGGTATTACATTGTAACATTTATGTAATAAAAAGAAAAAAGAAAAAAGGAATTCATCCTGATACAACGTAGCCCAGTAGGAATTTTTGTGAGGAAACCTTTTGAATTTTTGGGGGTGAGGAAATGTGTGGTTCCACTGTGAACAGATGAGCAGGCTTTGTTCTAGTTTACAATTTGTGGTTTGGGTTCTCAGGCTCTGCACCTCAAGGTGCTCCAGTAACGACACTAGGTCCAGCAGTGGGCATGGTCAGGGTGGGGGTGTCACAGGGAAGGGGGGCGCACCAGCGGCATCCATGGCTGGCTCGGGAAGTGTCTCGGGGAATGATCTGGTGCCAAATGTGCCATAAATTCAGTGAATTGCTACATTTAAGTGACCTTTAAAAATCTTCTCTTCCAGTCTAGAGAGTTGCAGACACTGCACAACCTTCGGAAACTCTTTGTCCAGGATCTGACCACCCGAGTTAAAAAAGTGAGTTCTCTTTTGTCTGAATGGGACTGAGAAGAAAATCAAAGATGGCAGGGAAGAATCATTTTCAGTTGAAATACCACTTGCTTAAGTCGGAGCTGGTTATGCTTAAAAATTAATTACTTCACACCAGAGAATGTTATTAAAAGAATGTGCTGGAGGCAAAAAATACTTGGTAACATTTTCCCATCTGATTTTTCCTTCTTAGTAAAAGGAAGTCAGAATGCTTTCCCTGGCCTTCATTTCAAATGAACACATATTTTTCTGGCCCCCACTGTGTGAGGGCGACTGCTCTTGACACAGAAACATTTAGAGTAGTCGCTTCAGAAAGCATTGCCCGGAAGCCTGGAGAGGCTGGACCGAGAGAGCCTCTTATTTGTTTGTTAAGAGGCCATTAGGGGCTAGGTTAGAGTTTATGAAGCACGTCAGCATCCGGTATTTATTTGCTTTTCCCAGCAACCATGTAAGTGGTGCTTAGTGTTCCTGTTTTTGCAAATGTGGAGATAGGCTCAGATGTTAAATAACTTACCCATATTGCACTGGTGGGAAGAGCCAGAGATGGGTCTGGAACCCAGGCCTGCGGGATCTCTGGATCTGAGCTTCTTCTGTCCTCTTGCTACACCAGCAATCTGGAGACACTCTGCAATGGTGACTCACCCAAACAGCTTGCAGAGGTTTAAGGAAGGAGTAAGAGGTGAAGGCAGCAAGAGGGCTACTCTTTCAAAGTGTTTAAAAGTGATGGACGACACAATGGGCCATGTGTAGAGGGATGGTAGGATTGAAGGAAGGTCTGTTTAAGAAAAGTGTGTGCATGTGTGTATGAATGTGTGTGCATATTTGAATGTGTGAATGTGTGTCAGTGTGAAGGAGCCAAGGGAAAGAGGTCAAATGCCTTATAAAGATAGAGTCGGGTCTGAGAGGGAGAGGATTAATAGTGTAGATGGATGTATTAGCTAGTCTTGGTAAGGAGAAGGGACACACATTCCTAAAGGGGAGGTGTGGAGAAGTCAAGTTGGAAGGATCGGCAGGGAAATACATGAGGGTGGAAAGAAGCCACATTTGATGATTTGGGTCTTCTTGGTTTATGTGTAGGCTCAGTCCTTGGTGGGGAAGTAGGGAAAAGAATGGGAAGCCCAAGGAGACTAGACAAGGTTCAGGCAGCCGAGGTGGGCGACTATGGAAAAGTAGAAGGATTGCTGAGCAGTGGTGTTGGTGTTGAGTCAGAAGCATGTGGCCCCTGACAGCATGATTTAAGTGAGTTTAGAATCCTGGAAATGAAAATAAAGAAGGCAGAAAATGTTGGGCAATTTCAAGGTGTGCATGGCAATGGCTAGGCAATTAGGTAGTTAGTAAGCACGGTCCAAAATACAAATGACCATGGGGGCCTGGACCTGGCAGGAGAGTGAAGCCAGAGCAAAGGTGATGGACAGGGAGACTAGACGGGGAGGGCATCTGGCCAGACGTTATGACATGGACTGAAAAGGTTCAGTCCGAGGAAGGAGGTGGAAGCCATGACCATACATGGGAGGCTCTGGTCCTAGGGAGGGTTAGGAGCTTGAGATCAGACTTCTGGATTTAATGATAAAAAAACTCTCTAGGAAAGCCCTGCTTTTAGACCAGTGGTTTTCTGTGGGTGGTTCTCTGGCCATCAGCCTCAGCATCACCTAGGAAACTGTTTAGATATGCAAATTCTCATACCCGACCCCAGATCCACTGAATCAGAGACTAGGGTTGGAGTGTGGCAATCTAAGTCTCAACAAACCCTCCGCTGGGGAGCCGGATGCTAAGGCTCAACTTTGGGGAGCTCAGTTTTAGACTGAAGAGCAGCAGGTGTGAGATGCTCATGTAACCATTACCTTTCAGAAAAAGGATGATGATCTCTTCTATAATCAGACCGAGCAAACCTGCTTTTCCACCTTGGAACACCAGGATGTGTTTGCACCTGTACTTTCCAATTTATCTGTGCCACTTGGCTTGCCAGGAGTGCAGCGTTTTGCCAATTTCAAGATTTGATAAATTTCAAGAATTTACCCAGCACCCAGATGCTATGATTAATTTGAGCTTGATTCGTTAATGAATTTTATAGATTTGGAAGCTGAAGGGACAAGCAGAGGCCATTAAGACTTCCCAGTGGGACCACAGACATTTGCTTACAAGTTTGGTGACTTGTTATCCCATCATGATGGCTGAAGTCAAATTTAGGTCCTGGGTTTATGTTTTCACAGTTGTTTTTTCTTAACGAATTTTGGAATGCTTTCTTTTGAAAAGAAGTCTCTATTTACTACACGCAAGGGAGACATATATTTTACTGAAGATAAATCATCTGTAACTTTCAAAAGCAGATTTTGAAGTGTTTTGTTTTGTTTTGTTTTAGCTCCCTAAAAAATAGCTCCTCCTTAAATCACTTTTCATACTAATAAGGGAAATTAATTGGGGGATTTGTTGAGTCTAAACTTTTAGAACCTCTCTCTATTTTCACTTTCAGAATACCCTTTGGTGGGAATGGGGATTCTTTTTTTCCATCCACATTATCCTGGGGTGGAGGGTGGGTGGATGACAGCCCGTCCTGCTGACCCCTTGGTGTCAATGCAGAGTGTGGAGTTGGACAGCGATGATGGAGGTGGCAGTGCTGCCCAGAAGCAGAAAATTTCCTTCTTGGAGAATAACCTGGAGCAGCTCACCAAGGTTCACAAGCAGGTAGGAGAGTTCTGCCCACTCTCCTCTGCCTCCCTCTTCTCTCCCGAAAGAAGCCCCACCAGGTTTGGCCATGGTGTGCGGAGAAGGCACTGAGATTGAAGGTAAAAGAACTGTACTCCATCAGAGGACAAGAGGGCTGGAAAGGTCCTTACAAATCCTTTAGTTCTCAGTGACTTCCCATATATATAAAGGACTTTCTTTTCTCAAAGCCAAATATAAAGCATTGGGTTTGAGCTCTCTGGGGTTGGAGAGGGAAGTGTTCAGAGGCCTGTCTTTTCATCCTGCCTCCACCCCTGACTTTGGACACCAACTAGCCTCCGTGTCTCCCATAACACCTCTGAGGTACCTCTGTGGACCTGAAAGCTCCACAGAATGCAAAGTGGACCCCACTGAGCTGGTTCAAGTCCTTTATTTTTACAGATGGGGAAACAGACTGGTGCCTTGCTTCATTGCACCGTGAGAGGACCAGGACTGGAACCAGCACCCTCTCTGCTCAGCTGCCCATTCCTAGCGATCTCAGATGCTCACTCGGGTGCCTGCGATGCGCTGGCATTTGTCTAGAGTGACAGAGAGTGATAACTGTGTCCAAACTCACCAGTGATTTCAGCAGGTCATTTGTCTTGGATACTTTCTTTTTAAATGTTGGTGTGTGCATGGCTGTTTTCCCTCCTTAGGAATTGGGATGTGATGGAAACGTCCCAAGTTTTTGGACCACATGGCCAAGGAGATGTCATTTCTCTTTGACTTGTGAAGACTTTTTCAATATTACTGATGATGGCGTTTTTTCCCCAGAGGGAGGATAATAGATTCTAGAGAGTTGAAGCCACTCAAATTGTCGATGAGAAATACAAAAGCAGGAACTGCCAGGGAGCTTGAAATAGGGCTCTGAGATACATGTTTTACAATTTATTTTTATTTTTATTTATTTATTTTTTGAGCTGGAATCTTGCTCTGTTGCCCAGGCTGGAGTGCAATAGTGCGATCTCTGCTCAGTGCAACCTCTGCCTCCTGGGTTCGAGCGATTCTTCTGCCTCAGTCTCCCGAGTAGCTGGGATTACAGGTGTGCGCCACCATGCCTGGCTAATTTTTTGTATTTTTAGTAGACCCAAGGTTTCACCATGTTGGTCAGGCTGGTCTTGAACCCCTGACCTTGTGATCTACCCATCTCAGCCTCCCAAAGTGCTGGAATTTCAGGCGTGAGCCACTGCACCCAGCGGAGATGCATTATTTTATTCATGGATTGAATGAGCATTTGTTAAAAACGTACTCTCTGCCAGGCACTAGAGCTGGTGCTAGGAGAACAAAGCAGGAGATCCAGCAGTAGCTCACTTTGGTGTAGCACTTTCTGATTTTCAAAACTCCCTCCGCCCACCTGGATCCCCTATTATGTAGTACACTTGTGTTATCGATGAGAAACTTGAGACTTGTGGTGGTCAAATGACTTACGCCAAGTCACATGGCCAGGACATAAAGAGCTGGCCCTTGAACCCACTCCTACCTAGGGCTGGCCTGTTGCTGCTTCAGTCAGCAAAAAAGGCGCAGTCTCTTCCTCTTAGCCTCTGGATGTGTTGCAAAGCTGGGTCCAAACCCCATGCCAGTGTAAACAGCGGGTTCTGCACGGAAGGAGGCCCTCTGAGAGCTCAGGAACATGCTTGTTTTTCACTGAGTCCTTTTGAACCGGCTTGAAGTGTCTCAGCTTTCTCATGCTAATTTACTATTCTCATAAAGTGGTTGATTTTCTCACACAATTCCCCTTTCCTCTACACACACCCAAACAAAAGAGGAGGTAAATCCTGCCTCAGATGGAAAGTTTCTTGTGGTGGGAAATAGTTTTTAATTGTATCCCCACCCCACCATTCCTTGCACGCCGTGAATCACGTGTTCACCGGAGTCCACAGTCTGGGTTTTCCTTTCCTTTCTGTGGTTGTGCGGAGTGCGAAGGACGACCTAGCGGGGGTCGCCTGTTCAGCAGCAGGGGCTGCTTCTGGCTGCTCTGGTTTGCGCAGTGCAGCCTGCCTGGTAGTAACTCCCCTCCTTTATCCTCCTGCCCCAGCTGGTCCGGGACAACGCAGACCTGCGTTGTGAACTGCCCAAGCTGGAGAAGCGGCTGCGTGCCACGGCGGAGCGCGTCAAGGCGCTGGAGAGCGCGCTGAAGGAGGCCAAGGAGAACGCCATGCGGGACCGCAAGCGCTACCAGCAGGAGGTGGATCGCATCAAGGAGGCCGTGCGGGCCAAGAACATGGCCAGAAGGGCCCATTCAGCCCAGATCGGTACGTGTGTGCACCGTGGCGCCCGGGGTTTGAGAAGCTACTGCGGCCTCCCAGCTAAGATTTGCTAAAAAGGTGAAGACAGCGCCAGCCCACTCTGGAACATCTGAAAGACTGGGATGGAGCCCACAGGCCGCAGCCTTCCCTGCACCCTATGCTCACCCTGGGGGAATGGGAATGTCAGGCGCCCCGTTATCCTATTCTGAGATATTCCGGCATCCATCGTGGTCTCAGAACTTCTGAACTGGGCAGAGAGAAGCCAGCCAAGGCCGTAGGCCCAGGTCTTGGGCTATAAATGGGTACACTCTTAGAAATACTGAAATAGGAGGATATTTCTCTGCAAGGTGTGAAGGGCCCCTGTGTTCTGCACCCGGTGGGACCATGAAGGAGCCCGTATGTAGCCAGAGCCCCAGGGAAAGCCTCCAAGTGCAGGTTTGGAAATACCCCGGGAAGAGCCAGGCTGGCATCCGTGACAGGGTGTGGCTAAAGGCTGGCACAGAACCTGGGAAGGTCTGGAGTCTCAGCCCCTTCAAGACCTGTATGGATTTGGGCATTTTGCCCATGTAGGAAATAAGGGTGTAGCCAGAGTCCTAGTTCCCAGGATAGAGCCATAGGGATAAAAACAATTTAGGGATATTCTCTAAACAGCTACTTCTCCTTTTTTTTTCTTTTTAAAATGGAAACATCTCCAATAACATGTAATTTATTTCCCATCAGATATTGCTGTGTAGATGTATTGTAAACCAGCAGCTTCATGTTTCTAGTTTTAAATCATACCTTAGATTAGTGGTTCATTGCATGTGTAGGATTTCATACCCTTTGAGAATCTATTAAAAGCTATGGACGCTATCCCCAGAAAACAGCATCACAGGCAGAATTCTGCATCCAATTTCAGGGGCTACACAGATGCCCTTGAAAGTCATGGGGAACCTATGATCCATTTCAGATAAAACTAAAAATCTTTTTTTCTAACTTTTCTTGGCCCAAATTAGAAATGAGCTAATTGATATTTAAGTTCTTTCTGTCCCCTAAATATTTGGATGCCTTGGATTTGCTAACTATACTGATCGTTTTCCCATTTTCAGAGAGATCTGGTGGTTGATAAGAATAGTACTGTTGATAAGAATTGTGACTTTTAGTTGTCACAGGTGACCTGTAGGTATCAGGATTGTTGTTAAGCCTTTTCTAAATGTCTGTTCTCTCTTCTTTCTGTTGGTTGGATACAGCCAAGCCCATCCGCCCCGGACACTACCCGGCCTCATCTCCAACGGCCGTCCATGCCATTCGAGGGGGAGGAGGCAGCTCTTCAAACTCCACTCACTACCAGAAATAAATACAAAGTGAGTCCCATGTCAAGGGTGGTTTCTCTATCTGGAGGCAGAGGCTTCTTGCCTTTCTAAAACCCCTGCCTGGCAGTGGACCTTCAGTAGAGAGGAGTTCAGCTCTATTCTAGCACACGCCCTGGGGGTTCCAGGTAAACAGAGACCCGACCTACCCTCACTCAGTCTAGAGCCCTGGGGTCTTCTAGCTGAGGCTGCCTGAGGCCCCTGGGACCTGGAGCCAGGCTGGGCCTAATCCCCTCCAGGGGTAGGTGTGGTGAGTGATTCAGCTGAGCTTTGTTTTTTTTGCCTGTGGGACTCACCTCTGTAGTTGGCATCCCGTAGGGCATTACCTGTTTGTCAACTGCTTTTACCCAGAGCAGACAGAAGTTGGGGGTTGCTTTAAGTCTCAGAAACAGAATATAAAGAAAGAGCCAGATAATAGAAGTGATGTTTTTATGTTTAGTATCTGAACTCAACAAATGGGGATTTTAAGAAGATGCCTAGGTGGGTCCAGGGCGCTTTTTTCTTTGAGATGGTGGTCTGCAAGCTTCTCTGCCCACAACCCACATGCCCAACATTTCTCTCCTAGCAAAAAGAAAAGGAACGAGTGATATACTTTACAGAAACGAAGAAGCAGAGAGCGAAAACTGTCATCCTGTGTGATGGAAATGGAGAAAAGAGGTTACTAGTTGGGCGGGCAGAAAGACTGCTAGGTGACCAGAAAACTTCATTTAGAAAAACTCTGACTTTGAACATGCAGATGGGAAGAGGTGGCTCTGAACATTGTCCTTGGACTCTAAGCCCTTGCTAGGGTAGCTGGCTCCCAAGGCAGGCAAGCATGTAAGGTGTGAAGCCTGGACCCCTCCTCATCCAGTCCTTTCTGCATCAAGGCAAGAAGGCGAGCAGGAGGGGCTGGAGGGTCCTGTCATGGCCCAGGCTTTGGCTAAAACTTCCAAGGGAAATGCTTTGGTGGCTGTCCCCACACAACTTTCACCTGTGCTGCCCCAGGCAGTGCCAAGGAGCAGGCCAGGGGCTGGTCAGAGTAGTGGGAACAGGAGGGAAGGCGGAGGCAACCCACGGGCGGGCAGTGTGCCTGCCATCATCTGCCGTCTTCTAGACAGGAAAATGGGAAATGGTCTTGGCAGTGGGCCACCCCGTTCCTATCTAATCTCTGCTTCCTATCAGAAATGGAATGAAACTGGAAGTTAGAAAGTTGCTTTTGACTACATGTTGTCAGTATCGAGGCTGATACCTGAAGGGAACTCTGAGATCCAGCTGGGCAGCTTAGAACAGAAAAGCCTGAAGCAGTGGTCCTGGAACTTTGGTGGATGTGAGCATCCTTGAGCACCCAGAGGCCCAGGCTCCTTAGAGGAGGGAGGGCCTGGGTTTTGTTTGTCTTTTTAACCAAGTACTCCAGGTGATTCTGATATTCATCAAAGTTTGAAAACTCTCCATGGTTTATACAGGATGGCAGTTTACTTCTGTCTTATGTAAAGGAAATTGGAAGGTGGTACGTATGTAAAGAATCTCCACAGTGATAACAGAAACCTAGCCTCTTAACTAGGTTAAGCAAGTGCCTGCCTCCTGAACTCAAGGCCAGCTCAAGGTCACCAAATGACTTCAGTTTCAGCCATCATGCCTACATTCCAAGTTTAGCAACCAGAGAGGAAGCAGAGAAGAGGCAAAAACAGCCATCCTAAATGAATCTCCTTTAAGTAGCCTTCCTGAAGCCCCATGCAATGCTGATGCCTCTCTTTCCCTGGGCAGCACTGGGCCATGTGGCCACATCTAGCTGGAAAAGGTAGTCTTTTAGCTGGGCCCATCACTGCCTCAAAGAAAGGTAATGCTCTTTGAGCAAGGACAGGGAGAGTGGATGTTGGGGTGGGCAGCTGACACACTGTGCATTGTGGATCACCTAATATGCCGCAGCACTGGCCTAGATGCACTACAGGCATCACCTCATTTGATGAAAGCACAGAGACATGTGTATGTGTGTTTCCCAGCAAGACCTTACTAAATATACTGGTCCAGGGATTCTGGGGTCCAGAGATTATGCAGTGGGACAGTCACCTTCTTCATGGGTTCCAACAAAGGTCTGCCAGTCCCATATTTTATGTAGGCTCCAAACAACCAAATGCTGGCCATTCATCACCAGTGTAGCCTCTTCTCATACAGGAGAGTGAAAATCAGTAGGTCTGGGGAGACTTTCAAGACCGTTGGAGTGACAGAACCACCCTCACCCATTATGGCTTTTTTTTTTTTTTTTTAATTTTACTTAAGTTCTGGGATACATGTGCTGAATGTCCAGGTTTGTCACATAGGTATACACGTGCCATGACGGTTTGCTGCACCCATCAACCCATCATCATCTTTTTGAGATGGAGTTTTGCTCTTGTCGCCCAGGCTGGAGTGCAATGGCATGATCTCGGCTCATTGCAACTTCTGCCTCCTGGGTTCAAATGCTTCCTCTGCCTTAGCCTCCCGAGTAGCTGGGATTACAGGCATGTGCTACCACGCCCGGCTAGTTTTTGTATTTTTAGTAGGGACAGGGTTTCACCATGTTGGCCAGGCTGGTCTTGAACTCCTGACCTCAAGTGACTCCCCCCACCTCAGCTTCCCAAAGTGCTGGGATTCCAGGCGTGAGCCACTGCACCCAGCTGGCAATTTGTTTCTTTACTCAAAGTTTTAAAAGTGGTTTTGATGGTTTTATCTGAATTCAGAGCCTCCTTAACACACCTTCTCCACATAGCTTCTGTAACTAGGTGCTTCTTTCATCAGGTCACAAAATAAACAGGCCCCCTCTTACAGCTCTCAGGATGGCAGTGTGGCTGAGGGGACTGGCATTGGACAAGGGACCTGGGTTCAGGTGTCAGGTCTTCTACTTCCTTCAAGTTACTTAACCTCAGAATCTGTTTCCTCGTCTATGAAATGGGGAAAATCTTTTATTTTGGTCATTGGCATTGACAGAAGGCTTAAATGAGGTCATGCTTCTAAGCACATAACAATTGCTCAATAAAAATGTTAGTTGCTAGTATAGATGAGCACTGCAGAACATGGTAGTTGATACATGTTGGTTTATAGTGTCCTTTAATTCATATAGTTACTAAATGGTTTTTAGTTCCTCTATAGCAGTAAATCCTAGCCACTGGGTAGGGAAGACTTATTTCTAACTGAGTATCCTAATTGTTGCTATGAGCTGATATAAGGGCTTTTAAAGATAATATTGGCTGGGCATGGTGGATCATGCCTGTAATCCCAACACTTTGGGAAGCTGAGGTGGGCAGATCACTTGAGGTCAGGAGTTCAAGACCAGTCTGGCCAACATGGTGAAACCCCTTCCCTACTAAAAATAGAAAAATTAGCTTGGCGTGTACATGCACACCTGTAACCCTAGCTATTTGGGAGATTGAAGTGGAGAATCGCTCGAACCCAGGAGGTGGAGGTTGCAGTGAGCCGAGATCATGCCACTGCACTCCAGCCTAGGTGACAGAGTGAGAGCCTATCTTATTTTTGTGTGTGTGTGTGTGTGTGTGTGTGTGTGTGTATGTATATATAAAATTTACTTATCTACAAGCTATGACTATTTTTAAGAAATGACTGGGCATTTGTCAGTGGAGATTAAAAAGGGGTAGTAATCAACAGATTCAGGAATTGCAAATGAAAAGTAAAGAAATGCTAAATCATTTTTTGAAAAATAATTGGAAATATGGAATTCACTGCTTAGATGAGAGCAAAGCCTTTTTGAGACAGTCTTTCCTGACCTTTGGGATTTTCATTCTGAAGTGTCTCTTCCCTGGGTAGAAATTATCTCAATTGTGTCTTCCCAGCCCTCCTGTGGAGTCAGAGCACATATTCTTACAGCTGGATATCTTTGGAATTTCCTTCTGCTTCATTTCAGGGTTCAAGAATTATAGCCATAATGAGTATTTCGGTTTATCCTCAAGGTTTCAAAGCCAATGCAGATGCCAATGTACAAAAATCAAAAGAACCCAGGAGAATGCTGGCTTTGATCTTATCTGGTTCAGATCCACAGGGGGCTGCCTCAGGAGATGATCTTTTTCAAACGCTAGAGCTACCTATGGGGCAGTGGAGTGCAACCATGTGACATCGGCAGGTTGCTTGATTTCTGTCAGCTTCAGTTTTTCTCACCAGCCAAGGGGGTTCAGGCATCGAGAGCCTAGCTCTGTACTTGGTTTCATAGAATGAGACAAGAAGGCTCTATTCTTGCGCAGTGATATGCTTGTTAGGGGAAGATGGACAGAAAATAAACAAGGTAACTTCAAGTAGTGGTAAGTGCTCAGAAGAAAACAGAAACAGGCTAATGGAATAGGAACACTGTTTTAGAAGAGGGGGTGACATTTAAGTTGAGGACTGAGTGATGAAAAATGCCAGGCACACAGCAACCTGGGAGAGAGTGGTTTGATGATCACTCAAAGGTAGGAATGAATGAGGGTTTTTCGAGGAACGAGGAACGTTAGCAAGGCTGATAAGGCGGTAGCTCCTGATCTGGGAGAACCCATCTTCATTAGAGTGGATGGGGAGGGAGTTGGGCCCAAGTAAATGAAGGTGTTGAGGCTGGGGGCAAGTTAGATTGTGACCTAGTGTGAGGGGTCACCAGGGCTGTGGGCATGGGAGCAGTGGGAGCTGGTTCATGATTAGACAGGCCACTCTGGGCTGGACCCTGGAGAAGGGGTAGGAATGGGGCAACAGTAAGCACTGGGGGTTGTCTAGGGGGTACCCTAGGTGGCCATGGGGGAGGGTCCGGTACCAGACCTGGGTGGTGGCAGCAGGGGAGAAGTGGCTCGAGTTAGTGCCTGCTTAGAGTTGATTCAGCTGTCAGGCTTACTGATGAGCATTGAGAGCAAGAGGACGAGGAAGGAAGGCAATCAAGGTAGTTCCTAGATTTTTGTGGGCCCCAGCAGTTAGGAGACATTGGTCCCTTTTTAACCATGCCAGGGGAAATCGGGGGATGAGCAGGTTTTGTGGGAAAGCTTGGTTTCCATCATGTTGCTTATGCGCTGCCTCTCAGACATCCAGCTGAGCCCACTACCCAAGTGGGTGTGTGGAACAGGTGGCTGGATCCGTGGGTCTGGAGCATAGCAGAGAGGCTGGGGCGAGGCCAGGGCTGGAGACTTGTGACCTGTAGATTGTGTTTATGGCCACGGGTCTGAAGGAGGCAACCTAGAGAAAAGGTGGGCCCAGCAGAGAGGAGAGCTGAGGGGTGAGTTGGACCAGGCCCAGGCACTGGCAAATGGGAAGGTCAGAGAAAGGAGGTGGCACCAGCCGAGGGGCCTGAGGAGCATGTGGGGGCACAGTGGTCAAGTGAAGACCTTGACCCTAGAAGGAAGGTGGTCAGCTCTGAGCTTGAGTAAGATGACAACAGAGACTGGGTGGTTGAAGAAGGCCAGATGGCGGTGACCTTAGCATGGACTAGAGAGAGCAGGTGAGGAAGGAGAGCCAGCAGCTGAACCCACTTTGGGGGTTTTATTTGAAGGAGATCAGAGAAATGGAGCGACGTGGGGTTAAGGTGGGGCTGCGTTGCTTTTCTGTCATGAGATGGGAGATATTACAGCATAGCTGTGTGCGATGGTGATGGTATAGCCGAGCCGGGCAGAGGAGGAAGCACAGATGCGGGTGGGTGGTAGATGGGGTGCACTGGGAGGCAAGATCCAGCTCACCTTAGTTAGAACTTGTTTTCTCGTGCAGGCAAGAAGCCAGATGATTAGTGAGAAAGAGGGAGGAAGCAGGGTCTCGCTCTTGAGAGCAGAGACGGTGTAAAATCGACCTCTCAGGCAGTGCTGAGTCCTTCTTTGCAGCCCCACACTTAATGCAGACACCTGATTAAACATCTGCCCAGCTCCCTGGTTCTGAGGGCCCTGGAGATCCACTTCCTTTCCAGGCAGTGCTTTGGCAAGCCAAGGGACTTGTTCAAATGTCTCCACCAGATGGCGCCAGTGGGGCATTGCTGAAACCTCAGATGTTTTCTGAAAGACTGAAGGCAGAATGGTCTTTTTTCTTGGTTTTCGTATATTTAGACCATTTTATCTCAAACTTGAGTAGTAAATAGAGTACTTTAAAAGGAATACAATTCTCACAGATCCCCAGAGTTGATTTAAATTATTGTATTATAATACTTAAGTATTTGCACATTGTAAACAAAAACAAATTTAGAAATTAAATTGAAATAAAACCACAAATAAAAAGTCCAAACCACAAAACCCACTTCACATAATTTAATGAAAGAAGGGCTTTTTCTGAAAATAAAGAGCTAAGTGCAATGCAACCCCGGAGTGCGTTGCTTCTTGTAGAGTTTGGGATGCCTGTTTTTTGTGTGTTGTGGTGTGTCTCAATTCTTTCAATTCTGTACTCCCAGCACTCTGAGAGGCTGAGGCTGGAGGATGGCTTGAGCTCAGGAGTTTGAGACCAGCCTGGGCAACTTAGTGAGACCTTGCCTCTACTAAAAATAAAAACATTAGCCAGGTGTGGTGGTGCATGCCTATAGCTCCAGTGACTTGGAAGGCTGAGCTGGGAGGATCATTTCAGCTGGAGAGTTCGAGGCTGCAGTGAGCTGTGATCATGCCACCACACTCTAGCCTGGGTGACAGAGCAAGATCCTGCCTCAAAAAGAATAAACAAATAAAACAAATACATGAAGATTAGCCTAGTGCCTGGCACTGAATGAGCACTCTGTGCTCATCTGTGTTGTCCTCATCACCGGATCCCGTCTCCTCATTCTACATCCCAAAGAGGCGGGATGAGCTGTCAAGATCCCACACCTATGAGTGGTAGATCCTGGGCTAAGAGCAATTATCTTCCCTGCAACAGTTCTCAAAGTTCTTGGCCTTAGGACCTTTACTCTTCTTAAAAAGGATCAATGGACTGGGTATGTGGCTCATGCCTACAATTCCAGCACTTTGGGAGGCCAAGGCAGGAGGATCACTTGAGGCCAGGAGTTTGAAACCAGCCTTGGTGAGACTCTGTCTCTACAAAAAATAAATAAAATAAAATAAAATAAAATAAAAATTAGGTAGGTATGGTGGCATACGCCTGTAGTCCCAACTGCTTTGGAGGCTGAGGTGGGAGATTGATTGAGCCCAGTAATTTGAGGCTGTGATGAGCCATGTTTGTGCCACTGCACTCCAGTCTGGGTGACAGAATGACAATCTTTCTCAAAAAAATGAACCAACAAAAAAGGATCAATGAATTTATACATATTGATATGTATCATACTGGAAATTAAAGCAAAAAATTTAGAATACTGTCAGATTCATTTAAAAAATAGTAATAAGCCCATACATGTTACCATAAATGTGATTTGTAATGAAAATAACTGTTTTCAAAACAAAAAATAGCCCAATGGCATTGTTTTACATTTTGCAAATCTCTTTGACACCTGGCTATCTAATAGATGGCAGCTGGATTCCCCCCAGCTGTTTTTGCATTCTGTCTGTTGCAGTGTGCTGTTTTGGTTGAAGTGTATAAAGCGAATCCCCCCTTGTCACACCAGACAAGATTCTTGGCCATTGGACAGCTAAGAAAACTGTGGAATGGGGAAGTTGGGATCATAGTGCCCCTATCACAGGCTTGTCTGGGATTGAATGAGAGAATGTGAAAGAAGAGAGAAAAAAGTCTTAGAAGAGTACCTGGCAAAAATTAGACCCCTGTGCATGTTAGCTAATGTTAAAGTGGTCGTGGGGACAGACCTGAAAAGGACAGATGAGGTGGGACTGCAGAGAGAGAGGACAGAAATAACTGTAGGTGGATGCTGCTGAGGCAGAGGACTTTGAAACTAGCATTCTCAACCCAAAAGGAAGGAATTGTGGAGCATCCGGAGGCAAGAATTCCTGATTCCGTCTACCGCACAGGAGGCTCCAACACTTCGATACTCCTCAGCTTCATGGTTCTCAGAGTCATAAATTCAGAGCAACTAAAATTGTTCCTCCATAGCAGATTGTACCAACGCTCCAATGAGAGAAATCCACTTCTATTCAGCAGTGATAAGTAGAGTAAAATTGGTAATTCTTATAATGTGGGGATTGAATTATAAAAAGGCAAAAGAAAAACTGAAATTATGTACTGTTTGGATTAAGCTTAAATCCACTGCAAGCAATTGCAAAAGCCCAAGTTGGGGGTGAAAACGGTCTCTAAATACTTCTTGCAAAACCCTTGTGTAATTAACTTCCTTCATTAGCCTTCCCCACCCCTTCTAAAGAAAGGTGATTTTATTTCCTCCTAAATCTGGTCACACGTTGCCCCTTTGAATTACCATCTCCAGTTTGGCAGAGCGCCAGTTTGGCACTCCTAGAGCAGGTCGGTTGGTCCAGTCCCCTGCCTCTAAGTGAGTGACTAGCTACTTGGAAGAGAGTCAACAGGACTGGGTTTTAAAGATTCTCCAGACTCCCCAGTCTCTCTGGGATTAGAACAGTCAGAAATGCTGTATCTCATTTACCTTTGAAATTTATATCTATTTTCTCCCATGAATTTATCTAAGGAGATGAAGATCCCGATAGTGGGAAGGATGGATGGGAGCATCCTACTGGAATCCTTGTTTCTTGGGCCTGCTGGAAAGACTTCTCAGCAGACAGGCCTGTAGAGATCCTTAACTGGGGATGAAGAGGAACGCTGCATCCTAGTAAAGAAAGGACCCTTTATTGGCAGAGTTCCTGTGCTTTTCCCTTCAGCAACCTGTCACAATCTCAGTTCTCCTCCCTCACGCTCCTTGAGGTGACTAAACTAAGCAGGTAGGGCCTCCTTTGTGGCCCCGCATTTCTTCCAAACTATCAGCCCAAACCTGCTGAATCTTGCCCAGCGGGGATCGGGGGTTTTGACTGAAGGGCCTTCCAGGGGGAAATCATGTCACTTCATGGTCTGCTGGAGTTACTGAGGCCGCCCCATTGCATTTGTGTCTAGTGCTTGCTGTGTCAACACAGTTTGGCTGCAAACATTGCGTCAGGTCATAATCCCACAATCCAAGGTATGTGCCGGCACCTCCCTGCCTCCAGGCACGCAGGACGGCCATCTCATCCGAGCAAGGGGATCTCATCTGACCAGGGCGATGGCGTGCGTGGAGAAACGACCTGGGAGAAAGTGAAATGGCAATTTCAGTGGTGGCATTCAGGCAGCACTCCTATTGGTTTTCAGCTCAAAATGGATTTTAAATAACAACTATGACTGTGCTTTTAGGTTTTTCACGTCTAATACTGACAATAAGCCCAAAATTTCACCAGAAAGGCCATGTTCTTCCCAAAGACATCTTACTCTCTGTGACTTCTAAAAATGACAGGAATATCACCCTCTAGGGTTGTTTAAGCCCTTCTTAGTTTTGTAACTTTGCCGTTGTGGGAGATTATACCAAATGAGTTCTCTGAATATTTTTTCTTGTCAGTGAAGAGGTGGTTTTGTTTTTGCTTTTTGTTTTCATTTTTTTGAGACTGAGTCTCACTCTGTTGCCCAGACTGGAGTGCAGTGGCATGATCTCGGCTCACTGCAACCTCTGCCTCTGAGGTTCAAATGATTCTCCTGCCTCAGCCTCCCAAGTAGCTGGGACTACATGTACATGCCACCATGCCGCACTAATTTTTGTATTTTTAGTAGAGTTGGGGTTTCACCGTGTTGGCTGGGCTGGTTTTGAACTCCTGACTTCAAGTGATCCACGTGCTGTGGCCTCCCAAACCAAAGTGCTGGGATTATAGGCATGAGCCACTGCACTTGACCAAGGGGTGGTATTTTTAAAAAGAATGTGTGTGGTTTTTTTGTTCTACTCAGTTTCTGTTCTGTATTTCGTCTCCCTTTTTCTCGCTTTGCTTTTTTTCTACTTTTATAACCCCTTTCTAGACAGAGAATTTTTCTATTTATATGTAACTTACATCCTGTTGGTTTATACAAAATATGTGAGGTTGTTTACAATATTATAACATATAAATCAGGAGAGTGAAGGAAAAAAAAAGAGCATGGTAGCGGGAATCTGAGATATTACCACAGTTGGGTACCAAATGTTGATATAAGCCTTCTAGAGGCAAAACAGAAAGCATGTGTCAGGTTACAGAGGGCTTTATCTTTCTTTCTTTCTTTCTTTCTTTTAATCAAAAGAGAATTTGGGCTTTTCTTAGTGGCGGTTGTATTTCCAGTACCAGGTAATTCCATGTTTTTCTCAAGGATAAGGCTCTACCTCCCTCTTTTGTCATCCCTGTCCCCATCCCCTAGAGTACCATGAGCTCTGCACAAAACCCATAGCAGGGTCTCAGAGCTAGCGCCTCCAGCTGGTGACAGGAAGCAGAGCCTTTCAGTGTCTTCTGAAAGTTGAGCTTACTGGTGTTGGGTACAGGCTGACAGAGGCCACTCAGGCTGGTCTAGACGTTCATCCTGGAGATGTGCCCAGCACCAGCCGAACCTCTGGTGGGAAGTGGAATAAAATGGAAGGGGGTGGTCTTTTGGAGAATCTTATTATCCGATGGAGACGAAGCATACCTTTGGGAACTGGGAACCTCTTTCTACAGAGAGCCTGGGTTAGGGCCCTGTTGCACCTGCTTGCTATCCTAAGTGCAGGCAAATGAGAAATGTTTTAATTCCCCCTTAGGAATGAGAAAATACATTATGTTACTTTGAATATCCATAGCCTCAACAGATACTAATTTATGGAAGAGAACGTTGAGACTGTCAGGACTAAATACTTAAAGCAAAATCAGGAAATAGGAGGTTGTGCTGTTCATGTGCTGCTATCCACATGTGTCTTTTGAGCTCTCAAAATATGGCTAAGTCCAAATTGAGATGGGCTGAAAGTGTAAAATATACACCAGATTGCAAACACTATTGTGTGGAAAAAAAAAATCTCAGTAGTAATATTGTAATGTAAACCATCTCAATATGTAATACCAATTACATGTTGAAATGATACTATTTTGAATATATTAGGCTATATAAAATATATTACAATTAATCTTACCTATGTCTTTTCACTTTTTAATGTAGCCACTAGAAAATTTAAAATTAAATATGTGGCTTGGCCAGGCACGGTGGCGCATGCCTGTAATCCCAGCTACTTGGGAGGTTAAGGCAGAAGAATCACTTGAACCCGAGAAGCAGAGGTTGCAGTGAGCCAATATTGCGCCACCGCACTCCAGCCTGGGTGACAAGAGTGAAACTCCGTCTCACAAACAAAAACAAACAGAAAATATGTGACTTATGTTATATTTGTATCTGACAGCTCTGGTCTAAACATCTAGAATTAAACAAAACTTTTTTGAGAAGTAAATTTCTACTGTGTTCTCTAATTCCTATGTTTTCTCTTTGGTTCTCTTTCAACAGATATGACTCCACATAGCATGTCAAGGACTACATTAATCACCAATTCCTTTATTTTTTTCCCCCCTACAGTTTCCATTTTTTTTTTTATACTTGCTTACTCCAGCCATCTGCAGTATAACAGTTTCAGGTCTTTTGAGCTGTGTAGAGTTTCTGTGTGTACAGATGTGTGCTCGGACTTTTCTCTTTTTGAGAAATCTGAAGGAGATGGTTGCAGAAGATCCACTTACTACTCAGAACCATTGCCGCTGACTCGGCCTCCGGGGTGTTGGGTGGTTTCTGGGTGGTTCCTGGAGCCTCCTCTGGGCAGTGCACTGTCCCATCTGTACGCCCTAATGTGCCATTCCCTGGAGGGGAACAACCAAGTACCGTGGAGGCGGGAGACCATGCTCTGCCTCAACTGTCTGGTTTCCTGTAAAATAAACACATTATTTTATATTTTTAGGGAACAAAAAGTGCTGCTCTTGGGTTCCAAGTTTTCATTCTGAACACTTTTCCGAAACAAATTACCCCGAAGACACATTTTGAATATCCTGGTCACATCTTTGGATCTGTAAAATATACCTTTTAGTAATGGCACCTGTTAAAATGCAAAGCAAATTTCTTTGGGGCAGAAAAACAATCTGACAGTAGCAGTGTAGAAATTGTTCATTCAGATACATCTGTGTCAATGCAAAAAGTCATAAAATTCACCTCCGAGCTGCTTGCTTTTCAACCTGCAGCAACTAGTCTTGGCTGGCCGGTTTGAACGTCATTCTTTCAGAAGTGCTGAAAATGCTGCAAAGTTTTAAGTGGAAATGTGGCTGCCCCTCTCCTCACTTCTTCCTCCCTGATCGTTCTGGAGCTGGCATTGGGAACGGCTGCTTTCTCTAACCATTTTCAGCTTGAGTGGGTATTGCTGAAGAAATCCAGCATCATTCCAGCAGTTGAAAAAGGAAGCCTTGGGGAGAAAGTACTTGACACAATTTTGTTCTTTGTGCTTGTATATGAATAAGTTGCCATGAATAAGTTATTATTTCAACCCATCATTGCCGACTGTTTATATGAGTTCTTTGGCACCAAATAGGTTTCATCTTCTTAGGCACAATTAGAAAAAATCCATATAGATGGATATTTTACATCTAGTTATTGCTCTATCCAAATACATGAATCTAAAGCTGAATCAACCCTTGCTTCCAGTTGTACTTATTAAGAAGATCAATTTCCAAGTAGTAAAGTTTTCAGGGAAACTGACAAAGATTCAGTTAAATTGGCCTTGTGTGCTGCTATTTGTTTTGACAAATTTGGGGGTAAGTCAATGACAACCAAACCAATCTCGGTGAAAGCTCCTATCCTATCGTGTTGTGTGCCCAAGATGAGGAGCTGGCACTGTGCCCTGAAGCTTTCACCACTGTAATGAAATATATGCTAGGGGAGACTTCGGGCTTTTCTCATGACTGTGTGAGTCGAAGGTAGTTCAACTGTGTGTGTGTGTGTGTGTGTGTGTGTGTGTGTGTGTGTAAAGTGCTAAGAACTGTGCATTGACATCCAAACATTTCTTGTATAAAATTTCCCGAGCAAAGCAAACCTGCTTTGACTTAATTTATTTTTTAAATGTTGCACTTTGTTTATGTATGTTTTGTTTTTGGGGGGGAATAAGGAGAGGGAGGAGGACAAACTATTGAAGTATTTATTTCGTGAAGATGGCAATTTTGCATTTGTTTAAATTTTTTTCATTCTTTAATTTTGTTATCAGTGCCAGCCCAATATACCTGCTCCATCATTATTTGCAGTCTGATAAAAGGGTCCTTGTGGGGCAGGTTTTGCAAAGTTTATCAGGTAATAACATATGCCACATAACCTTGTTAATATGTTTGCTTCTGATTTGGGCAGCTAAAACATTGGTGTTTGGGATGATTGCCAATTATGAATTGTCATTACCACTACTCTCCATTACTTTTTGTTTGGAAATTGAACAAAGGTCAGTAATGGTGTTTGGCTCTTGTTAATATCCATCATAAAATAGATTGTTTTAGATTCTCTCCAGAGTGATTTTTCCCTGGGTACCCCCTTTCTAGTTCTAAAGAATTGCTTGGCACTTTCATGTTTCAAAGGGAAACATTCACTTGTAGTTCCATTTTGCTTGATCTCTACAAGGGACTGACAACATTTGCTTTACTTTTGTTCACAGAGAAAGTTGGCTTTGATGTCTCTTAAAGATAATTCTGCTAGTTGCTGATCAGCCAGTCAGTTCACCTAGCTTCAATCTTTATAGGACTTCTAATCTAATTTTCCTATACTGTGACTAAAAGGAAGGCAAATTATTGGAATGGATTATTCAAATGGATCCTTAAATATTGTTATGTATAGTAAGCCAGTTATTATATCAGGACCATGTTCTCTGTAGGCCACTTTCTAAAAAAGCCACATATGTGCAATTTTCAGGTTTTTAGACTATTGCTCCCTGTACTTTAAGTGTAAAAACCACACTTCTGAACAACTAAGCTCGTGATTATGATTTTGGTTATATGCAGCTTTTGACAAGCGTGTATTGTGTCTTTTTCTCCTCTATGAATAATTTTATATTTCATGCTACTTCTTCAAAGTTTACTCTTTGATGCTCTAAGAGAACAGCCAGATGGTTTATACGAATAATCTTTATCTGCAGGATGGTGGATTGGTAAATTAGGAGAATGTTGTTTGAGATATCAAGATTTATGGTTGGAAACTAAAATACATAATGCCAAATGTGTTTTTGTCAATTACTAGAGAATTCTGTGCAAACATATCATCTCTTCAAATGCTGCACACTTCACTTTTGTTAAACAGCAGGTAGTAGATAGAAAAATAACAGTTTCACATTAAGACTTTTAAAGGAAATAGAACCATGTGATTAAGAAATCAGAATTTATAGATACACTGGGATAAATGAAGAAATAAAAAGGTTTGCCTAGAATGTAGCATCTAGTGACTTTTTTAAAGCCCTAAAGTTTACATAAAGAAGCTCTAGTTCCTATAGAAATAACTGAAAGCAAATAAAAGTTCTTAACAATCCCCTCTTTTGAAGTGCATTTTTTAAAGCAGGGCAGGAGACATTTGGACTCTAGCTATATGACATATTGGGAAAGGCCGAGGGTGGAGGGAAGATTTCACTTCATTGTCTAGCCCAGAATCTTGAGCAAGCTAAAGAAACCATCATAATCTAAAATTGCTTCATTTAACACTAACAGTTTAGACTTTTTAAACCAAGCATTGAATAATGGCTGGATAACTGCCAAAGGAAGCGCCGCTCCATGAAGTCTGCTTACTTATTTAAAAATTGTGTATCAATTTTAAATACTGTTCATTGTGTGCAGATATAAGGGGAATAGGGCATTCTGTAGAATTATCCATGTCTAGTTTGTAAAGTGTGTCCTGTGTACTGCAGATGTGTGTTCTCTGGGCTTTATGTATCTGTACAGTAGCTTTCACATTTAAAAAATTGTGGACAAACTTGTCTGGGGGGTTTGAGGGGAGAATGGTGGTTTATATCAATAATGATGCTGTACTATAGTCCATGTAACAAAAGATCTGGAAGTCACCCTCCTTTGGCCCACGGAAAATTTTGGTAATCTTCTAGGTTCTAAAATGAAGATGTATGGGTACTCTGGCAGACTGCATGTTGTATAATTTGAAAAATACTAGAAGTGGAAAATAAAATTCAATTAAACTTTGACTGGTCTGTTTCTGCTTATTTGAGTCATCCTGAAGATATGGTCGTTGGAGATGTCAGTGCCTGTGTGAGGATGAGCTATTTTCTGGCCTCAAAAGAGTTCACTTCAAGTGAGCAGGTGCCCCAATACGCAGCATAAGCAAAGTCAACTTTGACCATTTTTGCTTTTACTTTGCTTAAATATCCGCTCTAAACTTTTTTTTTCACTTCAGAACTAAGAAAACTTGATGTTTGTCATTTCAGTTCTGAAAAGATAGCAACTGATGTAAAAAAAAAAAAAAGTCTTACTAGCTTTTTTAAAAGTAGGAATGACTGAAAGCTCAGTAGAGCAGTGTATTCACTGAATATCTGAATCTCTTCTTGCTTGAGAAGGGCATTAATTCTCCACCAAATGAATTGGAGCCCTATTTGCATATGTTGAAAGATTATCAGCGTCTTTTGAGGATTTGGGGTGTTTATATTCCTGTTTAACCTACTGATTCTTAGTGTTAATGTACAGGTCTGAGATCTTGTGAAAGGACACTGGAGCATGAATCCTTTGGAGGCTAACCAGTGCCAGGACACAGGATAATTTTTTTTCTGCTATCATAACAAGGAGACTTCCCTACCTTGGGTCACTAGAATCGTGTGACCATGCATGACATTGTGTATGTAAAGCATCCTCATTCTTGTGCTTGGTTTGATTAATGGTGCAGGAGAGCCAGACAGTAAACCTCTTTCCCTTAATTGATTAAAAATGGAAAGGATAGATGTCAAGTGAACGTGTAATTAAGGGCACTGCAAATGGTGTGCTTTTATGCTGTCTTACCCATCTTTTTCGAAATTGTTATTCTCCCAAGAACCCTGAAGAAGTTTCCAGATACCACACTGTTAAAAGTGACTTATGTAGTAAACTTCAAACGTGGCAGTTGAATATTCAGCTGATGCCTGTGTGTTATAGATGGGAAAGCAGTTCTCTGAAAGAACCAGATTACAAAGCAAATTTCAATATCAATGGGAAATGACTCCCACAGATCCCAGAACACAGGGGCTCTGCGATGCAATCGGACTGCATTGATACCAGTGTTCTCTTGGTTCCTGCAAGCCTTTCTTGAGGTTTCTTGTTTCACCAAGCTCTGAACTGGCCTCTGGCTTTGCCTCAGAAGCACAAAGCTGGAGTATCTGTGGGAGAAAGTGGAACTGGAGCAATAATCTGCAAAGGCAATTACTGGTGATGTGTGTATTGGCAGGTTTCATTCTAGCATTTGTGACAGGTCGTGTCTTGTTATTTGTCTTGTGTACATAATACACTGAACAGAGGTAGGAGTCACCTCTTGGATGACACATTAGTTGAAAATGTGGGTTTACTTGACAAAAGGCATCCCAAGCCACGGAGTTTTCACTTTCCTTTTGGTGTTTGGTGGTTCTTTGTCCAATTTGCAAAGAAAACACCAATCTCTCTTGTGGTTAGTTGGGTTCAAAATAATGAAAAAAAAAATCCCATAGGTAATCACTGCTGCTGGTCTTTCTGCCTCCAGTACCCTGGATGGCAAAGGCTGGGATTCTCCACCTGCTTTGCTTCAAGAGCAGTTTGTTCTGGACTTCCAGGAGGCCCTCTTTGCCGTCGAGCAAATTTCAAACCTTCACCCTTCCCCATGCCCAGATCGCAAATGATTATCATACTGTAGCTGTTCAAGATTTACCTACAACAATATTTTATTCCTTCAGAATGTACATGAAATTAAGAGAAATTGACAAACTTGTTCTGGATGAAACGAAACAGCATCAGAATCTCGTAATGCTCAGAAAGCTACAATAAGCAGTCAATTATTTCCAGGGCACTATTCTGGCTGTGTGCCAGATACTGTTTTAAGTGCTTTACAGGTATTAATCCATCTAATCCTCCTAATAACCCCATGAGGAATGCACCATTATCTCTCCTTTACAGGTAAGGAAACAGGCGCAGAGAGGTTAAGTAGCTTGCCCAAAGGTCTCACAGCTGACAACAGGAGGCTCCAGGACTGAAACCCACACAGTCTGGTTCTAAGGTTCATGTTCTCAACAGGTAGTAATACTGCCTCTCTGAATAGTAATTGGGATATACATATATGTATGTGTGTGTGTGTGCCTGTCTCACTCACTCTGTCTCTATAGTGATAAGCAGCAGCCAACCTCAAAAACCCTTTTGTAAAGAATTTATACAAAGCTTTATGCCTTTGCAACTTTTCTGTTCTCTCCTTTCATTGGAATCTGAGACCTCATTGTTATTTGAATTACTTTAAGCAATCAAATGCATCTAGGAAAGAAACAATAATGCAGGAGGATGCCTCATAGCAAGGGTGCCTGATGACACTGAACTCTACAGGAAGGCTGCATTTCAGGAGTGCCCTTGTCAGAATCTTTGTCATACCTAACATACTTAGAAGAAGTGTAGCCATTACTCTGTCAGTTTTCAAATTGTGTGTCGTAAGAATTTAACTTATCATCCATGTGGATTTATTTTTCTTTAAGGTACTAATTCTTTCTGTCTGCATTAAAACATGTATAACCTATATTCTTCTGCTTGTTCAGTAAAAAGCTCTCAGTACTCTCTTGCCCCACCTGAAATGGCTCTCAGGAAAGGGTTGAGGGGCACTGGATGGGTTTCCTGTCATTCCCAGGGATGTGTGAGGCCTCAGACGAGGCTGTCCCTTACCTCACCTCTGGTCCCATCATGATGACTAATAGGATCTCATTTCAGAGCTCTAGGTTTTAGAAAAAAGAAACATGCCAATCATACCATACATGCATGTGCAAGTCCAACCACAGAAGGCTGAAAACAGTGGGGTTCCCTTATGAGCTCCTCCCTTTACCTGTGCTTCTCTTGTCTGAGGGTATTCTGATGGGCTACCAGGGAGCAAGGCTGGTGGCAGATGTATCTAGGTGACACGATGCTGACTCCGTCAGCCAGCGTCCACCTGGCTGCCTGCCTGCAGATGGCAACCTCCAGCCCAGTGTCCTTGCTGCCCTGCAGCACCTGTCTGGGACCTACGTGGAACAGCAAAATACCTCTGGAGTACTGGTTGGCAGGCGGTAGTACTGCTGAGTAACTCCACATGGAAAGAATATGTATGCAGGACCTGGATCCGACTCTCAACTTCCCATCCACCAGCTGGGGGGTTGTGGTCAGTGGTTTAACTATGCAGAGTCTCAGTGAGCTCATCTCCATACCTGAATTTAGCTCACGATGCTCCATTCTTCACAGTGCCTTTTGGGGATCAGATGAGAAACTGTAGGAAGACATTTTACAGCAGTGCTACTCAAATATAAGGGATTGTCATTGTCAAAAACTTCCTAGGAGAAAGTATGTTCATCTTGGACCCCAGCTATTGCCTTCTACCTGACATCACCAATATTTAGAGTAGAAGAGGAGAGAATATGCGGAGACATTGGGAATTGTCTGATTCTACCCAGTGACATCAAATCTCTTTATAGCTCTCCACGTAGGGTTCTTTCTTTTCCCACGGACTTGGTCAGCCGGGGCTGCTATAACAAAGTGCCATAGACTGGGAGGCGTATAAACAACACACAGCTAGTTTTCACAGTTCTGGAGACTGGAAGTCCAAGTTCAGGGTGCCAGCCAACACAGTCAAGTTCTGGTGAAGACTTCTTCCTGGTTGCAGATTCCTGACTTCTTGCTGTGTCCACACATGGTGGAAGGGAGGAGAAAGTTCTCTGGGGTCCCTTTTATAAGGGCACTGGACTCATTCATGACTAATGACTACTAAACTCACTGTGATGACCTAATCACCCCAAAGGGCTCTACCTGCTAATATTGGATTAGGATTCCAGCATATTAATTTTGGGGAGACACAAACATCCAGTTCATTGTACCCACTTCATCCTCTTTCCTCTTGGGGGAAAACACACTCTTAGGGTATTTCATGAGTAGAGAATATGACCTACCCTCTGAAGTGTGGTATAGGGAATAGGGTTTCAGGCTAGTTTCCACACTTTATGCCTTGTGGCTTTTCACACCAGAGGGCTCAGGTAAGTGCCCTTCACTCAATGTCCTGGCACTGGATCATGAATCAAGTCCATTCAGTTTCCCATACATGGAGGCAGAAGCACAATAATCATGGTTAATGCTGAGAGACAAAATCCTGGCAGAATATTTGTAGGAGCTTAACAAGTTCCCCAAAGGGAGATTAGAGATGCTCAAGGAGTCACTTAGCCAAACCAGCACACAAAAGCACACTCGGCTTCTGCCAGCATCTGGAAACAAGGTGTCTGCTTCCCTTCCATAACCCAGGTATTGGAAAGTTCCTGTCCCAGCACACACAGCAGGGGCAGGAACCCACTGTTCAGTGCAAGATGACTGTCCACATGCGGGCCTGCTGCTCCTAAACACCAGATGACTGTGATAAGGGCTTCTGCTTTAAATGCTTTGTCTCCAGACTGTCATAAACCCATGAGAACATCAAAATCCAAAGAGTTGAAGTCACGTGTCCAAGACCATTTTGTTAGTTTTGACTGCAGAGCTCAGGTTCCGTCTCTTACAGTCCTCTGCTTGTCCATCTCAGTGATACGGGTTGGAAGCTGCTATAGAATCCTGCCCCCAATCTTCCCTATGAGTTGTTGTCAACAAATAGTGCTTTCCAAATAGCTTTCCCTTTCCTATATTGAACAAATAAATTGGAAAGTTCTTAAAGAAATAAAGAGTATACCACCAGGACTTTGAAGAGACGACTGTGAGGGACATTGGGTATCATCTGGTTCCGCCCAGTGAGGTCAAATGACTTACCTTGCACCTTGCACCTTGCACACCGTCAGGAGAGAGCCCAAGCCCAGCGCACCACCCGCCTCCTCAGGGCTCACTCTGCTGGACCAAGCCTGAGCAAGCAAAGACCAAAGCTAGTCACAAGAATGGCACTAGCAGTGCACCTTCCTGACTCCATTAGCCGAAGTATTGACCTTAGTTGTGTGGAAATGTTTTGCTACAGTCATCTGTTGAGTGAGTACTATGTGGCAGGAACTTCGGCAGTGTAGACTGGAGTTCCAGTAGTTCCAACCCTTTCTTTATCAACCAAGTGCCTCAAACAAGTTGTCTAACCTCTCTTAGTATCGCGCCCGGCTCACAGTGCATTCTGGAATGGCTAGTCCTTCACATGCATTTTGGAATCTCTTCCAAGGAATGAGTGAGGGTGCCACTGTTATTCACCCCAAATACAGATGAAAAAACTGAGGTGTGGAGATGTTAAGTGAGTTGCCCAACATCACAAATCAAGGTAGAAGTGGAGCTGGCTCCAGAGTCCACATTCTTAACCAAGGGGCTGAGCTCTCCTGGGGTCACATGACTGCTGAGGAGTGCAGAGGGACTGGGTTCACATCCTGCCTCACTTCCTGAGCTGAGTTTACTCCCAAATCTAAGCTGCTTCGTATGGAAGCAGCTGAAATCTTCATGTGATGAACTGAAAAAGCCTTTTGTAAAAACGTTAGTGTTCATTCATTATTTCAATAAATATTTGAGCACCTATCTTATACCAAGGATTGTTTTCAGAGCTGGAGAGAGAAGTGAATAAGACAAGATAGAGTCTTCATTTCCTTAGAAGCAAATTATAAACAAACGAACAACACTTTCTAAAATGACTTAGTATATTCAAGTGCTATGAAAAGAATAAACCAGGGTGCTGTGATGGCAAGTAACTCCAGTCTAGTTTTGACTGGGTGGTCAGGGAAGACCTTAGTGAGTGAGGGAGGCAGCCATGCAGAGATTGGGAGACAGTTGGAAACAGATGAACAGGAGCTGCAAAGTTCCTCAGGAAGGATTGTGCTTGGTGTTTTAGTGGTAATAGAACTCTGATTTTACACAGATAATGTTCTCCACACTGGCATTTCTTTCCCTCATTTACCTCTCAAAAGGACAATGAGGGCTGGGTGCAGTGGCTCACACCTATAATCCCAGCACTTTGGGAGGCCAAGGCGGTAGGATCATGTGAGGTCAGGAGTTTGAGACCAGCCTGGCCAACATGGTGAAACTTCGTCTCTACTGAAAATACACAAAAAAATTAGTTGGGCGTGGTGGCACATGCCTGTAATCCCAGCTACTTGGGAGGTTGAGGCAGGAGAATCGCTTGAACCCTGGAGGCGGAGTTTGCAGTGAGCTGAGATCGCGCCATAGCATTCCAGCCTGGGCAACAGAGTGAGACTCTTTCTCAAAAAAAAAAAAAAAAAAAAATGAGTATGTTTGTGTTGCCTTCAGAAGAAAGAAGCAAACTGGAATAATCAACTTCTTCTTTCCTGGAAATACAACGCCAAAGGCATTTGCGCATTTTTGTGGCTAGCAATGTTGTGGGCAGACCCATACATTTGTAGCCCACGCTTCAGTGCCTGCTCTGAAACCCAGGTAAAAGAGGACAATTTCATCCTGGCTGATGTGTTTTAACCAGCCAGGCAAATTCACATGGATCCACAGGCCCCGAGAGTGTAAAAAATAATACTGAGGGATACATATGGAGAAGCTGATTTGCTGCCCAACCTCAGGGTCAAGCACAGGTCTGAGCGGGCCACCTGTATCTTTCTAGAGTCGTCTTCTCAGCGACATGGAGCTGCTGCTACCTGCTACCTTGGAAAAGCTGCTTGCTGGCCTCGTACGTGAGAGGTATGCCCAACTCACTTCGGGGAGGTTATTTCAACTTTTTGCTACATCAGGACTCTGCAACTGGTGAACATCAAAAACCCGAAGAAACACACACATCCTTGCCTGCCCTCGGTAAGCCTGGAGAGAATTTCACTGGTCAATAAGAGATGATTCTGAATTTTGTCTGATTATTCTGGAGCTGACATTTTTGGGCGTCACATTTAACATGGACATTTTTGAAGCATAACTTTGATAACCACTCTTGCCGAGGCAGCTGCCTGCCCTGTTCTTGCTTCAGATTCAGTTCCTGCTGAGATCTGCATGGAAAGAAGTATTTCCCACTGTGGGGCTCACACAACTAAATGGCACCACTGAAATCCCCTGTCAAGTCCCCTGGTTGGTGTCTAATTAGTGTGTGGCTTTAGGAAGCGGGACAACACGTTTACATTTTTGCAGGCTATTACCTGAACGTGATCACTGAATAGCCTCGGCTGTTCAAATAGTAATGCTGCATACAATGAGAAGTGTGTGTGTGTGTGTGTGTGTAGGAGGACACACCCCTGCTCACTGGCAGAAGTGACGTGTCTGCAATCCTGTGTCAAGAGGGGGGTCTAGGCTTCCTTAAGATTTAAGCAGTGAACACAGAGGTGACTGCATTTTTTTTTTTCTGGGGGGGGGGGGGCAGGAATGGAGTGTTGCTCTGTGGCCCAGGCTGGAGTGCAGTGGTGCGATCTCAACTCACTGCAACGTCTGCCTCCTGGGTTCAAGCGCTTCTCCTGCCTCAGTCTCCTGAGTAGCTGGGATTACAGGCACCTGCCACTATGCCCTGCTAATTTTTGTATTTTTAGTAGAGATGGGGTTTTGCCATGTTGCCCAGGCTGGTCTCAAACCCCTGACCTCAAGTGATCTGCCTGTCTCGGCCTCCCAAAGTGCTGGGGTTACAGGTGTGAGCCACTGTGCCTGGCCGGCTGTACTTCTTCTTATCCTCCTACGAGAAGCCCGATTTTGTTTTCGGAGTGCTCCTTGTGTGAACTAGGGTTGTGGGAAGGAGTGACATTTCCCCTCCTTTGTTCAGGTGAGGTGAAGACTTGACTCAGAGGTGAGGGAGGTCCTTGACTGACGTGGGGTGGGAACTGTTTCGAGCTGTCCTCATCTCTGGGCCTGCTTCCTGACCTGTGAAATGAGAAGGTTGGGTGGGATCAGTTTCCCAAGCTTGCCAGTAGTGAGTAGCCCCTGGAGCGCTCATTCAAAACCCGCTCTGCTCTCCCAAATGAGAATGTTTAGGAATGAACTCTGTCATGAGCAGACATCCAAGTGATCCTCCCCTTCAAGGATTTTTGGAAATGGTGGTCTGAGCAGTCTCTAACAGATCTTCCAACTCCAAAACTCCTGTCTCGGCTATGTCTGGAACGCAGTGACTCCTAACTATTCCTGAGACCCAAATGGCTTTGCAAGTCTAACGACAGCTGTGGATGCTCTGTTTAGTCAAAATGTATACAGACACAGAATATCAAATTCAGTTGCAGGGTCTGTGGCTCTTGATTAAGAATTCCTACTCTAAGGTTAACCCTTGAAAGAGAATGTAAGCATTCACTTGAGCCAGGCATGAAGCAGCTGCTCACTAAAGGGCAGTTATTATGCTATTTCTGTCTCTCAGCTTTTCTATGAAATTCTAGCATGATTATCTCATTGTATAGATGAGGACACTGAGGCATAGTGAGATTAGCATGCATTGTTAGTTGTGGCTGAATTTGAACTCAGTCTGATTCCAGAGCCAGTGTGAACTTAAAATCTGGGCTACCTGATAAAGTGGTTATCAGTTTTGCCTACTTGAATTCATGGCACTTTCTGCTCCTAATATTTCTGGTCACTTCCCTATACTTCCTTATAGTAGTCATAATTAACTGAGCAGCTACTATGTGCCAGGAATGCTACACACATTGTCTCATTGAAAAAAGTCCTCAGAAAACGATATACAGTTTTTTTTTTGTTGTTGTCCAGGCTGGAGTGCAATGGCACAATCTCGGCTCACTGCAACTTCCGTCTCCTGGGTTCAAGCGATTCTCCTGCCTCAGCCTCCCGAGTAGCTGGGATTACAGGTGCCCATCACCATGCCTGGCTAGATATACATTATTAATGTACATGTTGAGTCCTAAGTAAAAACAGGAAAAATTAGGAAGGTAAATGTATCCTAAGACTCAGAAGTTTTTTGGATTGTTGTTTCTTTGGATAATTTATATTTCATTATACTATCAGAGAACTAGAGATAGAGCAGAAACTGAAGATTTTCTAGTTCAAATATCATTCTCCTAGAGACCAGTAGAGAATAGCAATAAATAGTTATTTGCAAGGATTAGTTAATTCATTCTAGAGTCTTACGAAGTCTATCAATGGTTTTGTCCCTATTTTCAGCATTTTAATGTTGATCAGATGTGGGCTGGCTCTCTTTGCACTGCTAGGCAGAGCTACTGTTCACTGAGCAGGTGCTTTGTGCTGGCGCTGTGCTCGAGCACTTTACATGGATTATTTCACTTCAGATACCCCTTTTAAGGAAAAAACTTCAAGCAGAGATCTTGTCTGATTTCATGGCTGCACATTTTCCAAGTAGGAGAAATATACAATTGAGGAACACGCCCAACGCTGCTCAGCAAGCCCAGGAGGTGGGGAGGGAGAGATCATGCGCAAGCAAGCACTGGGACAGAACCTGTACCCTCCTGATGATTCTCAGGCCTGTCTGGGTGGCATCACTTGGCAGACTGGCCCAGCCAAGATCACACGCACAGCAGGAGTTATCCTCAATCACAGGGGATCACATGCTCTACTGACTGAAACCAACACATAAAAAGGTCTAGGCCCATTTCACGTGAGACCCAGAGGGGCTCCTTTGCTCAGCCCTACCTGCTGTGCAAGTGGCTGTCCCAAAGCGCAGGCCCCACCACAGCCCCACCCTGGGACACCAGACTCCCTGCCACCATAGAGGGAGTGGCAACAGGTAGGGCACACCTAGGTAGGGCATCCCATTATAACCTTTTCTAGGTTGGCCTTGCCCAGTGTGACATAGCCAGCCAGGCAACACCAGATCTGAAATACCCATCTGTGCAGAACCCACTGAAGGGGTTGGGTGTCTAGACCTTAAGAGTGTTAGGCTTGTTGTCAGTGGAGGGGTGGAGCAGGCTTCTTGGCCCTGACCTCACCTTAATAGAGATCCTCCCATTTTGGCCTCGGAGGCTTAATACATAGTCACAGAAGTGTACTGAAATAGTCATAAGAAGGAATGTTCTCCATATAACTTTAACGTTGTACAGTGCTTTCTGAGTGAAACGAATTTTTTCACGGAATGGATTTTTTTAACGAGTCTTGAAATTAACATGTGAGTAGCAGCATGACACATTACCTCGTGTGTGTGTGTGTGTGTGTGTGAAGGCCATTTGTTAAATGGAACACCTAAAAATACCATTGTTTTTGTTTTTGCAGTTGTCAAGGGCCTCAATAAATGCAAGCTGGCTCAGGTGATGCTTGACCTGAGAGGTCTGGAAAGACAGATTAGAAGTCTCAGCAGAGGACCAAACCCAGACCCCGCTTCTGCAGAAGTTCTGTACCCAGGTTTCCCCACTGCAGGCATAACCAGCAGCCCCTGAAAGGCCCCAGAGCAGCCCACTGTCTTTAGAAATGCAGGCCCAGGATCAGCTCTGCTACCAGCCGTGGGATCTTGAGTCAGTGGCCCATACTTTGAGCTGTGTTTCCACAGTGCAAGCCTGGCTGGAGAGTGTTATTTCAGAGTTCTCCTGTCTGTGGCATCTTCAGAAGTTAAAGATTTGCTTGACCACTATAAGGTGCCCTGGGAGTATAGACCTCCCACAACCCAGCTGCCTGGCTGGCAGTGGGTGGGCAGTAAGCAGTAGAGAGAGGACAGGTGGCCTGGAAGCTGACAGCTTGCCTCTGGATTCTCCCTAGTAAACTTGGAATGACGCTGGAGCAGCTCTGGACAGAGGGGACCAGCCTAAGGCTGGATGCAAAAGACTGGGCGCCACCTAGTCTGCTCATCAGGTATTAAGTGCCCTGAGTTTTCAAAGCTCCGGTAATTCAGTAGTGGACAAGTAAGGTTCCTGCCTCTCCTGGGGCTTCCCGTCCAGGGGTGGGGAGGACGTCACTATATGAAATTATCTTATTTATAGCTTAATGTCATTATTTAAAGGGGGGACATTAAATAATAATGTCATTATTTAAAGTTCCACCCTGACTTGTTCGTGGTTAGGCTTCCTCCAGGATGCCTTACTTGCTGACACCATCACAGAAGCCAAGATTAGGCCTTGCCACTTGAGGGGTGGGCAAGGTGGGGACGGGGTTGGATGGAATGGTCAAAAAAGGTCTTTCAGAGTTTTTCCAATCCTGAACTAACTCACCTGCACCCTTGGCCCAATCATTTTCACTCTCGAGGGTCTGCACTCTTCGTTTCTACATTCCAGGAAGAAAGGGGTTGGACCCTCCCTCTTTAAGCTGGGTGGGGTCCGAATCCCGTGCTTCTTTCACTTCCTGAGCGGGGCTGGCTGGGTGGAAACAGGCTCCTCGCCGGCTCCCAAGCGCTGGCGACTACCACACGGCCGCCCGTCCGGGCCTCCCTTCAACCTCGTGGCAGAGCCCTGCGGTTTCCCCGCGGAGCCGGGCCCCGGACTGCTCCCTCGCGGGCGGGGCTCACCTGTCCCGGCCGGGCCCCCTCCCGCGCCCCAGGTGGCTCAGGGCAGGGAGGAGCCGCGCCCCGCCCCGCGCGGCCGCAGCCAACGCCGGCCCCAGGCGGGCTCGCTGGGAGCCGGTACCGGGAGCCGGGCGAGGGCGCCGAGAGGCCCGGCGGGCGCGGGCGGCGAGGTGAGCGGGGCCAGCGCAGCAGGCGGGGGCGGTGGTGGGTTCCGGACGGCTCACCCCGAGCCGGAGCGAGTGCGGGGCCGCGCGACTGCGGCGGGAGATGCGCTGCGCCCCTGCCGGGCGCGCCGGGGCAGCCAGGAGCTCGCGGGGCCGCGGCGCAGTGGCGGCGTCGGGGTCTAGTCGCTGCCTCGGGGCTAGCAGCTGCCAGCATCTGGATGGGGCGGGAGCAGAGGGCCGGGGCAAGGCTGGAGCGGTGTGGGTCTGTAATCGTCCAGAGCCATGTGGGGCCAGAGACTTCGGCAGAGCCGAGAGGAGAGGAGAGACTGGGGGCCAAACTGCTGGAGAGAGCGCGGAGCTGGGGCTGGGGTTCAAGGCCGATCGTGGGGCCAAGAGCGAGCGAGCGAGCTCCAGTGTTTTCCTCTGCGCGCTTCACGCGGGGCCAGCGCGGGTGCCGCCGCTTCCCCTGCCCTGGCTCTTTACTTTCGTTGTTGAATAACCAACCTTACACATTGGTTAGTTACTTGGGGCTTCTCAAAAGCTGGGTCTGGAGGCTGCTCTGACTCCAGGGGGCTTGTGTTGTCAGGCTTCAGGTCTGTATGCCCTGCGGCGTTTGAGGGGAGCTGGTGGGTGGAGGGGTACTGTCCACCTCCCAAAGCCTGGGGATCAGGAGTGGGAAAGTGGGAAAAGTCTAGAATGCTATTTAAATTCCAGTAACTAGCTATATGACCTTGAGCAAGTTACTTAACTGCTCTGAGCCTCAGTTCCCTTAAAGTAAAATAGGTATTGTTAATATTATAATCATGACAACAGCCTTAGGTTATATGATGTTCATGGAGTACATAGCATACTGCTTGATTTTCCCCCTTTGTGTTGATGTGGTGGTGGTGTGTGTGGGGTGGGGGCATTCTTTCCTTCCCTGACTTGTTCATGGTTAGGCTTCCTCCAGGATGCCTTACTTGCTGACACCATCCCAGAGGTCAAGATTAGGGCTGCCAGTGCACAGGCCCTGCAGATGGAGGGGGTGTTGTCAGACTGCCCTCATCATTACCCGTCGTATTTGTCAGAATTGTTTTCTTTGGGTTGGGTTTTGGTCACTTGAAAATTGCCTTATTCTATGTAGAAATTGATGGGGTCACATAAATGAAAAGGTCGAGGATTTTAGCTTAAAGCTATAGCTAGTTCCAGAGGCTCATATAAGGTTCCAGGGCTAGTTCTCTCTTGTGTATCTCTTAGCTGTTTTTCTCTCTGTGTTGATTGGTTCTTAGTATGGACTATAAATAGGACTTTTACCTTCAGGCTTATCTGCTCCTTCAGAGAGAGAGACAGAGACAGAGAGTGAGACAGAGAATCCCATCTTCTCTATCCATATAGCAGCCTCTCTGTCTCTCTCTCTCTCTGTTTTTTTCTTTTGAGACGGAGTCTCACTTTGTCACCCAGGCTGGAGTGCAGTGGCATGATCTCGGCTCACTGCATGCAACCTCTACCTCCCAGGTCCAAGCGATTATCCTGCCTTAGCCTCCTAAGTAGCTGGAATTATAGGCGTGGGCCACCACGCTGGGCTAATTTTTGTATTTTTAGTAGAGATGGGGTTTCACCATGTTGGCCAGACTGGTCTCGAACTCCTGACCTCAAGTGATCTGCCCGTGTTGGCCTCCCAGAGTGCTGGGATTACAGGCATGAGCCACTGCACGGCCCCTTATAACAATCTTATTGACATACTGGACCAAAGCAGAGCCAAGCCATCTCAGCAGACAGGAAGAGGTTCCCACAACAGGAATGGGCACATGACCCACTGTGATTGATAGACTGGCCCACCTCAGCTGCAAGGGATGTCGGTAGGGGGCGCAATTCCCAATGAGAAGTCTGACAAAATAGGACATGCTCATTGTACTATCTCTGTCTTTGCTCACCAGCATCTAAAGGTAGTCTGCAGTAGAATGTAGACACCCTGGGGGCCATATTCCGTCAGTCAAGTCTTTATCTAATGCATGGAAGGCATCCTGTGTGTCCCTCCTTTCATTCATTTTTTATTCATTCATTCGACATTTAATAAATGCTCAATATATGCCAGGGCCTCTGCCAAGGGCGAAAATGCGTGCTTTTGAGAAGCTCACAGTCTAGTTGGAAAGACAGATATGTAGATAACATCATCGAGGACTCATCTGTCTGGGGACATAGTGAAGACTCCCCAAAGAAACTGTAGCTGAGCTTTGAATTGAAGATGAGAAGGACAGGTCTAGGAGAAAAAGTTGAGAGATTTTCTAGGCCATGTGGTAGGATTCTGGAGGGACACTTTTTGTTGTAACATTATTTAGGTTACTCTACTGTCTTGCTTAGAACATCTGAAGGTAGGTCGTTCAAAGTGGCCACAGCTCTTGGGTGGCTTCTAGAAAATTATCTTGGTTTTCCAGGGTGACTAGAGCTCCATCATGCCTTCACATGACAACATCCAAAGCAGAAACAAGAAGGTCAGGGATTGCTGCTTAGTCTTTCCGTAGATAACAAAGAACAAATTTTCCCCGAAGTACCCTGTGTCACTGGCCAAAGTGGTCTCATGCTTACCCTGAAACCAGTCATTGACAAAGGAGAAGAGGGGCCTATGATTGCTTTGCCCAAGCTATTTTCTGGAGCTGTAGGAGGGGCTCACCTACTCTGAGCATCCATGCCCCATGTCTGAACACAATCAGAATTCTGTTAGCAAGGAGGACAGTGAGACTGCCTGTTGGGCTGTTTATGTGGGCAACCAACTGTGTCTCTCAGAGGCGGGGACAGGTGATGCAAGGTCTGGCATAGATGGGTAATCAGAAGTCCAATACCATGGGAGACGCCTAGGGTGTGGCTGAGGGGGGGAAAGGAGCTGAGGTTGGAAAAGTAAGTAAAGACAGGACTACCCTGTATTAGATTCTGTGGATGTTACTAAGAAGCATAGTAAATCTTGGTCCTATTCCTCTACGAGCTTACACTTGAAACCTGGAAAAGCTTTTCTGAGTTTTCCATACTCCCAATAGTAATAGCAACAGTGGCTCACTTTATGGTGGTAACTCTCAAGGGGTGGATTGGGGTGGAGGAGTTTCAGAGGAGTTTCAAACTCTTTGTAGTTTGAAAAGCCTCACAGATGATTTTTCTGGGCTACCCACTGCCTACCTTCCCTGGTAACTCCCCATCCCTCTGTTGAGAACACTTACTTGCTCTAAATCATGTCTTTGTGTCAGTGTTGCTAACTGTCTTCAAACTAACAGGCTGGGACTTGGTGAAGATGCAATTACTGGTAGATCCTGGACTAGAAAACAATTCTCCTGATGCTAAGTCCAATGAGTGATAGCTTTGATAGTTGAATTTAGTAGGAAACCAGCCTCTACCATGAACTGCTTTGAAATCATTTATCCTGTTTTCATCTGAAACATGAAGTGGGTGCTGCACTTTGTTTCTGCTTTATACGGTAGTCATTGGTGGACATTGGTGCTGGACTTTTGGAATTAGATTGGGCAACCAGGGATGCCGCTTTTCATCCTCAGTATCTAGTTAGCAAAGAAATTGGCAAAAAGACATGGTCAGTAATCCTGGAAGAAAGCAGAAGTGGAGGGCAGCATATTTTCCTATTTTCAGCAACAATACTGCCATGGGCTGGCCAGGATCACTGGAAGAATGTGAGGGAATGAGGTAGAGAGAAATGCCTTGGGCAGTCATTCATTTCACAAATATTTATTGAGCATCTACTGTGTGCCAGACACTGTTCTAGGTGCTGGGGATTGGAGCTTACAGTCTACTGGAAGGAGACATTTATTTATGTTTTGTCTAATAAGTCAGGCAGTGAGTAGTACTGTAATAAAAAATAAAATAGATCCAGACAAGAGTGCAGTCATTGGAAACAAACTGGATATAGTGCTGGAAATCATGGCTTATTCTCTCTTGTTTCCAGCAGAGCAGTATGGTCTAAGCAGGTAGGGTTTTGGGCAAAAAGGACAGGTGTTCACTTGGAAAAAGAGAGTTACATATTAAATAACTCAATTTTATAGGATTTCTTTCATGCAGAATTTCTTTGGTTGGTTGTTACACCTCACAATGTTCCTAAATATGATTTATAATGACTTTCAAAAACATGGTACCAGGTCATGAGAAATAAATGAAGAAATATGAGCAAAGGGAAAATAAGGGTCATTTCTTTCATCATTATGTTCCAGAATTGTTTAGTTTTGGTAGCAGGGAAAGGAGAAAATATGGTGATTACAAATGTGGTGATTCATGCTAAGGGTTCGTTATTTATTTATTTATTTATTTATTTATTTTGAGACAGAGTCTCACTCTGTCACCCAGGCTGGAGTGCAGTGGCACGATCTTGGCTCACTGCGAGCTCCACCTCCCGGGTTCACGCCATTCTGCCTCAGCCTCCAAAGTAGGTGGGATTACAGGCGCCCGCCACCACGCCCAGCTAATTTTTTGTATTTTTGGTAGAGACGGGGTTTCACCGTATTAACCAGGATATTCTCGATGTCCTGATCTCATGATCTGCCCGCCTAGGCCTCCTCCAGGGGATTTTGAATTTATCTCCTGAATTCAAAGAAAACTAACTTTTTTTTGGGTCAGTATAAAGTACACCAAAAGTTAACAGATCAAAAATCCAATTCCAAAGTTAAATAATGTGCTACAGATACAAATTGATGAGAGGTTGTGTTTGGACCCATTACTGCCTGGAAAAAACAGAAATGCAAATACAATTTTAAAGTGTTGAAGTGTTATGTAGAGGTAATTTTAACTACCTGTTTTTATTGAGTTTTCTTGTTGTTCAGTATAATAATCTGGGTATAAGTCTTGTGTCACAAATGTAGTTTGTAGATTACTTCTCCCAACAACTGCCTTGTCATTTTTATTCCCTTAACAGTGTCTTCTGGGTTAATTTTGATAAACCAATTTATCAATTTTTTAATGTATCCAACTTTTGTTGTTGAATTGAGGAATTCTCTAACCAGAAAGTCTTGAACATTTCTATTTTCTTCTAGAAGTTTCATGTTTTATGTTTCAGTTTTATGTTTAACACTTAGGTCTATGATCCATTTTGCTTTAATTTTTGTATAAGGGATAAAGTATGAGTCAAAAGTCTTTTCTTTTTGGTATGTGGAAGTCCAAATGTTCCAGCACCATTTGTTGAAATGACTGTCTTTTCTTCCCTTGAATTGTCTTAGAACTTTTGTCACTAATCAATTAGCTAAAATGTAAGGGTTTTATTACTAGACTCTGAATTCAGTTCCATTGATCTGTGTGCTTACTTCATGCCAACACTATAGTATCTTGATTACTGTGGCTTTAAAATACATTTTGGAAGCACATAATGTAAGCCCTCCAACTTTATTCCTTTCCAAAATTGCTATGACTCTTTTAGTTCTTTTGCCTTTCCATATGAATTCTAGAATTAATTTGTCAATATTTGCAAAAAATTCTGGATTTTGAATGGAATTGCATTGAATCTACTCATTAATTTAGGAAGAATTGACATCTTTACATTATTGAGTCCTCTAGTTCATGAGCAGGATATAACCATCCATTTATTTAAGTCTTTGATTTCTTCCATCAGCACTCTGTAGTTTTCAGGATATAGATCTTGCACATATTTTGTTAGATTTATACTTAAGTATCTCATTTTGGGGATTGCTGTTGTTGCTGGTGTATCGAAATACAATTGATTTTTGTATGTTGGTATTGTATTCTGTGACCTTGCTAAAGTTACTCATCTGTTCTTAGATTCTTTGGAATTTTCTACATAGACAATCGTATTATCTGTGAATAGAGACAGTTTTATTTTTTCCTTTCTAACCTAAATGACTTGTCTTTCTTTCCTCCCTCTCTCCTTCCCTTCCTCCAACTTATTACACTGGCTAAGAATTGCAGTACAATGTTGCATGGCAGTGATAAGAGAGAACATCCTTGCTTTGTTTCTTATGGAGCAGTCAGCAATAAATCTTTCACTGTTAAGTATGATGTTAGTTGAGTTTCTTGTAGATACAATATGATGTTAAGGAATTTCCCTTGTATTTCTAGTTTATTGACTGTTTTTTTTTAAAATTATACTTTAAGTTCTAGGGTACATGTGCACAACGTGCAGGTTTGTTACATATTTATACATGTGCCATGTTGGTGTGCTGCACCCATTAACTCATCATTTACATTAGGTCTATCTCCTATTGCTATCCCTCCCCCCCTCCCCTAGTGACAGTGTTTTTTTAAATTATGAGTGGATTTTGAATTTTATTGAATTCTTTTTTTACCATCAACTGACAGAATCATATGACTTTTCTTAATATTTAATATGGTGAATTGCACTGATTGATTTTCAAATGTTGAACCAGTCATACATTCTCTGGATAAATTCCACTTGATTGTAATGTATTTTTGGAGGGGATTATGTAGGATTGGTATTATTTATTCCTTCAGTGTTGTGTAGAATTCTCTAGTGAAACCATTTGGTCCTAGAGTTTTCTTTGTTGGAAGGTTTTTAGCACAAATTTAATTTTATAAATAGATATAGGACTATTCAGGTTATCTATTTCTTCTTGATAAGTTTTGTTAGTTTGTATCTTTCAAAGATTCAGTCCACTTCACCTAAGTTGTCAAATTCATTGATATAGAATTTTTTGTGGTGTTCTTTTACTAGCCATTTATGTCTGAATGGTCAGTAATAATACTCCCTCTTTTATTCTAGACATTATTAATTTATGTCTTCAGTCTTTTTCTTGCTTAGTCTGTCTAGAGGCTTATCAATTTTGTTGATCTCTTGAAAGACCCAGATTTTGGTTTAATTTTGTTTATTATTTTTCTGTTTTCAATTTCATTGATTTCTGCTCTTATTTTATTATTGCTTTCCTTCTCTTTTCTTGGGTTTAATGTACTCTTCTATTTTTTAAGGGATAAGCTTATATTACTGATTTTTGTTTTAATAGAAGTATTTAATGCTATACATTTCCCTCTAATGCTTTAGCTGCATAATACAATTTTGAAATGTATATTTTAATTTTCATTTAGTTTACATATTTTAAACTAAATAAATAAACTAAATAAATGAAATGAAACTAAATAAATAAAATAAATTTTAAACTAATTATTTTAAATAGTTTAACTATTTTAACATTTCTTTTTAGACTACTTATTGACCCATATGTTATTTTAAAGTATATAATTTAATTTTAAGAGATTTGGGGGTTTTCTAGAAGTTTTTCTGTTAGTTTAAGTCTTTTATTATCCTAGAATATGACTTGCATGATTTCTGTTCTTTTAAATTTGTTCATGTTTGTTTTATGGCCCAGAATATGGTTTATCTTGGTGAGTTTCAATGCACACTTGAAAATATGTGTATTCTGCTATTGATGGGTGGGAAGTTGCAGAAATATCAATTAGGTCAAGTTGCTTGATAGAGTTGTTCAGGTCTTCTGTGCTCTTATTAATTTTCTACTTGTTTTCTCTATAACCAAGATAGGAATGTTAGTGTTTCCAGTTACAATTGTGGATGTTTCTATTTTTCTTTTTAGTCATATCACTTCTTACTTCATGTATTTTGACTCTTTGTTATTAAGTGCATGCACATTCAGGGTTGTGATGTCCTCTTGGAGAACATCTTGATCCCTTTCTTATTATGTAATATCCCACTGTATTTCTGTTAATATTCCTTGTTCTGGAGACTACTTTGGGTGTTAATAATATAGATACTCCAGCTTTTTTTGATTAATGTTTGCATTGTGTATCTTTTTCTGTTCTTTTACTTTTAACTTATATTTAGGTTATAAAATAACCTGTATACTTAAGGTGGCTTTCTTGTGGCAACATATACTTGAGTCTTACTTTTTCAACTAATCTGACAATATCTTTCCATTAACTGGTATGTTAGACCATTCACACTTAACTGTGCTATTGATATGGCTTAATTATAATTGACCATCTTGCTAGTTGTTTTCTATTTGTTCTATCTATTCTTTTTTTTCTTGTTTCTTGAGTTTTTTGTTGTTGTTGTTGTTTGTTTTTTGTTTGTTTGTTTGTTTGTTTTGAGACAGGGTCCCACTCTGTCACCCAGGCCAGAGTGCAGTGGCGCAATCTTGGCTTACTGTAGCCTCAACTTCCTGGTCTTGAGCATTTTTTAATATTTTCCTTATCTCCACTATGAACTTCTTATCTATGCCTCTTTAAATTTTTTTAGTGATTGCTCTAGAGTTAATAATATGTATCTTTAATTAATCAGAGTCTACTTTCAAGTAATATTATACTGTTTCATTTGTAGTCTTATAGCAGTATATTCACAGTTCTCTTTTATTTTTTGTGCTATTGTTATTATCATTTTTTATATCAGCTATAAATAATAGATTTTTTGCTTTAGACCAAGGGTCAACAAACTTTTTCTGTAAAAAAGCCAGAAAGTAAGTATTTTAGGATTTGAGGCCATAGATGGTCTCTGTTGCATAAACTTTTATTCTTAAACAATTCTTTAAAAATGTCTTTCAAAAAACATTCTTAGCCCATTGGTTATGCTAAAATAGACCAAGGGCTAGGTTTGGCTTGTAGGTTATAGTTTGTTTACTCCTGCTTTAGATATTCAATTATCTTTCATAGCAATTAAAATTAAGAGAAAAAAGAATTTTGATTTTCATTTATATCATTTCCATCATTCATTTCTTTGTGTAGATCTGAGTTTCGGTCTGGCAACATAGTCCTTGTGCCCGGATAACTTAATTTAACATTTATTGTAGTGTCGGTCTCCGGGCAATGAATTCTAAGTTTTTGTTTGTCTTTGATGTTTATTTTTCCTGCATTTTTGGGAGGTATTTCACTGGGTATAAAATTCTGGGTTGACAATTTTTATACTTGATCTTAGCTAAAAGGCTGAGAAGCAATGGGTTGACATTTTAAAAAAAATTTCAGGACTTTAAAAATGTTGCTTCATTCTCTTCTTGTACGCCTCTGACAAGAAGTCTTCTGTAATTCCTATCTTTCTTCCTTTTTATTGATGTTTCATTTTTCTTTTGCTGCTTTTAAGATTTTATTTTCGTCTTTGGTTTTCAGGTCTTTGAATATGATATGCCTAGAAGTGTGTGTGTGTGTGTGTGTGTGTGTGTGTACACATGTATGCATGCATGCACACTCTTGATATTTATCATACCTGATGTTCTTGAGCTCCTTGGATCTGTGATTTGGTATCTGTTATTAATTTTGGAAAATTCTCAGCAATTATTTTTTCAAATATTCTGCCTATTTTCTTTCTTTTCTCCTGAAATTTCAGTTACACCTAGGTTTGAATTTATGATACTGTCCCACAGCTCTTGGGCACTCCATTATTTTTTGCTTGTTTTATTCATGTTTTTTTCTCTTTTTATTTTAGTTTGGGTAATTTCTACTGATCTATTTTCAAGTTCAATGATTTTTTTCCTTTGCTGTATCAAGTCCACTGAAGAATGCCTGTTGAAAGCATTCTTTATTTGTTACTGTGTTTAGCCTTTCAAATATTCCATTTGATTCTTTCCTGCAGTTTTTCTCTCTGATACATTTTCCATTTAATCTTTCAGGTTGTCTACCCTTTCCACGAAGGACTTTTATAATTAATTTGTTTATTTAAAATTCTTTGTCTGATAGCTTCAGTATCTAGGTCTGGTTCTATTCATTGCAGTGTCTCTTCACAGTATGATCTTTTCTTGCTTTTCTCATGCCCTATAATTTTTTTTTGTTGATAACTAGACATCTTATATAGGACATTAGATATGGAGATAGGATTTATGCATGAGAATGGGCATGCCATTCTCTTTTTACTAGGCCTTTAGTGTGAAGATTGATCAATCTAGTCAGAAGATGAACTGGGTTTGAGGGTTCACGTTTCTCTGGTTATTCTCAGTGTACCCCCAGACTTCAAATTCCTCTAGTGATACCTTGTGTTTAGGATTGGAGCTGGCTTGCCAAAGGCCTTTGCCATTCCCATTTTTTGGTCTTCCTGTGGTATTGGGCCCCAGAGTGGTCTGTCTCCATGCTCTTTCAACTCTCTCAGTGGTAGTCCATTGTTATTTGTGACCTGATGCTTGTTAGTCAGTGTCCAGGTACATGCCTCAAGTGCTCATGTCTTGTCTCTTCCTGCAAATGCCTCTCTAGATTTTGGGCTAATTTGTTCTCCTTTGCCTGAGTTTTCTCATGGATTTGAGAAGATTATGATCTTGTGCTTTACCTGGCTTTTTATTTTTTGCAAGCATGGTAATAATGTTCTTTTCAGTTCTCTACATCCTGAACAAAAATCAAAAGCCCTGATTTCATGTTTTCAAACTCTTTCTTTTGGTGATCTTGTAAATACTGGTGTTGTTTCCCTTCCCCTTATGCTTTATCAAATATAATTTACACATTTGGTACATATAAATCAATGGTTGTCCGCCCTTACTTGGGAAGCTTGAAAAGGAAACACAAATTTTGGGCCCCAGTGTTTCAATTGATATATGTCAGGATTAGGTATGGATATTATTTATAAGCTCCCCAGGTGAGTCTGATGTTCATCTGCATTGAAAACTCCAGGTCTAAGTATCACTTTCAATCTTGCCTTTCACAGAGGTGCTATTCCAATATAAATGGCCAAATGAAATCTCAGCCTGTATACGTCCAGCCTGTAGAATCAGTTCTCTCCTAATTGTGCCTTCAGTGGTACACAGTGCCTGTGATCTAAGCTGATAGTCTCATAGAATGGGGAGAAAACTTAAGAGTTCTCCTCATTTAACTTTCAATGACTCTCTCATCATTGAAATGTACCCATCTTTAATCTGTTTATGTAACTCACTACCTTGCAAACTGTTTTGAAAGAAATTAGTTTGCATGACTCAGTATATGAGCATGCGTGCATGCATGTGCATACATATACATACATGCTCTCATACACGTGACAAGCACTTTATGAAACAGTAGTTACTCTTACAATAAGTCTTTTACCTCTAAATTGATTACATGATCGCCCATGTGTTGCTTCTTACAGTATGAAAAACGCTTGCTCAGTCCATCTTCCAGTGGACAAGCTTTTGAAGGTTTCAAAACAGGTTCCTTAGTACCTGACAGTGTTCTTGTGTCTGGTGTAAAGCTGATTTCTCCAGCAGTGTTTCCAGCTTCTTTACTACCCTGGCCAGTTTTACGCACTAGATACTAGAGCCGGTGCTAGGTAACATGCCCAGGATTTCAGAGCTTATGGCTTGTTTGGGGACACATGACATGCAAAGTGAGTGTCAAAAAGTTAGTTATGTTGTGGGTAAGTGCTCTTAGAGGTCACAGATGAAAGAAAGATTAGACACGTGGTCAGGAAAGACTTGACTGGGGCCTTGAAGGTAAGCATCAGATATGTATGGAGTGGAAGGTATTTGGGGATGGGGAAGATTCAGAGGGAAGAAAAAGCTATGTTAGCAGTCTCCCAACACCTTGGCTGTCTCGAGTGACGTGGATTCACAGTAACTAAGAGAAACTGTAGGTTAGATACTAAGGGGAAATCTAATTTGAATTGTTTCTATAGCAGAGGATAGACAAAGTCCACAGAAGGTACTAGACTCAACTCCCCACATTCCCCTTGCCCCCCAAATTGGAGTCTTCAGGGGCTGTGACTCTGACAAATGTAGTTTGTGTGTTGCTCTGGATTCTGTTTCTTGTCATGGTGAGGTTCAGCTTGCAAGGGGTCAGTTCAAGGCTGGTAGATTTAAGACCTGCCTTTTTGTGACTTCCATCAAGTTTTGGAGCAATCACCCATAGTTACTGACCTAGTTTTGTCCACCTTCTCTTCTCGGGGGCCCTTAACCAGCTCTATTACTAAGAAATGTAATTCTCAAAGTATGCTACACCTACTGCTCTTCATGATCCATTTCACCCTGGAGACAGTCTTCTGAGCGTTCTTGCTCATTGTGAAACCTTGTCACCATCAAAATATTGCACAGAAGCCAGATATTACATCATTGGTGTCGTGTTGAAAACATCTCCTGCATTTTGGGACTATTTCACTAGGGTAAAAAACAGAGAATGAAGTACATTACCAAAAACTAGGCACAGTGTGTTTGATTTGTCTTTTAGTAAGGTGTGGGAACCACAGTTTTTAGGCAACTACAGGAAAGTTAGAACAAAGATGAGGGCCGCAAGTAACCCCCTGCTGTGCCAGCATCATAGAGGTGGCATTTGTGTTACTGAGAAGTGTGCGTTATACATTTCTCCTAGAATTTGGTGCTGGGATGGTAGTTTGTCTCCTGGGAAGAGCCAGTAGATCAAACAGGGGACGCCTCTGTTTTATATTTCTCTTTTTGTCTTGGCACCCAGGAAGTCCAGAGCTAGTTGTAGTGATAATTTTATTTCAAGTTATAAGTTCAAATATTTCCTGTCTTAATATGATTTCACCTTTTTAAAAACAGTAACTTTTTTCTTATTACAAAGATGATATATATTCATTATAAAAGGTGTCTAAAATAACATGTTCCCACCCCATCCAGATATTTTCCTACCACATAGAAATAGTCACTGTTTACATTTTAATCTTAACCATTCTAATTTATTCTAAATGTATATGTATATATGTATACATATACATATAACAAAAATGAAATACCTTTCACATTACAACTCATGTTTAAAACATAACATTTATCAACATTTTCTATGTCATTAAATATCCCTGAACAACCTTTTCTTTTTGAGACGGAGTCTCGCTCTGTCGCCCAGGCTGGAGTGCAGTGGCGTGACCTCTGCTCATTGCAAGCTCCACCTCCTGGGTTCATGCCATTCTCCTGCCTCAGCCTCCCGAGTAGCTGGGACTACCGCCCGCCACCATGCCCGGCTAATTTTTTCTATCTTTTAGTGAGATGGAATTTCACCGTGTTAGCCAGTGTGGTCTCGATCTCCTGACCTCGTGATCCACCTGCCTTAGCCTCCCAAAGTGCTGGGGTTACAGGCGTAAGCCACTGCGCCCGGCCAACAACATTATTATTATTATTATTATTATTTTATTTTATTTTTTTTTTGAGACGGAGTCTGGCTCTGTCGTCTAGGCTGGAGTGCAGTGGCCGGATCTCAGCTCACTGCAAGCTCCGCCTACCGGGTTTACGCCATTCTCCTGCCTCAGCCTCCCGAGTAGCTGGGAGTACAGGCGCCCGCCACCTCGCCCGGCTAGTTTTTTGTATTTTTTAGTAGAGACGGGGTTTCACCGTGTTAGCCAGGATGGTCTCGATCTGCTGACCTCGTGATTCGCCCGTCTTGGCCTCCCAAAGTGCTGGGATTACAGGCTTGAGCCACCGCGCCCGGCCCAACAACATTATTTTTAATGTATTTTATATTTAATCATGAAAGTATATCTGTTGCTATACTTTCAGCTAGAATTCAGCTTTTTGCTGTTACAAACAGCTGTCATACACATTCTCGTAGCTGAATCTCTGAGCACACCCATGATTATTTTAATAGAACAAGTTTCTAGAAATGACATAATTGAGTAAAGGGCTATATATTATTATTATTATTTATTTTTGAGATGTAGTCTCACTCTGTTGCCCAGGCTGAAGTGCAGTGGTACAATCTTGGCTCACTACAACCTCCTCCTTCTGGGTTTAAGCAATTCTCCTGCCTCAGCCTCCTGTGTAGCTGGGATTTCAGGCATGTGCCACCATGCCCTGCTAATTTTTGTATTATTAGTAGAGACAGGGTTTCACCATGTTGGCCGGGCTGGCCTGGAACTTCTGACCTCAAGTAATCTGCCCGCCTAATCCCAGCACTTTGGGCTATATTATTTTTAAGGCTTTGGATATATATTTCCCATGTTGTCCTCCAGAAAGCATGAACTAATTTATTTTATCACCTGGGAGTTTGAGAGTGCCTCTTTTCCTAAGCCTCATACAATACTAGGATTATTATTATTATTTTGAGATGCAGTCTTGCTCTGTCGCCAGGCTGGAGTACAGTGGTGCAATCTCGGCTCACTGGAACCTCCGCCTCCCGGGTTCAAGTGATTCTTCTGCCTTAGCCTCCCGAGTAGCTGGAATTACAGGTGCACCTCACCACTCCCAGCTAGTTTTTGTATTTTTAGTAGAGATACGGTTTCACTTTTTGGCCAGGATGGTCTCGATCTCCTGACCTCGTGATCTGTCCGCCTCAGCCTCCCAAAGTGCTGGGATTACAGGTGTGAACCATGCGCCCGTCCAGGATCATTATTTTCTAATTCTATGTTAGGAGTCAGGACTTCTGGCTTATGGCCAAATGAGGAGGTCGGCAAGTTCTCTCTCCCAGAAAGCTACTATAAATCTGGACAAAATGAACAGAAGCAGCCATTTTATCACTCTGGTAATCTATCAAAGACGTGCAACAATCTGAGAAGATATTTATTTGTGGAAAATTGCTGAACTTCAAGTAAGGACAGTGGGAGTCTGTGGTCTTGTCTGGGGCTGCTCCCTGTACCCCACCACCCACAGCTCGGTGGGTGCAGAGGTGTTGCCTGGGCAAAGGAGATGATGAACACCAACCCTACTGCTGTCCAGATGGAAGGGACTTGCTCAATTTGCAGCACACCAAGTGGGTGACTATCCTGTGAGTGTTTTTTGAGTCCCCTTCTTCCCTGTTTTAGTTTACCTTGACTCTTTAAGAAAATAAAAGAACAGTGTTATTTTATTCTAAACATCTATGTTTATTAAAGAAAAAGGGGAAAATAAACATAAAGAGAAGAAAATGAAAAGCCCCCATAAGCCCATTTGGTGTTCATTCTTCTCTATTGGCTTGTTTCAATGGAGGCTTCTGCCATGATGGAAATGCTGTCTGCCACCCAATACGGAAGCCATTGTTCTTGGGTGGTTATTGAGCACTTGACATGTGGAAAGTGCAACTGAGGAATTGAATTTTTTAATTCTGATGAATTCTAATTAATTTATATTTAAATATTCACACGTGGCTACCAGCTATGGTGTTGGAAAGAATAGTTTTATGATTTCTATAATATGGGGGTATGATAGATACCTTTCATACATACATACATACATACATATGGAGGTAAGATAGGTACATAGTTAAAAACAAACAAAAATAGGATCATACTGCACATTGTGTTTTTATACTCCCTTGTCTTGTTAACAGTATATGATAAACATAATTTTAATGGCTGAATTATATTCTGTTGAATGAATGTACCATAAATAACTTAACAAAGTCTTAATTGTACCTTTAGTATATTTCCAGTGTTTTGATACTATAAACAACATTGCAGAGAACGTGTTTACAGCTAAAGTTGTAACATTCCTAATTATTTACTGAGGTTAAATTCTTAAATTTGAACTATTGGGTCAAATATAATACCCATTTTCAAACCTCTCGTCCAAGAAGTTCTATCAGTGAACCTTTTCACCAGTAGTATTTGAAAATATCTCACTATTATTATTTAATTGAGATATAATACATATACCATAAAATTTACCTCTTTAAAGTATATGATTCAGTGGTTTCTGATATATTTAAAAAGTTGTGCAACCATCATCACTATCTAATTCCAGGAGGGTTTTATCACTCCAAAAAGAAATCTCATACCCATTAATAATAGCAGTTGTTCCCACCTCCCTTCATTCCCTGGCGACCACTAATCCACTTTCTGTCTCGGTGGATTTGCCTTTGCCTACTCTGGACATTGCATATAAATAGAATCCTATAATATGTGGTCTCTTGTGTCTGGTTTCTTTCACTTGGCGTATGTTTTTGAGGTTTGAGGTTCATAATGGTTTCAAGGTTATAACATAAGCCAATACTTCATTCCTTTTGATGGCTGAATAATATTCCGTTGTACGAATACACCACATTTTGTTTATCCATTCATCAGTTGATGGACGTTTGGGTTGTTTTCACTTTTGACTATTACAAATAATGCTTCTGCAAACATTCATGTATAAGTGTTTGTGTGGAATGTTTTCAGTTCTCTTGCATATACAATTAGGAGTATAATTGTTGGATCATATGGTAACTCTATGTTTAACCTTTCAGAAGTTGCCAAACTGTTTCTAAAGCAGCTGTGCCATTTTACATTCCCACAAGCAATGTGTGAGGGTTCCAATTTTTCCATATTCTTGCTGATGATTTTTTTTTGTCAATCTTTTTGCTATAGTCATTCTGGTAGGTGTGAAGTAGTATTTCTTTGTGGTTTTAATTTGCATTTTCCTAATAACTAATGAGTTGGGAATTTTTTGATATGCTTACTGGCCATTTGTATATCTTCTTTGGAGAAATATCTGTTTAAATACTTTACCATTTTAAGATTTTTTTTTTATTCTAAAGTTATAATCTTGTTTTTACATATTCTGGATAGTAGACCCTCGTTGGATATAAGATTTGCAAATATTTTATTGCATTCTGTAAGCTGTCTTTTCATTCTCTTAGTAGTATCATTTGAAACATGAAACACGAAAGATTTTAATTTTGACCGGTGCAGTGGCTCGCACTTGTAACCTGAACAAGCCAAGGCGGGAGGATCACTTGAGATTAGAAATTCAAGACCAGCCTGGGCAATGCAGCAAGATTCTGTCTCTACAAAAGAGAAAAAATAAAATTAGCTGGGCGTTGTGGCATGCACCTGCAGTTCCAGCTACTCAGGAGGCTGAGGCTGGAGAACCTCTTGAGCCCAGAAGTTTGAGACTGCAGTGAGCCATGATTGCAGCACTGCATTCCAGCCTGAGTGACAGAGTGATAACTCTGTTAAAAAAAAAAAAAAAAAGGTTTTAGTTTCGATGAAGTCCTATTTATCCATTTCTTTTTCTTTTTTCGCTTGTGCTTTTGTTGTCACATCTAAGAAACCACTGCTTAATCCAGGGTCACGTAGGTTTCTTCTAAGAATTTTATAATTTCAGCTCTTCTATGTAGATATTTGGTCTGTTTTTAGTCAATTCTGTATACAGTGTGAGTTAGGACTCCACATTTATTCTGTGGCATGTGGCTTCCCAGTTGTCCCAGCCCTGTTTGTTGCCAAGAGTGTTCTTTCTGCCATTGAATTGTCTTGGCAACCTTGTCAAAAGTCAACTGACCATAATAAATACATGACTTTATTTCTAGATTCTCAATTCTATTCCATTGATTTGTGCATCTGGCCTTATTGGCAGTACCACAAAATATTGATTATTGTTGCTTTGTGAGAGTTTTGAAATTGAGAAGTGTAAGTGTTCCAACTTTTTTCTTCTTCGCTATTATTTTGGCTATTCTGGGTCCCTTACATTTCCATGGGATAAGCTTGTTAATTTCTACCAAAAAGGCCAGCTGGAATTCTGCTAGAGGTTGCACTGATTTTGTAAATCAATGTGAAGAGTATCGCCATCTTAACAATGTAAGTCTTCCAATCATAAAAACGGGACGCTTTTCCAGTTATTTAGGTCTTCTTTCATTCCTTTCAATGATGTTTTATAATTTTCTATGTAGAAGTTATGCACTTCTCTTGTTAAATTGATTCCTGAGTGCTTTATCTTTTCTGATGCGGGGTAATGACATTGTCAGTTTCATTTTGGGGGTTGTTCATTGGTAGTGCATAGGAATACAGATAATTCTTGTGTTTCGCTCTTGTATCCTGAAATCATGCTGAACTTGTCGATGAACTCTAACCGTTTGCTGGTGAATGTATTAGGGTTTTCTACATACAAGATCATGTCATCTCTAAATGGAGGTAGTATTACTTCTTTCTTCCAATCTGAATGCCTTTTATTTCTTTTCCTTACTTAATTGCCTTTGCTAGAAAAGACAGCACATAGTGCTGAGAGCAACATCCTTGTCTTGTTCTGTCTGACGTTCCTGATCAGTGAGATGGCCAGTGTGATTTATGCTCTTTTTCTATGATTGCTTTTATACTCTTAAGAATCTGAGTGATAGAGCAGGAGGTACGGGCTGATTTCTCTTAGGGAATATTTCCTTTGTCCTGTGCGTAGGGAGACTTGGTATAATGGCTACTAGAAAAGACGTATTTTAATTGAAGAACATATTCATGTAACATATAGGTGCCAAGGAATTTGACTAACATTATCTAATATGTAAACATTCAATATTTTAAAATAAAATTTAAGTACTAGCTTTCTTTCCTGCCTTTCCACAATTTGGGGTGCCCACTGTATGCTTCAGGTACTGTGCTGGGATCCCAAAGATGAATGAAACACAGGCCATGTGCCCAGGGTGCTCACGGAGTGGAGACACACAGGGATTAGGAAGTTACATATTCTGGCAAGTGGTTTCCATTAAAGAGTAACCACTGTCAGAAGGAAACAGGTGATCGGCATGGGCTTCACCATCAGGATTTTGGGATCTCAATGTGCTGTTGGAAGATTCACTTTCTACCTTGTAGAATCAAAGAATTGTAGAACTGGAGCCTTGGAAATCCTTTTTTCCAATAAGTCCACATTTTTCCAAGAGGAGGAACTGCTTACCTTATTTAACAATTCTTGTTCTCTCTCATCAGTAACTCTTATTTCTCTGAAATGTTTTATCTTACACAACGCATGCACATACACGCATGCACACACATACATACATCCTCTGTAGGGAGGCAATCTGTGTACAGCCCACTCCTGGCTCCATTTGTTGTGTCTGGTTTGGGTAATCTAACACCGGCCGCGGGTTCATCTTCAATATGACTCATCTAGGATTCCTACTTCTTCTCGCCTGCGAAGACTTCTCAGCATTGTCCATAGATGCTTATGACCAGGAACTGACAAGGAGCGGGACGTTATCCGACTCCAAATCTGAGTTACCTATAAAGCTTTGGGGATCCTTCCTGTTCTTATTAGTTGTATGTTCAACTTTCTTTCTCAAGAGTATACCCCATCTATTTTAAATTTGTCAATTCAGAAGATTAACTAGGATGCCTATAAAGTCAAGCCAAGCCTGTGTGCTTACTGCAAAGTCATCTTTCCAGAAAAGAGTGAAAGTAAAGCAATTGCATAGGTCATACCTTAAAATAGTTTACATAGTTTTTTGGTAAGTCAGTTCAGACTTGTATGCTGCATGTGTTTTTGTTTTTACTTTTCTATTTAAAAAGAAACTCTTTATTCTAGTTTTATTATATATTATTTATTATTAGGATGAAAATAACATCAGGTTACTTTTTATCATTCTATTGGTAAAATGGAATGCAAACTTTACGGTCTTAGGCTACAAAACAAAATGAATTGTCTCCACAAACCTTTCAAGTTTAATTAACTTTTAAATAAGTACAAAGTTCTAGTCTCCCACCCTGACCCTGTCCTGCACTTTTTTTTTTTTTTATTACAGTGCATTTTTTCTTTTGATTGTATGGGAGGGTGAGATAAGGATGTAAAAATGCTTTCGGGTTCACATTGTTTACTGCATATGATACAGCAGCCAATTCAATCAGAAGGGAAATAGGAAAATAACTACTCTATTTGTGCCTTGTAAGCGGCTTGTAAAGTCCCCTCCAGTTCCTACGATTAAATATTGGCTTCTGTCTTGCAGCTCTCTAAAAGGAAATTAAAAGTGGAGCAAACAGCATTTTAAAACCAAACACAAATACTGTGTAGGGACGAACCCAGCAAATGGAAGAATTACAGCATTGCAGGCAGTCCTTTAATTCAGTGTTGTAAGAAATGCAACAGAAGAGGAAAGGGGTGGAAAGGGGATCCTGAGAAAGTCGCAGGTCATCGCAAGCCTCTGCTGATTTGACCATGTCAGGGGTGAGCTGTGGTGGGGATTGGTGGTCATCGCAGGGCTTTCCCTGTGATGTGTGATGAATGCCTCCGTAAGACGTATTGTTACTCAGTTACTGTTTTTCATAGCCTAAGCTCTCCAGTGGCCTGGGACTTGCTAATGGGGACCAAGAAAGGGAAAGTATGGAGGTCCATTCCTAGGAAAGGGGTGGCATTCAACATGTAGAAGAAAGGGCATTTGGACTGGCAGCCAGGAGCCTGAGTTCTGTTCTTGGTCCTTTCGCCTTCTGACCATGTGACCTTGGATGAGTCACCTTGGCCCTCTGAACCATAGTTTTCATAGCTGCAAAATGCAGGTTTGGACTAAAGCCATGATTTTCCCACCAAATTCCCAAGCCTCCATCAAGCCATCTCAGAGGTTGTCCCTGCACTAACAACTGGGGTTCCTGGCCCCTGCACCCCAATGGGAGCAGTCTCAGTTTCCTCTCCTATATTTATGCTTTTGTAAGCTTTTGTTTGAACAAAGTGTTTTTGAAAACTACTAGGTGCCCTGATCTCAAAGATCTCTTCTGATTCTTATATTCAATTGTCTGTAACTCTGCATTTTGGTCTAAGCTTAATGTAAAAGAGACCAAGAAGCATCCATTATTCTGGGGCTCCCCATCTTTCTCAGGTAACACAAGCAAGGAATGTGTGTTTTCAGCAACAGAAACACTGCTCATTAGTGATTATGAAGCTGTCAGTGGGGACAGGAATTTGTGTTTATAGAGTCTCAGCCTCTGACTCTAGAAACAGTCCATTTCACATTTTATTTTTTATTTTATTTTATTTTATTTTTGAGACGGAGTTTCGCCCTTGTCACACAGGCTGGACTGTAGTGGTGTCATCTCAGCTCACTATAACCTCTGCCTCCCGGGTTCCAGCGATTCTCCTGCCTCAGCCTCCCCAGTAGCTGGGATTGCAGGCGTCTGCCACCATGCCCAGCTAATTTTTGTATTTTTAGTAGACACGGGGTTTCAGCATGTTGGCCAGGCTGGTCTTGAACTCCTAATCTTAGGCGATCCACCCGCCTTGGCCTCCCAAAGTGCTGGGATTATAGGCATGAGCCACAGTGCCCAGGCAGTCCATTTCACTCTTCTTGGATATAGTTCCCTTTTTGCTCCGTGATTGTGATCTGTCTCTTGTAGGAGGCCTGGAGATATGAGATTTTGAGGGCAGCCATGGTCTCCATCTTGGGCCCTGTTCAGCTCTCTGTCGAGGGAAGTCTGAGGGCACAGCAGTGATAACCACCTGTCAGCTGCACAGGATTCTGAGGGTTGAGCCTCCCCATGAGTCACTTGCTCGCTCCTGTTAAATAAGTCTTTTTGACTCCATATCTAGTCCCTACCTATCTGTTCTCTGTCATGGGAATCCTTTCCTTTCACTCCTTAATAATGTGCCTTCCTCTGCCACACACTTTCCTCCATTTCCTTTGGAAGCACGGTACAGGGACTTTTGTGTTGCCAGGAGTGAATGTTTAGGAAGTAGGCCTTCAATTCCTTCTGCGGTTCCAAGCCAATATAGTGCCTTTTGTCACTTGTCCCAAGACACTCTGTTGAACACATCAGCCTGCAAGGAAAGGCTTGGCAGAGGAAACCGTCATGAAAGAAAGATTCCAATTGAAGAATAGATAGCTGAGACCCAGGGGTGTTGAGCAGTTTAATTAACGTTGTTAGAAATGAAGACTTGGTTATTTTAAAATGAAATTTCAAATCTCCTGTCTCCCTATCCATTTCTTCATTACAGCATTGTTCCTTTCACCTGCCTTTTAATATAGCCAGTTTTTACTGCGTTCTCACTATGGAAGCGGGCATCCTGCTGACCCCTGGGCTGAAAGATGAACAGATCTTAGGCCATGCTCTCAAGGGGCTTTCATCCTGCTCAGACATGAGCTAAGCAGACAGCCACAGCCTGGAATCCTTAGTGCTCCGTAGAGAAGTTTCTGGAGCCTGGGAGAACACTCAGAATAAAGCAGCCTGTGCACTTGTCTGGGGACAAGAAATGGTTCCTTCAGAAGTTTTCCCTGGGCCTGTGTCCCAGAAGATGACCTAAAGGTGGTCCAGGCAGAAGGAGTGGCTGGTGCAAAGGTTTGAGGAAGTTGGTGGATTTGGTAAACTGTAGGCTCAGCAGGGTCTGAGCAGGCCTTGAGGGAGGGGTAGGGAAGGAGAAGGAGGAGGAGGAGGGGCAGGAGTCTGGACAGGATAATCAGGCACTGAGCTATGCAGGGCCTTGACTACTGTACTAATTAGTAGTGCTGGTCAGGTCAAATGTTATCCAGAGGGCATGGGAACCCACAGCAAAGGGTTAGACAAGGTGGGCTTGGCGCTTTGCAAGGCCATTTAGCCCAGAAGTTATGAGCAAGGGCGCTGGGTCCAGGTGACTGGGGTTTGAATCCTGCCTTGACCACTTTCCAATTGTGGGCAAATTACTTAACTCTCTCTGCTGCCATATCTTTAAAATAGGGATAAAAATCCTATCTGTCTTGTAGGGTTGTTGTGAGCAATAACTAAGTAAATTCACTTAAACCTCTCATAACAACAGCACATACAAAAATCTAGTTATCCTTTTTCTGGGAAGGGGGCATATCATATTTTCTATGAGCAGTCTCCTACACTATGTATTAGTTAACTACTGGCATAATAATACCATGTAAAAATACTGTAAAACACAGTGGCTTAAAACAACAATTCTTTATTATTACTCCTGCAATTGTGAGTTTCCTGGGGTTTGGCTGATACCTGGCTGGGCATACAGTTGGGTCTCATGCCAGGCTGAGGGCAGTGGCATCCTGGGGCAGCTTCCCAAGGCAGTGGTACAGCTGTCAGGGGTAAGAGGAGACTTGCAATCCTCTTAAGGCCTAGGCTTCCACCCAGCAAAGCCCAGGATCAATGGGCAGGACCTTATATTGCTCTCCTATAGTAGGAGGAGCTACAGAGTCACTTGTAAAAGGGTAGGAGCACAGGGAGAGGTGAAGGATCGGAGTCAACAATATGGGGCACAGGCTGCATTTAATGTCTCCTGATCTGCATCTTTGTAGCCTCCCAGAGGGAACTTCCATGAGGGGCAGTTGACATCCACCTGGAGCATGCTTGGCACCCCAAGGGTCTGGTTTCAAATAGTGACCTTCCTACAGTCATTTTGGACTTAACCTTTGGGCCTAGCAAATGTGTTCTTTCTCTTACTTTCAGAGCCTTTGGGAGAGAAGGGAAAATATGCTGTTGTGGATTTGGATCTAGACTCTGTGGAATGAGATGGGAATGGTGGTATCTCCAGTGATACTTAATGGAAAGCTTAGAGATAAGCAGAGGTGTTTCTGCAGGCATGCTCTGTAGCCTTTCTCAGACTTACCAGTCGGCAGTGCATTTTTTTTTTTTTGAGATAGGGTCTTGCTCTGTCACACAGGATGGAGTGCAGGGGAGCCATGATAGCTCCCTGCAGCCTTGACCTCCTGGGCTCCAGCAATCCTTGCAGTGCATTCTTGAACATGTGAATTGCTATGATAAGAGTTAATGTTTAGATTTAGTAATAAAATATGTGTTTGTTTGTATGTGTTTTTAGGTGACTCTATCCCAATATAATTGAAGGAGTTGCATTTTTGGTGGACTCCTTGGGGTTCTCTTTCTACTCCCTGGGAGTCCTCTGTGAGGTAAGCCTGACTCTCAAGTTGATATCCTTGGCAAATTCTGGGAGAGAGGACAGGGGGAGGTAGCCCGGTTAGTATTTATTGGTGTGTAACTCTACGTCTCAGTGCTCCTGGATTCCCCAGGGCTTGGGAAGATGGGGGCAGAGATGGAAGGAGTCAAATACCATGCTTTTGCCAGCATGTAAAATAATCTCCCTCCTTTTCCCTGGACTCCTTATGCTGTGTGACAAGCATATCCATTCTTCCCAGACAGAAAAGAGAGAAGTGGGGACGGACAAGACATTCTTATAGGGTATACTTTTCTATTTTACATTGGAGAATACAAGTACATTATAAAAGTAAGCATCAAATTTCTTATAATGATAGTTATTTATTAGGTTAAAAAGTTAAACAATATCTGTAAAATTATACCTAATAATTAAGTGCAAGATTAAATTGAGCATTTTTTCAGGGATAGGAAGGAGAAACATCGTAGAATCTTTTGGATAACAAAAAAAGCATTGAAAATCACATGTAAAATATGTAGCAGTGTGATTGGCATCTAGAAGATGCTTAGTAAATTGTAGCATTGATGACGATGGTGACGATGGCAGTGATTTCTCTAGCCCATTTATTGGAGAAAGGGATTAAAAGCAGAGATTACGAAGCTGAGGACTTCATCAACTCTGTTGATCCAGAGGAACCTCTCTCAGACATTCCTTCCCTACATGGAAAAGCAGCAGGAAAATGAACCCAGAAGAGCTTAAGTTATAAAATCAAGCCAAATGTATACCTGAGAAGTGATGATTTTTTTTTCTTAAAGTAGTTGCTTCTAAAAGGCAAAATTCAAAATAACCACGACAAGAATAGACATGCCGAAATCTTAACGGTGCAGTGTTATTTTGTTGAGTAAAAAATAGGGCTAGATAATGACGAATCATAGCTATGCAAATGAAAAGAAAGATCATCATGTCCCGTGCTTCAGGGTGTGAATTGATGGCAAAAATCTGTCTGTATTAGTCAGTAGGGGAGATGAATTCAAATGAAAGCTTTCAGTGATACATGTTCTCTTTTTTTTTTTGGTTAAGTATCATTTGTGGCCGAAGTCCTGAACTAGTTGTCTAATGGCAGATTTTCCTGAGTGTCCCCTGTAAGCAAGGCTCAGTAAAGAAGGAGCTGCAAGTTTCACCAAGTCCCTCCTTCCCTCTCTCCCTCTCTCTCTCTCTTCCTTCCTTCCCTATTTAAGCACAGCCTTTGCATTTCAGGAACTTATATCTTAATGGGAATGGCAAGATACAGACATTAGAAACCTAACAAGAAGTGCAAATTTATATGGTACATATCGTGTATGTCAGGTTTCTAATATATCTGGAGGAAAAATCGATAGAGTGAAAATGATGGTGCCAAATCTTGACCAAATTAAACAATGAATTTTACTTCTTTACTTTTATTTTTTTCAGGCCAAAAGGTTTTATTTTCAGTTGTTTCAGGGTTAGAATAACATTGCCACCCAAGAAGTAGCTCCTCCCCATAACACTATTGAATTCAAACAGTAGTTGATGACTCAACTACCATATACTTATATACCCTACAATTACATTGTTAAAGTCTTCTGCTGAATAGGAAGGACTGATTTTAACAGGAATTCTTAGCTGACTGATGCTCCACTGAGGTAGAAATGGCTTGATGATGATTTGATTTGTTGATAATGTCTTACTGAGATTTCTTAAAAATCTGCCATGTATATTTGAGTTTTTAGTTTGAGTTGTTTATGTCTTATATTTTAAAAGTGAATTAGGATAATTTGCCAACTACATGTAGCTAAAGTTTTCAAAATAAAGTAGTGAGAAAGGATTATTTACTACAGGGGTTTAACATAATAAAGTATCAATTTAGAACCCACCAAACATGCCATATCCCAGAAATAAACTCCAGAGGGTTGAATATTGCAAATCAAATTATAGAAAAAGTAGCAGAAAACATAATATGTATTAAGTTTGTACAGGAGCGACCATTTCTGGCTTTAAAGTAAAAGAAGCAACTAGCAAGGAAAAAATGAACAAGTTTGAATATTTTAATTTAAAACTTCTATATAAAAGACTGGGACAATTCACAGTAAATTTGTGACACATAAATGATTAACAACATGTTATAACTGGAATATATTGCTAACCCAAATGCAGAAGTAAAGGGCCAGGGCCATAGCAGATAACTCTGGAATTTAATAGCTGCCATTTACTGAATATTTTTCCATGCCCATATAGATTTACAAAATCTGATTATACTGATTGTTTTTTATACAAAATGTTTTGTAACCAGCTTTTCTGATATAGCAGCACAGACTGTGTTATTAACTAGTCTTCTAAAACATAGTTTTAGAAGTACAGTCCTATTTTGCCTAACTATGTTTTCAATGCTGGATGTTAAGGTTATGGAAAACTAACTTAGGGTGACTTTTCCAGTATCTTTTCTACTTATGAAGTCATGATTAGAGTTATGGTTATGGACACCCCCTGGAATGAATCAATGGTTTACAAAGAAGCACATTCAATACCGCTTTTATCAACAGTTTTATAGGTGGTATTTGCCACTAAAACCTGTTTTAACAAAAGAGAAAATATCGTTTGAGATCCCACACTTTTGACAACATGTCATCAGTTATCTTTAAAGGCCTGAGTAAAAGAGACATGTTAATTACAATTCCTGTGAGCGTCTTGAGGATAGCAGTGACTCTAGTATTATATTAGGGCACTTTGTCAAGCATGTCTTTCCCTTATCTTGCTTTTATAGCAGAGGAAATAAAGGCACTAGAGACATATCTTTGAGGTCACACAACAAGTTAACAGCGGATAAACATTAGAACCGGCAGCTCCAGAATTCCCACTGTGTGTAATTAGCTCACTGCAGGCAGGAAATGACCGCACTGGGAATAAATGGCAGATATGGTGTTTGGGGACCTGGAGGCTGGTGGGAATTCTCTGTGCTCATCTGAATGGTTAATTAAGTTAGTTCCTCTCAGGGGCTGTCACTCTCTGGAACGTGGAGGCCTCTCAGCCAGGTACCTTCTTCCTTAGGGTGTAAGGAAACATGATGGTCACCCTCTGGTGCTTTGATGGGCTGGCCTGGTGGAGGAGTTTGAGTGGGGCCTGAGTAATTTATTAGGCACTGCATTGTATTACTGAGGTTTTTTGGAGTTTCTGAGTATGATTTTTGGCATTGGCTCCCAGAGGACTGCGATGTGTCTAAGGAGTGCATAGTTGGGAGTAAAAGGACAGGGACTACCTGGACTGTTTTGAAGTTCACCCTCCCTCCCTCCTGGGCAGCTCATGAAGTGTGTCTGCCTTCTTTTGTCTCCTTATGAGTGACAGACACTGAATTCATGGACTACCTCCTATTCTTAGACATCCAACAAAATCATTTTTTGGAAATGATGGAAATAGTAGGAAACAATGTGGTGTTTGAAAACTACTGTCAAAATACTTGCTAAGTGTGTGACGAACTCTAGGGAGGGCAGAGGCAGTCTGTCACATTGATCCAAAGGCTGGTTCCATCAGATGCTCTAACAAGCTTGTTAGTCCTGGAATCATGATTATCTTAAATTTCATTGACCCCCTAGTAAGGACATGACTAAGCATTTAATCACCAAGGGTTGATTAGAGAGAAATGAATCTGTGCTCCTGCTTTAGAACTCTGAAAGAAGGTGGAATCTTGAGTTCACTTTCTCTTCTGCCCAATCTAGAATAAGCGTGGCATGCTTCCTGGGAGAGAACCCAAGCTAGACGCCAGTCACTTCCTGCTGCATCAAACCTTGTTTCTCAAAGTGAGCCCGGTTGATTGGCAGCATCAGTACTACTTGAGAGCTTGTTAAAATGCAGATTATCAGGTTCTATTACCTGTGAGGGTCTTCTGTGTGTGCGTGTTCCAATACAACTTATTTATTTATGTTTGAGGCAAGGTCTCACTCTGTTGCCCAGGTTGGAGTGCAGTGGCACTATCTCTGCTCACTGCAGTCTCCACCTCCCAGGCTCAAGCAATCCTTTTGCCTCAGCCTCCCAAGTAGCTGGGACTACAGGGGCATGCCACTGTGCCTGACCCCCCCTTTTTTTTTTGTATTTTTCATAGAGACTAGTTTTCGCTTTGTTACTCAGGCTGGTTTCTAACTCCCGAGCTCAAGAGATCTGCCCACCTTGGCTTCCCAAAGTGTCTGGATTATGGGCCCTCATACAATTTTATTTACAAAAATAGGCTGTTAGTTCATGGGCTATATAGTTCACTGGCCCATGGTACAGATGGGGCAGTACCGTTTTTGGCTACCCATTTGTGTCTTGTGTCTAGAGACACTATGTTCTATTAGCCATTATTTGTTTCCTTTTTAAAATAATTTCAACTTTTATTTCAGATTTAGGGGGTATATGTGCAAGTTTGTTACATGGGTATGTTGTATGATGCTGAGGTTTGGGGTACAATTGATCTTGTCACCCAGATAGTGAGGATAGTACCCAATAGTTAGCTTTTCAACCTTTGCCCCCCTTCCTTCCACTCCCCTTTAGTAGTCCCATGTCTATTGTAGCTATCTTTACTTCCATGAGTACCCAATGTTTAGGTCTCACTTCTTTCTTTTCTTTTCTTTTTTTTTTGAGACGGAGCCTTGCTCTGTCGCCCAGGCTGGAGTGCAGTGGCGCGATCTCGGCTCACTGCAAGCTCCGCCTCCTGGGTTCACGCCATTCTCCTGCCTCAGCCTCCCGAGTAGCTGGGACTACAGGCGCCCGCCACCATGCCCGGCTAATTTTTTGTATTTTTAGTAGAGATGGGGTTTCACCGCGTTAGCCAGGATGGTCTCGATCTCCTGGCCTCGTGATCCGCCCACCTTGGCCTCCGAAAGTGCTGGGATTACAGGCGTGAGCCACCGCGCCCGGCCTAGGTCTCTCTTCTAAGAGCGCACATGTGGTATTTGGTTTCCTGTTCCATGTTAATTTGCTTAGGACAATGGCTTCTACCCACATGTATGTTCCTGCAGAGGACATGATTTCCTTATTTTTTATGGCTGCCTACCATTCCTATCACCTGTATTTCAGCACACTCTCCAGGTGGTTCTTATGCCTGCTTCAGTTTGAGAAGCACTGGTACATAATATGTAAATGATTTATCTGGGAAAGGTGGCATGGTCAGTGGTGAATGCTTTTTCCTGATCATATTTTATATGTATACATTATGACCCTTAATAAACATTTTAATCTTTGAATGTTTTAATAATTTAAACATCCTTTAAAAAGTTGTTTTCCATTATAAATTAATACATACCATGAGAGCTTCAGAAAACACAGAAAAGTAAAAAGTAAAAAGGAATTTACCCCTCTAGTATATTTATTGATAAGATTTGAAATATGTATATATATATTTCATATCTTTTCTGTATATAATTTTTTAAAACTTCCTCTTTTTTTTTTCCTGATTGTAGACATTATATATTATCCTTGTAGGGCGATAAAGTGGTACTATATAGTCTTTGCTTTTTTCCTTTGGTTTAAGGCAATTATCTTAGAGAATCTTTGTCTTGAAAGAAAAGTTTTTCTCTAATTTTTATTTAAATTTTACATAATTTAGGAAGATTCCTGGTATAATCATTAATGCCTCAAATAGTTATTTTACAGTCTGAATGGAGAATTTATTATCTTCTTTGTGCAACAGAAAAATGTAATTGACTACTCACTGGTAGCATGTATTCTGTATTATATATGAATCTTCTTTGACCAAAACTTTCTAGAGGGTAGAAAAGCTTTTGCTTTGGAAGAAGGCGTGACCACCCTCCTCTCAAACTGGCCTAATAGGAGGGGAGAAGGAGGGAGTGCTCTCAACAGAAAGTCCTGTTTTTCTAAGGTGAGTGGGGAACATCTCACCACTGTGAGGATGGAGGTTTTTGTTTCTTGGGCTTCTTTGCTGAGACTGGAAAAATCTTTGCCCAAATCTCTGCTTTGTTAGGCAGTTTGAGAAGACATCAGTATGTAATTTTTAACCTTTGTAGAATAACTGGCTTGTGTGTTTGAGGTAGGGCAGGAGAAGTCTGGCCATGACTTTTCCTGTAGCCCCTTTACCATGCTTTGTTTTGGAACACATCATTGCCCTCAATAATGCAGAATGTATTATGTTAAGTGAAAAACTTCGTGCATTTCTTATGTCCACGAGTTAGACTCTTTCTCCAAGTCCAGTTGTTCCTAGAGTAATTGATACAACTTAGCATTGAGAGGAACACAGTTCAGAATCTAAAGTGGCAAACAAGTATTTCTGAATTTTCAAGCTTCATTTGCATCTTTCAGAGAACATTAGTAACACTTTTTTTTGTTTGTTAATATTTTATTGTCACCCAGATGGCAGTTGGGTATATAGTCTCTATACTTTATACTTTTTGTAAATAAAAAATTACAAATTTTAAATAGCCAATGGTTGGTTATGTTTTCAGAAAACATGATTAGACTAATTCATTAGTGGTGGCTTCAAGATTTTCCTTATTATTATAGCTCCAGAAAATTCACCTACCTTTTCTCCCTTCTTAAAAAGCTAGGTTGGCGTGCATTTGACTTCATACTCTGAAGCAACATCCTGACAGTCACCCACATCTACTTCAAGGAATATCATGTTAGAATACTTTTCAGAGAGGGAATGAAAGAAAGGCTTGATCGTTTTGCAAGGCCCACACCATGTGGCTGAGAAGTCAACTACTCCAGGTTTATCACTTGCAGCCTCCAAGGCTTCCTGAAAAGCAAACTTCTGCTTAATTTGCTTCACCATTTTGGCTGCTGGGGTCTTCTAAGAAACATTTCTAAAAGGTATCTCCTCTGTCTCTTGTTCCACACTGTTCCACACTCTTCCACTTCTTCTTAAAACTCATTTTTACTTCCCTATCCATACCTTTCTGACGTTTCAACTGCTTTCCCCCAGCCCCCACCCCGAAGTTCTTTATTATGTAGACTTTTTTTTTTTTTTTTTCAGTTTTGATATAACTTCTAACCAAGGAGAGCCAGAAAAGTGACCCAGCCACAGGAATTTGCCCATTTTGTGGGTGGGCTGGTGGGGGTGGCCTCGGGAGAACTTGATGGAGGCAGGATTATGACAGGTCATTAATAATCATAACTGTTTTTTATATTTTTAGTTTTTCTTATTACACAAAATATCCATGTAGCATAATAGCTAGTTTTTGTTACACAGGGACATGCCTTGTAGTTGTGCTTTTTGCCTTGGCGACATAGACTGTGTATACCTAGGAACAGTGGAATCACTGCAGTGGAATTGTTTATGAATGTTTCGTAATGGAAAACTGTTTATGTGATAAATGAAACTGGGTTGATTACGATTGCATAGAATTGGAAGATAGCAGATCTTAAGGTACCACCCCAAACCCTGCTGTGTCACAGATTTTGGCTGATAGCATCTTATTTATGTTGAGAAGCTGGTTGGGCAGGAAGGATGTGTGGTCTGGATACTGCATGAGCCAGCTTGGCATTTAAATTTGCCAAAGACTTTGAAGCATTGCCACATTAAAAAAAAGTCCCTGTGGTAAATTTCAACATTCCCGGCTCCTATAACTCTGCATGTTATTATTTTTAGCCAGCGTGACATCTTTCCACAGCATCACCGAGTGCCCAGTTGTCCATGGCGCTGAGCAGTGTCCACTACTGTGAGGCCTGGTTCCAGTCCTACAGAGGCTTACACTCAAAGCCATGAACAGTTTTCATTTTTATTAATAGAAGCTCAAGAGTTTTTCCCAGGCAAATATGTTGGCTAGCTGTACAACTTTTTTTTTTTTTTTTTTTAATTGCAGGGGTGGGTGGTGTGTGTGTGTACGTGTGTGTGTGTGAATCATTTTCTTGAAATACATAAATTCTTAGAAAAATAATGGCTGGAGAGTTGTGAGTAAATGAAAATTTGGTAAACAGGTGGCTTTTCTGTGATGAATAAAAATGCATATGTTTTGGAAGCAAGGCCCTATAGGGTCTTGTCCCCTGCCTCTCTTGGGGCCTGTTCCTTCCATGTCTCCCAGTGAGCACGAGGCTTCACCACACTGGCTTCCTTAATGTTCCCCAACACGCCAGCCGTGCTCTGCCACAGGACCTTGGCATTTCAATTTCCTCCCCCTGCAAGACTCTTCCCCACTAACCTACGAGGCTGGCTGTCTCACTTTCTCCAAATAGTGGCTTCTCCCTGAGGATGTTTTGGGCTACCCATCTGCAAGTTTATTCCTTCTGCTGGGGCTTCGAGATTTCATATTCTGCTTCTTAATTTTTCTTCTCTTTAGCACTTATTAATATCTAGCACACTATAAAATTTTAAGCTCTTTATTTTATTGCTCTCCTTCCTCCCTCATATAACCTTCCTAATACTATGGTAATTGTAATTTTTGATGGTATTCCCGGTGCCTGGAAGAGTGCCTGGATCATCACAAGTGCTCAATAAATAATGGCTGAATGGAAGGAGGGAAGGAAGAAAGGTTGTGAATGACTCTTGTTGGCTTCTATTCATCATAACTGACCTTCTCCATAATTAGACAACCCATTGTAAGCTAGCAATCAGCTTCTTCACTATGTAGAACAGCCTGTGATTTTGAGGTGAATTTTGAGGTGTTCCGGCAGGCTTCTTGATTGGTAATCATAGGAAGTAAACTTTCATTAGTATCTGCTGTATAGAGGCCTGTTCTGTGAAACCAGTAAACACCTCTCTCTCCACATGATTCTACTATTTAATACATTTCCAAGAAGTCAACAGGTAGTAACAGATGCAGCCTGATTGATTTCTGGGAGGGTAATGACAGAGCATATTTGCCGTGGGATAGGTAAATGGAATCCTTGGCACTGAGATTCCATTATCTTTTGTCTACGGATAAAAGGTGTATGACTTACTTATCATTTAATTCCACACCCGGCATTAGCAGGACTGATAGGTGAGGGGCTAGGAAGAGAGGGACTTGTGCGTGGCTTTGTAAATAGCGATAAAGCAGTGGGAACGTAAAACGCAGCTTGGCAGGGTCTGCCTGGGATTTTGCTGAGTCCATAGCAATACTTAATTAACTGTGTAAACATTCTATTCAAGATAAGACTATAACAGTTGCCTTGGGGAAAATTCTTTTAGTCAATATTTGTTTGATCTTTTGTATAGTATTTTGGCTTTGCTGTTCATGCTATAGCAAAGCTCCTGTTATAAATGCCGTTTTCAGGGATTTGCTGTATTTGCATACCAGGTCAGTCCTGGGAGAGGTAAAGGATTGGAATCACTGTTTAAATAGAGGTTCTAAGGGTTTTCAAGCAAATCTTTAAAAGTTGAAATACTTTGTTTCAATCAGTTGTCAAATAATTATTGAAAACGTGGATTAAGTACTCTGGGAAATCTGAAAACATAGGCTAAGATCTTTGCCTTCAGTTTGCTTATGCTCTAGCTATAGAAATAAGACTTGAATCAGTGGATATAATAGAAGGTCCATATACTAAATAATAACAATGGCTGTGATTTCCTGGACACTTAACAAGGACTGAGCACCATCCTAGTACTTTTCTAAGCATCAATTAACTCATTTAAGTCCTCCAGTAGCACAAAGAGGCAGATGCTTTTGGTTAGTGTGAAGTTTTGCACAGAATAAACAATGTCATTTGGAGAAAGAGAAGACCAGGGAATCAAAGAGCCACGAAGGAAAACTTCAAGGACAAGGTCTGTCAGTCCAGATGTTAAAGATTGGGAGGCAAATGGCTTTTGCAATGGGAAGAAGAAAAAGGGCAGAATGGCATTGGTTGTTTTGCTGGTAACATTCCTTTTCTCTCTTGAAAGCTGTTTTACCCCCTTTTTTTTTTGAGCTAGAGTCTTGCTTTGTCACCCAAGCTGGAGTACAGAGGCGCAATCTCATTTCACTACAACCTCTGCCTCCCAGGTTCACATGAGTCTTCTGCCTCAGCCTCCTGAGTAGTTAGGATTACAGGCACACACCACTACACCTGGCTAGTTTTTGTATTTTTGATAGAGACAGAGTTTTGCCATGTTGGCCAGGCTGGTCTTGAACTCCTGATCTCAAGTGATCTGCCCTCCTCAGTCTCCCTATGTTTTACTGTGTCTTGATTTTCAGCACATGTTCCTCTGGTGAAGAGGATAATAAACAAACACGTAAGTAAACATACAGGAGGTCAATATAGTAAATGCTATGAAGGATAACACGGGAAAGGGAGAGTGCTAGAATGGTGAAGGAGGGGATTTGTTATTTTATTTTATTTTATTTTATTTTTTTGAGACACAGTTTCACTCTGTTGCCCAGGCTGAAGTGCAGTGGCATGATTTCAGCTCACTGTTGCCTCTGCCTCCCCAGTTTAAACGATTCCTGTGCCTCAGCCTCCCGAGTAGCTGGGATTACAGGTGAGCACCACCATGCCTGGCTAATTTTTGTGTTTTTAGTAGAGATAGGGTTTCACCACGTTGGCCAGGCTGGTCTCAAACTCCTGACCTCAAGTGATCTGCCCACCTCGGCCTCCCAAAGGACTAGGATTACAGGTTTGAGCCACCGTGCCTGGCCTGGATTTGCAATTTTAAATAGGGTGGTCAGGAAAGCCTGAGACATTTGAGTCAAGATGGAAGGAGGAGAGAGAAAATACTGTAAAGGCACTTATGGGGAGAGCCTTCTAGGCAGAAGGAACAGCAAGTGCAAAGGCCTTGCGATGGGAACTTAACCTTGTTTATTCAAGGAACACCAAGGAGGCCAGAGTGGCTAGAGAATAGTGAGTAGGAAGAATAGTAAGAGGTGATGACTTCATGGGTACTGCATGCCCAGTCACTGCTGGGTTTAATGATGATGATAATGGTGAGGTAGGCGGAGCTGTTGAGAGTTTTTGAGTGAGTGGAATGGCAGGCTAGCAGCTGTCACTGCTTTCTGCAACCCCGTGCAGTTGTAGCTTCCCTTGCTTTTCACTAGCAGGCCCAGCCCAGTATATCTCTTGGTCTCTGACCCATTGCTGATGTGGGCAGAGGCACCCTGACAGCTTCACACCCATTAGCTGGCAGGTAGAAAACCAGCTGAAGCCCTGAGTGAGAGAAGGCATGTGCCCTGAATGACACCCTTGCTTCCACCCTCATGGTGTTTTCTTGATCCGTGTTTCTGAGTTTCTTCTTTGATTTCCTGCTGTTACTGATATGCTGGCTGGGTCCTGGGATCTGCCTTGTTGTTGCCGTCGTCCTGTCCAAGCCCACTGCCATGATGCTGGGAGGCAGTGTTGGTTCTGGGCTGTGTCCTGCAGCTGTTTGGGGCTCTGTGCTGCGCAGAATGTTAGGAAGATCCGCTGTGCTGCTGAAGCCTCCTTTTCTTCCACTCAGTGCTTTTGCTTATCATCCTACCACTGCTGTGTCTTCTTGGATGACAGACTTGGGGACCCAAGTGGGCACGGGTGCCTGCACTTCTATAAGTACCTGCTGGACTGTCGCCAAAACTCTGCAAGCAGGGTGATGCTCTCAGGTTCCCTCCAGCCTGGATTTGCCTGTCTCTGATCCTTTCCCTTTAGCCCATGTTGCTGATCCTCTGAGTTACAAGCAGAAGCTAAATGAGAGAGGGAGAGGACAGCAACCTCGGGTGAGGGCGTGGAAACCCAGACCAGGGTGACGGTCGTACGAAAGGAGAAGGAGGGCGGAAGTGATGGGTCTGGGGAAGGAAGCCTCAACAGACCATGCTCCGTTGGCTTATGGAGACTCAATAGAAAATCAGAACCCATACAAGCATCTAAGGATCAGTATTAATCCAGAAGTTTCAAATGCAACGAGTGCTTTCAGAGGATCTTATAGCCAAGACATGACCAAATTACATAAAGAAGGTGTCTGCTGTGGAGCCCTGTGAGTGTCCAGGTGGGGTGGGTCAATATGGGTTCAGGTCAGAGGCTCAAGTGAATGTTTACTCAAAGGGTTGACCACAGGGCCACTTTTGTGATGGCACATGTGCACACACGCATGCATGCATGGATGTGTACATGTGCGCACACACACACGTGCTCTCTCACTTATTCTGTCCTTTTGTTTTTGATTTTAGTTGCAATTATTTCTATATAGATCTAAAACATCAACTTTAATGCCGTTAATAGGAATAATTATATCTCATATAGGCCTGATTCTTCAACCTACAGAGTAGAGGTTGTTCTCTGAGGTTTTCTCCCTGCTTCCAGCAACATGAAGCTGACTTCTAAGGGCACGCACAGAGGCTTTTGGCAATCAATTGTCAATCAAGGTGTGCTGATGGGCCCTTCCAGCCTCAGAGAAGAGTAACTGGGGTGAAAAAATGTTATTATAATAAAAATATAATATTGCCATGATCCTAGAAGGTAGCTAAATGAAGGGAGGTTCCCTCTTTGAAGAAAAATGTTAACTAAGTGATCTCTCTGGGCCTACCACTTACTTTCCTGGGAAATTGATTAATTTGAGTTAACATTTATTGAGCTCCCAGAATATCCTATGAAATGCTTTAAAATTTTAAAATACAATGTATTTTCTGAATAGGTAATTTACTCATATTTAACATTTAAAGGCGACAAAAGAATGTACAGTGAGAATCCCCCACCCCATTTTTCCTCCTTTAGGCAGCTAGTTTTTTTCCGCAAGGCAACCCATATTAGCAGTATCGTATATATTTTGTTAATACACAATACAGTGTGCTCAATCAGTGTTAATAGTCTTAAGGAAAACAAGGTGCCTTTTCTTTTTTTAAGGACTTCGTATTTCATAAAACACAGTGAGTCAATCAGTCATATAGAAATGTATTTTAGAAACTTTTACTATAAATCCAGTGAGTATATAATTCCTAGATGCTCCATAAACTTTATGCTTTTGATTTTTAAATTCAGAAATCTTCCTTCCCCTCTATTTCCCTCCCATTTTATAAATTGTTCTCAAATCTTTGGCACTCGCTGTTGCTTCCTTATGGGGCAGTGCCAGCGCTGATTGGATAAGTAGTAAACAAATATTATAGTAATAGAAAAATGTAGACACAGACAATCAGGTGTAGATTGACTGTGTCTATTTAGATGGGTCTATATGTTTATGGCTGTGGTTTTACATTGTATTTTGCAGTGTGTATATTTTATTGAACACATTTCTGACCAATTTAGACTTAATGTGTATGTTTGCATTAAATCTGTTCATGTGATGAAGTTAAATAGTTCATAGGATACTGAAACAAACAACAACCAACAAATCATGCTTTTAAACTGTTTAAAAGTTGTCAAACTTCTCTTGGAGAAAAGAAAAAAGAAAACTCATTTATTTTTTGTAAGTGAAGGAATAAAGGGCAGAAGTTAGACGAACCTGTAACTAATGTGCATAGTTTGAATATGACCTGTGTTTGACTACAGGTTTGTGGAAAATCTTAACAAAAAGGAAAGTATAAAGTTGGTCATATGACAATCCTAGTTTTGTTTTTCTGTGGTACATACCCAATAAATACTTCTGATCACTAAATGTCATATATTCTGAAAAGCAGGTAAGATAAACAAATATATAATCCATATAATTGTAAAAACAATGTTAGCAGAGTACTTTTCTGAGTGTATTCGGCAGTGTTGGTGGATGAGTGAAAACATGCAGAGACCAAAGCAAAGACAGAAAGCCTTGGAAACTATGGCCAGTGCTACAGGGCTGATGAGGCAGGAGGCTGACGGAGTTTAAGGCCAATCTAGGAGAGAAGGAGAGCCCGGAGAAGAATCCAGAGGAGCGGGAGAATGGGTTTTGAATATAGGAAAGTGAAACGTCAGGATTTAATGCTGGAGTAACTTACTAGCTACCAGAGTAGCACTAGAGTAACTTACTCGCTTTCCTGCAGCCTGGGGAGGTGAGGGCTTTATTTCCTGGCATGCCTTATATAGCAACCTGGACGGAATAGATTAACTTTGCCAATATGATCCCTTTGTATTTGGAAACCTTATTTTTATACATTTTGATTTTTTTTCTTAAAGAGAATGCAGCATATAATAAGAAGTGATAACTATAGTTTAAAAAAATTTCCCCAGGACTCAGAGAACAGCTCTTGGAAGTTTTCAGCCTAACTCTAGAAATCTATTTCCAAGGGAATGGTTGACACACAGAAAAAGATTTGTCATAAAGATGTTCTTTGAAGTGTAATTCATAATAATGAAAAATTGAAAGTGAGTTATTTGTCTAACAAGAAGGGAATGGATAAGGAAATGGTAGTACTATGTCCATTTTACCAGTAAAATAATATTTAGGGTATGTTTTAAGTTAGGTATGAGGCAGAATAAAATTCTATGAAAAAAACACAAGAAGGGAATGTTAATGGTGGTTGTGTATATGTGATGAAATTTTTAAAAAACTGTTCTGGATCTAATATATGGGCTATAATGTGGATATATTACCTTAAAAGGTAGAGGAAAACAATCATCACTAAAAAAGACCAAGAGTTGAAAGTGGATGGAAAACTTGGTTGCCTTAATTCAGTGGAGGTTGCTATGAATATTTTAAACCTCAGATGTTCAGGCATTTTTGTGAATTCCTTGGCTGTGTAATGCTGAGGTTAAGATGTGCTGGGGTTGGAGTTGGTTCTGTGAGGAGGAGGAGGAAACTCTTAGTAGGGAGAAGTGGAAACATTCCTAACCCAGTAGGTGCAGGGTTTGTAGCCCCGCAGCCCCACATGCACGCCTGGTATTTGTAATTTGCAGTGATGACAAACTGTGCCTCCGGCCATAGCCGAACTGCTGTCTGTTAGAATGCATGGCCATGGACGACTTGGTGACCAGTGGCCTGTAAAATGCCACAGAATGCCCTGGCAGCTAATTTTTAATTCCCAGGAAGCTGCTTGCAACTTTACAAAGATAAGGCAAAAGATCAGACTGGGGACATGCCCAGAGCACAGGCCGCCCCCAGTCATGTCTTTGTAGAAAAGTCTGGAGAGCAGTGAAACTTCCTCGCTTTCCTGCAGCCTGGGAAGGTGAGTGCTTTGTTTTCTGGCATACCTGAAATAACTGCCTGGACATGATTGATTAACTCTGCAAATATGATCCTTTTGTATTTGAAAACCTTATTTTTATACATTTCGATTTTTTTCTTAAAGACAATGTGGCATGTAATAAGAAGTGAGAACTGTAACTATAGTTTAATTTCTTTTTGTAATTTCCCCAGGACTCTGCTGGAGCAGGACTTCAAAGTGTTTGTTTTCAGCCTGCTTTTAAAGTGATTTGAAGAGAGTGGCTTTGAAGGTTTCCATCCTTACTTTTTCATGTATAGTATCTTGTTTTTTAAAATTGGTGAGCTGAGCACATCCACATAAATACATACAATTATAATTGCCCCAATTTTAAGCTCACTTGTGCCACAGTGAAAACTCAACACCATTAGCACAGTGAGCCAGCTCTGATCCTCTGAAGTGCTGGGCATCTTTTTAATGGACAAATTGCAAATTTAATAATATAAAAACTGAAGTTAATCACACTGGCATCTATTCTTCCAATTTGTCATTTGGCTAAAAGTGATCTGATGTCATTCAGAAAGAAAGCAAGTTGGAATGGCCTCAAGTCCTAATGGTGTAGCTTTGGGCTAAAGCTGAGTTGCCTCCTTGAAGCAACTGCTGCTGTATCCTGGAGGGCAGACTTTGTTAAAGTGTCTGTTTCTGAATTGCTCAGAATCTTAGGATTCACTTGAGGAATGTGACAGTCAGCACTGTTAATTCACCTGCTAGGCTGAGGATGTCAGGTCACAGTGCCACATTGTCAGGGCAGGGGTCACAGTGCCACATTATCAGGCCAGGGGAGGGTTCCTGAATGACTGAGGGAGTCCCACTGTGGCAGCAGAAGGAACGCCGCCATCACCTTGCACCCCTGCGTCCCTTCAGAAGGCGCCGTGATCTCTGCACGGAGGCCTGAACATTTCCTGCTATAATGGGGTCTTTATTTGTGTTTGCTTTTGCTTCCCTTCCCATTCATAAAATGTTCTGCACCTATAGCATCTGAGTATTTTGGAGAGCATAACGTCTTCCTATAAACCAGTGGCTTAAAACCTGGGGTTGCCAGCCAGGATAATGAGTAGAGTCTCTAAAGTTTCCTGGTCCTTTGGGGGTTAATCAGTGACCTTGGTTTTCTCAAGCTATACCTTTGTCTCCTTCCATGGTTGCCACACAACACAAGGGGGAACACTCTTCCCATACAGTGTACCTAAGAGGAACTCATTTCAGAGATAGCTATGGAGGTCTGGCCCGTTTTAAAATTTGAAAGAACAAATAGAAATTTCTAAGATTGTCATCACTGAATTTTTGCTTTAATAAGACTGACCTTCTCCCTACTGTGCTAATGAGGCACCTAATTTCTACCTTTAAAGACCAACCTATATAGCCAGCATGGTGGCTCATGCCTGTAGTCCCAGCAGCTTCAGAAGCTGAGGTGGGAGGATCGCTCGAGCCCTGGAGTTTGAGACCAGCCTGAGTAGCATAGTAAGACCCCCTTCTCTAAAATATTTATAAAAATCGGCAAGGCATGGTAGCTTGTGTCTGTCGTCCCAGATACTTGGGAGGCTGAGGCAGAGGATCACTTGAGCCCAGGGGTTTGAGGATGTAGTGAGCTATGATCATGCCACTGCACTCCAGCCTGGAGCAACAGAGTGAGATCCTGTCTTTTTTTTTTTTTTTTTTAAAGACACACCTGCAAATATTACCATGGTGTGAGTTACGTCTGAAGTCTAGTTTGTGAGCTCAACTCTAAGCTCTGTGAGGGTGGGGCTGGTGTCTGTTTTGTCCTCCAAGGGTCTAATTTCAGTGCTTGGTGCTTGGACTGGTATCCAGCTTATGGCAGGTACTTAGTTAATGTCTCTCAAATGAGAGCATTTCTGTTTCATAAAATGTAACTCTAGCTGTACTGTTCTAGCTAATACTAAATTGAATCCAGATATTACTATGTTTAATGTAATTTGGACTTTTGCCGTAGCTGATCCATAATAACCAGAGATCAATTCATAAAACCCTAACATAAAATCTCACATTGATCACTTTTAGAGGTTCCTTTTTATTTTCTGTGGCTGCGTTTGAAATGGACACCGTTGTGCAAGGTTTTTGCTGGACTGCTGTTTTTGGAAGACAGTGTAGATTAATTCTGTATTAAAGTTCAGAAGTGATTCCGAACTACCAGCCTCCCTTGAAGTCTCATTACTTATTAAAATGCCATTTCTATTCATATTCTCTTTTTTTTCTTGCCTCATTTTCAGTAACTACATTCTTTTTAGCAGATTCAGGTGTTTGAAGAGTAATTCGTTCTCGCAGTGGGAATTTCAAGTCTATGGGGGAAGGTGTGCTGGTGTTGGCTTAGATTTCTAGGGGTAGAAGGCACCTTCCGGGATGTGCTTTAGCCCCCAGAGTTCCCTTTAGACATCAGCATCTTAAACCAACGCACCCAGAAGGGTTAGCAGGCCTCCAGAAAAGGGGAGTGTGTCATTTCTTTCCTGCTCACAACCTTTTGCAACAAAATTTATCTCATTCCTGAATTCTAAACTAGATGGCTTTGTGATCTCAGGCAATCTGCTCTATTTCTCTGCACTTCTTTCCCGATCTCTGAGATAAGGATAGCACTGCTTTGTTTATCAACATCGCCAAAGGGGCTATGTAGGTGTGTTTTTGTTCGAGTTGCCATAACAGCGTAACAAACTGGTGGCTTAAGCAACAGAAATTTATCATCTCGCTGTTCTGGATGCTAGACTGAAATCAAGGTGATGGCAAGGCTGGGCTCCCTTGAAGGCATTAGGGAAAGAACTGTTCCAGGTCTCTCTCTCCTGGCTTCTGATACTTCCTATGCTTGTGGCCGTATAACTTTATAACTTGTGTTCTTCCTGTGTGTGTGTGTTTGTGTCTGAATTTACCCTTCTATGAGGCCACCAGTCGTGTTGGATCAGTGCCCATCCTACTCCAGTATGACCTCATTTTAACTAATTACGTGTGCAATGGACCTGTTTCCAAATTCTGATGAGGTACTGGGGGTTAGAAGTATAACATGTACATTTGGCGGGGGCAACACAATTCAACCTGTAACAGTAGGCAAGAAAGTCAGATAGAATTGGGAGGTCTGATGTAGCTTTCTCTCAAGTTCTCTATTCTTTCTCACTTTTAAGAATCCAGTATATTAGCTGGACATGGTGGCTCATGCCTGTATCCCAGCACTTTGGGAGGCCGAGGTGGGCGGATCACCTGAGGTCAGGAGTTTGAGACCAGCCTGGACAACATGGTGAAATCCCGACTCTACTGAAAATACAAAAATTAGCCGAGTGTGGTGGTGTGCACCTGTAGTACCAGCTACTAGGGAGGCTGAGGTAGGAGAATGGCTTGAACCTGGGAGGCGGAGGTTGCAGTGAGACAAGATCACGCCAGTGCACTCCAGCCTGGGTAACAGAGCATGACTCTATCTCAAAAAAAAAAAAAAAAAAAAAAAGAATCCGGTATATTAGGCAATGCCAACTTAGGACACATAGATTTGCTATCTGACCAGGGTCCTGTTTATAAAGAGTAGATGGGAGTTAACTTATATGAAGTCAGTTTAAGTCATGATGTTCTTATGCTAGGACCTTAGTAACCTCTAGGTCCTTTCCTGAATTTAGTTGCTCCTGTGGAAAGGTGACTGGATCTGGGCCTGGTGCTGTAAACAGATGCAGACAGGTGGCACTGTCAGAGGACTGCTGGGCCTTGTTTGTTTGCTGGCTTCTTGAGATCTCAGATGGAGGACATGATAGAAGATCAAAGGCCTTTGTAATTACTTCCCCTAGCAATTGTTGCTAATGCCTGCAGAGTTATTTGTAAGACTGTGGCAGAAGCTGTGTCTAATTTCACTTTACATACAGACTAGATGTTAGCTCCCAATTGCCTTGAGCTCTTCACTTTCTTTAAGTTGATGATTTTAGGTAATGCCACCATTTCTGAGGTTGTTTCAGAAGTAGAAGTCAGAGGTCTCTTGGGGTAGGGACATTAAATTGTTTTCATATTTTGAATTAAACTTTTTATTGACGTATATACATCTGGAAATTTAATCTAGATATTACTGATGTTTAATGTAAAGCTCGTCGGCTGAGCCTGCTTGGGTACAGTCAAAATTCAGGCCTCCTTTACCACCACATTGCCTGTAGGAAACAAGGAACTCAGTGTGTGGAACAGTTTTCTGTGTATAGATAGAGGCATACAGTTTAATGAATTCTCACACAGAACGTACCTGGGTAAGTGGCATCTGGATCAAGAAACAGAACCTGACCAGCAAGCCTCTCTGTCGTGCCCTTCATGATCCCTGCCCCTCCTCACTATTCTGAGGTCTATCAGCATCAAGATTTTTTGCTTGATTTGAATTTTATGTACATATTTTAAAACACATTTAATTTTTGTTAGTTAAAAAATTAAATAAATATCATATAGCCCTAGAGTATGTACTTTTTAGTGTCTGACTTCTTTAGCTCAACATTTTATGCGGCTTCACCCATGTTGTTGCCTATAGTGAGAGTTCGTTTATTCTAATGGTTGTGTGGTATTCCAGTGAAGACTTCCTGTTTGAGTAATGCAAAATCCTGTCTTCTATGAGGTATTGTGTAGTTAAGTCCTGGAGTCACTTTCCGCATGGTTTTCCACACTTCTTTTTCACACATGTTCATGTTGCTGCTCTCACAGATTCAAATGCCTAACTTCCTCGATGTTTGCAGGTTTCCCCACCCCACTTTATTCTCTCCCCATGGGATATTTGAAGCTTATTTTCTCCCCCTTAATAACTGACTGCAGTAACTCTGAGCAGGGAAACATCTGGTTAAGTCTTTTGAACTTTCTGACATTAATGTGAAAAGAGAGATATGAGCACTGGCAAAATGGCCGATTAGGGAGGCCCCGGGAGGAACAGCTGGATGAGGTCATAGATCTTCACCTCTCTTGCTTTCACTGCCATGATAGACAAAACCCACGTCAGGAAGCAAGCTGTGATTTTGACTGTGATATGTTCTTTCTCACGATAAATGATTATAGATGCCTAGACATGCAAGAATTTGAAGGGGGCTTGTATTAATGGTTTTTAGAAGAGAAATAGTGAAGTTCTTCCCACTCCCAGTACCAATTCCTGCTTTTTCTAGCAAAGATGACTTAGCTTTATGAATGTAAATTATATTGCAATTTTTTTTTGCCTTTGCTGACAGCGTTTTCCATTCAGTACTTGATAGTATTACTTCATGATACGATGGTAAAGATTAACCCCATCTGAAAATCCATGAATTATAGTAAATGTGAGACACTTAGAATGGTGTCTGGCATGTAATGAGTACTGAAGAGCTGTGGTTGGCACTGTTACTATTTGAAATCATTTGGGGCTCCTCTTGTGGCAGTGGAGGACCCAGGCTGGGTGGACTTCCATTGTGTGGTGAATAATCACCATGTAGTAAGGCAGCTGGAAAAGCTTGTCAGCGTTACCTGGCTGGGTACAGCCATAATTCAGGACTCCCTTTCTACCCCATTGCCTGTAGGAAATAAGGAACTCAGGGTGTGGAACAGCTTTCTCACTGACTCCCTGGCTGCACCTGGGTGTGCCTCTGGACAGGAAACCTGATACCAGCATGTAGAGCAGATGCTCCTGCTGTCAGATAATGAAGCTAACGCAGAAATCCATGTCTCTGGGCTAAACTCTGGAGAGGTTGAATAAAGTACCCTGGAATGGGAATAAAATGGCACAGGGGGGCGTACCTGCAGAGCAGTTTCTAAAAAAGGAAAGCGCTTCATGCATACCATGCCTGTGTTGCAACAGCATACAGTTAGCATTTTGCTGTGTCTGCTCTTCTGTCTCGCTCTCTCTCTTGAGTTTCAGACATCATAGCATTTCACCCCTAAATACTTGAGATGCATCTCCTGAGAACATTCTCCCTACATTACCATAATGCAATATTGTACCGAAGAACTTAACAATGATTCTGTTTTATTATCTAATAGTGTCTAGCACATTTTCAAATTTCCCTGCTTATTTGAAAACATAGCTTTTTTCTTCTTTAAGCAGTAGCAGTCTCTACACCTTCCTTTTTAATTTTTTGAAGAGTCTAGCCTAGCTGTCTTAGAGAATGCCCCATATTATGGGTTTCTTGATGGTTTCTTTACATGTCCTTTACTTGTTCCTCTATCCTGTGTATTTCCTGTAAACTGCAAGCTAGGTTTACAGGCATGAGTAGATTCAGGTTAAACATTTTTTGCCAAAGCTACTTCATAGGTGATGCTGTGAACTTCGTATGGCACGATGCCCTGCTGTCTCAATATTACTGATGTTGAACTGATGACTACTAGATCTTTCCACTGTAAAAATACACTTTAGGCCGGGCACAGTGGCTCCTGCCTGTAATCTCAGCTCTTTGGGAGGCCGAGGAGGGCGAACACAAGGTCAGCAGATCAAGACCATCCTGGCTAACACGATGAAACCCTGTCTCTACTAAAAAAAAAAAAAAAAAAAAAAAAAAAAATTAGCTGGGTGTGGGGGCATACGCCTGTAGTCCCAGCTACTTGGGAGGCTGAGGCAGGAGAATCACTTGAACTGGGAGGCAGAAGTTTCAGTGAGCCGAGATTGCACTGCTGCACTCCAACCTGGTGACAGAGCAAGACTGTGTCTCACAAAAAAAAAAAAAAAAAAAAAAATACATTTGTAATTGCAATTAGTAATAGTTTGTGGGGTGATATTTTGCAAAGTGCAAATATGCTGTCAACTTTCCAACCCAGTTTTTAAGTTTCCTTTAAGTCAAGTAGCCTGTATTAGCTACTCCACTAGAGTTGCAAAATTAAGATTTTGTAATTCTTTTACTCCTTCTACCTTGAGTTACTGGCATTCTTCTGTAAAGAAGAGTTTTCTTCACTCACCCTTTTTCTGAGTATCATTATGGAGTCATGATTTTTATTTATTTAATATTTATGATCAATTAGAGGCATTATTATTTTTGACACTCTACTTGTCCTTCAAATTGAGCGCCTGTGACAAATAGTGCCTTGTTTTCTGGCACCACCAGATGTCCTGGGCTCATCTTACACGTTTCCATCCCAGATACTCCAAGAATCCCTGGGTATATTTTGTGGAGAATGCATTAAGAAACCCAGATGTGGATGCCAGGTGGGCTTGTTGCTAGCAGGAGTCATCATAGGTTTGTTCAATGGACAGAGGTAGGAAATAGATTTTAAAAAAAACATGAGTTCATTCATATTTTAAAATCCAAGATGATACAAGGAATGTTCAGATTAATAAGGACATTCTGTTGACCTGTGGTGTTATGTGAGCTGTTCTGCCTGCATCTTCTCCCCTCTTAGGCTACCTTTCCCATAGACTCCTAGCCTTGTCTGCCTTTGAGTTTCTTCTGTTGATTCATTTTGTCTCAAAGTTAGTTGTGGAATTCTTGGTTCTCAAAGTCAGCCTAACTATGATTTAGTGTCAGTGACTGAGAAAGAGTAGCCATAGACAGACATGGATACCAACTCCAGATGAAGTACAGACTAGATCTCAAGGATATGGGAGGCAACAACAGCAAAAACAACTAAAATTGCTTACCAGTTAGTATGTGCCAGCCAGCATCTCACACTCTTTGAGCTGTTTGTGCATTGATCCTCTTGGCCTCTGACACCTCTGTCACAGGTGCTGATGTGTCATAGTCCCCATACTGATGAGAAAGCTGAGCCACCATGAGGTTGTCCATTGCCCAGTTACACATCTCAGACTTGCCAGAACTGGGCTTGCAAACAGGCCATCTGTCTCTGCACTACATGGTCCTAACCCCTACATGTTTGTGCCCCTCAGTATCCCCAGAGAGTGTGCCTTTGTGTGGCCTGCTGTTCATCTCTTTATGTGCCAGGTCCATCTGCTACATGTCCTTTTCACCCTGAGTTGGTGGCAAAGCCCTTGCAGTAGGAACCCAAACCCAAAACTCCAAAGAAATGAAGGGAAGACTTTGGCCCCCTGCCTCAACTGGAGTGGGAAGGGGTGGCTTAAGAGAATTGTTTATTTTTTTCCAGTTTTGACTTTTCTTTGGGATTTCTTTTGCCTTTGAGGAAGTTGAGTTAGGTAAGTTCTGTTTGCGTAAGAGTTGAGTCCTTTAAAGTAGTTTCTTAACTATTGGCAACAAGCTTAAAGACTGGAATGTCCCAGCAATGGGCTGTGGATGTGGAGAGTTAGTTCTCTTTAAGAATCAACATTCTTTGAGCCAGTTATAACATTGTAGAATTTAAGAAAGAATTTGGTGATAAATAAATATTGCTAAAGTGAAGAGGAGACTGAAGAATTCTTCTAGTAACTTGTATGTTAAGATAACTTTTCTTAAGACGTTTTTGTGTGATTTGAAGCATTATCCTTTCTCCAACTTTTCTATCACTGATATGGAAGAAGAATGATCACAGACTAGTGGGAGAGGACGGGAAGGCAGCTCTCTGCTCAGAAGGCTGATCAGTGAGGACTGGGATTACCTGCAAGAGGAAGGTAGGCTATCTATGCCTCAATTACTGTAGGCAACAGAAGAAAGGTCCATTAAAAACAACTCCGTCAAAATCCAGAGCATTGCCAGGTGGAAGGCTCAGCTATTTCAATGCATGGATGCACTTTCGATGAAGTGTTTTGACCAGGATGGAAGATGGCCCATTTTCTTCTTCCAAAATCAAAGGTTTCTAGAATGTACTCCCCCACTGCTATACACATAAACACTTCCCCAATATGCAGTCGTCCCAGTGTAAAACAGCCTACCAGCATTTGTATACATTTCATAATAATAAAATCAAAGGAGGCTACATCTAGAAAATAGAAAGCAGCCATCCATTCTTCCCCTGATCAGAAAGGCAAGGAGAAGAGTGGGCTGGTTTTTGGACTTGTGGATACTGGGTCTGGTTTCATAGCAGCCTTCACCTCCCCAGTCCTCATCTTGCTCTTCCAGACTGAAGAAAGGAGAAGGAGCTGCAGGAAGTTGAACAGCCATGGTCCCATGAGCTTCAAAGTATCACAAAGAGATAATTTTAAATCTGGTGCTACTCTCTCCTTCCTTTTGCTGAGTCTTACTCTGGGGTGTCAACTTTGAGCAAGGCTGGCCTCCCATCAGAGCCAGGACAAAGGGTAAGGGGTCATAGGCTGTCCTAGGGAAGGTATTGGATGAACAAAGACAGCTTCCCTTTTTTCTATGGGGAGATGTATTAGTTTGCTAGAGCTGCCATGCCAAATATCACAGACCCAGTACTCGAAACAATAAAAATGTATTTTCTCCCAATTCTGAGGCTGGGAGTCCAAGATTAAGGTGACGGCAGGGTTGGTTTCCTCTGAGGGCTGTGAGAGAAGGATCTCTTCCAGGCCTCTCTCCCAGGCTGGCTGTCTTTTCTCTGTATTTTCACATCAACTTTTCTCTGAAACGATCTGTGTCCAAATTTTCTTTTTGTTAAATAAAGATATCAGCCATATTGCATTAAAGCCTACTCTAATGACTTTGTTTTAATATAATTACTCCTTTAAAGACCGTATCTCCTCTCAATGAAGTAAGATGGTATTTAAAAAAGGACCCTATCTCCAAATGTTATATTCTCATATATATTCTCAGTTATATATTTTCATATATATATATTCTCAGTTATATTCTGAGGCACTTGGGTATTAGGACTTCAACATGTGAATTTTGCGGGCACAAAATCAGCTCATAACAGGAGCTAAAGAAACATCCTATTCTTTGTTTCAAATATTAACAATCATGAATATACTTGTAACCTTACACTGTTAAAAGCAAGTTTCCTAAACAGTGCTCTGGTGTGCCACTTTCCCTTCTCCCTTCCCCTGAAAAAAAAGTATCAGAAATAAGAAGAACAATCGTAAAGTTAAGGAGTGATCTACAATAATTGAGTTTAGTGAGAAAAAAATACTTACCTCATGCTCTCCTTTTGTTCTCCAATTTTTTAGATTTTCAGGTATGTAAAGAAAGCAGTCATTAAGTATTCTTTAATAGTTGTAATATGATTGCGTTTGATGGCTCATGCCTGTAATCCCAGTGCTTTGGGAGGCTGAGTCAGGAGGATTGCTTGAACCCAGAAATTCAAGGCTGCAGTGAACTGTAATTATGTCACTGTACTCTACCGTGGGCAACAGAGTGTGACTGTCTCAAAAAAAAATTATACCTCTCCAACAGGCAGATTGTGTATTTGTTGTGCAAATTCTCCATATATGAGGCACTTTGCCAGAATTTTGCCCACCTACTAACAGGTACTCACAATTACTTGGTGCAGCTAGCAGAATTGGGACCTAGTGCCCAAAGGAAATTCTATAGCCTCTCAGCCTAGCCCACCTGCATCAGAATTACATGCAGTGCTCTAAAACATGTTCATCCCTGGGCCCTTTACTGTGCATCTACTGAATCAGAGCCCATGTAAACAGAGCCCAGGAATTTGCATTTTCAACATGTGCCTCAGGAGATTTTAGGCAAATGGAATTTGAAAATTACTGCTTTATTGGCAGGGTTGATAATTCTGGGCCATCACTAGGGGGTAATGCTCATCTCACATCTCTCTTTGCAGGTAAAGAATTTAGTGCTCTGGTTTCTGGTGCCTTTCAACTCCCATCAACATTCGGCCTCATAAACACAGGATTCATATCTCCTTGCTCCTTGCCCTACAGTAACCTCCTCCTGTTGCCCCTCCCCCACAACTTTATGTCCCCTACTGTCCACCTTTGGAATTGTTATGTTCTCTGTGGGTGCCAAGTATGTCCTAAGCTGCTTCTCTGTGATGGTGAGTGGCTTCTAGAACCTTCTGAGACATCTGGAAAACAGACTAACCTAAAGTCTTTCAGAGGTTTTCTTTGAAATGTTTAGGATTTGGGGATGTTTTCTTAATTGCTTGTGGTCTGTGTTTTCAGTGTAGGCTAGGGTACAACAATCCAGAATATAGTTATGCTGGCAGGGGGAGGAAAATTCAAACAGATACCTTCATATCATACATGTTCTTTTGTCTAAGTGTTTTGATTTTCTAGTTTCAAAATTTAGTTATGTGAATGTGTGGCTGTCTTCTTGGTTTGGTTGCTTCTTTCTTCTTTGGACCAAGGATTACATGGAAAGTGCTGCTCTCCAGGAGCAAATCCCAGCCACGCTGTCTTTTCTCCTGCTGCTTGTTGATGGTTCCCATTCCACTTTTAATGATGTAGGGACACAATAATTTCTGCGCAGCTCTACCACATGACAATTCTCCTGAAAGTTTATCACAAAGGAATTCTAAGCACATGCAATAACATTCAATGAAATTTAAATGCAATAATAAGAGATTTAGTGGTAGGACCATTGTGCAACAACTAAAGAAAATGTTGTGGCATTGACAACTTAGGGGATTTTTGCAGTAGTATTTAACTTTGTTAGGGCCAAGAGACACAGGACAAATAGAGTTTGTGAAATTCTCCTGTTAAAGGTTTCATAAAATACACAATTTGAGCCTTTGAGAAGAAAAGGGGAGACAGTACTCAGAGTGCTGGCTAAAAGCACAGTTTTTGGAATGAAGACTGGACAGAGCTACCACATACTTCCTTTTGAAGAGTTTTCAAAGACTCAGTTTCCTCTTCCTTAAAGTGGTGATAATATTAGTACCCAGTATAATGAGGATGAAAAGATAGAATACATATAAAGTGTGTAGTATAGTGCCTAGTGTACTATACATGAATTTGTGTGCAAGTTCAGACTTCTGTGATCGTTATTTTTCAGTATTGAAAGAGTCATTTGACATGTGGTGGAACATGAAAGAGTCTTTCAAACATGGATGAACATTCCAGGAAATTAGTTCATCTTCTGTTGTGTAGAAATCTATGGTGAGTCAAAGTTGGGGTTGATTAACCTATTTGATTTCACATTGGAAGGGGCCAGTTGGCATGCTGGGCTGAGGATGGGGAGGCTGCCTCTGGATGCAGTGGGAAGTGCTGGGATTAGCTGGGTCTGCAGGTTCTGGAGGGATGATTGGTAACATACATTCCATGCGTTTGCCAGCCCTCTACTCTAACTCATAGCTAAGCTCTTTAATCTAGTAATGTTTTCTTCCATTCCTTTTTATGCTTAATATGGACAAAAGAATCTGTAAAATAATTAAAATACTCAAATCTGATGCTAATATATTTTCAGGGATGATCAACTCATATTCTGTGTATTTATTGCTTGAAAATATTATGCTTCAATGGATATGGTAGAAAATTTAAGGAAAGCATTCATTTTAAATAAATAGAGGAAGTAAATTTCTGACAGCTTCTTTTGTCTATTAACAATTCCTGGTTTTCTGTGTGCTGGTTGGTTTTAATTGTTGCTGTGCAGTCTTGTTCATCCTGTAGCTGTAAGGCTTTTTAAAGCATTTATTTCAAAATATTTTGATGGTTCACTAAAAAAGCATTAACAAAGTAAATTTATTTAAAAAATCAGAATTGCTTAATTGTGCAGAGGCTGGATGGGTGAGTGTTTGGAGCGTTGTTATTGCAGCCAAATGTTTATTTTTCACAGCTGTGGTAGAAATCTTGGCCCTTTGTGCTCAGATCTTACCTCACGTTCTTCCTCTATTAAATGCATCTAAGAGTGTGTAATGGGGATGGAGACAACCTATTCTGGGAACCCAAAATCTATGGCTCTGCCTTGATTTCTGTATTGGAAGGGTCAGTAAATTTTGTAGTTCTCTCTGTGTATCTTTCCATTACTTTAGTGTGGTGAGGATTTTGTGTCATCATAAGATGTTGAATTAATGATAACAGGTGATATCCCTGAAAAAGACTTTGTATTTCAGAAATATGTGAATTCACCTTTTGAAGGGCATAAATCCAGCTTAACCATTAACATACTATAGACTGCATACAATTATATTCCCTTTTTGGCAAATTGACTGATTTTCCAAGAATGGTTCTGACATAATTTTCAACTGAACAGAGGGTCATGGTGACTTACGTGGCAGAATGAAATCAATGTGCACTTAAATAATACAATTGAATCAGCTTTTCTGGATCACTCCGTTCCATTTTAGAATTCTTTTCTTTGGGCTCAAGTGAGAGAGGTCAGAGGTATTCATAGAATGTGAGGAAATGATCTTTATTAATATTGTCAGTACTCTTAGTCCGTTCCTCCAGGATTGTTCATATTAAACCAGACTTACCAAAGTTCTGCTTATAAGAATTACATAAATGGAGATATATAATATATTTTAGTTATTTTGAAGAAACGCCACTTTTCTTAAAAATAAATCTCAGACTCTTGGGGGTGATAACTCAGGCAGAGGACCCAAAGATATTGGTTACATTAAGCAAATAGAAGGGTCTTAAATCTTTAAAAACTTGATATAAGAGCAATAAGCATTTGTCTTTATTCATTTAATTATTTAACAGATTTCTATTAAGGGACAGGCATTGATCATTTTGAAATCACAAGGGTGTAAAACCACAGCATTTGGCAATGTTAGTGCATTAAGTGTAGAAACAGCTACAACAGTGATTCACATGCACACTTTTCCCATGAGTTTTGTGTGGTTACTTTTTTTTTTTTTTTAATTTGTTCTGGTCCATTCAAATTTTTCTGAAAACACGTGAGTGCCCTGAATTAAAAACAGTGGTTAAAGTGTGATTATATGCAGACTAAAGTAGGTCTCACTTCTTGATGTCTTGTGTCTATTAAGATAGAATGCAGTAGCGTTAGCTTTTGGGGAACTCTTGATTTACACTCAACTTTGCAATAAAATGAAACCTTAACAGATATATTTTCATGTGTATAATTCTGTTTATTCTATTTTGTTGCTGCCTCTGTGAAGTCGGGATTTTGGATCTAAGTAAAGGACCTAAATGAAATGAAGGACCTTACTTTTATCCTTATTTTAATATGTATACATTTATATGTAAAGATTATATAAAATAATAAAAAGGTTATGTATAAAGATTGAAAGAGATTATATATAAAGACTATATAGAATACATATATATTTATATATATAAAGAGTAAAGATCTGGACCATTATTCTAGCCTAGTGAGAGCTTTCAGATCTGGCTCTGGAATACCACATTTATTTCACTCTCTTAGTGTCACGTCTTTGGTATTTTTTAATAACCATGCCAACGATGTCCTCATTCATATTTCTGAGTAGGACAAATCCAAGGATAAAGTAATGAACAATACCTCTCACTCCTTCCCTTGCGTTTATATTAATCATGATTGGCATTCTTTTTTGAAAATGTAGGTACAAATCTACACATCTACCTAAGTATAGAGTCCAGTTTCTGTTCTTCTTGTCCTTAATTTACTTATCCATCATTCCACCCATAAACCAATCAACATTTATTAGATGTCTCCTGTGAATCACATACTGTGCCCCTTTTGGAAATAAAATGTAGAGAAGTTACAGGCCTTAATAGAAGAGAAAGTGGCATAAAAGGATAATTTTAAGATAATGTGACAAATTTAAGCCAGTTTTGAGGACTACTGCTTTAGAAATAATCAATTGAAGATGGAGGTTTGCTGGCAAGGTGGGATGTGATTCTATGGGAATCTGGGCTGCTGGTGATAGTTCTTGTAAACAACTGTGTTGTCCAGATTGGGCTGCGGGTGGAAGGGTGGGTGGGGGGTGTGGGAAGGAAGGAGAGGGAGAAAGAGAGAGGGAGAGAGTACAAGCCTAATAGACTGGGAAAAATGTAGCTCTCAGAGGAGTAGAGGTCTTGATGTATGTCAGGGTAGACAGTGAGAAAGCTGGAAGGATAGGAAATTGGGATTGGTGGTTGCGATTGTGGTGATGGGGGGTAAATTTAAGATATCAAAGGTGATGACAGGGTTTAATGTGTGGATAGGGGAGACGATGGAAGAGCTGGAGGGGAAGTGGAAGTCTCAGCATTGAGGAAGTAGAATAATTGTGATGCAGGGGTGCTGAGTAGGCTCTGTGAATGTGGTGAGAGTTGCCTTAGACTTGGAATGTCATGAAGACCACAGGCCAGGTATCAATGAGTATGTGGAAGTGACTAGGCGATCTTTACAAACCAAGACAGGCATACAATCTGGAAGTAGCCCAGGGAGTAAGATATTCACATCTGAGACAGAGATTGTGAGTTGACTTTCCATATCTGCTCTTCCTTATAATTTTTAGCTGAGCATATGGCCACCCAGAGCAAGACTACATTTCCCAGACCACCTTGCAACTACTGCAGCCATGTGACTAAATTCTGACTAATAGAGAGTATAAGTGGATGTGGCACATGCACCTGAGTATAAGTGGCTATGGCATATGCACCTGACACAAAGCCTCCTTAAAGAGAGAAAAAAGAAGCCCTTTGTCTTCTTGCCAACTTCAATATGTTTGTGCTCTCTTGTGAAGTGACAGCCTTCTTGTACCATGAGGCAAAAGGCCCTCCTGAGGATGGTGGGCCAGTAAGATAATAGTAACCTGGGTTCTTCCTGAGTCTGTGAAGCCCACCCCAAGGTATTTTTTATTTTTATGTATGAGAGAAATACATTGTCTTATCTTCTAAAGCCGTTGCTATCTTGGGGATTCTGTCACTCACAGACAAACTAATCCACATGTCTTGGATTGGGAGGAGGGAATAGTTGGCATCAGCAGGGGAATAGGCAATATCTCTAAGAGGCAGTCAAATTTCAATTTAAGTCAAAAGTTGGAAACAGTATTCTGAGAAGAGCTATAGATGCTTAAGGGCTATTTGACCTGGAACAAGGCTGTCAGAAGGTACAGTGGAAAGGTTTGGAGGGCAGGGAGCAGAGGAAGATGGTTGCCAGGGAGAACAAGGATGAGGAAGAGAGTTTGGGAATGCATAGGTAGGAATTTACATTTTTGGCAGAGATCAAAGAAGTGGGGATGTGAGGCATTGGTGGTGGAGGCTGCTTTCCAAGATTCAAGCAGATGTTTGATGTAGTCTGTATCGGTCCAGATGCACATGTGGAGGAAGGGCCTGTTGGTGCTAGAACCAGGGCAGGAATAGGCCCTGGTCTAAAGGGACCTCACAATAAACTGTCAGATGTTCTGCTAGTATTGCCATTAATAAGACTGGGCACGCTATTCCAAAAGGAAATAAGAGTAGTCTACTGTCCATCATTCTGAGACAATCCATGGTGGTTTCTGATGATCTTTACTTTTCCTCTAAGTGCCCATGGGCCATCTCTTTAAACATTAAATTCAGGAATTTTCCTTTGGATTTGAGATTTTGAGCTGTACCTGTTCACTATCTGGACAGAACTGGATCTCTTTATTACCTGTTTCTACATGTATGTTCCAGTATCACATTGTCTTCATTACCTGTGATCGTTAACAAACAATTTGTGAATTTCTGTTCCACCTCAAATTTTCTTCTACATTTCTTGCATATATTAAGAATCTACATTTTATTTTGCTTATTCAGCTCTTGTCTTTGAATAATCTGATTTTTTTTCCAATTTATGATGGTTACTTTAAATTATTTTCTCACATTTACATCCAGCTCTTTTACCAGTTTGTTGATGCATTTGCTTCTTCATCTGTAATTCTTATTAACACTTTGAAACTCCTTTACATCAATTTTGTCTTTATGATTATAATGAAACAAGAGTTTTCTTGACTTTTTCTCCTGGTGTATTCAAATAGAATATGACTTTGATATTATGGAATGGATAGAAAGTGGTGGAACAAGAAATGGATAAAATAAACATAGTATAATAAATGAGAAGAGTTTCTCCAGCAAATAAGAAAATAATTATCTACTTATTTTTTGGTACTGGTTTAATTATTTTTGATCCCTATGTATGAATAAGTAGACATAATCAATAGTCCATAGAGTAACACTTTTTTTTTCTTTTCTAAATGCTTAAGAAAGGATTCGACTGTTGGCATACAATTTTACTAAATAAATGTGAGTGAATGACATAGGAATGATTGGACTCTGGAAAAAATTTGAAAAATTAAATAAAGCCTTATAACTTGACTTCTGGAATGCCAGGGACATGATATAATCTTGGGGAAAATATTGTGTGCATAAAGATCATAATTAGATTTGCTAAACCAAGTATCTAAAGGATTGCCTGAAAAATCTTCCTGAACCCCAGACTGGTGGAAATGAATAGGTCGTCGGGAGACTGCTGCCCTGTGGTTAACCACTTAGGGATTAGGTTCTGGATGTGGTACCTATTACAGAAGTAGAATAATTATGCATTTCCTGTAAGACTGGGATTCTTGAGAGCACTCATTAGCTCTTAGACAGATTCTTCTTTGTGAAGAAGAATAAACAAAAATAGATTTTACTTTTAAAATATTTAAAACTAAATATTTATAGAAAATATGAACATAAGCACCATTAGCATTCCCAAATTTCATTTCTCGTCCTTGTCAATAGATAGATCTGCCTTGTTACTCAAAACCCCTGCCATATTGTGGCTGCTTTGTTTGCTTGGTGTTGCTTTGCCTCTTATCAAAGGAATTTTAAGGAGGATGAGGCATGTATCAAGTAGCAACTCCAACAGTTGCTATCAAAACAATAAGAAATTATTATTATATCGGCCGGGCGCGGTGGCTCAAGCCTGTAATCCCAGCACTTTGGGAGGCCGAGACGGGCGGATCACGAGGTCAGGAGATTGAGACCATCCTGGCTAACCCGGTGAAACCCCGTTTCTACTAAAAAATACAAAAAAACTAGCTGGGCAAGGTGGCGGGCGCCTGTAGTCCCAGCTACTCGGGAGGCTGAGGCGGGAGAATGGCGTAAACCCGGGAGGCAGAGCTTGCAGTGAGCTGAGATCCGGCCACTGCACTCCAGTCTGGGCGACAGAGCGAGACTCCGTCTCAAAAAAAAAAAAAAAAAAAGAAAAAAATTATTATTATATCATTATTCTGGCTTATCATGGAATTTTTAATGTTTAAGAATTTTTATTTTACAAGACTATGGCATGCAAACCATAGTTAATATATTAAAAGAAAGGTGGCCGGGAGTGGTGGCTCACGCCTGTAATCCCAGCACTTTGGGAGGCTGAGGCGGGTAGATCACCTGAGGTCAGGAGTTCGTGACCAGCCTGGCCAACATGGTGAAACCTCGTCTCTACTAAAAATATAAAAATCAGCTGGGCATGGTGGCAGGTGCCTATAATCTCAGCTACTCGGGAGGCTGAGGTGAGAGAATCGCTTGAACCCGGGAGGTGGAGATTGCAGTCAGCCGAGATTGCATCATTGAACTCCAGCCTGGGCGACAGAGCAAAACTCCATATCTAACTAAAATAAACTAAAATAAAATAAAATAAAATAAGATAAGATAAGGTAAAATAAAATAAAATAAAATAAAATAGAAGGACTTTTTTGAAAGGGTAGTATGCACTCCATCCATTGTGATACTGTGCTCTCAGATAAATACAGTTGAAGACATTTAATTTTCACAGTGAAAATTAGTAATAGTGTAGCTGTGTATTTCCCCCACATGGGAGTTTGGTTAAGCATAGGAATACTTAGAGATTTGTATGCATTTAGATCAAACAATGAAAATTATTTACTCTTAGCTAATCTAGTTAATTATTGCTTTTTTTTATGTTTGGTGCTGAAGCTGTTGGATTCCTTGGGGCTGGAGAGAGGGAGTGAGAGCAAAACCATGAACTAGGCCATGTGAGAGAGCACAGGATGGAGCAAGAGATCTCAAGTAAGTGAAAGGGAGAGGGTGCAGCCGTGATGCAAGCGGGTGAGAGAGTGAGCCAGGGAGGGTGTTAGAATGAGGGAGAGAGAGAAAGAGGCAGGAGACAGAGAGTGGGAGACAGGAGACAGAGAAAGAGATGGGAGACAGAGATAGGAGACAAGAGAGACAGGAGACAGACGAAGAGACCATAGGCAGACAGACAGATAGGAGACAGAGACACACAGAGGAAGATGCACACACAGACAGAGAGAGGGACAGAGAGAGAAAGAGACACACATAGAGAGGAACAGTGAGAGAGAAAGAGAGACAGGAGACACACACACACACAGAAAGACCCACGTAGAGAGACAGAGGGAAGCACGCGAGAGACAGAGACACACACAAAGATACACAAAAAGAGTGATGAGAGAGACACAACCAGAAGACAGAGAAGAAGAGAGAATGGCTCACAGGGAGACAAACACAGAAAAAGAGAGACAAAGACAACGAGATACAGAAAGAGACACGGAGAGACTGAGACACAGAGAGAAAAAGAGAGAGAGACACACACGGAAGTAGAGAAGATAGAAAAACAAGCATTAGAACCAGTAGGGAGGGACAGGGAGAGAGAGAGAAATGGGCAGCAGGATGTCAGGTCTGAGGAGGTCATGTGTTCGTGATGGCATGAGGTCACTGTCTGAACTCCCTCTTTGTGAGTTATCACGGCACAAATGTAAGTTTGTTGAATGTTAGTTATTGAATGGAAGTAGCAAATTTACACTTGTGGGTTAAATTTCTTTCGTTTCTACTTGGGTCCGAATTGGGTCCTGAGCCACATTAATCATTACTTAATATTAATATGGAAATGAGTTTACTCTGTTGCAAGCCCCAGTTTCAATCAGCAAGTAATTATGAAAATCAGTCTTAAAGATGTTGTGAAAGGGTGTTGCTTTCCAGGCAATAATTAAACCTCTGAATATCCCTGGGTGGTTGATTTTTTTTCTCTTCTTAGTTGTCTTTTTCCTAAACATACTCTCTGCAGGTGGGAAAAGATAGCAAGTTGCTGACTGAGGGATTCATTAGTTGTGGGTAGGTAAAGGTCTCATCAGGAGCAGAAGGGAACAAACAAAATGTTGTAGAGCACAAGAGGAAGAAAAAGAAAGATCAGCTGCTTTTTCCAGGCCCAAAGGAAATAATTTTTTAAAAGTGTGAATAGAACCTCTAAAACTCCAGTTGTTTTTATAGGAGTATTTTTGAGCCACTTCTCAAAATGTGGAGCTAAATCTCCATTCTCAATGGGAGGCATCCAAACATGCTTGCCAATTTCAGTTTCTGGCCAATAGTAACCAGGTGCTCAAAAATAGCAACACATTATTATTATGCATAAAACGCCCTAGGAGCTGTGCATTGTTAGAGAAGTGAATCCTGAAAGGCTTGTGGGCACACTGCTTCCATGGCACCATGCGCTACTGTCTTCTGCTCCTGCCCTGCGCCACCACCCCCGCAAAGAGAACCTCTCCTACTGGAAGTGCAGGACAAAGCCACAGTGAAAGTCCTTAAAGTATGAGGCCTTCAGGAACAAGATGCAGACAATGGGAATGTTCTTCAACTTTTTATCTGCTTAAATTGCAGTCTTCCCAACAGGATGCTAGGAAGGAATATCCTTTTGTGTACACCATACCTGGAAACACATTGTGGAGGGAAGTAGGGTTGCCAGATAAATGCCAGGACACCCAATTAAACCCGAATTACGGCCGGGCGCGGTGGCTCAAGCCTGTAATCCCAGCACTTTCGGAGGCCGAGACGGGCGGATCACAAGGTCAGGAGATCGAGACCATCCTGGCTAACACGGTGAAACCCCGTCTCTACTAAAAAATACAAAAAAAACTAGCCGGGAGTGGTGGCGGGCACCTGTAGTCCCAGCTACTCGGGAGGCTGAGGCAGGAGAATAGCGTAAACCCAGGAGGCGGAGCTTGCAGTGAGCCAAGATCTGACCACTGCACTCCAGCCTGGGTGACAGCGCGAGACTCCGTCTCAAAAAAAAAAAAAAACACACAAAAAACCCGAATTACAGTAACTAATGACTAAAAAGTTATTTGTTGCTTTTCTGAAATTCAGATTTGACTGAGCATCCTGTATTTTTATTTGCTGAACTAGCAACTCAGGGAGAGTCACCTCCGTTGGGGGCTGCTGGGCCCTAGCAGTCTCAGCCGGGTAGGAGTTAAATGTGCCATCCCCAGCCTGTGACACGTTCCTCTGGCCTAGGATCCTTGTACTTTCTTTTGGAAGATAGAGTAGATGTAACCAGGCATAATTGTAAAAGAAAGAAAGCAGAGTTTTTGGGTTCCATATTATCAGAGATTTATACAGAGTTACAGAGTAGGCAATAAAAAGTCTTAAATACATTCAATTGCTTTACCAGCTTTGGAAAAAGTCAATGGCTGTTGATCCATCAGTTGGAAATATGAGTGTGCTTGAATCTAAACATCAACAGATTTTTATGGGGTATTTTTGTCATTCCATCATGTACTCAAATGGTTTTTAATGCATAGACATACAGTGTATTTAGAGAGGAAATAGAAGGTAATATAATAGAAAAATAATCATTGAGTGAAATCTTACACTTTTTTTATTACTTTGGGCAGTATCTTTAAAAGATCTTGCAAATAAAAATGGTGAATAATTACTTACTTGTTATAACTTTGTCTTTTGTTCACTTTTTGAGGTGGAAAATCCTACGAGATAATAGACCCAGCCCTCATGTGCTCCCTGAATGATTTCAGCACACCTTTTTGAGCAAGTGCCTGTGTTTATACATTCTGAGTTCAATTTTGAATCTCTAAGACTTAAATTTTCTTAAGTTTCTGTAACTTTTACATTCTTAGACTGACTTTGATCCATGTTGTTGAAATCTGCTTTCCCCACATGAGTTGTATAGGATATGACCAAGGAGATTTTTAAAAATGGCTTTGGGCCGGGTGTGGTAGCTCACACCTATAATCCTAGCACTTTGGGAGGCTGAGGAGGGTGGATCACCTTAGGTCAGGAGGTTGAGACCAGCCTGGGCAACATGGTAAAACCCTGTCTCTACTAAAAATACGAAAAAAATTAGCCAGGCATTGTGGCAGGCGCCTGTAATCCCAGCTACTCTGGAGGCTGAGGCAGGAGAATCGCTTGAACCCAGGAGGCGGAGATTGCAGTGAGCTGAGATCGTGCCATTGAACTCTAGCCTGGGCAACAAGAATGAAACTCTGTCTCAAAAAAAAAAAAGAAAAGAAAAGAAAAGAAAGAAAGAAAAAAATGGCTTTGGTTTCTTGCATTGCTTCTGTAAGTTAAACTTGTCTATTGTATGAGTACCTTGGAACTTTGTTTTGTATATCTACTTATGTATATATACATGTGCTTTTTCTTTTCTTTTCTTTTCTTTTTTTATCATACTGCCTTACAGTGAAAAGTTTAAGACAAATGCATGATGACGGGACTTTGATGCACTGCCACATCCTACACTTTCGCAAGGCTCCCACATGCCTTTCCCACATATTGAACTGTCACAGTAATGATCAGTGGCTTAGAATGCTTCCTGAATTCCTGACCAGCTGCCAAAACAATTGCTTAAGTAAATATTTCCTAATGTCCAATGACCATTAATACCCTCCATGTACAACAGTTGATGAACTGAGCTTTTGCAGGTCTACTGCCCATTCTTAGTGAAATCTGCAAAAAAACCAAGCTTTGCTGTTGTGGCCCATTGGACTCGGGAGGATAGGTAAATCCCTTCAGGGAGGGACAGAGGCACTTGTCTTAAATCTGTTTCTTCACAGACCAGAGTAGGTCTCTGAACTGCCAGATAAATGCCAGGTCATCCATTTAAACCGGAATTACAGTAAATAACAACTAAAAAAAATATATGTTGTTTATAATTCAGACTTGACTAAGCATCCTGTATTTTTATTTGCTAAACTAGCAACTCAGAGAGAGTCACCCCCATTGGGGACTGCCAGGCCCCTACAATCTCAGCTGGGCAGGAGTTAAATGTGTCATCCCCAGGCTGTGACAAGTTCCTTGGGCCTAGGATCCTTGTACCTAGGATCCTTGGCCCCCTCATGGTAGGGTCACAGCAGGGCCAGCAGGAGGCAGTCCGTGTTCTGAAATCCTCATCCCTGGAACCCAGTGGAACTCTAAGACTGTCAAATACCAAATTTTCTGTATAATGAAGTGAGTCCTAATAACCAGGAGGTAGCTAGGTCCGTCTTGGGCCTCCAAGAGTTCTCAAAAACTTTGTCCGTGGCACCAGGGCAATGCATGGTCTAGGGTCAAATGCCTCCTTTTCTAGCGGGCTGATATTCATGAATACAAGTTTTAAACCCAGAGACCTTTAAAATCTTGTTTGTCTCAGAACTGAGAATAGAACTTAGCACTTAAGGTGAGACGACATCAGATTGTCTATGATTCGAGTTAGACCATTCGTAAGCTTGTTGACATAGCAGTGTGATATTTAAAAACTAGGCAGCCAGGGGCTTTGGTTAGGAAGTGTTTTCTGGGGTCACACAGGCCTCACAGAGCTGTTCTGGGCAGCCCAAGGGGTCTCATCATTGTTTCAGTGATGCTGTTCTGAATGAGCAGTTTGTCCTCATCATGTTCAGTTTCGTGTTTTTGTTCTAAAGAGAACATTTATACCAACTTATTTCGTCTTAGGAAAAGATTGATTTTTTGATGCTGGCCAGGGGCGGCTGGAGAGGGATGGGCTGTGGTAGAGTACATGATGATCTAAACTGGGTCATCCTGTATTTTCAAGTTATCATCAAACATAGCCCCTTGTCTTTTGGTCCCAGGTGTAACCCCAGAATCCTTCTTAACTCAGTGTTCAAAGCAATCAGTCCTCATCACTTGGCATTGGCTCATGAACTGATGCCGGTTTGACAGTTTTGGTTTAGACGGATTATTTTTTCTCCTTCCTTCTTTCAAAATTAGTATTCAAAAGCAGCCCCTTTTGGATCTTCTAAAAGCATAAGTTAGGTTGATATCCTTTGACTTTGGCAGAAAAAAGCCCGGGCTGGAGGCAGAAGGGGTCATTTGCCTCTGGGTATGGGGCATTGTTTTGGTAGGGGTTGGCACAGAGGACCTTTGCTTTTATCCTCTGGATCCCCTTGCCCTGTCACCAGTTGGCATGGGTCCTAAGACTGAGCTAGAGGACCTTTTAGATTTACCTTCAAAGAGGGCTAACCAGTCAATGCTCCTGTACTTGGACAGGGTTAGTTCCTTCTCATCAATCCCTCCAACTCCCACTGGTCTTTATGAACTAAGTCTGTCTTATTTATGTAGACTTGTTAAGTTGGTAGCTTTATGTAAGCTATAGTAAAAGGCTAAACAAATTCACCTTTGAACTTATGTTTTAAAATCCTCTTTTAAAAATTATCATGCAGGCTGAGCTGTGAGTGACCTAGAATTCAAAGTGTAAGAAGCAAAACAAATTTTTAAAAATCTGCTTCCTGTCTGTGTTAATATAACCCAGGCCCTCCTCCATCAGCTCTCTGCAACATTTTAAATTCACCTCTTGTTTCTTGAACCAACCCTTGTCAATGTTCTAATCTTGCAGGTCAGAGCTGTGTCTTCAGACAGTCAGAATGCATTTACTTAAACAATAGACCCTCTTGTTGTCAGTTCTGCTGCTTTCAATAATTTACCTTGACTTGATGTTCACCAGTACGTGCCGTCGGCAAAAGAGGCATACCTCCAAATACAGCTAATTACTCAGCTATTCAATATCAGCACGACTGAAAGGAACCTAGCTGTCTCCATAAGGGGTGCTTCTCCTCCAGAGCCAGCCTTAAATGTAGCAGGTGACAAGGCAAGCAGGAATGAGCCCAAACCAGGGAACATCTGGAACCCTCAAGGGAACTGCAACTGCTTCCTTTTTTTCCAGTAGAATCCCCTTTTGCATCCCCATATTGAGCAACTGCACATGCCAAAGGCAGAAAATAGAACACAATTGGGGTGCAGTGGGGAGAGACATCACAAGTAGCCCTAAAAAGTCCTAAAAGACACAGAATTATGAATGTATAGTAACTAGTGAAAATGCTGCAGCTTAAGTAATGCTTGGCAAACCCTCATGTATAGTTGTGCCTATTGATCACTGCCCAAGGGCACCTAGCCAAGAGCTGAAGGGGGGCCAAGATCCACCTCATGTGCTGTCTGGCAGAAGGCTATGTTGGCCTGGAGCAAGGGAGACCTTTTCAAATACTGCCACAGGCACCGTCCTTTCTCCAAACCTTGAACACAGCAGGGCTCATCTGCCGAGAGTGGGCACTTTTTTCATTTGGACAAAGGTGCCATATGGGTTGGTGGGGCCCTGACGCTTACAACCAGGTCCTCAGAGTAGGTCAGACTTTTATGTGAACTCTGAATGCATCTTGGCCTCAAGGCTCAGAAAGACAGGCTCTCAATGAGATCTCAGAGGCAGGAACTCGGATGGCTTGAGATGATTTCAGGTGGTGCCCATTCAAAACATGTAACCAATTACTCTCTTTTTAAAACTCTTTCAGTCCCATTCATTAGTTAAGAAGAAAATAAAGTATCCCTTTGTTAAAAAAGGATATCAGCAAGTGCTAGAGATGCCTTAATTAGACATACCAGCCACAAAGAGAGAGCTGCATGTAGACCCAGAGGCTTCTGGGAAGTTCCGTAGGCATTTACTCACAGCGTTAATGTTCATTGTATTTCTTTTTAGAATTACCTCTACCTTTACCAAAGGCTACTGGCTTCCTATTTAAATAAGTAAAGGCACACTGAAAAAATAAATTAATATATAAAATGAACGAATCACTTTTAAAAAGTAGTTGGTAAACAATAATATGGGCCATCTTCATTGTTTTAATCAAATCCAAGTTACTACTGGCACAGCTGAATTTAGGAAACTGTGAGTTAGTGTAAAGAGACGCAGTGAGATGGAACTATTGAGCGTGAGGAAGAGAGGCCTCCACAATAATACAGGTTTCTGACAACTTCTGCTAAGAAGCAAATAAAAGGAAACATTTGCACTGTTGTTGGAGGGATTTGGGGTTCAGATGCACAAGTATGCCCGTGTATCTGTTGTTTGTATACTCGTTCCATAAGCAAAAGCTGAGGAATCAATTTGTAGATTTTGAATTCCTGAGGGTGGGACCAGAAGATGTAGGAGGGAGGACAGCTATTTGGAAGTCAAGTGATTGGCCCCATATTTTTTCTGCGAGGAAGGTTGTTTTGTTTTGTTTTGTGTTTTTTTTTTTTTTTTTGAGATGGAGTCTCTTTCTGTCACCCAGGCTGGAATGTAGTGGTACGATCTCAGCTCACTGCAACCTCCGCCTTCTGGGTTGAAGCGATTCTCCTGTCTCAGCCTTCCAAGTCACTGGGATTACAGGTGCCCACCACCATACCTGGCTAATTTTTATATTTTTTGGAGAGATGGGGTTTTGCCATGTTGGCTAGGCTGGTCTCGAACTCCTGACCTCAAATTATCCACCTGCCTTGACCTCCAAAACCCACTGTGCCCAGCCAAGGAAGAAATTTCCAGAAAGGGAACACATCTGTTAATTAATATTTGACTCAGGGTCCTTTTATGTGTCCCTCTGTGTCCATGTCCTTCACCGTCTCTCAGTCTTTCCACACATGAATGTACTCTAGGTACACATACACCACCCAGTCCACCTGTGGTTCAGATCTACTGTCTCCCTTGAACTGTTTCCTGCAGAAGTCATGCTGTATCGTGACAGGCATGACAAAGGGAACTCAAGGCATTGTTTTCGGTCCTCTTTAGATGAAATAACACATTCAGCAGTTGGCACAAACATGGTGGAGATGAGTACAGTGAAAGCGTTGCATGATATCTAGTGGCAACATTAACGTATGTTTACATAAAGAAGAAAAGTGTCCTCTGATATAATCTCAGAAAACTGCTGCCACAGGCTTTTGAAACAATTAGTTTAGACGATTTCACAGAGCATTAAGCTTAACAATGTCAGTCTGTTCCTAAATGCTGTTCAAGAAAATTTTTGCAATGAGGCCAAAATTTAGGTTGGCAAAGGGCACCCTCAAGTAGGCAATCTCATCTTATTATTTATAAACAGCTTTTTTGAGATACAATTGACCTACAAATACACTGCACATATTTAAAGTGTACAGTTTGCTAAGTTTGGACATATGTAGTATAGATTTGTGAAATTATCACCTCAATCAAGATAATGAACACATTCATCACCCCCAAATGTTTTCTTGTGCCCTTTGGAAATCTCTACCTCCCACCCATCCCTGCCTGCCCTGTTGCCCAGGCAGGGAAGTACTTTCTGCCAGTATAATTTGCATTTTGTCTGGCTTCTTTCACTCAGCATCATTTTTGTGAGATTCATACACGTTGTGCATATCTTTTTTTTTTTTTTTTTTTTTTTGAGATGGAATCTTGCTCTGTTGCCCAGGCTGGAGTGCAGTGGCATGATCTTGGATCACCGCAACCTCTGGCTCCCGGGTTCAAGCGATTCTCCTGCCTCAGCCTCCCAAGTAGCTGGTATTACAGCACACGCTGCCACACTTGGCTAATTTTTTTTTATATTTTTGGTAGAGATGGGGTTTCACCATGTTGGCCAGGCTGGTCTCAAACTCCTGACCTCAAGTGATCTGCCCGCTTCGGCCTCCCAAAGTGCTGGGATTACAGGCGTGACCCACTGCGCCCGGCCATGCATATCATTATTTTTACTGCTGAATAACAGTCCATTGTATCGTTATGTCACAATCTGTTTATCTTTTTGCCTGTTGATGAACATTTGGGTTGGCTTTAGCTTTGGGCTATTACAAAAAAAGCTAGTATGAACATTTGTGTACAGATCTTTGTACAGATATATATTTTCTTTTCTGTTGGGTAAACAGCTAGGATTGCAATGGCTGGAACGTTTGTTAGTTGTGTAGACAGTGTTTTTCAAAGACTGATACCATTTTATGTTCCCACAAGCAATGTATGAGAGTTCTTGTTCCTCTGTATCCTCACCAACACCCAGTATGTTAGCTATTTTATCTTCTGGGTTTAAGAGATAAAATGGCTAACATACTGGGTGTTGGTGAGGATGCATCTCCCAAGTGAGTAATGATGTCAAACATTCTTTATGTGCTATTTACAATTTATATACCATTTTCTTTGGCGAGGTGTCTGCCCATTTAAAAATTTGGGTTGTTTTCTCATTATTTGTTTTGAGCATTTTTATGTATTCTGTATGTAAATCCTCTATCAAATATATACTTTGCAACTCTTTTATTATAATCTTTGGCTTGTCTTTTTATTCTCTTAACAATGTCTATCAAAGAACTGAAGAATTAAATATTGATGAAATTTAATTTATCAAAATTTTTACTGGATCTTGCTTTTAGTGTTATATGTAAGAAATCTTTGCCTAACCCAAAGTCATAAAGATTTTCTCCTATATTTTCTTCCAGAAGTTTTATAATTTCAGGTTTTACTTTTGGGTCTATGATCCATTTTGAGTTATTGAATTATTATTTTTCTTAATTTAAATTTTAATTAAGAAATTTTGAAATTTATAATTGACACATTGTGCATATTTATGGGGTACGATGTGATGTTTCAGTGCATGTATATATAGTGTAAAGATCAAATTGGGATAATTATTATATCCATAATTTTAAACAATTATCATTGCTTTGAATGGTTCAACTTTTTGTGAATATACATCCAATTGCTCCAGCACCATTGCTGAAAAGTCTATCCTTTTCTCCATTGAATGGCCATTGCACATTTATCAAGAGTCAGTCATTCATATATTTATTAATGTATGTCTATTTCTTGACCCTATTCTGTTCCATGGATCAGTGTGCCGCCCTTGTCTTGATTACTGCAGCTATGTGCTAAGTCTTGAAATCAAGTAGTTGATTTGGCTATTCTGGGTCCTTTTGCATTTTGATATGGATTTTGGAATAAGAATCAGCCTGTTGCTTTCTACAAAAAAAAGCTCACTGGGATTTTAATTGTAGGGTGTATATAATGATTAAGGGAGGATTGCAATTTTAATATAATAATATGTGTCTTCCAATCCATGAACAATGCAGTAACTCAGTATTTATTTAAGTTTTCTTTATGTATTTCAGCAATGTTATGTAGTGAATGATTCTTTCAGATTATTGTCAGATTTACCCCTCAGTATTTCTATTTTTGGTGGTATTTATAAATAATAATGGCTTAAAAAAATTTTAATTCCTGATTGTTGCTGGTATGTAGAAATACAATTGATTTTTGTGTATTTATCTTACTGTATCCTACAGATTTACTAAAGTCATTTAGTAGTACTAGTAGCTTTTTTGATGCTTCCGTCAGATTTTCTACATAGATTATCATGGCATGCTCCAATAAAGATAGTTTTACTACTGTCTGGATGCCTTTTGTTTCTTTGTCTTGACTTATTGCTGGCTAGATCCTCCTGTCCTCCTGTGCAATACTGAATGGAGTGGTGAGAGCAGACATCCTTGTTTCTCCTCATAAGGGAAAGCATTCAATCTTTCACTATTAAATAATATATTAATTGTAGGTTTTTCATAGATACTCTACTCTATCAGGTCCTAAAATCCCATTCTATTTGTAGTTTGCTGAGAGTTTTTATTGGGAATGGATGTTGAACTTTGCCAAATTATTTTTCTGTGTCTCTTGAGATAATCATATGGTTTTTCTTTTTAAGTTTGTTAATATGGTAAATTGCATCAACTCTTCTTTTCATGAATTTTAAACCAACCTTGCATTCTTGCAGTAGAACCTATGTGTTCATGATATATTATTTTATGTATTGTTAGATTAAATTTGCAAAAATTTTGTTTTGAATTTTTGCATCTATATTCATGAAGAATATTGGTTTGCAATTTTCTTTTATTATAATGTATTTTTCTGCTTTTGTATTAGAGTAGTGCTGATTTCATGGAATAAGTTGGAGAGTATTTCTCCATTTTAATTTTCTGGAAGTTTGTATATAGTTGATATTATTTCTTCGTTACATTTGGTAGAATTCGCCAGTGAAGACATCTTGGTCTGTTGTTTTCTTCATGGGAAGATTTTTAACTACAAATACAATTGCTCTGATAGATATAGGGCTATTCAAAGGTTGCCAGATTTTCTTGAGTGAGCTTTGGTAGATTGTATCTTTTAAGTATTTTTATATTTAATCTATGTTTTTGAAATTATTGATATAAAGTTGTTTATAATATTCCCTTACTACATTTCTAATATCTGTAGAATATGTTGTGTTGTCAACTCTTTCCTTCTTCCTTTTCGATACTGATAATTTGTGTTTTTTTCCTTATTTTCCTAATCAATCTGTATAGAAGGTTATGAAATGATTGATCTCAAAGAACCATCTTTTGGTTTTGTTTATTTTCTCTATTGTTTTTCTGCTTTCTATTTTATTTATTTCTGCTTTGTCCTTTTTAATTTCATTTCTTCTGCTTATTTTGGGAGCTAATTCCTCCCTTCTTTTTTTTACTTTCTTAAAGCAGAAGCTGAGGTAATTGATTTGAGAACTGTTTTTTCAGTATCAATGGAGCAATCCCCACTTATCTGCAGGGGATATGTTCCAAGGCCCCCAGTGGATTCTTGAAACCATGGATAGTGCGGAATCCTATATACACTATTTTTTTATTATACATACACACCTATGATAAAGTTTAAGTTATAATTAGGCACAATAAGAGATTAACAATAATAGATTATTATTAATAGAGATTAATAATAGAACAATTATAACAATATACTATAATAAAAGTTATGTAAACATGGTCTTTCTTTCTTAAAGTATCTTACTGTGCTGTACTAACCCTTTTCCTTCTTGTGATGATGTGAGGTGATAAAATGCCTATATGGTGAGATACCGTAGTAATCAATCTGATAACTGAGAAGGGTACTAAGTGACTAATGGACAGGTAGTGTACACAGTATGGATATGTGGGACAAAGGGATGTTTTACCTCCCTGGTGGGATAAAGCTGGACTGTGTGATATTTCATCACTCTACTCAGAACAGCATGCCATTTAAAACTTATGAATTGTTTATTCCTGGAATTTTTCATTTAATATTTTTAGATCACAGTTGACCATGAGTAACTGAAACTGCAGAAAGTGAACCTGAGGATAAGGGGGGACTACTGCATAGATATTTAGTGGTATAAAATGCTTCCTAAGTGCTTTAGGAAGATACTTTAGCAATATCCCACAAACTCTGATATGACATGTTTTGATTTTTATTTAATTCAGAACAATTTTAAATTTTATTTTAAACTTCCTCTTTGATGCCTGGTTTATGTAGATGTGTTGCTTCATTTCTAAATATTTGGGGGTTTTCTAACTATCTTTCTGTAACTGATTTCTAGTTTAACTCTATTATATTCAAAGAACGTATTTGCTATGACTTGAATGTTTTAAATCTATTTAGACCTGTGTTTTGGCAGAGAATATATTCCATCTTGGTAATTATCCACTTATGTGTAAAAAGAATGTGTATCCTGCTTTGGAAGGGTGGAGGGATCTATAACTGCCAGTTAAATCAAGTTAGTTGATAGTATATCCTTACTTCTTGTTTTTCTACTTGTTGTATCAATTATTGAAAGAGGGGTATTTAAATTTCCAATATAATGGTAGATTTATTTCCATCCCCTTTGTTATGGTTTGGCTGTGTCCCCACCCGCATCTCATCTTGAATTCCCATGTGTTGTGAGAGGGACCCTGTGGGAGGTAATTGAATCATGGGGGCAAGTCTTTCCTGTGTTGTTCTCGTGATAGTAAATCTCACGAGATCTGATGGTTTTATAAAGAAGAGTTCCCCTGCACAACCTCTGTCTCTTTGCCTGCTGCCATCCATGTAAGACGTGACTTGTTCCTTCTTGCCTTCCACCATGTTTGTAAGGCTTCCCCAGCCATGTGGAACTGTAAGTCCATAAACCTCTTTCTTTTGTACATTGTCCAGTCTCAGATGTGTCTTTATTAGCAGCATGAAAATGGACAAATACACCCTTGCAGTTCAATGAGTTTTTGTTTCACACATTTTGAAGCTCTGTTTTTAGGGTCATAAAGTTTAGGATTGTTATATCCTCTCTATCTTTATGAAATGGCTATTTTCATCCCTGAAAACCTTTGTTGCCCTCAAATATATACTGCCTAATGTTCATGTTGTCACTCCAGTTTGTTTGTTGACTCGTGACAGAATTGTGAATCTTTTACCATCATTCTATTTTTAACCCTTTTATGTTTACATTTAAAGTATGTTTCCTATAAGCAGCATATAATTGAATCTTTCCTTTTTATTTAGCTGACAACTTTTGACTTTCAGTGGGGGTGTTAGAACACATATTGAATGTTATTTTTGATCTGTTTAAGTTTTTCATCTTGCTATTTATTTTATAATCACCCCTTTTGTTCTTTGTTCCCCTTCCCTTATTTTTCTGGCTTCTTTTGGATTGAGTTTTTAAAGAAAATTCCATTTTAGCTTGTTTATTGGCTGATTAGTTATGCCTGTTTGTTTTATTTTGATGGTTGCTTTAGAGTTTATAGCATACATCTTTAACTTACATTGTTTACCTTAAAGTGATATTATTTCACTTCACTTAGAGTATAAATTCCTTCTCCCTGCCCCTAGCCTTTATACCATTTTTTGTTATCATATATTTTACTTATACATATGTAAGGGTCCCCACAATACATTATTATTTTTGTTTAAACAGTCAGATATTTGTTAAAAAGAGTTAAATAATAAGAAAACATATTATGCATTTATCTATGCAGTTACAATTTCTGGTACTTTTCATTCCTTTATGTAGATTCATATTTCCACCTGGTGTCAGTTTATTTTAAATTGAAACTTCCTTTGATAGTTCTTGTAGTGCAGATCTTAAAGCTTTTGTATGTCTGAAAGTCTATTTCACTTCGGTTTTTGAAATACATGTTAGGTTGATAGTTTTTCTTTTTTCTTTCAGCACTTTAAAGATATTGTTCCGCCATCTTCTTGCTTACATTGTTTCTGATAAGAAGTTTGTTTCCTCCTGATCTTTGTTCCTCTGTGCATAATTTGCCCTTTTTCTCTGGCTACTTTTTAATTCTTTTTTTAATCACTGGCTTTGATTAGTTTTATTATTGTGTGCCTTGCTGTAGTTTTATTTATGTTTCTTGTGCACAAGGTTTTTACTGTCTCAAATCTGTAAGTTTATAATATTCATCAAATTGGAAACATTTTAACCTATGTATCTTCAAATATTTTTTCTGTTCCCCATTCTCAGTTCTTAAGGTAATTCCAATTACATGTAGTATTTTAGGCTGCTTAAAGTTGTCCTTCAGTTCCCTTTATTTATTATTTATTATTATTATTTTTTGAGATGGAGTCTAGCTTTGTCACCTGGACTGTAGTGCAGTGGCATGATCTCGGCTTACTGCAACCTCCGCCTCCCAGGTTCAAGCGATTCTTCTGCCTCAGCCTCCCGAGTAGCTGAGATTACAGGTGCATGCCACCATGCCCAGCTAATTTTTGTATTTTTAGTAGAAATGGGGTTTCACCATATTGGTCAGGCTGGTCTCGAACTCTTGACCTCAAGTTATCCACCCATCTCGGCCTCCCAAAGTGCTGGGATTACAGGCATGAGCTACTGCACCCAGCCATGTTCTCTTCTTTTAAAAAGAGTCTTTTCCTTCTCTGTTTTATTTTGGATAGTTTCTATTGCTATGTTGACAAGTCACCTCATCTTTTGTTCTGCAATATCTAATTAGCCATTAATCCCATCCAATGTGTTTTTTATCTTAGACATTGCAGGGTTTTTTAATTTGCAAATGTTTGATTTGGGGCTGTACATTTATATATATATATATATATTTCTACTTAACTTTTCAAAATATATGGAGTACAGTTATAATAGTTTCAGTGTCTTTGTCTGATAATTCTAACATCTGTGTCTGTTCTGGGTGGTTTTGATTCATTTTCTCTTTTCATTGTGGTTGTATTTTTCTGCTTGTTATCATGCCTACTAATTTTTGCATGGATGCCAGATATTGTGGGTTTTACTTTGTTGGGTGCTGGATGTTTTTGCATTCCTGTAAATATTCTTGAACCTTGTTTTAGGATGCAGTTAAATTTCTTGGAAATTTTGACATTCTTTTAATGTTTGCTAGGCAGGACTATAGCAGCATTTAGTCTAGGGCTAAGTACTCCCCAATATTGAGGGAAGTCCCTTCTGAGTACTGTATTATAAGACCTATGAGTTATGAGGTTTTTCAATCTGACTACTGAATATGGCAACCTTATGTGTTATGTAATTCCATTTTAATGTAAAAATATACATAGATGGCCGGGCGCGGTGGCTCAAGCCTGTAATCCCAGCACTTTGGGAGGCCGAGACGGGTGGATCACGAGGTCAGGAGATCGAGACCATCCTGGCTAACATGGTGAAACCCCGTCTCTACTAAAAAATACAAAAAACTAGCCGGGCGAGGTGGCGGCGCCTGTAGTCCCAGCTACTTGGGAGGCTGAGGCAGGAGAATGGCGTGAACCCGGGAGGCGGAGCTTGCAGTGAGCTGAGATCCGGCCATTGCACTCCAGCCTGGGCGGCAGAGCGAGACTCCGTCTCAAAAAAAAAAAAAAAAAAATATATATATATACATAGATTAGAGATATGTTTCTCTCATTTATTCAATGACTGTTTTTTGAATACGGACAATGTAAGGGATATCAAATATAGAATAGCAAATAAAACAAAATCTTTCCTCTCAAAGAGTTTATATTCTATGTCTGGAAACAGACAATAGTTCTATGTCAGGTAGTAATATGCACTTTGAAGAAAAATAAGGCAGAGTAAAAAGAGAGAACAATGGGGAGTGGAATAGGATACAGTACTCTATATGTGTCTGGGAAGAACTCTCGAAAAGGCAATATTCAAGCAAAGACTAGAATAAAGTGAAGTAGCGTGGCTGGCAGAAGGACATTACAGGTAAATGTAAAGTGAAGTAGTAGTAGCTGGCAGAAGGACATTACAGGTAAATGGAATATGAAGTGCTGAGGTAGAATAGTAGGAGGAGAGCATGGTCTTAGCATTCTTGAGGATGGACAAGGAAGCTAGTGTGTTGAGGTGTAGTGAGAAAGTAAGGGAGAGAATAGTAGGAGGTGAGGTCAGAGGGACCCCCAGGAGGATGGGGGATCATGTAAGGCTTTGCTGAAGGTGGTAAGAACTGTAGATTTTATTAAAAGCAGGACAGAAACCATTTAGTGGTTTTGAGAAAGGTAATGGCATGGCCTGACTTACCTTTTTAAAGGGTACCTTTGTTGCTTTGTGGAGAATTGACTGTAGGTAAAGGGTAGAGCAGGGAGACCAGGTTGGAAGTTATTATAATTTTCCAGGCCAAAGGAGTTGGGAGTGGTGAAAGTGATGAGAAATCAGTCTGATTTGGGATATATTTAGAAGTTAGAGCTAGGAGGATTTGCTGATGAATTTGATGGTGGGATGAGGGTGGGGAGAGAGAGCTTACGAGTGATTTCAAGGTTTTATTATTGTTGTGTGTCTCTTCGTCTGACATTTACTGGGATGGAGAAGATTGGGAGTGGAGAATTAGAAGTTCAGTTTTGACATGGTGAGTTTGAGATTTTCTATAAAGTGTTAAGGAGGCAGTTGGATACACACCTCTGAAGTTCAGGGGAAAAGTCTGGCCTAGAGATGTAAATTTGAGTGTCATCAGCATATAGAAGGCATTTAAAGGTTAGGTCTGGATGAGACCACATAGAAAGTAAGTATGGATAGAGAATGAGAGATGACTAAAGATTGGGGTTGTCCAACATTTAAAGGTCAGGAAGATGAGGAAGAGCCTTTAAAGGAAACCAAGAAGAAATGGCCAAACAGGCACAATGAGATCCAAGACAGTGATATCCTAGGAGCCAAGAGAAGAAAGTGTTTCAAGAAAGAGGGTGTGATATACTATGTCAGTTGCAAGATCTTAGAACTAACTTTGGGATTTGACAGTATGGAAGACATTGAGACCTTGACAAGGGCAGTCTGGTTGAAGTGGTAAGAATGAAAGTCTGATTAGAGTGGATTCAAGAGAGAATGGAGGAGAGGAAATGGCAACAGAGAGCATAGGCAACTGTTGAAGTTGTGTTGTAAAGGGAAACACAGAAATGGGTTGTAAGGAGATGGCTGTCTGACTGATTTAGGTGTCTTAGAAGAGATATGAAAAGAAGTTCCCTGTAGTTACCTCCAAAAGACAGATTGAGTGGACCTTGGTATGGAAAGGATAGAGGAAAATTGTACTTTGCCCTTCATAACTTTATGTGCTGTTTGATTTTTTCCCCAATCAAGTTGCAGTGCTCTTGTTCAGATGCAATCCTCACAAGGTTTAATATGTGAAAATACATATAAAGATAGAATATGGTATACATAGTATGTTTAGGTTAAACAAACAAAAAGCTATGCAGAGAAAAGACAGGAAGAAATGCATAAAGCCTTAAAAATAATAGTATATGGTAGAAATAGAATGAGTTTTGGAATCTGGAAATACTTGGGACTAAAATCTGGCTCCCATACACATCCCTTAATGTCTCTCATCCTTGGTTTCCTTTTTTGTAATATGTATATAAAAATACTACCATCATTAATGGTTAGTATGAGGCTTAAATGGAATGACTTAAATGTTAAGTGCCTGAAAATTAGTAGGTTCTTGGGCCATTATATTATTCCTTGAAACTTTGTGTTCCTTTTAAAAGGGACAGAAGTACTCATGTGTTACTAGTGTAATTAATTATTGAAAACGAACTGGAACAACTGTTGCCGAAATGTTAGCAGTGTTTGGTTCTAGGTGATGGGAGTATAACTGATGATTATTTTCCATTCAGTATAGTTTCTGTGTTTGTAGAACCAATAAGCCAAAATAAACCAAGGGTTCTTTTAAATAGAAACACCCGGTGATATGTATTTTTTCTTCCCAGTTTACTGACTTGTTGAACAGGAGAAGAAAGCAGATAGAAGGTATAGTAGGAGAGGAATGAAAGTTTACATGGTACCTACCATCGGAAAAATCAGGTGGAGAAAATGGAATGCATCAGAAAAATAAATTAATGAAAATGTGTTTTTATTTATAGATATCCTTCAAGGTTTCTTCTGTTCCCTAAGTTGTACCTCAGCATAGACCTTTAGATTTGTAAGGAGGTTGGCTTGTAAAGACAGTCTTAGTTTTTCTATTGCCTTTGTGTCATTATTTACAGAGTTCCCTTTCACTTTCAGAGGGGTCCTAGTTTTGATGTTGAAGTATGTGATCCCCCTACTTTAAAGGATGTGGAACCCTTGAAAGTTTTCAAAGGACCCAATAATGCTCTTCGATGATTTTGCTCAAAGATTTGTGTATTACAATGCGGAGAAGGATGGAAGGCCAATGAGATTGAAAGGATATCAAGGTCAACTTTTAGGTGTAAAATTCTTTGATGAAGTCAAGAAAGATAAATAGCATTTGAGATGTGAAGAGACTCTACTGCAAAGTTTTCTGTCCTGGCTAAGGGGGCAGTATAAGGTTGAGTTTTTCATATACACCAGGGGGAACAATATTAAGTGAAATACATTGCAATCTGTAAGGCACTATTCTAATGTAAAGTGCTTTCATGTGTATATGCAGTTCCATTTGAGTCTCACTATAGTCTGTAGTGGGTTTAAAAAAAGTAGATATGGAAATTGCTAGTAATTGATTGATATGGGAATAAAACCCAGATTTCATGCTGTTTTAATTGGAACACTCATCTGGCACCTTCTCCACACTCTCTGGGTAGGGCTTTTTCTGACTACCACAAAAACTGAGTTCAGTTGGCTTCCTGGAGTGAGCTGCATGGTTACTTTTCAGGAGATGAAATTATCTTCACTACATAAAGTGCCTTTGCTATGTAAGGTATTGACAAGATGGTGTAGAGTTTTGGACTGAAAACACTTGTCCATTTCTAAGATGGAATATTAGGTGGTTGACAATTGTTAGATTTGGGTATGTGCCATTTATCTTGACATTGGACATTCCATTCCTTCCTCTTTCCCTCTGAAAGCTCAATAAAGCAAAGGGAAGGGAATCTGTGGACAAAACTTCAAGGGCTTGACCTGATACTTGTTGAGGCTCTTGTTTGGTACTTCACTCACATACCAGCCTCTAGATTAAGGATTCATGTATGGAATTTAAGGATTGAAAAAAAAATAAGAGCTTATAACTAATCACTCTTTCAACTCTTTCTGAGTACACAACCTTTGGAGAAAAGTCTTATAATTATAAGTAATGCTTTTATCTCAATGCCAAGTGATATTTCATTTTGATCTAGGAATCCAGGATATACATTGCTTTTGGAAAAGTGTTAGCATTTTGTGCTGCTGAATTAAATCACTCATGATAAAGGAAATCCCCAGTGCAGTTCTTCCCTGCTGTCCTAAAACCATATCAAGACCCCACATATCTGAGAAAAGGAAATTGTACCTTAAGGCTTAACACAGAAGTCATGAAGACTGGTTTCCATTAGAGCTGGGCTGTCAGAAGCCTCCAAATTAAAACTGTTGGGAAGTTGAAATTTAAAGTTCAGTGTTAACGTGAAGGGGGTTCACATACTACTGTTCTAAGGGCTAATCTTTAGTGATAGATGCAGAGACAGGAGATTCAAGTGTTCTTAGGGAAACCAAAGTGTTCTTCCGTCCTAAGCGTTTTGGCTTTCATTTTCATGTCAGTCAGTCAATGCCAAGACTATGTTTGAAAGGACTAATTCTAGCTATTTCAAAGGGTCTTCTTTTGTCTAATGTTCTTAGAGAATCATGTAGTATTCTATTCTGTGATATATTTTAGATAAACCATAATGACTACAGATATCAGTGATCCTAATTTTTCCCCTAGTTAATGTCAACATGGACTTGGGGGGCGGGGGGGAAAAAGCTCATAAAGCTGGAAGGCAATCCTCACTATAGTGATTTAAATAATAATAATTATTATTATTTTGAGGTGGAGTCTCGCTCTGTTGCTCAGGCTGGAGTGCAGTGGCATGGTCTCTGCTCACTGCAGCCTCTGCCTCCAGGTTCAATGGATTCCCCTGCCTCAGCCTCCCAAGCATCTGGGATTACAGGCATTCGCCACCACACTCAGCTAATTTTTGTATTTTTAGTAGAGATGGGGTTTCACCATGTTGGCCAGGCTGGTCTTGAGCTCCTGACCTCAAGTGATCCTCTCGCCTTGACCTCCCAAAGTGCTGGGATTACAGATGTGAGCCACCATGCCCAGCCTACAGTGATTTAAATTAAATATTACCACTAATTAGATAAGTTGTTTAAATTTTTTATGCTTCAATGTCCACATCTGTAAATGGAAATTCTAAGCAACTTTCTATCTACCTTATTGGGATGTTTTCATGGTCAAATGAATGATTAGATGTCAGATCCTTTGAAAAACTAGAATCCTGATTATAGTAGAAATTTAGAATGCTCACCCATGTCTAGTTTATCTTCATGGGAAGATTCCTCTTCCCGACTCCCCTTGCAATTGAATAGGTCTTATGATTCTTGCTGGCCATTGAGTTGTGCTTGAACATGAGCCACTTTTGAGCAGATCACTTAATTGCTTATGTGAGACCTGTTAGGACTCTCTTCCTCTGCTGTGGTGATTGTGGAATGTTTAGAGTTGGGAATGTTTCACAGTTTAGATCTATCTGGAAACTAAGGCAACACATAGAAGATGTTTATCCAGGAGAGGTGACTAGACCCATCGTAGACTTTGAGGAAGCAAGAAAGAAACCAGTATATCAGCCTCCTCTTATCTGTGGTTTCACTTTCTGAGGTTTCAATTACCTACGGTCAGCCTCAGTCTGAAAATATTAAATGGAAAATTCCAGAAATAAACAATTTATAAAATTTAAATTGTAGGCGGTTCTGAATAGTGTGACACAACCTCTCACGGTCACGAGTCATTTCTTTGTCCAGCGTATGCATGCTTTGTATGCGACCTGCCCGTAGGCATCTTGGTTGTCAGATCTACTGAGACCATATTGCAGTGCTTGTGTTCAAGTTAATAGTAGCCTCACATTACATCACAAAGCCTATGTCATTTACCTCATTCCATCTCATCGTGTAGGCATTTTGTCATCTCACATCATCACAAGAAGGTTGAGTATAGTACAATAAGATATTTTGAGAGAGAGAGAGACCATATTCACATAACTTTTATTACAGTATATTGTTATACTTGTTATATTTAATTATTGTTTTACATATTTTATTGTGCCTAATTTCTAAATTAAACTTTATCATAGTTATGTATGTATAGGACAAAACATAGTATATGTAGGGTTTGATACTATCCGCAGTTCCAGGCATCCAGTGGGGGTCTTGGAATGTCTCTGACAAAAATAGAGGAGAACTACTGTACTGTGTCAGATCACTGAGATTGAGGGGTTGTTTGTTATGGCAGCAGAACCTAGCCTAACCATACTGTTGTAAGTATAAATAATTCTTAAAATTGTTAATTGTAATTATTAGTGAGATATTTCCTAACCCTCTGCTAATATTTACTACTAATTTGCTGTTGTGCCATTTTCTGACACCTAGTAGATTTGAATCTGACCACTTTGACTCTTTTCTCATGCCCCACACCCAAGAATCTGGAAGTCATGTCCTGGAAGTAACCTGAAGGAACGAACAGTATTAGCAGTCATAACATATTGGCAGTTACAACATAAAAGGATGGAAGCTAAATTCAAGAAGTACTGTGCCTGACATGTAATGGGCACTCAGCAAACATTTATTGACAATAGGAAGAGAAATTGGATGATATGTGGCTATTACCAGTGATTTCATGTGGCAAAATCTAGTAAATGTTTAGTTCTCATCTTCCTTGACCTTGTAAACAGGGTTTGGAGCTTTTCATCACTCTCTCTTTCTCAAAACTCTTTGATCCTTGGCTTCTTGGACATCAGAAGCTTCTAGTTGCCCCCCATCCTGGTAGCCGCTGCTTGGTCTCCTTTGCAGAATCCCCCTCTTCCTAATATCTAAATACTCTAGTGCCCTAGAGCTCAGTCTTTGGGTCCCTTCTTGTTTACTTGAATCTCTCAGTCATATCTGCTGTTTTACTATTGAGTGATTTCCTTTTATTGATTTATACATTCTCTTTTATATGGAGAGTAGTAACCCTCAGTCTATCCTACATTGCCGATAATGTTCCTCATTTGTTATTAGATTTTTACTTTATAGTTTTTAATATACTACGTATTTACTATATTTATAGTTTTTCATAGACAATGTACATTTTTATATAATCATATGTCATTTATCTTTTTTTTATTATACTTTAAGTTCTAGGGTACATGTGCACAATGTGCAGGCTTGTTACATATGTATACATGTGCCATGTTGGTGTGCTGCACCCGTTAACTCGTCATTTACATTAGGTATATCTCCTAATGCTATCCCTCCCCCCTCCCCCAACCCCACGACAGGCCCCAGTGTGTGATGTTCCTCGCCTTGTGTCCAAGTGTTCTCATTGTTCAATTCCCACCTATGAGTGAGAGCATGCAGTGTTTGGTTTTTTGTCCTTGCAATAGTTTGCTGAGAATGATGGTTTCCAGCTTCATCCATGTCCCTACAAAGGACATAAACTCATCCTTTTCTATGGCTGCATAGTATTCAGTGGTGTATATGCGCCACATTTTCTTAATCCAGTCTATCATTGATGAACATTTGGGTTGGTTCCAAGTCTTTGTTATTGTGAATAGTGCCGCAATAAATGTACGTGTGTCTTAATAGCAGCATGATTTATAATCCTTTGGGTATATAGCCAGTAATGGGATGGCTGGGTCAAATGGTATTTCTAGTTCTAGATCCTGGAGGAATTGCCACACTGTCTTCCACAATGGTTGAACTAGTTTACTGTCCCACCAACAGTGTAAAAGTGTTCCTATTTCTCCACATCCTCTCCAGCACCTGTTGTTTCCTGACTTTTTAATGATTGCCATTCTAACTGGTATGAGATGGTATCTCATTGTGGTTTTGATTTGCGTTTCTCTGATGGCCAGTGAATGATGAACATTTTTTTGTGTGCCTGTTGGCTGCATAAATGTCTTCTTTTAAGAAGTGTCTGTTCATATCCTTTGCTCACTTTTTGATGGGGTTGTTTTTTTCTTGTAAATTTGTGTTCTTTGTAGATTCTGGATATTAGCCCTTTGTCAGATGAGTAGCTTGCAGAAATTTTCTCCCATTCTGTAGGCTGCCTGTTCACTCTGATGGTAGTTTCTTTTGCTGTGCAGAAGCTCTTTAGTTTAATTAGATCCCATTTGTCAATTTTGGCTTTTGTTGCCATTGCTTTTGGTGTTTTAGACATGAAATCCTTGCCCATGCCTATGTCCTGAACGGTATTGCCTAGGTTTTCCTCTAGGGCTTTTATGGCTTTAGGTCTAACATTTAAGTCTTTAATCCATCTTGAATTAATTTTTGTGTAAGGTGTAAGGAAGGGATCCAGTTTCGGCTTTCTGCATATGGCTAGCCAGTTTTCCCAGCACTATTTATTAAATAGGGAATCCTTTCCCCATTTCTTGTTTTTGTCAGGTTTGTCAAAGATCAGATGGTTATAGATGTGTGGTATTATTTCTGAGGGCTCTGTTCTGTTCCATTGGTCTATATCCCTGTTTTTGTAGCAGTACCATGCTGTTTTGGTTACTATAGCCTTGTAGTATAGTTTGAAGTCAGGTAGCGTGATGCCTCCAGCTTTGTTCTTTTGGCTTAGGATTGTCTTGGCAATGAGGGCTCTTTTTTGGTTCCATATGAACTTTAAAGTAGTTTTTTCCAATTCTGTGAAGAAAAGTCATTGGTAGCTTGATGGGGATGGCATTGAATCTATAAATTACCTGGGCAGTATGGCCATGTTCATGATATCGATTCTTCCTATCCATGAGCATAGAATGTTCTTCCATTTGTTTGTGTCCTCTTTTATTTCATTGAGCAGTGGTTTGTAGTTCTCCTTGAAGAGGTCCTTCACATCCGTTGTAAGTTGGATTCCTTGGTATTTTATTCTCTTTGAAGCAATTGTGAATGGGAATTCTCTCATGATTTGGCTCTCTGTTTGTCTGTTATTGGTGTATAAGAATACTTTTGATTTTTGCACATTGATTTTGTATCCTGAGACTTTGCTGAAGTTGCTTATCAGCTTAAGGAGATTTTGGGCTGAGACGATGGGGTTTTCTAAATATACAATCATATCATCTGCAAACAGGGACAATTTGACTTCCTCTTTTCCTAATTGAATACCCTTTATTTCTTTCTCCTGCCTGATTGTCCTGGCCAGAACTTCCAACACTATGTTGAATAGGAGTGGTGAGAGAGGGCATCCCTGTCTTGTGCCAGTTTTCAAAGGGAATGCTTTCAGTTTTTGCCCATTCAGTATGATATTGGCTGTGGGTTTGGCATAAATAGCTCTTATTATTTTGAGATACGTCCCATGAATACTGAATTTATTGAGAGTTTTTAGCATGAAGGGCTGTTAAATTTTGTCAAAGGCCTTCTCTGCATCTATTCAGATAATCATGTGGTTTTTGTCTTTGGTTCTGTTTATGTGATGGATTATGTTTGTTGATTTGCATATATTGAACCAGCCTTGCATCCCAGGGATGAATCCCACTTTATCATGGTGAATAAGCTTTTTGATGTGCTGCTGGATTCGATTTGCCAGTATTTTATTGAGGATTTTTGCATCGATGTTCATTGGTGATATTGGGCTAAAATTCTGTTTTTTGGTATCAGGATGATGCTGGCCTTTTAAAATGAGTTAGGGAGGATTCCCTCTTCTTCTATTGATTGGAATAGTTTCAGAAGGAATGGTACCAGCTCCTCTTTGTACCTCTGGTAGAATTCAGCTGTGAATCCGTCTGGTCCTGGACTTTTTTTGGTTGGTAGGCTATTACTCTTTTTTTTTTTTTTCTTTTTTTGAGACTTTTTGAGTCTCCCTCTGTTGCCCAGGCAAGAGTGAAGTGGTTCGATCTTGGCTCACTGAAACCTCTGCCTCCTGAGTTCAAGCGATTCTCGTACCTCAGCCTCCTGAGTAGGTGGGGCTACAGGCAAACACCACCATGCCTGGCTAATTTTTATATTTTTAGTAGAGGTGGGGTTCCGCTATGTTGGCCAGGCTGGTCTCAAACTCTGGATCTCAAGTGATCAGCCCGCCTCAGCCTCCCTAATTGCTGGGATTACAGGTGTGATTTACTGTGCCTGACCTCATTCCTTTTTTTTTTTTTTTTTTTAAGGCTTTTCAAATTAGTGTGGCACTTTGGGGATTTGTCAGTATGTGAAGTGGCTATGCTTAATATATGTGCATGTATGTTAAAGCCACTTTCCTTTGTATAGCAGGACCTTGTTGCTTATCTGTCATTTTTGTCCATGCTCTTTGGGTTATGTAGCTATATGGTGAAGGGTCAAGTTGTTCCAATTTAGTCTTGCCAAATTATCCTCGTTATTATAATAATCATCTATTATTATGTAACAAAGTACTCCAAAATTTACTGTTTTAAAGCACCAATAATCATTTATTATCTTTCATGGTTTCTGTGAATTCAGGAATTCCGAAGTGGCTTGGCTGGGCAGTTCTGGGTTAGGGTCTCTCACCAGGTTGTAGTCACATCTAGGCTAGGGCTGCAGTCATCTGAAGGCCGGAGGATATATTTCTAAGCTGGCAGTTGGTGTTAGCGAATTGGTCCTTCTCCATGTGGATCTCTTTACAGAGCTGTTTGAGTGTCCTCATGATGTGGTGCTTGGCTTTCCCCAGAGCAAGTAATCCAAGAGACCAAGGCAGAAACTCCAGTGTCTTTTATGACAGCCTCAAAGTTCCACATCTTCATTTCCACCTAATTCTATTGGCTGCATAAGAGACTAGCCAGTCTTCAGTGTGTGTGCTGGGGCTGAGGCTGCTACATAGCTGTGACTACCAGCGGGTGCAGTCTCTGGGGACCACTACCGAGGCTGGGTACCACAGTAACCAGAGAGCAGTTTTTATTTGAGAAGTTTTCTTGGGTTTGATATGTACTTTTAAACTGAGAATACGGGAATGCCAACCAATAAATACTGGATTTATACAAAGCACAGTTAACTTTACATTCTGTTAAGCAGAAAGAAAATGGATGAGTTTTTGCAGACTGTTTGCTCGAGTAAGGCCCTCAGGGCAGAGGACACCTGAGATTGCCCTGATGCAGTTCCTTCTGGTACACTTTTTGGTACTAATATTAATATTTCTTGATTTTCCGCATCCTCCATCTGTCTCTGAATCCAAATATTTTGAAGAAAACAAATAAGAGGGAGGCAAGAGGCCGGGCGTGGTGGCTCAAGCCTGTAATCCCAGCACTTTGGGAGGCCGAGACGGGCAGATCACAAGGTCAGGAGATCAAGACCATCCTGGCTAACACGGTGAAACCCTGTCTCTACTAAAAAATACAAAAATCTAGCCGGGTGAGGTGGCGGGCACCTGTAGTCCCAGCTACTTGGGAGGCTGAGGCAGGAGAATGGCGTAAACCTGGGAGGCGGAGCTTGCAGTGAGCTGAGATCCAGCCAGTGCACTCCAGCCTGGGTGACAGAGCGAGACTGCGGCAGAAAAAAAAAAAAAAAAAAAAAAAAAAGGAGGCAAGAAAATGTTTAAGACAGAGTAGAAATAGCTGCTAATAACAGCAATAACTACTTTATTTCTTGAGTTCTTGCTATGTGCCAGATATGTCTCAGACCTTTTGCGTAAGTGATATCTTATTTAGCTCTTCCACTGACCCCATTTTAACTATGACAAAACTGATGCTCAGAGTAATTTATTCAAGGTCATGTAGTGAATGATTGGGCTGAGATTTGAACCCAGGTCTGTCTGTTTCTAAAGGCTGTGGTTAATCTGCTGCCTCTCACTGTATTCCATTGTTATAAACACACAAACGCAATGTTTGGGTGTCAGCAAGTTGAAAAGCGGTAGAGTTGTGTATTATCTGGAAGGATCTGTCAAAGGTAAAAAATGCAGGAAACTGTAATCCCAGATACAAAAATACTCTGAAACTGAAAAGTGCTTTATAAATGTAAAGTGGCAGTGTTATTAATATTATTCAGCTCAGAGAAGTAAGAAAATGAATCATGTATAATTCCTCTATTTCTTTTCATTCAGATTATCGCGGAACACCTGCCCATTAATCTTGACCCTGTTAAAACAATAACTGCCTATCCAAGTAACACATTGGAGTTAATGTGTAATTAAAGAAAATTATTATCACTTGGCTATGAAATGGGAATAGCAATATTTCAAGTTAATATGTATTTTAGACCAATAAATGTTTTAGTTTAAAAAAACTCTGCTAAAATGTACAATTTAGGAAGATATCAAACCATCAGTTTAAAGCATAAGAAGCTTTATGTCTGTAAAACTATTTTGTTGTAATGTCAATATGATATCATATTTGTCTTCCACACGAAGACATTGTCTTTCTGACAACCACTGTTTAAGAAAATAGGCCTTGGGAATGGGGAAAGTACATTTCTCTTGGATTTTCCTGTCTGTTGACATGTACCTTGGTGGCGTGAACACATTAACGATGAACTCAGTTGACGGTCTTGAGGGTGAGGGATGATATGTAGCCTTCATTACATTGCCTTGGCGCTGGGCCCGTAGGCACCAGCAGCAAGAGCTTTGATTTCATTTTAAAGGAGTTAGAAGAATGTGAAGAAGGTCATGGCCATCAATCTGTTATCACTCTGCTAGATAGGATCTCTTTAAGGAGGAGTGTGAAACATATTTTAAAAGCTCCAATGAAGGCCCCCAAATGGCGATGTTCATCCTACCACTTCCTAATGAAAGTGTGCAATCTCTGAAACAGAGCTCACAAGCACTGCACAACAACAAATTGTCTAAGGAAATGCTTTCATTTTAAATGTTCCCAGCTAGAGCCAGCATATATAGACAGTAGTTATAGTGGGGCATATGGATGAAAGCAAAAAAAATATCTTGCAGTCCAGTTAGCTTTATTAAATGCACATTATTGTGAGTGGGTCAGTAGTCATCCTACTGCAGAGAAAAGGAATGGAGACTGAAGTTAAATGTTCTGCTTAAGGCTGCTTATTGATTGGAAGGCAGGGTATATAGTCTTGGGGAGCCCTGAGCTCCCAGAATGCACCTCTGCTGTCACAAGCTATAGCCATGAGGTCTCTGAATATCATGTCCTTTGTTTTATTTCTTTTGTTTCATTTTTAAGGATATTTTAGAAAACAAATGTATAGTACTTAGAATTTTGAGTTCTCCAACATAGGATTTAGTTTTGTGAAATGTCATCTAACTTTTAGGGACATGCATATATATTTTTACATAAATAAAATTCTGATGCATGTCCAAATATCTGTCCTACTCATCATTGTTAGTATAGACATTTTTTGCTACTATGCTACAAAGCCTTTTTTTTTTTTTTTTTTTTGAGACTGGGTCTTGCTCTGTCACACAAGCTGAAGTGGGTGGTGATGTGATCTCGGCTCCTTGCAACCTCTACCTCCTGAGATCAGGTGTTCCTCCTGCCTCAGCTTCCCAAGTAACTGGGACTACGGGTGCGTGCCACCATACCTGGGTAATTTTTGTATTTTTAGTAGAGTCAGGGTTTCACCATGTTAGCCAGGCTGGTCTCAAACACCTAACCTCAAGTGATCCACCTGCTTCAGCCTCCCAAAGTGCTGCAATTACAGGTATGAGCCACCCCGCCCATCAAAGTCTTAATAATATTTCAAGATGGCATCATAGTCCATTAAGTTGATATGTCATAATTAAACAATTCCCATCCTGTTGGACATATAGTTTGTTTCTAAAATTTCCTCTGCTGTAGATGACATGATACTAGTTTTCTTCATGAAGATAGCTTTTTTATTTCCTAAGGTATTGTTTTCTGAAGCTAAATTTTTTCAAGAGTGGATTTAGAGGGTCCAAGTTCACTTTTGTTGTTTATGCAATTATCTTCATGGGTTTGCTTCCCTGAGAGATGGTGAGTGCTTTTTCTACTTTTTTATGTGGTTAATTTTCAAAACTCTAATCTGGATTCAGGAGTTCACATAGTGCTGATTTGACTGACCAAATCTGATGACTGTAGCAGTCCCAGCAGAACACAGAATTCACCCCATTGGTTCAAATGAAGAGGACGTCCTGAAGGGCTATACTCACAGAAGTGTGTGCAGGGTTAAAGAGCAAACAAGGGACTCCAACAGCGGAAAGTCACGTCCAGCTCTGGGCTGAAGGGATGAGAGAGGGGTATAGTGTTTCCTGAGGGCTTGTGGCCAGCCCTGGGCTGAAGGGGTGGTGGAAGGAAGTAATGTTGCATGAACACTTAGAGCTGCAGCCACGGAGAAGTAGGACCTGCTGGCGCCGGGGCTGTAGGAGGACAGAGCTTTCACCAGAGATGCTGCAGTGAAGCACCTGAGCAGTGGGAGAGAATTTGAGGCCAACCTCCCATTCCTCTCTCCCTCCAGTCTCATGCTAGTGCCTCCCACTGGCAGGACCCAACCAAAAGTCACCTGGCACGGGACCCTGGGTGGTGCTGCCTTCAGGAGTCACCCTCCTGGAACACAGAGCAGGGCCAATAATGGATTCAGTGCTGGTGGAGGTGAAGGGGCAAATGGAAAAACCCCCAACGAGAAAGAAACAGACCAAAACAAACTATCACCATAATTGTGGAGGTTTGTTTCAGTAGCAGCACTGGGGACCCATTTAGTGGAATCTCAAGCATGGTTTGTGTTTCACACCTCTGACCAAGTAGCCCAGAAAGGCCTTTGCCAGTGACCCATTTATCATGAAAACTGCGTCACAGTGGGAGAGCTGGGGGCTCCCGAAAAAGCACTCAGCACTGCCAAGTTCGTGTCACAAGTCTGTGGATGCCGTGCTGGTTCTGTGGCCATGTTTCTAGTCATCTTGCCCCTTAGCTCTCAGATTTCTATTTCTTTAGAGAGAAGGTCTCTGGTGCCCCTGTCTTAGCTCCAGAACTCCAGTCGGTTTTGAGTGAAAGAGCCTTTATTTCTTTTTTCTTTTTGAAAAACGTCTATTATTTTTTCTTCTTTACTTTTTTGAGACGAGTCTCGCCTGTCGTGCTTCAGGCTGAGTGCAGGGCTGATCTCAGCTCACTGTAAGCTCCGCCCTGGTTCCCGCTACGCATTCTCCTGCCTCAGCCTCCCTCCCGAAGCTGACCTTCATAGGCGCCTTCTCCTCTTCACACCTCGCCCGCTAGTTTTTAGAGACGTAGGTTTCACCTCAGGAAAGACAGGAATTTAACCCCTGCATCTTTCTCGATCTGCTGACCTCGTGATCCGCGCGTCTCGGCCTCCCGAAGTGCTGGGATTACAGGCTTGAGCCACCGCGCCCGGCCTTTTTTTTAATACTTTAAGTTCTAGGGTACATGTGAACAACGTGGAGGTTTGTTATATATGTATACATGTGCCATGTTGGTGTGCTGCGCCCATTAACTCGTCATTTACATTAGGTCTATCTCCTAATGCTATCCCTCCCCCCACCAACCCTCCCACAGGCCCTGGTGTGTGATGTTCCCCACCCTGTGTCCAAGTGTTCTCATTGTTCAACTCCCACCTATGAGTGAGAGCACGTTTCTCATTTCAGTACATACTCAGGGCAGCTTGTCTGTGTAACCACGTCACCAGGCAGCATTCCACAGGGCAGTTGCTCACTTTGGGGGCTGAGGGCCTCTGAACATTTATGGACTTCGGGGATTTGTGAGTCCTCTATACACATTTTCACATGTCGCTTTTATTTGGATGGCAACAAGAATTTAAGATAGGCATTTTCTGGATCATTTGGAGGACTACCTTATAGCTGAGTACTGTGACATGGTTTCAGTGCCTGCACCTATGTTAGGTTTGTGTTCAAATTAGTGTCAAGCAGGACCACTTTCAGTGTGGAGTGTTCTTAAGAAAAAATCATGGTACATTTAATTTGATCCCAAAGCACTGTTTACATTCAGAGAGCAAATGCCCATACAGCAGGCTGATGAAGAAAGGTTTCACAGTAGTTCCAGAAGGGAAGGTGGCAGGAGATTTCAGTCATCACATGGAACAGGAAGTAAATGCTTGCTGAGCTCCGGAGAATCCGTGCCACAGTGATCAGTACTGTACAGCTCCTCATTTGGGCAGCAGTGTGGTTTCAGCAGAACATCATCCAGCATGTTAAATTAATGCTTTTAACTTGAATGCTATTGGCTTTATGGTTTGGGTTGTCTTTATTTATGCATGTTCTGTGGTGTGGGTAGATGAAGGGTAGTATGTCTAAGGATTTTGGACCTGAGTTTATGTTGGTTGTTTTCTAAGTAACACCCTAATAATGATAATTAGAGTTAACATTATGAGACTTCAAGAGAAGATCTTTAAAAAAAGATATGTACATGACTAAAGGTGGACAATTACTATGTGGAGGAAAGGGCATTAAACTGGTAATCTTGGCCTTTATGTCCTCCTCGTGAGAAAAGGGAAGAAAAGAGAAGGGAGGGAGGAAGAAAAGAACTATTTAAAAATGCTGTACATACCTGTAATCCCAGCACTTTGGGAGGCTGAGGCAGGCAGATCACAAGGTCAAGAGATCGAGAACATCCTGGCCAACATGGTGAAACCCTGTCTCTACTAAAAATACAAAAATTAACTGGGCGTGGTGGCACGCACTCCCAGCTACTCATTCTGGAGGCTGAGGCAGGAGAATTGCTTGAACCCGGGAGGCAGAGGTTGCAGTGAGCTGAGATTGCGCCACTGCACTCCAGCCTGGCTGACAGAGACAGACCACATCTCTAAATAAATAAATAAATAAATAAATAAATAAATAAATAAATAAATAATAAATGCTGTAAAAAACCACAATTCTTCACCCCAAGAATTCATGAAGTTTTGGATGATTTAGTAGCACATATTTAGGAAATGTAATACTCACCTGATGTTATCCAAGAAGGCACCACGGGCTCCTTTGCTGTATGCTTTTCTAGTTAAGGACCCACTCCTATGGAATCCAAGGGCCATTCTTCCTGTTTTTACCATAACCAAACAGCATACTGAACTCTCATAAATATTTACTCACTAATTTTTCTGAAGTACTAATTCCCTTTGTTGAAAATATTAAAGAATGTCTTGTCCTTTTAATTCCTCACTGCACTAACCCCTCCAAGAATATGGCTTATGAATACAACATTTCTTGGAGGATGCCAATATATAGTCCTTTTGGGGGCTGAGACCAGCTACCTTGTAATTATCAATGACAGTTTTTCCGCTGGGCAGAGAACATTGTCTCCTCTTTGCATATAGCAGATAATTGTTATCAATGCTCAGGGCAATTATGTGCATGTGGGAAACCCAGGTAATGGTGTGTTTGGTGGTAAGTGCATGGTCTGTTTTTTTGGCAGGGGTTCTGAAACCCATGATGTTAAGTGTGCATGTTGGAGTAGCTCAGCATTCTTAACTAGGGTTGTCCTTAGCAACCCACAAGCATAGCATCACTTCTAACAGTTCTGAAATTGCATTAGCCGGGCAACTATTAGCTGTTATTGCCACTTCACTAATTCCTCTAATGGAGTTCATCAGAAATAGAGCCCCATGAAAATATTAGATAGTTCATAAATAATTTGGAAGTGGCACTTAAATGTGTTACACATTTTCTCCCCGGCCAACTGACCTTTCTACTTGCTTGCTTTAGGATTACATAAAAAGGAGCCTGAATTCCACAAGTTAGGGTTCCAATTGCAGTGTTGCTCTTCCCCAACTCTTTTCCCACCTCCTGCTCCCTGTACCAGCCCCACTGTCCAACTTGTCAGGGAACATGATGAAGAAGTGGCCACAAGAAGCTTCTGTAGGTCATTTTCTTAGAGCCCAACCTTTAGGTAGACCCAGGCTCAGCAACCAGGTTACAAAGAAGCCTTTGAAGGATGGTCTTTCTGTGATTTATTATTTTCTAAGAAGAAAGTTCATGTAGGTCGATGTGGTCAGACTGTGTCTAGCAGAAAAATTCCAGGAGGAAATTGGGTTCTCCCAGTGAAACAGAAACTTCGTGTTGCCTCATTTCCGCCATCCTAATCCTCTGGATTGGTAAAACCCAGGAACTCAAACACATCTTACCTCCCAGTCAGTGCTGTAACTTCACAAATCACTAATATCCAAGCCTGTTTGCCAAAGTCAAACAACACCTAGCCCGGACAAAGCCCTTCACAAACAAAGCCACACCTGCCCTGCAAGTTAGGATAAGTAGATTACTCTCTAGACACAGCTGAAAGTTTAAGCTGCCAAAACACTCTTCCCTCCTCCTGGAGGATTTTCTTTGCTCTAAGCCCCTCTTCCACCCAGGGAAGCCACCCTGCCTCCAGGGGCCATGGGATTCCTCTGGAGAGTTTAATTCTGTCTGGAAACCAGTCAACCTCTTCCCCATCACAAGTGTGGAGGGCAGGCTTGGCTGGGATGGATTAGGTTAGGAGGGAAAGTGGTGAGGAAGTCCTGGCTGGAGGTCTTGGCAGATTAGGGCTGTGATACCACTTTCTCCCACTGTGAATAAGGTTGCTATCCTAACCCCATTTCCAAACAACTCAGACATCTTAGAGTACTTTAACTCCAATCACTCTCTCTTGAATTATATGCTATTGTTGTCCGATATTTTAGTTCTGACTTCTTTTACCACCACAGTGTAGATATCTTTTGTTTTACAGAGACAGTTTAAAAATACTCATTTAAAATTACCTACCTATATACCAACTTTTCTGCTCCTTGACATTCCTTACCTCCTCCTTGCTAAAGTAAGGTCTTTAGAAATTCTTGTGAAGTTTTGTTGATAGTAAACTCTCTCTGTTTTTGTTTATCAGAAAATATATTTCTCATTCTTAAAAAATTTATTCATTGGGTATTCTAGTTAAGACTTATTTTCTCCTACCACTTTGAAGATAACTACTGTCAGTTTATAGGTAAATAAGTACAACTGACCCTTGAACTTGAGAAGAGATGCTTAAACTCTTCATAATTAAACAAATGCAAGTGAAAATGAAAAGAAGATAACTACTATCTTCTGACTTCAGTTGTGGCTGTTGAGAAATTAACTGTCAGTCTAATTGCTGACCTCTTTCTGGCTGCCTTCATAATATTGTGGTTGCTTTTGGTATTCTGTAGTATCATTTCAATGTCTCTAGATGTGGAATATAGCTGACTCTTGGACAATGGTGGGGTTAGGGGTGCTGACCTCTCTGCATGGTTGAAAATCCATGTATAATTTCTGACTCACCTAAAACTTAACTGCTTAATAGCCTACTGTTGGCCAGAAGCCTTACCAATAAAATAAACAATCAATCCATACTTATTTTGTATATGTATTATATGTTGTATTCTTACAATAAAGTAAGCCAGAGAAAAGAAAAAGCTATTACGAAAATCATAAGGAAGAAAAAATATATTTACCATTGATTAAGTGAAATATACAGATAAAGGTCCTCATCCTTATCTTTACATTGAATCAGCTGAGGAGGAGAAGAAAGAGGAGGGGTCAGTCTTACATCTCAAGGGTGGCAGAGGCAGAAGAAAATCCATGTATAAGTGCATCCACACAGTTCAAACCTGTGTCGTTCAAGGGTCAACTGTACTTTTGATTTCTTCTGCTTGGGATATAGTGTGTTTCTGCATCCTTGGATTGGTGTCTTTCACCAGTTCTAGAAAAACCCTGGCCATTGTGTCACAAAATTGCCTCTCCTCCATTCTCTATTCTCTCCTTCTAGGACGTCCATTAGGCTTGTGTTCAACCTTCTTCTGTGCTTCATGCCTCTTAATAGCCTTTTAATAATTCCCATCTCTTTATCTTTCTCTCTGTACTGCATTCTGGTTATTTTTTTTCATAAGCCTTGTCAGGTCAGTAATTCTCTATTCAGCTATATAAATCTGTGGTTTAGTCCGTCCATTGAGTTTTCAGTTTTAATGATTTTATACTGTTGTTGTTTTGTAATTCTCTTTGGCTAGTTTGCAGATCTTTCTGGTTATTTTCTTAAAGTCTCTTTTTGTTTGTTCATTTTAATATTTCATATTTTATTATATGAAATATTTTTATATAGTAATATTATTTGTCTGAGAATACTAGTTATTTGGTAATTGAGGGTGTAATTCTGTTGTTTATCATTTATGCCAACTCTCATTTTCATTGTTTTGTTTTCTTGTGTTTTGAGAAATTATTTGTGTGAGCTTATATTTGGTACAATTTAGTAATATTGAGGGCTCAAACTGAGAACTTTCCTCCAGAGAAGATTTAAATTTCTTGTGTCCTGGAATTTGGGATCAGGACTGATCTGGGACTGCGTTCGTAACCTTTAAGGATCTTGACTTATTGCCCAAGTCTCAGGTTCAGCTGCCCCACCATGCGAGGGTCCCATTGCTCAGTCTCCGGTTCCAGAGGTCTTAGCAGCACCTGCTCCCAGGGCAACCCTGACTTAGTGTATGCTTGCCACTTACTATTTTGATTTTATATTTCCTTCCTTTCCTCCCGTCTTCCTTGTATGTATGTATGTATGTATGTGTATATCTATGTACTTTCTTGGGACATTGTCTTTAATTTTTTGGTGGTCATAAATGTATTATAAGATTGTTATAATTACCCAGGATCCCATTATATTGTATCAGGAAGACCTTGCAGAATATGTGCTAGAAGCAGAAAAATGGATCTCTTATAGAATACCCCCAGTTCCTTGTCTCCTTTCAGTTACAGCTAACTTGGGCCTAAGTGTCAAATGAGACCTGGAAGTACTCTACTCTTGGTTTGTGGGGTACAATGGTGCCCTAATACCCAGCACCATTTCACATTCTACCTAATGATCTTCTTTGTTGGACTGATCACCTTGAGGTCATTGGCCAGAGGTATGTCTTCAAAATATAGTACTGCATAGGTAAATGATGATTTTTTTTAAAAAAAGAAACAAATTGGGCCCCATATTTGGGTATTCAACTCCTTTACAAGATATATTTTCAGCTAACATATATTACTTACATGATTTCTTAAAAGGAAAAATATAACCTATTGCTTCTAAAATCTTTTTGTTTTTTTTCTTCTTGGATATGATGTTGCCATCATTTGCTTCTTGAAAATCAAGCTTGAGTTTAATATTTCCTTTTGTACCTAGTCATATCTATCATGTAATAAACTTTACTGGAATTGAATTGCATTTTCTAGATGGTTTGACAGAGACCTGGATATGGCATTTAGGGATGTTCCATCAAATAGCATTTTAAATCTCCTGACAGGCCAGTCTTTAATTAGTAGAGCAGATTATTTGGTTCAAATTATAGATCCAAATCATGGGCTTTAAGGATACTTTATGAAAACTGCTTCCTTGCCCTAGTTCTAATCATTGGCACTGCATCTTTTCCACATTATTGTTGAGCAGTTACCGTAATTCGATGAGAGAGTCTCACAGGATGGAAGGTGGAGATAGAACTGGGTTTTATTTGGTGTTAATCAAGGCAGTCTTTATAGTGTTTTTGTCTCACCTGGATAGAGACTATTGAAAGAAATGTGTAAGGCATTAAGCATTTCGCAATGAATAGTGGTAACAGGTCCTTTGAATGTGAACGTTTCCTGAATTTTATCTCTCAAAAAATAAACTTAACAAAACAAGTCAAAATTTCTTAGGGAAATTACAGAGCTTTTGTATCAACAAAATAGCAACAGGATGCGTTGTAGAAGGTTATGTATCTGTTCATTGCTCAGATGCATAAGAAATACCAGTAAAGAACATATCACCTGCTTTTTCTTTGCTTTTGAGAGACTGCTCTAGTTTTTATCTTGCCTAGTGTTCCGATCCCCTTGGTTGTAACCGTAAGAATATCTGATGAGAATTATGTAGGCCATCTGCTCTAACTTCACAAATGAGAGAAAAGGAGACTTTATCTGGGGAACCTCATCTCTTTTCTGATGAAAAATGATGAGTAATCCGTGGTTGCTTGAAATGTAATGCTGAGTGGGTGAATAGCAAAGGGCATGTGAGATATGGGGGGTCGATTGCATGCTTTTTAAAACTCAGCATATATGGCACATCCTTTAAACACAAAAAGGTCCTCTGCTGGTTATCTGCCAGGGATATGCAAGGTAAGAATGACCAAAATCCATATGTTTAGGACGGTTCTTGAAAAAGTCATCTCCTATAGACTTTTAAGATGCTAATAAAGCAAATAAATGTAAGAGCTCTAGCGGGTAAAGTTGCTTAGGGTATAAATGATTTCAACAAGCTTGGGAATGTACAAAATATAGGAAGCAGGATGTTTCTTGAGAGTGTGGCACAAAACACTTTGGACAAGTGCCAGGCCTGGCTACCCTCTGCATATGTGTCCCAACCCATACTTCTTTAGGGAACCCCTCCTCAAACTCTCTATCTGAAAAATCTCGTCTTTGGGACGGATGCAGTGAACTCCTTCCTGCTGAAGTATAAGTGACTAATAAGCTTTGTGGGTTTCCTCCTCCTGGTTTATAGCTGGAGATAATCTTTAAGTCAATGGGATGCAGCCTCAGTTGTGTAATAGCCAAGGGTATCTCCTTGGAGGAAGTGGTGAGGAGTTCTAAGTGCTGTTTAGAGTTATAATGCTTTTCCTGTGGTGTATGCAGCATCCCCAGCTGCTGGTGCTATGATGAGGTAGGTGAGACTTATGGTGGACTTTATGCAGACTTCTTGATGGGGCTTTGTAGGCAGAGGAGAGAGCCTGTATAACTCATCTTTGTATTGTGCATTTCTAATTCAATGCCTGGTGCAAGATAGAAACTCTCTAAGTATTGGCTGTTGCATGGAGGTCAGCCTGGGACCTTCCTTCCCAGACACGGGGCCGTGGTGTCTGGGAAGGAAGAAACAGGAGGTATTCACACAGGTGCCTGGACTTCTGCTTCCTCTTCATCCCAGGTCCTCAACTTTGGTCCAGGAGCCTGGGTACTGCAGGCTTTGTGCTCCAATTAAGTGGGTACACCCCCCTCTTTCCTGTAGGCCCCTGAGAGGCCAACTGGACCACAACTCCAAATGGCAGCTTTTCTCCCTCCAACTCTTAAGTCTGATTTTCTGAGCCTTGGATTGGTCAGGACACAGAGGGAAGATTTGTTCCCCCGTGAGGCTGTTGCTGAGGACAGTTTGTGCCAATCACCTGATGTGTCCCCCAGCCTTTGCTCTCAAAATGGCAAATTTCCAGATGTATGACATTTTTATTATTCTAGGGGAAAAAATTCTTTAAATGCCTTTTGAAGGGGAGGAGAAGAGAAGTCACTAGTTTAATTTGGACAGAGTGGTTTGGCTTGGGTCCTATAGCCATATCATAATGAGTCTTTATTTAGGCACACATCCATGGAGTAATTAATCCAGGAGGGGCAGAAGCTGGTTATTTATCTTAGGTACCTGACAAGTTCTGTTTTATACCTGGTGGTAAAGTTGAAGATGCATGTTCAAAACCAAAAGCTTCTGCATATTACAGAGGGTATCAGGCCTTGTCCCACTAACTTACAACAGAGCTAGATTAAGTGATTTTCTGTGACTGGGGAAAGGAGTATTGACTGCATTCCCCTTCCTAATTCCTGCAGACACTGAAAATGTGTATCCACTCCATCTGTGTCCTGCCAAATATTTCTACCCAAGGACAAGAGGACAGTGTACAAAATCTGGGTCTTTCTTGTACCTGATTTGTGGTTAGGAAAGGTTATTGAGCCTCAGGACCTCTTTACAATGTGTCCCCAGCCTAAAACCCCCTACTTACTTAAAATCCCTTTATCCCAAATGTCTACAATATCAGTCATAATGATACCTTTTCATGTTCATTTGTTTAGATATGCCACACTTCTGCCTGCTGTTGGCAACCCTCCTGGACTAGGCTGCTCTTGTTAATCACATGGATGTTGTGAGTATTATGTTCACAAGTGGATGTAGAGAAGATACTTTTATTTAACCATAAATCCTCACCACATGACCTACTCATGCTTAGCAAAAATATATTAAACATTTGTGATCTGGAGTTTCATTAATCTCAGGGATTACACTGCTTGTTCATTGGTTAAATAATGTGGTTTCAGTATCTTCCCCTAATCATATTGACTTTTTATGAAAGAACTTTTGACACAAAGCTGTGTCTCAGAATGTTTTGACGTAAAGGTAGCTGCTGATCTTAATTTGCGATTGTGGATTCATTTCATCTTGTATGCTTTTATGTTATAGGTTTCTTAATGTTGCCAACATGAAAGTGCTTCAGATGGCTTTGAGTCCTAATCTTGTGGTTCTGTTCACTGAAGATAAGCTGCAATTTTTTGATTATTTTATTTTCCTATGGATCGCCAATAGGTCTAAATAACCTCCTTAGTTGTACTGGCAGGACTGAGTAAAAAGACAAAGGATAAGAAAGAGGGAAGGAAAGAAAGGAAAGAAAGAGAGAAAGAATGAGCAAATATGAGAAAGAAAAAGAAGAGGGAAAGAGGAAAGAGAGAATTGTCTTGGGAAGGTGATATAGGCCACTAATTACTTTAGAGCTGCAAGCCTTCTGCACAATAATTTATTTGTAAGTCCAGAGTTAGAAAGGGCCCATCTTCAGAATCCCAAAAGAAATATATATGTGGGCCTATATGGTTGGTTAGCACCACTTCTCTCCTCCCTAAGTTTAATGATCAAAGGATGAGAAAGTTGTCAGATCCCTTCCTGGATCTTAAGTCAGTCTCTTGTGTGACTGACTTGAAGAGTCACAATGAAAATTTCCTAACATAAAGCGAAGGACATCTGACCAGCAAAGTCTTTGGGAGCTAAAACAGAATGAGAGGCTAGAAAGAATTGATGATGAAAATACTTCTTTCAAAGAGAGAAACATCTCAGAAAAATCCACAGAACCACAGAATCTTAGACAGCACTCTCAGGTGATCATTTTAGTCTTGTCATTTGTGCTTTATTTATGGAGAAACTGAGACCGGGAGAGGGGAAGAGACATGCCAAAGTTAACCCAGTATGGAGCTGAGCAAAGCCATGCATCCTGGGTCCCTTTTTATACTGTCATACTCCCTTTTTTAAAAGAAACAATCATAGGCAAGTCAGGGCTGGTTGCATAGAATTAAATGAAATAGGGCAGACAGAATTTATTTCACTGCATGCTTAAAGAAGAGCCGTGCCTAGAATGAAGTTTATTTTTTTGAGGTGTTGAAAATGTAAATTTTCCAGGGCCATGCCAGATTGCCTGTGTGCAGCAAACAGAAGCAGCATTCTAGATGGAACCCAGGGAGCCTGGGACAGATTTACAAAGGGTTCATGTGGAAATGGACTCACCTTTCATGTACCATGATTTGGTTTCGGTTTGGGCAAAAGGAAAGGGACATAGAAAGGTACATAGGTTACTGACAAGTGGAACATGATTGCTTAGATCCTTTCTCCAGGAAAGGGGTTAGATGCAGCTCAATTTCTCAATCCCTGGCAACTCTAGTGGGTGTGGGGCCAAAGCCCCACATTCTGGCTCCCTCTCCTTTTCCACAGATGGAAGTGAAATGAACTCATTGGCAGCTACACACCGAGAAGGAGAAAGGCTTTGAAGCCTTTTTAGAGCTACTTAGCAAGGAGTCTTACTGCTGAAGACTGGGGACAACCTATTTCCATTTTACAGATGTGCAGTTTGTTAACTGTGCTTGGCCCTGCCCCATTAAATTAGCCTTCCACTCTTGGTAGCTTGTTGAATGAATTGCTAGGACTCTGCTTCATTGCTGCTTGGCAGGCAGTTTAGTAGAACACTTTGGTAGCAAGCACCAACACAGAATACTGAGACTTAGAATGTCTCAAAGTCTATCCAAAGCCCTCAGCTTCTGGGAACTGATGCTATTATTTATTTACTTATTTTAAAAATTTTTTCTATGGTGCATTTCATTGTAGCAACAGACCAAGAACAATTATGGATCAGGAACTGTAGCGCTTATTTAATCATATTTCAGAGTTTTGTTTTTACTAGGTTCTAGATCTCCAGTGAATTATGTGGCCCACAGCCTCTCATTTCTGTGTACCTCTGGGTTGCTTCCTCTTTAGCCAGACTTAAGATTTAAAGGGCCCACAGACTCATATTCAGGAAATTGAATGTCGTTGGCTAGCGCAATTCTAAACTGCAAAGTAATCTTGGGAAACTGGGGCTCTGTGGTCGGTTTAATGAGGTACTAAGACCCAGGAAAGGTACTAAGGCTCTGTGGTCAGTTTAATGAGGTACTAAGATCCAGGAAAGGTACTAAGACCCAGTGGTTATCAATAAAACACTATATTCATTAGTATAGTTTCATTGATAATTAGTGGGTCTTAGTACCTTTCCTTCCTCCCTGTCTTTTGACTTTAGGTGCTGGAAAGGGTGTAGGGTAGCCAGCGTAAATCTGCTTCACTTCAAGATCATAACTAGGCATTGCTATTGATTTCTCCTCCCTTTGGGAATATCTTAGAGAATAGTTTTGGGAACCAGGCAGAGTTGGGCATATTTCAAGAGTATCAGAACCACTAAGTCAAAATGCATTCACATGTCAGTCTGTAAGGTATAATCCTAGATGTATTACTGCAAGATTAGCAGAACTTCTTGGGGCACTTGCTTCAATTGGCTTTGACTTTTTGTAGAGTCCTTTCCTTTGCTAGAATCAGGGAGAAGAGAAGGTTAGAGAATGTTCTTTCTACCTTCATTCAGTGTGCTTCGGTGTCAGTACGGAGATGCACAGAGAGAATGTGTGTGAGCTAAAAGAGTGAAATAAAGAAAATCCATGTAGCAAATATGTATTGAATGCCTACTTGGTGCTAGATGCTGTAGATACAGTAGTGAATAAACCATGGTTCCTGTTCTCTGGGGATATGTTATATTGAGGGGAGAGGAAAGACCAGCAAGCAATATGTTTCTAGTGGTGGCAAGTGCTCTGCAAAAACAAATAAATGAAGGAAGGAAGGGAAGGAAGAAGGAAGGAAGAGTAAGCAAAGCAAGCCAGCAGGGAAGGGGGCTGGGGAATGCTTTAGGTATTATTTTATGAAGTGTGGTTCCGAGAAGGGAACATTGAGCAGAGACCTGAAGAAAGGAGAGAGAGAGAGCCCTGTGTACTTGAGCTGGAGAAGGATCGGGCAGAAGGCTTAATGGGATGGAGTTAGCTTCTCCCTGCACTCTTCTCTGCAGTCACATCTTACTACCTTGGCTGCTTCTGATTTACAAGTTGGCTATTCTCATTTTAACCGTAGTTTTATGAGGTGGCTGCTATTAAATGAGAATTATGCCTAGATTGTACTTTATTAAGGCAGTTGTTGTTGTTGTTAAGCACCAAATTCATTATATTTCAATTACATGGAATTCTGATTCTTTAGAAAGCCACAAAAAAGACTCTAGCCTACTAAACTCTTTATCGCTTCTAAGGTATCTGTACGCCTGGAAAACTATTCCTTGGGGGATGGGAATGCTTACATAAATGTAGAGTTGTTTTACTGCCCCTGCAATTCAGATCACTAGAGAATATTCATCTGAAATAAAAGTAGGTTTGCTTAGGATAGATTTGAATCAATGATATAACTTGAAGCTATGCCAACAACCCCATTCTCTCACAGTATATGATGTGGCAGAGGGAAAAGTTGGTATAAGAGGAGGCAGTGGAATGCAAGAGCTTTGCATTAGCCAAATTTGGAAGCAAGCCAAGATCCGTCCTGAGACCACGTAGTCAATGTGGGTTGTCAATCACTGTCTACCAGCCCAGGGCTACTTGATCAAGATCTTTGGAATTGGTGTGCTGGAATAAAGAGTAGCGAGGCATGCAAGGTTAAGAACATACTATATTCATAAAATAATATTTAAAAACCAAAGTTATTTTAGAATCATGGGAAATATTTACAGGAACCATCTTTGAAGATTACTTGTAGTGCCGGATGTAGTGGCTTATGCCTGGAATCCCAGCACTTTGGGAGGCTGAGGCAGGTGGATCACTTGAGGTCAGGAGTTCAAGACCAGCCTGGCCAATATGGTGAAACCCCATCTCTACTAAAAATACAAAAATTAGTCGGGTGTGGTGATGCACGCCTGTAATCCTAGCTACTTGGGAGGCTGAGGCAGGAGAATCACTTGAACCCGGGAGACGAAGGTTGTAGTGAACCAAGATTGCGTCACTGCTCTCCAGCCTGGGTGACAGAGCAAGACTCTGTCTCAAAAAAAAAAAAAAAAAAAAAAGATTACTTGTGGTTGTGTCTGATTTTCCCAGGGTCCCTTTGTAATGTCAATTGTCAACTTTTTTTTTTTTAAGTTTTGAGAATTCCTTTAGGTTAAAAGGCTATTGTTTAATGAGCTTTGTGTGCATATTTAAATATGTGTATGTATGAATAAAGAAATGGGTATTTTTGGCTGGGCACAGTAACTCACGCTTGTAATCCCAGCACTTTGGAAGGCCAAGGTGGGTGGATCACCTGAGGTCAGGAGTTCAAGACCAGCCTGGCCAACATGGTGAAACCCCATCTCTACTAAAAATACAAAAATTAGCTGGGGGTGGTGGCAGGTGCCTGTCATCCCAGCTACTCAGGAGGCTGAGACAGGAGAATCGCTTGAACCCAGGAGGTGGAGGCAACTGTGACCCAAGATCGTGCCACTGCACTCCAGCCTGGATAACAAAGTGAGACCCTGTCTCAAAAAACAAAAGTGCCGTTTTTTTCCAAACTATTTCTAGAGGCTTAAAACATTTTTAAAGAAAGAATTAAGAAACCTCATAAATCAAATGAGAGATAATTTACTAAGAACCAGAGCTGATATCTTATGTTACATTAAGGGGATATTTTCCTTGATTCTCCCTGCCATCCCTCCCCACCCCAGGCTGGGAGTCGTACCCTTTCTTTGTGTTCCCAGAGTATCCCATGAATGTCTAATCATAGTCATCGCTACCTGCTAATTCATATCTTTCCATGGCTTTCTGATGGGCTGACACTGTGTCCTTGAGCTTAAAATTACCAGCAGTTTGCATGGTGGCTGACAGGTAATAGGGGCTCCGTGTATGTTTATTGACTACGTAGAAGAATGAATGAGTTATTAAGATTTATATCTTATTCAGAACATTCTGGCAACCAAAGCAAAAAGAAAAATATATTAGTTCCACAGTTTCATATGCATATAAGTCTAAACAGAGCATTACTTCGGAAGTTGCATTTTTATCCCCTTGGTGCCAAGTGCCTGAAAGTATTTATCTGATGAAACAGTGAGTTTCATAGGAAACGTTATTTTCAATATTTCATAAGCTACCAGTGTCCTGGACTAAATGAAAGAATTACCGTGGCTTTTGGTAGAACCTGACAGCCAGAGGCCAACTCTAGCATCCAGAGATTCCGAGTCTTCATTAGCTTCTTAGCAGATTCACTGGTACAACGTCTCACTCGCAGATGGCAGTGGGTCACGAGGCATCTTATTGTATGCCACTGGATTTTATTTTCGTGATTGCAAGTATCTAATAGATATTCTGCTGAAAGATTTTTCTGTGCTGAAGCATTAAGTGAAGTGTGTGAATTAAGGAAAAACATCCAATAGAAAACAAATTGTGAGGGTGCTGCCGTCAGTTTAGAAGGGTATGGTTCCTCCAAATTCCGCAGAGGCGTTTGTCCTTGCTGATTTATAAGCTTTGTGAGAAAATAATTATTTTGTGAAAAAAAATGTGAATACTGGTGGAAGTAAGCTAATGAATATTGGCCTAGTTAAAAAATGTTTTTAGGCAGCTTATTCTGTGAAGAGGGAACAGTGCTAAGGAGTACAAAGATGTGGTTGCTGAAGGAAAGAAGATTGATTGATTTTTGCTGTGTATATATGGGCCAAGATAGAGAAAGAGGACAGAGAGGAAAATTAAAAATCCTTTGATCCAGCAACAATAATTCTTCATTTAAATGTTTTGGATGGATGCATTTCCTTTTAAGTTGGATAATAACTTAGTAAAGAAAGGCAGTGAGAAGTTGTGTTCTGAATGCCAAGGCAGTCTAAGGAGAGAGTGAAGGCAGCAGATATTTATTGAGCATCTGCTGTTTTCTAGGCATTGTGTAAAGGATTTTAGGTATTTTTTTTTTCTTTGAACTCTTATAGTAATCCTGTGAGTCAAAGAGGGGGAACTGGATGAGTGAGGTTAATTAAATTGTTAAGATCATGCAGTTAGTGTATATATCAAAGCCATGAGTGGATCCATTTAAGTGTGTTCCAAAGCTCAGGCTGCTATTATTTTATTTTTAAGATACTCCAGTGGTTTCCCATTTGCAAGTAAGGGACCCACAGGGGCTTCAGAGAGATTGCAGAGGGTTCATTTAAGGGCACATCTGGCTTATCTATGTTTAAGAAAATATGTATCTCTGAAATATATATATGTCTCTATTTCAAAAACATGTAGGCATTTCAAAATTTACCAATTAAAATTTTATTCAAAAACTTTTGTCTGGAATATAAATTCAACAAGAGCAGAGATTTTTGTATATTTTATGTGATATAACTCGTGCTTAGAACCACGCTCAGCATAACAGATGCTCAATAAATATTTGTGCATACAAGAGTGAAACAATCATTATAGTTCTTTAAATATGCCAGGGCTTATTTAATCAAATTTTCGTTAGTAGACATTTAGATTGTTTTCATTTTTTCTTTCATAAACGACACATCTGTACTATAAATAAATCCCTACACATATATCTTTGTAACTTACAAAGAAATAGTCTATTATTTCATTATAATAGATTACTGGAAGTAAACTTGCTGGGTCAAAGGAATACATATTTTAAATTTTAATACAATCTTTCTGGGGCAATTTGGTATGATGTACCAATGCCATTACCTCTAATACCATGTAAAATTATCTGTTTTCACGTCAACCCGGCTGACATTAGGAGTTAATCTTTTCACTCTTTATAAAGTATCATTAAATTCCAAAATTCAGAAGGCTAATTGCTTCCTCCAAGTTTCTATTTATCCTGCTTAGAAGCTAGAATAATGTCCTGTGGCTTCTTTCCTGCTGAGTTGAAAGAGTTTGTGTGATGACATTATTCATTGAAATTACTTTTTTAAAAAACACAAATTATGTTCTCTTTTCTACTCTCTGAACTCCTGTTTGAATATATGGATTCAGACTCTTGTCATTGATAAATATGAACCTAGGGAGGGAAAGGAAGTCTAGAATTAGTTGCGCATTATTAGCAGGTAGAATCTGACCACTTGATGAGAAACAGTTTATGTATTGCTGCACAGTAGTCCATGTGATTTCTTGTTCCAGGCCCAACAGTTTGAATGAGTGTGACTCCATAGTATATTCATGTTGGCTATTAAAGATGTAGAGAAGAAGCTACTGACTTTTATTTTTGCCACATAAGCAGGTGCAGATGTGGATGGGAAAATCCATGTGTGACCAACAGATCTTTCCATTAGCAGATAAAGAATAAGAGCACTGACCTTTTGCATGGGTTTTCAGCAGAGGAGATTTTCTTTTTTTAAGTAGACACAGGGTCTTGCTCTGTCACCCAGGCTGGAGGGTAGTGGTATGATTATAGCTCACTGTATCATTGAACTCCTGGGCTCAAGCGATCCTGTCACCTCAGGCTCCCAAGTGGCTAAGACTACAGGTATGTGTACCACACTCAGCTCATTTTCAATTTTTTTGTGGAGACGGAGCTTTGCTATATTACCTAGGCTAGTGTTGAACTCCTGAACTCCTGGCCTCAAGCAATCCTCCTATCATGGCCTCCCAAATTGCTGGTATTACATAGGTGTGAGCCACTGCACATGACCATCAACAGAGGACTTTAAGAACACACAGAAGCGTGTGTTCAACATTCTCCAAAACAATTTTGGCAGTGTTCTATTTTCTAAAGTAATGTTCTCTTCTGTCTTATGCACATGAAAACTACGTGAACTGGTATATTCCTCTTGCTGTTTACTAGGAAGTTCAGAACCAAATGTAAATCTTAATAACTCATTAATTCATTTATTCAATAAGGATACATGGAAACCCTATGACATGTAGCACCGTGAAGTGCTGGCAGTCCTGAACTCAAGGCCACAGTGTCAGCCTTCCAACAAGGTGGTTCAAGTTCCAACTCGGGAAGGAATGGTTTATTGCCTCCTGGAGCCCCTATGCTTTGGATGCTTGCCCTGGAAGGGGAGAGCATGGCTTTTCCCATGAAACATAACCCCGTTCTCCACTAAGCTTATTAGCACTAGAAAGGGGGCAGCTCATTTTCCTCTCAAGTGTAGTCAAAGGCTACTGTTGTCCAAGGGTGAAGGGCCCTTGGTGGCTTGATTAGCACACAGCCTGGCCTGTGCCCATTTTCAGATGGAGACCATCAGATAGAATCTGCCGCTTCATTAGGTTGACACTCTTCCTGCCCCCTCTTGTAATAATGTCACCAGAGCACTTAATAATTTTAGGTAAATGCTGTAAGCATACACTTCAGAGGCAACCCAGGGTCGGCGGTGACAGATGCTAGCAAGGCAAATCTTGTCTCATTCCCTGCACTGTTTAAAATATAACAAGCAAAGAGGTATCATAATGGGGGAATTTTAAGTATTACAGGAGCAGAACTTACAGCAACATAACTACTTTAAAAAAATCTCTTATTCAAATTTGCAGTGTTTCAAGATCAAGGGGGCCATGAAATAAATCAGATTTTTATTACAGACTTAAAGAAGATAACTTGTTTATCTTAGAGAAGAGAAGGCAGAGAGAGGCCCTGAAGTATTTGAAGATAGGTAATACGGATCATAGTTGTGAGCTCCTCTCCATTTCCCATGAAAATTGGAGACATATAAGTCTTACACTGGTTCAAGAAGAAATTAGGTTAGACTATAAGAAGAACTTCCTAGAGACTGGAAAAGCCCGTGGGTAGGAAGAATAGAAGACTCACCTCTTTTTAAAATTTCTTGCTTCCTTCCTTTTTCATTGTTGCGTGGGGGTGGATTTTATTTATTTATTTTTTTCTCTACTGGGACTGAATTCCAGAAGTAGTTTATTGGCCTGACACCAGGCTGTGTATAAATTCACAAATGTATTCACAAATGTATATAACCTGCTTCCAGAGGACCTTGTGCATGTGGGAGGGATTGGAAAGATTTGTTCTCTATTTCCTGGGTGATAGGCTGTGGTGGGAAAGGGCTGGGGACCCTGAGTGTTTGGCTTGTAGCCTACACCTACCACCATCTTTTCTCAGTCAGTGCTGGTGACGCCAAGGCAATGAGCGAGCTTGTGGCTCAGTGCTTTGCATGATGTGGGGCTCCCTTAAAGAACCAAAGTGTGGGGAGTTCCTTCAGGGCAGGGCTGCTGGGAAGTGGCAGGGCGAGAAGGCTTCCTTCTGTCCCAGTGATTCCCTCACATAGGTTAGCGCTAAGTGAGGTCCAGAGAAGGTAAATGGGAGAAGTCCCATAGAGAGTTGAACTTGTAGGAATCGGGGGTGTCTGTTCAGGGCATGGCAGCTGAGTCCTTGATCCTCGGGGAGTTAGCTAGATCTGACTCACATCTGCTGGACCATGAGAGCCAATGTCCCTCCCACACTCTTAGATTCAAATAATTTCTTTAAGCTCATCCTTGCATTTAGAATGCCAGTACTTGTAGCATTGTTGTTGTATTCCCCACACTGGCTGAAAGAAGATTTTTTCCTTCACTTTTATGATTGGGTGACCAAGGAAATAAATGCCTAGTGAATTTCCACAAAATCCAGCATCATGGTGTAAATTCTTCCTCTCCATCCTTGAATTTTCTTTCTCCAGAGAAAACTTTTTTCCATTTGTCCTATCTTTGATCGTTAGTTAGGCATAAAAGGAGAGAGGAAGCTGCAGTTTGCAAAAATAAACAAACACTTTAGAAGGGGTTTGGCCAAAACATAAAGAAAACAATGTTTAGATTTCCCATCTGCAAATTTTATGATAGAGACACATATTTGTTTGGTGCCTACTGGGTGCTATAGGTACTGACAGATAACAGTAAAAAAGTCCCTGTCCTCATGGAGCTTACCTTCTAATGTGAGAGGCCAACAAAAATCATCAGGTGGTGCTAAGTGATGAAAAAAGCACTAAAACCAGGTAAAGGAATAGAGATCGACAGGGTAGAATTTTTTTTAGATAAACTGGTCAGGGCAAGCTTTTGTGACTAAGTGACATTTGGGCAGAGAGCTGAGTGAATCCAGGGAGTAAGCCATGTGACTGTCCGGGGCAGAGCATTCCAGGAAATAGGAATAATGCATGCAAAGGTCCTGAGGCAGAGCCACAATTGTACTTGGTGCATCCACATGGAGTACAGCTGGGAAAGAAATCAGGGAGGTAGCCAGGGTTCATCACATTGTTTTGCTAGGAAAGTCTTCCATTTGTCAGCACTGTTCTTGCCCTGCAGTTTTTACTGAGTACGTTTGCATGTACCAATCAGGTAATGACCTCCTTGAAAGCCTTGTTGAACGTGTTTGCTGGTTTCATTGCAGACAAGTTAGCCCTGACAGTTCATCAATAAGCGAATTTAAAAGGACTGTGCAAAGGAATTTGGAATATCTGCAATAAGTTTATTAGGCTTATCACCAGATACTTCATTTTATTTAGATGTTTCATTTTAAATGAATAAATAAAATGACTAGAGACTTCTGCCTATTTATTATTTAAATAGTAATTCATAAACATGGTAAAAATGCAAATACTACAAAAAGGTATTTAGTGAAAGCAGGTCTATCCTGTCTCCCTGTACTTCTTTTCAGAAGCACCTAATGTTAGCAGGTTCTTGGTTATGTTCTTAGAATGTAAATATTCTTCTCCTTATAAATACTAAGACTGTGACTATATATGTTGCTTTGCACCTTGCAGGTCTTGGAGCTCTTCCAATTAGTGAGCATGGAGCTGCCTAATTCTTGTTAATATTTAACTATAAGAGAAAACTGCAATTTGGTCATTCCCACTTTGATAGCCATTAAGGTTTTTGTATCTTTTGTTATAACAATCAATATTGTGATGACAATCCTCATACATTTGTTAAGTGTATCTATAAGAAAAATTCCTGGAAATGGATTGGAAGCAAAGGGGGAAATGTATATTTTAAATTTTGATAGATACTGCCAAATACTGTCCATATACACTCTGCCATGGCCAAGCATCCCATTTTCTCCTATTCTTGCCAACACAGGGTGTTACTGTTCTTTTGTATTTGCAATATAATTGAAAAATCCAATTTCATTTTAGTTTAATTCGCATTTCTGTCAAAGTTAAGTTGAATTCAGCGATAAAAAATATTGTATTTTGGTCAAGGAGTGTTGTCTGTAGTAACCCTGATTCTTTGAAATTTATTGGGACTCTTGAAAACCTAGTACATGGTTCATTTTATGAATACTCCATGTACTTAAAAAAAGAGCAAAGAATGTGAATTCTGTTCATAGGGAGTAAAATTTTAAGCATATTTTTAGATTCATCTTGCTGGTCATGTTCACATCATCTGTAACCCTACTGACTTTCCACTGTGGGATTTTCCATTTCTCCTCAGAGTTGTCAGTTTTTCCTCTAAATTTTTGTAGGCTGTGTTGTTTAGGGACATCTTCTTGGTGCATTGTCACTATGAATTGTTGCCTTTTGCCTCTGATATCAGTATTACCATCTCAGCCTTTTTTTTTTTTTTTTAAAGTTGTTTGGTGTGTCTTTTCATCTTCTGTATTTTTTATATATTTTCTATCATTTTGTTCTGTTATTCTGGAAGTGTCACTAGGAATTACATAGCAATGAATCAGATTTGTAAAGCCATTCAACATTTTGCATTCCAAGTGAATGTAATGTGTCCATAGTTTCTGAATTACTGATACATTGAATTTATTTCTGCCATATTATTTTGTATTTGTTATATGAAATCTTTCTTACTTTTTTTCCTTTTACTATTAAAAAAATTCCAACCTTCTGTTGGATTATGAAGTTTTATCTTATTCTTCTTTTACCCCCCGTACCTAATTGGAAGCTGTATTAATTTTAATTTCCTAGGTCAGCTGTAACAAAGTAATACAATCTGGATGGTTCAGAACAACAGAAATTTATTGTCTCATAGTCCTGGATGTTAGAAGTCTGAAATCAAGGTGTCAGCAAGGCCATGCTTCCTTTAAGATCTATAGAGAAATCTTTCTTCTCCTCTTTCCAGCTTCTGGTGGCTTGCTGGCAGTCTTTGGTGCTCCCTGGTTTGCAGCTGCGTAACTCCAGTCTTGTCTGCACAGTGAGTTGGTAGCTGCTGGACAGACGATAGTAGTAATTTAGAATTCTCATACCTGTACTGTTACAATCGTTAACTGATAACATCGAGACTTAGTCTGCTGTCACTTACCTTATGGATTCCTGTATAAGAAACCCTGCTGTGTATTAAAAACTTCTGCTCAGCTTTTAAAAAATACTGGTGTTCTGGCTAACTTCACTTAAGACGAGTTAAATTGGAATCTTGTTTGGCGTGGCTCTGGGCATTGGCGTTTATTGAAAGTTCCCCAGGTGATTTCATCACGCAGCCAGGATGCAGACCCAGGCCGGGGAGACAATCTGGACAAATGTGTATTGAGTGCCAGCCGGGTGCAGCCAGCACTGCACCGGGCTTGGGAGGTGCCCCTGAGGAAGACCCATGGGGCAGCTGCCTTGCTTTTTTCCAGGAATGGGGTCATGTAGCATTTACTGAGGATCTTACACCAGCACCAGGGGCTCAGTGAATATTTGTTCATTGGTTGATTGAATCGCAGATCACTGATAAGGGGTCTGGGATACGAGTGAAAGAAGTTTTGAATGAGAAGGGAATTGGGGAGTGCCAGCCAAATATTAAAATAGGGGAACAGGACAGGAGAAACTGCATCCTTAAAATACAAACCTTGCTTTTGCGACTTTCTTTTGTGTGTGTTGTGTATAATGCTTATCAACCTCTCCCCCCATAGACAACTTTTTTTTATTTCCTGTATTTTTTAAAATAAATGTTTTAATTTTAGAGATAGGGTCTCACTATTTTGCCCAGGCTGGCCTTGAACTCCTGGTCTCAAGTGATCCTCCCTTCTTAGCCCCCCGAGCAGCTGGGACTACAAGGGCATGCCACTACACCTGGTTTCCTGACCTCTTGAACTAAATATTTTCTTAAACCTACTTTTTCCTTCTTCATCTGATTACAAGCTACATATGTTAATTGTATTCTTTAGGGAATACCCTTAGTTTTAGAAATTAATAAACTTTTTACTTTAGAATAGTTATAGATGTGTGGAGAAGTTGAAAAGATAGTACGAAGACTTCACATATACCCCACACTCAGTTTCTGCTATTCACATCTTACATCAGTATGGTACATTTTTCATAATTAATGAGACAATAATGATATGTTATTATTAGTTAACGTCCATATTTATTCAGATTTCCTTAGATCTTTTCCTTTTGTCCATTATTTCCCCCATGATCCCATCTATGATATTACATGTATGGACTACACTTTTAAAAAGATGCATAAATCCACTTATTTCCCAGGAAAGTTTAATTTAATTGGTAGTTTCTATTTGTACAAGATGAGACCATTAGCACACTCGAATTCCCCTTTGTTTTTCCATCTCAGCTTCTTGGGTCATTGTATGTAAATTTTAGTTCCAACTTTAAGACAATGAGTTTATGATCTGGGCAGGGACCTTTGGTGAGAAATGGTGGTTCTTCTTGGTCTTCCTATGCTGAGGATGTGAGAGAAAACTACAGATCTACACCATGTTTTGACTATACCATTTGAAAAGTTTAGAAATTTGTGTTCTAAAATTGTAACATGTGATGCAAAACAACAACAACAACAACAACAAAAAATCGTCACACCTCCGTCACCCTAAAACAATGACAAGGGAAATTAACTATGGGTGACAATAACTTGTCTTATCAATCTCAGCAGATCTCTCCTTCCAGTTGTCTCCTCTGAGGAGCATAAAGACAGAATCACCACGAGATGCAGTAAATAACTCCCACAGAGTTTAATTGTTTTTAAATTGCAATTATAACTAATTAAATGCTAAGATGTGAACAGCTGCACAAGAATATTTAACAGATTTCTTGGCATCATCCCCACTTCGAATATTACTTTTAAAAGGCTAGCTATGGAAATAAGCAGTGAGTGGTTATTTTATGCTTTTCACATCAGAAACTCAAAAAACAACCTGAAAATTGGCAAAGAAAGGATTCTCTGGTTTTTTTGTTAAGCCTCTCAAGTCAGTGGACAGCCACAGCACTCCACATAATTGGGTAAGTGTGATCAGCAGGTCCTGAGAGATGAGATGAGATCAGTTCAAACTGCATGATAAGGGAGGTCTTTGTGGCGGATTCTTTCATCTAACATACATATATTAACCTTCGACTGTGTACTTATCACTGTGTTAGAACTGGGGACCCAGGGCAAAATAAATGATGACTTCTGCCTCAGAGGAGCTTGTAGTATGATGGGGGAGATGGACTGGTTCATCAGTGGCTTCAGCTTAATGCAGAGGATGGCAAACTATAGCCTGAAAGCCAGCCTCCTGCCAGTTTCTGTATGGCGTACAAGCTCAGAATGACTTTTATGAAGAAGAAAGAAAACAAGAATGGGGGTGAGGTCTTTGGGCACTGTCTTTTTTGACATTTCTGTCCAAAGTGAAACCTCTATCTGGCCCTTTAGATGAAAGACTAGGTTTTCTTTGTTTTGTTTTGTTTTTTCGTTTTTGTTTGTGTGTGTGTGTGTGTGTGTGTGTTTTGTTTTTTGGGGTTTTTTTTGTTTTTTGTTTTTTTGTTTTTTTTTTGAGACAGAGCCTCCCCCGTCACCCAGGCTGGAGTGCAGTGGCGTGATCTTGGCTCACTGCGCTTTCCACCTCCTGCCTTAGCCTCCCAAGTAGCTGGGATTACAGGCACCCACCACCACACCTGGCTATTTTTTTTATTTTTAGTAGAGACAAGGTTTCACCATGTTGGCCCCACTGGTTTTGAACTCCTGGGCTCCTGCCTTAGCCTCTCAAGTAGCTGGGATTCTCCTGCCTTAGCCTCCCAAGTAGCTGGGATTACAGGCACCTACCACCACACCTGGCTAATTTTTGTATTTTTAGTAGAGATGAGATTTCACCATGTTGGCCACATTGGTTTTGAACCCCTGGGCTCAAGTGATCCACCTGCCTTGGCTTCCCAAAGTGCTGGGATTACAAGCATGAGCACGGTGCCCGGCCAAGACTAGTAGTATTTTATAAGTAAGAATTACAGCATACTCATGAGGCTAGGACAGCAAAACCTTTCTGTGGAAATTAGAGAAGTCACCCCCAGAAGAGGAGATACTATAGGAACAAACATTTAATGGCTTTTCCACTTGACATGCCTTCAAATACACAAACTTTCACGTCTTCCACCCCTGATTTGTATTGAATTTGTTCTTTCCGCTGTTCCGTATGAAACCTGGTGTCAACTGCTCTACCTGTCACTGCCCATTGATTGTGTTTCCTAATACGAAATCTACGAATGGGGCTTCAGAGGTCCTGAGAACCCCCTAAACTGACAGTGAACAGATGCATATATGCATTTTTTCTGGGAAGAGGGGTTCATAGCCTCCATCAGATTCTTTAAGCGGTCCATCATTTGAAAATGTTGAGAAACACAGTTTTAAATTAGACTTCTCAGAATTAAAATCAGTGCTACTGATGGTGGGTTCTGACTAGAGCAGATTCAAGCAGAGGCATTATGAGTTTCCTTCTGTTAGTCCAGGCCAAGTTTCCAATAGCCTCATCCTTTCACAGGATATTTAGAGAGAAACCCTTCTCAAACTACTGGATTGTGTGCTTGGATAATAAATGCAGTTGTGCTCTTGAGGGGACCTGGGGTATCACAGGATATCTGCCTGGATGCTCAAGAGAGCAGAGTCTTGAGAAAAAGATTAAGATGCTAACAATTTATTTGGAAGACACAGCCCAGCGGCGAGAGTGAGGGAAAAGAGAAGTGAGACAGGGGAAGATACAGTGAACGCACTGGGATACTTTATTGTGCTGACTGATGCCTTCCGGCAAGCCTGAAGAACCACATCTGTCTCTTCTGCACCTAATGCAGGAGGATCACAAGGAGGGGCCACATGTTGAAACAGCCCATAGAAGAGAGAAAGAGGGGTGGATGTATCTGCCAGCCTCCCTCTCTTCTCCCTTTTAACATCAGCAAAATTTTGTCCCATGAGCTGCTAATGCTACTTCACTTGAAGTTGGCATCCTCCACCCCTCAGAGACTTCTCAGGAAGCTCCGTGTTGTGGCATTCTGGTCAATGCAAAACAGAGTGGTGACCCAGTGAAAGTGAGGGTGCCAATCAAAAGAAAGAGAAATAAAGGCAATGCTTTAAGGAATCCAGGAAGGTGCACAAGGTTTGTTCCTCATAGTAGGGGAGGCAGACCTCTGAAGAAAACAGGTGACAGTTGGGGGAAAGGAACTTCTGGGCAGAGGAAACATATGGCCAGAGGTGAAAACTGGAGAGGATAAGGTATGCAAACTAGGGCAGGGAAGAAGACAGTTCTGCTGAGACGGTGTATTCATGCCTCCATCTGCATGTCCATCTGATATTCATTAAACCTCTTCTGTACCAATGATGATATGAGTGAACAAAAACAGACACGGTCCTATCCTCGCAGAGCTTAATATCCAATGCAAGGGACAGATATTAATCATGTCATTATACAAGCACATGCAAAACTGCAGTGATGTGGCATGCTCATGGGAGAATGAGGAATGGACTGTGCTGTGAACCTTTATTAGGTGGAGTTAATCTTGGTGAGAGAGGCCAGGTTCTCCAGGCTGAGTGGTGCATACACTGAGATAGAAAGGAAGACTAAGAGTTAAGAGCAAGTGAAAGGGAGGAAGGGGCACCGTAGGGGAGGGGCGGGATGCTGTATACAGAGGCTCTGCAGAAGGATGGAGTGTGGCAAATATGAACCTCAGAAAGAAGGCCGTGTGAATGAGGGAGAATGGCAGTGGCAAGATGGGAGGTAGGCAGCAGGGCCGGGCCACACCAGGCTGTGTGAAAGGAGTTTGCATTTGTCTGAGGAGCAGTGGGAGCCTTTGGAGGCATTTTTGTAGATAAGTATTATAATCAGGTTAGGGGTCATTTGGAAGGCCCAGTGAAGAGAACCCCTAGATCTTAAAGACCCTCTCAGTTTAGACAGTCTTGGCTGAATTATGGCTGTTAGAGACCACTCCCCAGAGACTCCAAATATTAACAACCCCAAGGATGTGTGAAGGAAAAGCAACTCCAGGAAAATTCCGATAATAACAAACAATAGGCATTGGAGACTTTAGGGCTGGTAGCTGTGGAATTAGAAGACCCTTGTGCTTACCTGCTGGAACATATTTCAAACACTGTAGAATCTTCTATAAATTATTTTTATTTTTTATTTCTTCACAACACTGTCAGGTAGGGCACAAGAAACTCGAGGTGCACACGTGGAAAGTTCTAGAATTGTATCACAAATACGGGCACCCTCCTGAGGCCTCATCCCTCCAGTGGGATTGCTGAGGATGGTCAGATGAAGGGCTCCTCCCACACGGTCTGAGACTCCAGGGCAGAGAAGCAGAACCCCGCTTCTCAGCGGTTCCTGGAGCGTTGACTCAAATTCTCTTTGAGCCTTGCTTTGCCCAAGGCCCTGATGCCTACTCTGCTTCCAGGAGGTTTGGGGGTTGATATGTGACCCCAAACTCTACATGTTCAAAAGAAAACAAGAACAAAACAAAAAATGAAGCAGAAACCCCATAGTGAAGCAATCTGAGGAGGAAGAGCTATTATCAATCCAACTACTAAGTTACCTTAATTTGTGATAAACAGGGTAACCCAAGTCATTAACCCAGGGGAGGGTATCGCTGAAGAACAGGTTTTTCTGCCTCTTGAAAAGCTTTGAGAGGAATTTAAATGAATTCTCATCTGATAGGAATTTATGTATTGTGACTACCTCCAGTCAGATCATACTGTGTGATGCTTTGTTTGAGGGTTTGCTTGTTTGTGTGTGTGTGTGTTTTGTTTTGTTTTGTTTTGTTTTTGGAGACAGGGTCTCTCTCTGTCACCCAGGCTAGAGTGCAATGGCACAGTCTCAGTTCACTGCAGCCTCCACCTTCCAGGTTCACGTGATTCTCCCCCTGCAGCCTCCGGAGTAGCTGGGATTACAGACGAGCGCCACCACGCCCGGCTAATTTTTGTATTTTTAGTCCAGACAGGGTTTCACCATATTGGCCAGGCTGGTCTCAAACTCCTAACCACAGGTGATCCACTCATCTTGGCCTCCCAAAGTGCTGGGTTTACAGGCATGAGCCACCATGCCCAGCCTTGTGTGATGCTTTGATGTGACTACAAGAAGCTTCAAGATTGAGTAGGGCAGGTTTGGCTGATTGGCTGATTGCAAATTTATGTACATGGGCCTGTGTGTGTGTGTGTGTGTGTGTGTGTGTAGGGTGTTTTCAGTTGTGTGTGTGTATAGTCAGAAATGATGGTAGTCATGTGTTCTGAGCTATGGGTAGTTTCCATTCTTCTTCTGTTTTCAGGATATTCAAGATGGCTAATGGAGCAAATCTCTCTTGACCCATTTGCCTGTCAGTTCAGTACACAATCAGGCAAAGGAAGTATCTCTATGCAATATCCCAGTGCCTTCCGTTCTCTGGAATGCCCTGCATTTTCCTTTCTGAATTGAGCAGCTGCATGTGAAAATTGATTTAACATGTCAAATCTTGGATATTTCTTCTAAAAGCTTTTAGGTGAACCCTTGCTTAGTAATTCTAAACTGTGTTACATCTTTCCAGGGAAAAGAAATGCAGGACTTCACAGTTGGATTTGGACAAATTGGAGGCTTTTAGGAAAGAGTCATAAAAGTGATTAAGGGCTGGAGGGAGTGACTGAAAAGAGATTAAAGGAGTGAAATTCAGATCTTTGCCAAACTGCAGATGTGGGGCGAGCAGAGGGCAAAACACTTAGAAGATGATAAAATGTTGGGGAAGGAAGAGGGGCTGTTTCAAGGCTCTTAATCTCTTTTTGGGTCATGGACCTTTTGCAAATTCATTGTAGCTCTGAACCATCTCCTTAGAGGGATGTCCAGGCTTATACATTTTTGGCCTGTCTCTTTTCTCACTCTAGTTCCAGACATGTGGTGTTATCATGTAAAGCAGAAATGGCCAGCCCTTTTGTTATTTCAATAGAGGTTAGAAATATAGACTTTAGTGTGAATGTTTCCATTTAAAAAACTGTGTTAGCCAAACTAAACACCTCTCTGGGCCATTGTACCCTCTAGATTGCCAGTTTGCTGCCTCTTATTAGAGCAGTGCTGAGGAAGCCTGGATGCAATGGCTCACAGGTGTGACAAGAGTCACACCTTGGCTGACCTGAAAAGAGTAGGATTATGGGACAGTGGATGAACATGTGTTTTACAGACTTCTACAACCTGCAGTCTTATTGAGCAAACAGTAGTTGTAACACCAAATCAAATATGTAATTGGAAATGATGCTAAGTGCTGTGAAGAGGTGGTGAGTGCTGTATATGAGGGAGAGTACCCAGGGAACTAACGAAAGCAGAAGAGGGCGTGGAAAGACCTTTAAGAAAGCAACTAAACTCAAACCTGAAGGATACATTGACAAGGGGTGGGGGGAGGAAGAACATTCCAGGCATTTGGAGTTACACAAGAATGATCAGAGGTCTATGAGGTTGATGAAAAAGTAATTGCAGTTTTCACCATTAAAAGTAATGGCAAAATTGCAATTACTTTTGCACCAGCCTAATAGAAGGAACTTGAATTATGTGTCTTCACATGTTATTTTCTTCATTTATAGGTAAAAAACAAAGCCCAAACCAAGAAACTAAGCTCCCTAGAAAGATTTCCAAGAGTTAATTTTGTGTGTGATTTTTATATTCTATTTTTCTTTCATTCATAGTTTATTGAGCATAAATTAGTCTCCTCCTGTACTCAAATCCTACACACACACACACACACACACACACACACACACACACCCCTATGTCCTGTCTGCATAGTAATTGCTGGCCCTATTAATCTTAGTTGATTTTTCAAACATTCAACTTACAGTTTTAAAATAACTACTGAATGCAAATTCCTGTAGAAGGTACAAAGGAAGTACCTGCCTTTGAGGAATTCATATTCCAAGCAGCCAGGGAAGACTTCTGCACAAGGAACAAGAATGTATCACATGCACCATAATGTGGGTTCCTTGATTAAATTCTTTTCTCACCCTCCCTAACCCCCTGATTCATTCCCTGTGTATAACCAACCTCCCCTACTTCTAATTGTAGAAGAACATCTTCAACTTTCCTTCATATCGTCTACCCTCAGAAAGTATCCATGAATCAATCCTTCCCCTTTCTTTATCTCCATACAACCTCTAAAGGGCATATAATGGAAGCCTTGTGATACACATCCTTTAGTCCTGCTCTGTAGAGACCACCTTCCTTTATTGTTGTAGCTGTTTCTTTTGGTATTGACCTCTGCATTTCTAAATAACATGCATATACCACTCTTCCTTGTCTTATCAGTTTTGGATGTTATCTATGACCTTTTGTTATATCAAAAGTCTCTAGTTAAATTAGTGGTAACAATTGACATTATAATTCTGCAATTTGTCACTGCTTACCCAACATGTACTGTGATCACCTACTCCCTTTCTTGTATATCTTCTCACTTTACCTAGAATATTATTGACTGAGTATATGTAAACATCATTGCTACAAGCAGCTTGGAGCCCTGAGTCCTCTTGCGTTAATGTGGATGGGTTGCTCTGTATGGTTGGTGTGGAGCTGCTGTATTGCTATTTCCCTTTGTGGTGGTTCTTTGTTACGATATTCTTGTTTTCTGAATCCGTCATCCTCTTTATTTGCTTACTCTTTTGTTTTGCTGGTGCACACCCCCTGATTACTTCCTAGGCATCTTTTAATAGGAGGTCAAATTCTTGACCCTTTGCATATCTAAAAGTATCTTTAATTCTGTATCAGAAAAATTATCTCTCAAGTTTAAGTGCTGAACAAAGAGTGAAATAGTTTGTTGTTTGTTTGTTTGTTTTAAGATTTTGTAGTTACTTTCCATGCTTTTCTATATATGTGGCTATGGAAAAGTCTGATGTCATTTTGGTTTGTGATCATTTATTTGTAATTTTTTCCCCTTCTTCTCCAGAAACTTTTAAGATTTTCTCTGGTTCTGAAATTTCACAATAATGTACATGTATTTTTTTAATTCATTTTGCTGGGCCTTCTCTGAGCCCTTTCAAACTGGAGACTCATGTATTTTAGTAGTAGAAAATTAAAAATATATATTTATTTGATTATTTCTTAGCTTACATTTTTCTTCCCTTTGGTTGTTTCTAGAACTCGTTTGGCTCGTGTACTGATCTTCTGTGCCTTTATCATTTCCCTTCACAAATGTTTCTACTTTCTGAAAGATTTCTTTGACATCATCTTTAACCCTTCTACTGATTTTTTAAAAATTTCTAACTTCTTTTTACTTCTAAGAGTCCTACCCTATTTTCATTATTCCTTTTACAAAGAAATATTGGATGTATAAAACAATAACCAGATGACATTTTTATCTTTTGAGAAAAAAATACATAGTTTTCATATGCCTTATTGTCTCTGAGGTCCATGTATTATTTGTTATTTTTGGACCCACTTTTTCATGTGGGAGGTTTGCCTCCAATGTCTGGTGATCCTGGGCTGTCTTTAAGCTGAAAGTTCAGTATGAGTAGGTGGGGCTCTCCTGTAGGCGCTGTATGGTAGGTATGTATGGTGTCCTCTGGGACCCTGTAGTTTCTCCAGAGAAGAATTCTCCAGTCTCCTGGAGGAGGGAGGCCAGGTGGGAAGGAGGACACAGGGAGAAGGCTTGTGTTTCTGCAGCTGTATAGGTGCGGGGTCCTTCAGTGTTCAGACTGTGGCTGAATCTCCCAGTTCTCCGTGCCATACTTTATCCACTGCTTCATTTTGCCTGATGCTTTCAAGTCCAGAGAACCCTCTAGTTAAATTTTTCCCAAGGAGGAAGCTCTAATCTTCTATAGGATCAGTGCCGTGCCATATAGGGCTCAGGAGATGCTCTGGAGGTCTAAGTTGTTCTGTCTACTTTTTAAAAATCACCTTGTTTTCAACCTAAGATTCACCCCTGCCTTCTTGCCAATGAATGTCCTTAGGTGCCAAACTCCTCAGGGATTCTATAGAACAAGTTAGCTTGGTTCTTGGTGTCTTGTTGGAGAATGGAGAAGTGTTGCATTGTTATTTGTACTTTTCTGTATATATTAAGCAATTTGGAAACTCTCCAGGTGATTCTGATGCACATCCCAGCTTGGTTTCTGTGATGCTGTGTAAATGGTCATCTGAAAATGCAGATGTGGCTACATCACACCTCTGCTCCAAAGCCTTCCATGGCTCCTGTCTCCTGCAGACTCAATTTCAAATTCCTTATTGTGGTATTCCAGATGCTGGCCTCACTTTCTGGCCTTGCCTTCCACTACTCACCATTCTGTGCTTTTTGCAGATGCTTTTGGTTCTGTATTTAACTCTTTTCCCTCACTCTCGGACATTTGCTCACCAATATATTGTTTCTCCTTCAAGATCTATTTGAAGTTCTACCTCCTTCATAAAACTCCTTTCTTTTGAAAAGCTTTCTTTTTTGTGCTCCCTACATAATTTCATTTATATTTCTTTTATGATACTTAGAATATTATGGTATAGGTCATTGTTACTCACTTTTATGCTTATCGCATTCTCCCCGGTCCCCAAATGCAAGCTCCTTAAAGGCAGGGGCTGTATTATTCACCTGTTCTATATATCTTTTATTGATCAAATATTTATGAGTGCATGTCATATGCAAGACCCTGTGCTAGATCATGGGGTATGTATGTAACTAAAGCAGAGTTCTGTTACCCAGGGTCCTGGTTACTCCAGAAAGGGGCTCTTTCCTGTTCATTTTCATGAAGCCAACACACAAAACCAAAAGTGAGTGTCAGGCACCACAGGCTTTGGTCAATGGCTATGGAATTGGACAAGTGGGAGTGTAGCTCACAAATCAACTTCTGGGTTCCTACGAACTGGAAGTTACGGATATGGGGCGTCCTTAATGAAGGGGCTGGGCATTAAGAACAGTGGGAGGCATATTCATGCTTTTTCTTCGAAAGGGATAAAGATTTTCTAGGAATCAAAGAGTTTCCTTAATTTTGTCCTTTTTTCGTCTCATCCAGTCATTGTCATTGTGATTGTCAACCGTCTTAGCACTCGTGGGAGTGTCATTCAGTATGGAAATTGAATTATAATGAAGCTAGAGGTTCTTCAGAGGTTGAGTAAGCTGCCTAAGAAGGAACTTCTGACCCCAGACATCCTGTTTCCTAAAAATAAGCAGGGTTAAAGCTCAGTAGGCATTTAGCTATGTTGCAGAAACACTGGGCAACAAAAGTGGGGTAGGGGTCCAGCTAAGTCACCTAGGCATTGCAGTGGGTAACAGTTCCATCTATACTCTGCCATGAGGCTTATGGCAAGTGCTCTAAGGAAGCACTAAGTCCCCTAATGGAGCAGTAAATACCCTAAGAGAGGAGAAAACAAGAATCCCTCGTCTGTCAAGCATGCTGTTAAATTTTAAAAGGAGGAATCCAGTGTGGTTGATAAAAGCTGAACAGGGTCTTTTAGATGAGTTGTTTTGAGCTGGGCTTTTCTGTGTACGATATTAACAAGGAACACGGGTTGAGATAGGGGCTTCTTGAATTAATGAATAAAGCCCAGGCAGAGTCCTCCAAGACTTGGAGGCTCTATTTAAGGACAGTCAGTCATCTGTTTTGACCAGGGCTTGGACCAAATGGAGGACAGCAGTGGAAAATACACTTGTGAGAGGGGTTTGGCACCCATTCTAGTGGGCCTGGGTGCTTGGTTATAAATAGATTGGGTTTTATTTGGTTCAATGCCACTGAAAGCTTTTGGACAGTGTCATGGGATAGTCAGGATCTGTTTAAGGCAGTAGTATGTGGTATGATCAGTAAAGGAAACTGGGAGAATAGTTAAGAAGAAGTCTTAGCCGGATGCGGTGGCTCATGTCTGTAATCCCAGCACTTTGGGAGGCCGAGGAAGGCAGATCATGAGGTCAGGAGATTGAGACCATCCTGGCCAACATGGTGAAACACCGTCTCTACTAAAATACAAAAAAATTAACCAGGTGTGATGGTGCGTTCCTGTAGTCCCAGCTACTTGGGAGGCTGAGGCAGGAGAACTGCTTGAACCTGGGAGGTGGAGATTGCAGTGAGCCGAGATCGTGCCACTGCACTCCAGCCTGGCGACAGAGCGAGATTCTGTGACAAAAAGAAAAAAAAAAAAAAAAAGTCTTGACCTGGTCTAAGACAGGTGATCCCAGCTGGGGCCAGGGTGATTGTGATGGCAGGCATGGAAAAGAGAGGACAGGCATGATCACTTTTGCAGGGCACAGCTGATTCAGTTGTCCTTCATTACTGTGGATTATGGAATTTATTGGCATTGGGGAGCAACAAGGTGAGAGCCCTTGAAGATGACTCAAGAATTCAGCCTGGCTCCTGACTAGGAGGATGGCGATTCTAATAATATGAAGAGAATGGGGAAGAAGATGGAGTTTTGTGGTCAAGATGATGTCTTCTCGTTTTGAATATTATAATGGATTTGTATCTCCTCTCCCCGCGCCTCCCCCTTCCCCCGGCAAAAAAAAAAATCCAAGTCCCAACCTCTGGTGTGTTTGCAGATGTGATTAAGAATCTCAGGATGAGCTCATCCTGGATTGAGTATGGACCCTAGGTCCAATGACTGGTGTCCTTTTAAGAGAAATGAGGGGACACACAGACCCAAGGGGAAGGGCATGTGAAGAAAAGGCAGAGATTGGAGTTATGTAGCCAAAGCATGGCAACGATTATTAGAACTACCAGAAACTAGGAGGAGAGAGGCCTGAAACACATCTTCCTCCAAGCCTCCAGAATGAACCAACGCTGCTAGCACCTTTGACTATGGCCTTCTGGCCCTTCAGAAATGTAAGAATCGATTTCTGTTGTTTTAAGCCACCAATTTTTTTTTTTTGTAATTTGTTATAGCAGACCTAGGAAACTAATTCAGATTATGTTCAGATTTAAACATCGAGCACAAGAATTTACCAACCAGCTCCATCCTGAACTTTGTTATTTTATGTGATCCACTGAAAAGATAGATATTCATTGAGAAGATCCTGTTGCTGATGTTAGCAACATTTGGTGATGTGGATGGGGTGGGGTGGGGAGAGTGGCGGAGTGATGTTATTCAAAAATGAGGCAGGTACAGTAGATTTGCTTCCCTACAGGAAAAACTATTTCAAAAGCAAGAAGCAATCAGTAATAGAGCATTTATTGAGTTTCTATTTTGTGTCCAATGCTATATGCTAGGTACTGAAAGAGATACAAGATAATACGATTCCATATGGATTTCCCAAATACTCACAATCCAACAATTGAAACAAAATCATTTAGCAAAGCTAATACATAACCAATTGGTAAGGGAAGTAAGGAATATTGAACTGCATATGGAAGCTTTGTTTCTTTTTTATTAATTGGATACTTGATTTTTAAAAAAATCTACCATCGAGTTTGAGATTCTGTTACAAAGTCACTCAGTGTCAAGGGTATGTTTCCTGATCCCTTAAAGTAAAATTACCTCTTGGTTTGAGGCGTGATGCATGCTGAATTACCACAAGAGCCCTGGAACTTGCAGGCTGAGAAATCATCCTTTTGCTTCTCACTTCCTTACTAGGAAAATGCTCTGCAGCCTGCAGAATCAGCAGCCGGCAGAAGCACAATCACCCTCTGGTCATGGGAACTGAATGCCTTCATGGACTGTCTTATCTAAATGGTTTGACAAGTTCTCTATTCACCTGGCTAATTGCATCAGGCCCTCTCCTTTTCCTTCCACTGCTGCAACTTGGCAGGTGCAAGTGTCAGTATTGCCCTGCGGCTGCAATGTGCCCTGGATGAGAACTCCCAGCCCATCACTGCAGCCTGGAGAGATCCAAGGGCCTTGTTTGCTGCCCCAGGGAGTGCTGGAGGGCATTACTTCTAATACCAAAGGAAATTTTGTATTCATTTGTGGATACTTCTGGGCAAAACTGCGCTCAGCTTGTTTTGGCTTTGTCCAGAGGCTGGGGAGCAAGACCAGGGAGTGTAATGGATCTAGGACATGAGGACAGGTTAAGTGGTCCCTCATTCTACCACTGTCACTTGTGACTTGCCTCCCAGCAGTCCATTTTATTTTATTCCCCCTCTGAATACACTGCAATCTCCTTTGAGCCATAGGATTGGGAGTCGGACCTAATGCCCACCTATGCTATAGGTCAAACATTGTCTGTGAAGGCTGTAGAAATTAACTATGGTGTTCATGGCTCCCAGCACTGACAAAGGACATCAATCACTTCTCCTGTGTGAACTCTTCCAGTGAAGGAAAAAGTGATTACTTATGAATCAAGCCTTGAGGCAACTGGGAGTCTTTTTGTTGCTGATAATGTCTTACTCTGGACTTGCTTCTGTAATGTGCAAGGATTTTTGCCCCTACTCTTCCTTTTCTTTTCAGAAAGAGAGGAAACTATGATTGGTTAAGGCATCTGAGCCAGCCCTGGGTGTCAAGGTAAGAGAAGTGAGGATACGATTTTTGAAAACAGCATCCCAAAGATGCTGTTTGCAGTGGAACCTCTAGTCAGCACAAAGCATTTGAGAAGGGTGCGGAACGGTCCCATGCTATGGAGATCAGAGGGCATGGGGAAGGCAGTGGTCTCCTGTTTCAGAGTCGGGATCTTCACGATGTTTATGAGGTGTTCCTGTCTGTCACTTTCTTTGGAGTTAGAGATTACCCTGCTTGGGGATAAGGGAATGAATGACAGTGAGGTCCTTGAGTAGGACACAGAGTGTCCCTGTGACCTTTCCAGACTTTTCCCTGGGAATCCTGGCAATCGGAGGAGAAAGAGAAAGGAAGGTGTATTAGCTCAGGCTTCCACAACAAAGCACCACAGATGATGTGGCTTAAATAAGAGAAATTTATTTTCTCATACTTCTGGAAGCCGAGAGTTCAAAATCAAGGTGTCAGGTCAGCAAGGTTGGGTCTTTCTGAGGCCTGTCTCCATAGCCTGTGGCTGATCTTATCCCTGTGTCTTCATATTTTCTTCCATCAGTATGTCTGTGTCCCTATTTCTATTGGACACCTATTGGATTAGATTAGGGCCCACCCATATGACCTCATTTTGAATTAATTACCTCTTAAAACTCTCCAAATACAGTCACATTCTGAGGTACTGGGGATTAGGACCTCAACATATTAATCTGGTGTGGTAAGGTCGGGGTACGTAATTTAGCCCACAACAGAAGGGAATTGTCATTCTACAAGTTCAAGTTCAATTTCATAACTGATAAACGTTGATTGCCTTATTGGGGTTCTTACCTTTGATAATTGGATTCAGGCCAATGGGACTTTTTTGGGAAGAGTAGGGGTGTGGTTGTACATCAAAAAGGCCTGAATTAACTTAATTACACTTGGAGGGTAGGAATGGTATTCACAGTTAAAAGTTTAGCGCTCAAATTGTGCGTCTCGTCTATCCAGAATACATATTACTGATGTCCTGAGATGGGGTAAGTAATTACTTGGGACAGAGAGCTGAGTGCCTTTTTCATTCGGGGGCTCCTGATTAGGCTAACTTGAGATCCTTTGTGTTAGCATCCTAGTTTCAGCCTGTTGGGGTCCAGCTTCTGCAGCCTGTGGGAATGTCTCCTGTTTTAGAGGCAAAGGACTGCTTGCTTATATACTAAAAAGAACAATCTTAACAGTATTTATTTTGTCTTTAAAAAAAAAAAAAAACCTGTTGCTCTAGAAGTCAGTCTTTAAAAACACACAGGAGGAATTCCAGACTTAATTCTCTATAATTTTCTATGACAGCTTTTGTTGTTTAAATGGCATGTTCCCAACTACCTGAACACAAAAGTAGTGAATGAACTTCAACTCAGCCAAGTGCTAACAATCTGGGATGACAGCAGATCCTCCCAGCTGAGAAGTTTATGCTGAACAAAGTGGCCTGAATCCTTTATGGCTATTGATTTTGCTTGCAATTCCCTTGCCAGTGTGCAAAAATGGTTGTTTTTTGTCGAATTCCTCTGGACATCTTTTGATGACTCACACTGTGCCAGTTTTGTGAACTCAGGTGTGCATTGACATGCCTGCTTCATGCCATCTGCTCTTCTATACACGTTGAAAGTGAAGACCAGCAGTAGAGCCTCTCTTCTTTTCTTTCAACTATTAGATTCTCTTGCTGAGAGCTGTGTTCTTCTGAGGACCCATGTTTGCACATAGAAGGCTGGTTACCTTATTTATATACCCTAGAAGTGAAAAACTTTTGGATGATATTTTACCTGCAGGGATAGAAACCAATGCTTCAGGTTACTGCAGAATCTGACTTCTTGACATCAGCTTTTTGACAGAAGCTCATTAACACTGGGTAGGGGGTCAGAAATGACACATTCTAAGCTTTAGGCACATGGTATGAAGAGTTAGGCATAGCAGGGGATATTGTAGTTTCGCTTCAGCTTTAAATATGAAGAACATGAATTAAGATTGGGGTGGGGAGATTTACCAAACCCTTAGGGAAGAAAAACTATTTAACAGACTTTTGTTTTCTTGCTGCTACTACTGATTCTGAAACTAGGATTTGTATGATTAACTGGTTTCTTGTGGAGTAGCTCTTCTACCTCTTATATGCAGTTCTTAAGAATATAGTTGATGTTTTAAAAAGGCTTTTCATATTGTAAGTACTCTATAGTTACTTGGTGAATTAACTATATAAAAATTGATTCCAGGGTAAACAAAATGTGGTATATACTTACAATGGAATATTATTCAGCCCTGAAAAGGAATGATATTCTGATACATACTACCAGATGGATGAAAGTTGAAAACAATATGTTAAGTAAAATAAGCCAGACACAAGAAAGGGCAAATATTATGTGATTCCATTTATATGATGTACCTAAAATAGACAAACTAGAAGAGACAGAAGGTAGAATAGAGGTCACCAGGGGCTAGGGGTAGAGGAAATGGGGAATTAGTGTTTAATGGGTACAAAGTTTCTGTTTGAGATGCTGAAAAAGTTATAGGAATGGATAATGGTGATGGTTATACAACATTGTGAATGTACTGAATGCCACTGAATTAGACACTTTAAAAATGGCTGAAATGATAAACTTTTTATTATGCTTGTTTTACCATAATAAAAAGTTTTAAAACATTGATTCCAATGCAGAAAGCATATTTCAGACTTATATGCATACAAACATACACAATTTAAACTTTGCATTCCTTAGACATACATTACTTGAGCGTAAAAACCTGCCCGAGGGCAGTTTTTCTATGGATTTGCCACTAATCAGCAATAGAGAAAACTTTTACTTCAGGCTGTTGCCAGGACTGTAGTCTCAGACAGTTATAGACCAATTCCTACCCAACTTTTTATTGGAAGAAATAATAACATTTATGGAAAATATCTCAAAGGATATGGAGTTCATTAGTATTTTCAGAAATTCTAACTTTTATCCCTGGATCAAGCCAGATAATCAGATTTTTATGTGTTTTTTTTCCTTGCCAGATCACTTTAGTGAGTTGTACTTTGGTGTCATATTTTATGTTGTGGGATGCAGTAAGAAGACATTATAGGAGACCCCCTAATGTGTATACTTAGAGACATTGTTAATTAATTACTCTCCTCTTCCTCCCCAAATGTGGATGATAAAGGATCCTTTAATAATTTGCCTGAGGTAGGGACACTTTGGAAGACGTTTCTCAATGACACGAAGCTAACACTCTTGAGGAGTATGTGTATGGGTATTTTATATTTTGTTCAATGTGACCATAGTGTGTCTATTTTCTTCTTTGCTTTGGCTACTAGCATGCTCAGAGCCTAATTTATGAACCACATCTAGTAATAATTTAGCACCTTACAACATACATTTCTGTGGACTTTTTCTCGTGTTCTTATAGCCTCTTTTTATGTTGTCTTCTCTACATAGTATATATGTTTTGCAAATGAACTCATTCTTTTTTGAAATTAGATGGCATACTAGCACTAATTAGGGTTCTTCAGAGAACCCTGACCAAGAGAGAGTGTGTGTGCGTGTGTGTGTAGAAAGAGAGAGAGTAGGGGCAAGGAGATTTATTTTAAGGAATTTTCTCATACAATTCTGGGGCTTGGCAAGTCTGAGATTCATACAGCAGGCTACCAGGTTGGAGATCCAAGGAAGAGTTACTGTTGCAATCTTGAGTCCAAAGAGAGGCTGGAGGCAAAATTTCTTCTTGGGAGTCCTCAGTCTTTTGAAGCCTCAACTGATCAAGTGAGGCCCACTCACATTATGAAAGATAATCTGCTTTATTCAAGATCTACTGATTTAAATGCTAATCACATCTAAAAAATACCTTCTTGGCAGCATGGACTGATGTCTGACCAAAAAGAGGGGCACCATAGCCTTGCCAAGTTGATGCATCAAATTAACTATCACAGTAGCCAGGTGTGGTGGTACATGCCTGAAGTCCCAACTACTCAAGAGGCTAAGGTGGGAGGATCGCTTGAGCCCAGGAATTTGAGGCTACGGTGAGCTGTGATCATACCATTGTATTCTAGCCTGGGCCAGAGTGAGATCCCATCTCTTACCAAAAAAAAAGGTATAAATATATAATAGAAAAAATTGGGCATAAGTTTTGTCTTTTATATTTGCTCCTTTGAATGCATGTATGGAAACATTCCAGTTCCCTCCCACCTCCTCATCTGGGTTCAAGACTCATGTTGTCATTATTTCATCAGCTGGTAGGACTGTCTTCCAAACCAGGTTAAATGGCACAGAGTCTTCATTGTGGATATGTTGAATGTGTGAATGCTATGGCCTGCCAAATACCCTGATATATGCCGGTGTTATAGAGAGTTCTGCCAGCTCTTTGGTAAACAGCCATTTTTGTGGAGGGACGTGATGAGGTGTATGATTTCACCAATTATTACCAGTCTTAATTAGATGGGGCCCAGGTGTGTGTTAATAAAACACTAGCTCACACTCTCTGTAATGTTAACGGCCCCACCTTGACTTGATTCCAGGGATTTCATGCATTTGATATTGTTCAATTGACTGTATTGCTGTTCTATCCTGAAACGTCTGCAAACATCCAGAAACCTGCCTTTTGTTAGAAAACATTCCAGTTGTTCAAGAACGTTACTCATCGTCAGCAGTGGCTCTTACCTTATCTTTTTTATCTCTGGTAGGCTGATTACTGTGAGTGCAAACCTTTTCACTGTTCCAGAGAGGAGCCTGACAACCACGTTCTCTTTCTTGAGGTAAGAATGGCAGCTGTTACAGCAGCCCTCGGCTTTTCATTTGGGAGCTCTGGTTAGGTTGTTGGGAATGGACTCCTGAAAGTCCTGGGATCGTGTCTTTTTCCCATCTCCTCGGCAGTTTGCCCGGTTTCCCATCCTAAGCCCTCACTGCTCACTGTGATCCTGCGGTTTGGAAGCCTGGCTTGAGCTTAAGTTACAATTCTGGTGAACCAAAAAGGGGAGTCCCCATGCTCAGCGAATGGTTAGTAGATCAAAGACTTCTCTGCTTACCACAGAAGCTAATTTGGTCAATTGAAAGAGAACTTCCTCAGAGTAGTCTTCTCAGTGGCGGATAGGGGGTGTGTCGGGGATGTGGAGCAGTGTTCAAAAGTGTCTGCATTAAATGAAATGCATTGCTAAATACACTTAGAACACATGTGCACTAATTATTGAGCATTTGTAGTTATAGGACCTTTACATGTTAAGCCTTAGAAAATATTTACTGATCTAAAACAGGACAAGAGTGTTACCCCAACAAAGGAGAGAGACAGGATGGATGGACGTGGGCACATTGAAAGTTATGTGTTTAATTGATGATTGCTTTTTACTTGATGCATTTTGCCTTTTGGTTTTAGATGTGGTGCTTATTGCACAGGCTGACCAGGTTAGTGTGTCAGGCCTGACTCCATTGTTTTAGGTGAAGACATCAAATCAGAGGTCTGGTTTTTCTGAGGGCAGGTGGCAAATGCCAAGGAATGCCTGTGTGAGGCTTCGGGGACTGGGCCTGGTTGTCTCAGTGGTCTTCTTGGCTATCAAGACTATCAACTACAAGCCAAGAGGCCTTCTGCCTGTCAAACAGGCCTCCCACTTTGCATCTGATGGCTGGAAGAGAGGGAGGAAACATGCAAAGGAAATCATCTAAGATTATGTGCTGATCTGGCCAGGGCCATGTTTATGTTCCTGTTTCTTGCCTAAAGAGCAGATTGAATTGTTAGCCCCCGTGTTTGTTAATTATAATTATATGTTTCAAGTACAAAGCAGCATTCTGTAAAATATCTACTAAGATGCCTTTCTAAATGGATAACATTTTATGACGCTAATAAGGTCCAAGGCAACAAGCAGGAATTTGTATATTATCATCACTCTTTTCCCCAGGGCATATTGGGTGGTATGTGAGCTGTAACTTCAACTTGAGAATCTGCTAGTAAGAAACCCAAAGGACATGAAGATCAGAGGAATGACGGTCTAGTCATAAGACATATGGGAACATTGGGTCATTTTCCAAAGCAAGGAAACGTAATTCATTGTTAGTTACAGTGTTAAACAGTGTCAGGATCATCATCATCATCATCACCACTGTGGTGATAAGATGTAACTCTATTATTAACCATCTCTATCACCACCATCACTACAGGTAACATTTATTTATTCTTACTGTCTACCAGGCAACACCCTGAGCATTTTGTACGCATTGTCACTCAATCTGCACAGCATTCCTGTAAGGAAGGGTCTATTAATATCCACCTTTTACAGTTGATGAAACTGAGGCTTACCTAAGAGATTAGTAAGTTGCCCAAAGTTAGACAATCAACCCAAAAAGTGGCGGAACTGGGATGTAACCAATTAAACAGCACCGAATGGGGCCAACCAACACGGAGTATTTACGACTGAGCTTTACTCAATGTCCACACTCGCCCCTGGTCACGTTCCCTTTTGCCCCAACCACCACCTACTATTGACATTCTAGCTATCTCTTCTGCATGAAGGTAGCCAACAAATTCAAGAGCATTTTAGTAGTTCAAGATCGTTAAAGCATATTTGGCCCATGGAGAACAGCAGAAAGAATTAAGAGTAAAAATCACTCAATTTTAAAAGGTGCCACTTGTAGTCATGAACACTTTAGTGCATTTTGCTCTTGTTTTCCCCTTTGTATTGACTTTCTTCACATAGTCTCTATGTACTTAAGTTTTGAACTTTAAATGTAACACAAGTCGTTTCTTGTGCTTTTGCCTATTTTAATGGCTGCTGAGTACTCTATTAAATGTGTGTGGTTAGAGAGCCTTAAGTCTACACCACAAGAAGTTATATCCTTGACTTGCTCCTACATGATAAGTGTGGAGCTTCTGCTCACCGTATATGATAGCTAATTTCTGTTTTCTGGGCAACTGGGTTGGAATTGTGGGGTGCCTGTATCCCCTCACATTGTAAATACCTTGCGTCTTGAGAGGGGTCTCTGTGGGGTGGGGCAGGAGTCCTGCTTGCTTGGAGCCCAGATTCAGCTCTGCGCCAAAGCTAGCTGCAAGTTCTTGGGTAAGTTACTTTATTTTATGGCATCTGAGTAGTTTCAATAGATGCAGCAATTTTGGTTGGGCTGAGTGGAGTTACTCTGAGATGCTTTAAGCAGGGAATTTTGTTTTTCAAGATGATCAGACCTGTAAGCTCTTGGAAGGAGAGGTGTCTTACTTTTATATAATTCTTACCATTCTCACTTCTGTACCCTCAACAAACTTTTTCCTCCGTGCTGACATACCCACAAAATAGCACAAGGTAAGAAATCAACGAACAGATGAATAAACAAGTAATGCACAGACAAAGGCTACCGGGCTTGTGTAAGAACCTTTAGCACCATGGCTGTCCAGCTTATCAAATAATTGAGTAAGATTGTTTTCATTTCAGTGTGGTAGCTTTGTTTATAACAAATGGAGACTTAAGCTTCCAAAGCCTCTCATCACATGTTTCAGAGTAATTTCCCTATAAACTTGGGTGTCAGTTCTTCCCTCATGTTACAGGAGAGGGAACATTGATTTATGGAAATTGCTGTTTTTACCCCTGTGCCCTGGAGTGAAGTAACCTTTTGCTTAGGTCACAGTAAAATCAAAGCTTAGAATGTAATCATTCTCTTGTGTTGGGAAGGGAAGACTTTCACTCTAACCTGTGGGGTCGACAATTGGGTCTATGAAATAAACTGACAACAGGCAGATTACCAGGAGAAAAGGTATGCAAATTTATTATATGCATGAGTGCATCATAGGAAAAAAAAAAAAGTCAGTATCCAAAGATACAGTCAGATTTAGGAGCTCATATATTCTCTTTGCAGGAGAGAGGGGAGGAGGGATGTAGGCAACTAAGGAAAGAGTAAATGATTTTTTGGGAAGATGAATGGGCCCTCAGAAGAATAGATGGGAGATACGGTAGTTTGTGACAGAATTTGTCTGGGTGGGTTGTGTGTTCTAGTCTCCTGACCCGTGATAAGAGTTAATCTCCCCTGGTTGATGAAACTTCTGTAGAGGGAATTGATGATAACCTAGTTTCTTTTAGAGTGTCTGTCTGTCTGTCTTTAGGCAGATAAGGGGAGCTCAGAGAAAGCCTCTCTCTGCATTTGCTGTTTTTCGAATGCCTTCAGCTCAAAATAATCATACTAATACAGCCTGTTTTGGAGTGGCATATCCTGAAGTCCTTCACTTGCTTTGACCAGCAGAATAAAATGAAGGCATTCAGGGCTTCCTGCATTCTTGGAGCCACATATCTGGACCATGGAAATGACACAATTGGTTCTGACTGGCTCCCCTGATTCTCCCTTAGTGATGCTGACCTTGAATTTTCTGACTCATGCCATGAAGGTATCTACCCACACTGTTGTGCAATATCCAAGACCCAGGAATAACACTGCTTCTAAGGAAGCCAAATTCAGGCATTTCTGGCTTTGTATTCTATTGCAGACTAAAAGGAACAAACAAAATCCTGTATTCCCACAATATCCCTCTACAAGGATCTAACTTGGCACCCTACCTTGGTGCTGAAAGCTTGCCTCCATCTTCCCAAATTTGATCACTAATTGGTCTTCGCTTTTTCCAAGTGAATGTGCTGCCTCACTGGCCCTAGGTCAGTGAGATAAGAGCTTGGAAGCACCATGTGATGGTTGGTAAACCTGCTGGCAAATAACCAAGTGGCCTGGTTTTATGTGTGTGTGTTTGAAATGCTATTGATAATAAAGCCTTATTTGTATCAGTGAGGGCTCTGCATCAGTTATTTATTGCATAACAAACCACCTCAAACATAGTAGCTTAAAACAACAACTGTTTAATTTGCTCATGATTCTGTGGGTCAGCAATTTGGGCACTTTTACTAACATTTCCATTTGGGCTCAGCTGGGTGGTTCTTCTGTTAGTTTCACCTGGGGTCACTCATACCCCTGCGCTCAGCTGGTACCTGGGAGCTAGATGATCTAGGGGATCTCAGTTGGGATGACTCATTTCTGCCCATCGTCTCCCCCTCCAATAGGCTAGCTCAGCCTCCTTCACATGACAGACTTTCTGGCAAGAGGACAAGAGCAAAAACTGTAAGTTAAATTCAGAAATTACATAGCCTCTCTTCTGCCACATTCTGTTGGTCAAAGAAAGCTACAGGGCCAGCCCAGATTCAAGGGGAGGGGATTGGAAATAGACTCCACCTCTAACTTGGAGTAGCTGCAAAGAATTCATGGCCATTTTAAATTTATTGCAGGCTCTTAACTTTGTTATAAAAGCAATCTGAAATTACTTTATTTTAAAATTATTTTATTTTGTCTTTTAAAAATCCTGGAATAGGGATGGTCTTGTCAGCCCATCTGAGAGAAGTCTGGAAAGTGGAGGTCTTCAGTAATGTACCTAAGAATATAATAAAGTTAATAACAACACAAGCAGGCACTAATATTGTTTTTACTATATACCCAGCACTATTTGAAGTCCTTTACATATCATAACTCATTTGGTCATTACAAAATCTTATGAATAGGTATGATTTTTATCCCTAACTTATAGGTGAGGAAACTGAGGCACAGAGATGTTAAGTGACTTCCCTCAAAGTCATACAACTAAGTGATAGACCTGGGATTCCACCCCAGGAGGTCAGGCTTCAGAGTCTGCATGTTAACCTAATGCTTCTTGAGTTAATGGAAATTACATCTTCCTGACTCTTAGCAGAGTTCTCTCTTGGACTGTGTGGTTTTTCTAGAGACAGGGGGATTGGCTATTTAGAGATGGTTGCTAGGCCTTTCTGGGTACACCCAAGTGACCAAAAATGGTTATGTCACATTATAGGAGACCCTAATTAGATGTAATAAAGACACTCATTATCCCATGGAACACAGAGTAATTCTCCTGAGCCCAAAGGTATTTCCTGGGGATAGGGGTGGGGGTAGAGGGTTCTTATTCTTCTCTTTGGTTGACAGGCATTTGAAGAATGAGGATATTTAATAACGTCCTCTATAACCTTTCCGATAGCCTCTTATTTTTTGGCTTCAAGTAATCCGAAAGACTTAGCCCCAAAGAAAAGAATGTTGTGTTTATTTAGCTTTTTGTTTAAGGACTATCCCAAGGAAAGAGTGGGTTAATAGCCTTTTTAATCTACGGTTTGTTGAACTAAATTCAGTCCAGTGTCCAGGTAGAACAGGTGGTTTATCTAAGAAAAATGAAATTTTGCTGACAGTTTTGAGATCATCCTTGCAGCCATGAATAAAGTGGCTCATAGTACCAATATGAGTTACAATGAGAAGTTACTTAACCTCTCTGTGCCTCAGTTTTCTCATCTATAAATTAGGGACCCTTTCTGTTTGAGGGGCATAGAACACATTTAGGAGCCAGAACTAGACTTGCGTCTCCAGGATGGCCATATCTCACTCTCCATTTAGCTCTGGAGTGAGAGACAGACTGCCAATCTAAGACTTAAGGGAAGTCACTCTGGCTGTCTAGTACCTTATCTCCCTTAAATCCCATCCTTGTCTCTTGACTCTACAACTGGCCTCCTTCTGACACCCTCATCGTCTTATGTGGGCTCAGGTTGGCATCAATGTCTGTTCCATTGCTACCAAGAGTGTTCACTACAACTTTGCACTCGGGAGGACTTGCATGTTCACCCTAATGTGAACTCCAGCTAGAATCTGACGGGGAAAATGGGCAATCTGGACATACATGGCCCCACCAGAGAGGAGAGATCACAGATTGGGGACTAGGGAGACCCAGGCTGCAGACTGCCCCACCCCTCCCATCATCGCTCACCTTCCCACACTAAAAACTCCTCAGAAGGACAGCTTTCTTGCTTGTCGACCACGACATCCTAGGGATATTTTCCCCATACCACTGGAAACTCTGTTACCTTCAAAATCTTTTCCTTCAACTAATCTTGAAGAGTTTACAATCCTCTCCTGCATCAAGTAATTTTTTTTTTTCTCTTGTGGATGCTCACTTTCCTCTTTTCTTATTCAAACCAGCTGGGACAGTTTATCCCCTAGCATAGAAATGAAAACCTGACAGGCAGGTCTCTGCAGTAGAGATTGGGATGCTTCTCTCTCCAAACAGTGTTTTACTGTTGGCTGTTGCCGCTGAATAGCTCAGCCTGCCATTATGACAGAATGGCCCAGAACAGACCACAGGCAGGAAGCGTCTTTTGTTTCAGAGGGCTTTGGAGCTGTTTTTACCCTGCCATAAACTTAATTGCTTTCTGTGATGTATCTGGCAAACCTACCAGTGTCCTTTTTGCTGCCTCCTGCTTGGTCAATCAGGACTACCAAAGCCTGCAGCTTTGCTTTTTAGGAGGTTTGGTTGATTAACATGAGTTTGCCTTTGGCTTTTGCTAACATTGCGTATTTTGGGGCACTAGTGGTGCCCAGGAGAAGGATGTGAGTGTGGTATGTGTGTGGTGAGTTATAGATGAGAGACAGCTGGGTCTTCTGGGACAGTAGGGGAGCAGGCATGATTTAGTGGGCTCAGAAAATTGTGGTTTACCACAGGGTCCTCATGTGCATGAGTAAGTCATCGTGCTTCCTGAAAGGGAGGTTTCATTCACCTTGTCCCCATAGAGGATGTTTCAGATGTGGCAATTCCTTTAAATCACTGCAATTCTGACTCACCCTAGGATTTCTGGGTTTAATTGCTCCCCTTTCTTGTTGGTTTTATGACCAGTGTTGCAGGAAAGACAATACTTGAAACTCTGTGGGAGCCCCTTCTTTTGATTTTTTTCTTTGCAGTGATGATGATTGCTTAACAATAATAAATATAGAAAGAGGGTTTTTTTTATGTTTGCTTTTTGTTTTTTTAAAAAAGAACTTTGGGCCAGGTGTGGTGGGTCATGCCTGTAATCTTTGGGAGGCCTAGGCAGGTGGGTCACTTGAGGTCAGGAGTTCAAGACCAGCATGGCAAACATGGCGAAACCCCATCTCTACAAAAAATACAAAAATTAGCCAGGTGCAGGGGCATTTGCCTGTAGTCTCAGCTACTCAGGAGGCTGAGGCAGGAGAGTCACTTGAACCAGGGAAGCGGAGTTTGCAGTGAGCCAAGAGATTGCACCACTGCACTGTAGCCTGGACAACAGAGTGAGACTCTGTCTCAAAAAAAAAAAGAACCTTGCTCTAGGCTGGTTCTTGGTGACGATGACAAGCTGGGAATGGTGCTTTGAATGGCTAAAGGCATATTTACACATTTGCACATGCACCCGTCAGATTCCAGTCCACAGTAGCAGCCACTTTAGCAACGTTCTCATAATCCTCAGTGGCACCTTCTTTAAAGCTTGTTATCAATAATCCAACCAAAGCATTGCATTCAAAATTTAACCTTAAGCTGCCCTTGAAATTTTATCCTCAGGAAGTCTTTCTAGAATGGAGATGAAAACCTCTTCTGTGTCTCAACATGGCAAGCCCATGCATGATTTGCCTGTTCTCACCATAGTCATTTCCATATTTAAACTGTGAATATTGAGTTCTGTCTGCTATCAGCTGTGTCTCCCCATGCCTGTTCTCTGAATATAGGTCCTTGCTAGAAGAAAAAGAGTAAAGGTTGTTACTCCTGGATGGCAGATCTGTGTAATCGCCAGATAGACGATGAATGAATGTGTTTGGACAATAATGTAACCTGCAGCACACACTCTGATCATAGGGGCCTAACTTCTCTTTTGCATTAAGCCTCAGGTATGCTTTGATCAAGCGTGTGGTCAAGTCTTTTTAGGTTTACTTTGGGGCCTTAGCAGGGTACCCAAACAGATTGTTGCCAAAATCACACATGGTATGAGCCTATTTAGGTATTATCTAACAAAACTCTCATGGGCAACAATTACGTAGATAGTTACTTGTCATCTATTAAATCACTGTATTTTCTATAGGTTTTTAAATAGTGCTTCATTTGTAATTAAACTGTATTTTAACATATCCCCTCAAAAAGGGTAAATTAGAGTAATGCAGTATGGAAATGGTAAGGAGATTCAGATTAATTAGGAAATGATTAATTCAGATTAATTAGGAAATACCCTAATTCATTCATGGACCTGCTCTTGGAGGTCTAGGTGAGAGACCCAGCTGTCTCTCACCTGTCCATCTTCAACACACATATCACACTCATGTCCTTCTCCTGGGCACCACTGATTCCCCAAAACAGGCAATGTTAGCAAAAACCAAAAGCAAACTCATGTTAATTAACCAAACCTACTAAAAAGCAAAGCTGGCAGGCATTGGTAGTCCTGATTGACCAAACAGGAGGAAGTGGTACTCTGGAAGTCTGATTGGAGCATGACCTTGAAGGGGATAAGGTTCTCAATTGTCAAGTCTTTAAACTGGACTGCCATTTTAGAGGCTTTTACTGTTCCTTGTCAACGTGTGTGTTTGGCTTGTTTCAAAAAGACATTGCATTAGTTGTATACAAGGGATTCCTAAAATAACCAAGGGAGTGACCTAAGAAAGACAACCAGCTAGTGTTCCCATAGGATTTCTCTCCTGAAACTAAAGTTACACATCTCTTCTCTTCCATTTTTCACCTATCTTCAGTCGATCCCTGTTATCACCAGAGGCCAAATGGATAGTTCTGGGGATTGTTTTCCTTGAGCTGTGAGCTGAAATGCAGACTTTAAATACAGGGTTTTAAGGTGTTAGGGAGGAAAGCGACATTGATTTATTTGTTCTGTTCCCTGCCAGCCTGAGAAACCTGTCCCGTCAGGTAATGAACAACTGTTCTTATCCTAACTAGCAACTTCAAGAGAATGATTACTCATCCCATCATTACCACTCCCCCTGAGTCATCAAGGCTGGTGCATTTTGGTTTCCACTGAATAAAAATCTCCAGGCAATGGGAGTCTAGGGCCATGGTTTCTATTTAGTAATGTGAATTATATAAATGTGCCTTGGACATGGAAGCTGTGGCTCCTTCTAGAAAGATATTTCATAGGCCCAGGTCTTCAGCCATGTCTCTATTTGAGAAATTGTATTGGTCAGTATTGCCAAAAGTGGACATCTTAATGGTCAGTACAGAGTGATTATATGAGTGACCAGATGATACAGCTAGTCTGGTTGGTCACAAGGGCAAAGATACAGCTATGAAAATGGATAGCTATTTGCCTGTACCTCTTGCTTGTAACTTCATAGTCATGTTGCATGTTAGCCACTCAGTATTCATGGGGGATTTTAGTAAACCTTTTTTCAGGCCTTGTTCTGTGACAGTGCTGAGAGGGCATTCACACTTGACATGTGCCATCATAGATGAGGAGTATTGAAAGGCAGCTGGAGTCATTTCCATTTTACAAATACCATCTGTCTTCTATCACGTCACTGTTCTCCGTGCTATTCTTAGGCCCTGTTGTGCCTGATTTGGGAGACAAATGTGAGACTGCATTGTCCTGGATTGAATTTGGATGTATGGGTAGTTATAGAAATCATATTGATAGCCATGTGTGTTCAGTTCATTTCAAGGTTCAGTTTATTTCAAAAGTCTTAATATTTGTATTTATTACAGATCTAGAGACACATAGCTTTGTGTAGGGGCTGTATTTTGAAACATCATGGTTTATGGGAGAACCTGGCATGTAGAAAATCAAAAGAAAATACTCAAGGCAGAATGCTGAATGTAAGTTTGTGGGTTAATAGAAAATCCTACCTTTTTTCTACAAATTCTCAACTAATCCTTCCTAGGTTTAAATAAAACCAACAGTCACTGTTATAAGAGCTATCCTATCACCTTTCTCTGTCTTCAGGCACTTGAAATACATCATTAAACAACATCAGAATTAATCCAAGGCCCTTTAGACTTTAGACAGAGCTCCTTGGGGCAGGAGCCTTGTCTTCTTCATCTTGAATCCTGAGAACTAAGAAAAATAAATGTTTTATAAGCAGGCATATATGAAATAATTAGTGGCTGTGAAAATGAAACAAATGGTGATCCTGAAGCCCTGGCAGTTTGCCAGCATGTCCTGTTGGATCAGTGTGAGATAGGACCTGGTTGCAGGTGGGAGCCGCCACTCTGGTACTCTCGGATAAGGCCTGAATGGAAAGGCAATAATGTGTGCCCAGGAGTGGATTGACTTTACCATTGCCTGTGATTCCTGTGTTGAAATAGGAAGGCTCAGCCCAGGCATATGCTAAGGAAACAACACCAAGTCTTTTATTACTCTCCACAACATTTATAACCAAGTCCTATTCCATGCTCTTGTCCTTGAGGCATTCTGACAGTCATTTTAATGATTTATTTTCTTTTTCATAATCAAAAAACAAATAAAATATTTTATTACCTTTTGGGTAAACTTGATGTCTTTCTCCTCATTTCATCACTTTCTGGGTCTACAAAATTCCCCTTCCCTTTCAGTTTTTATAACTCAAGGATAGGAATTCTGTTTTTCTCATTCCTTATGTGAGAGCTTTTTTTTGAAGTCTGATTTTTTTTTTTTTTTTTTTGATCCCATATCCCCAGCCTATTTTCTTGTTGTTACTTTATATCTGTGAGTGGGATGGGTGGAGAGGAAAGGAGTATATGGAAAAGAGGACTCAAGAAATGCCATGTGTTTACAGTAACATATGGATGGCAGGGAAAGGGTTTGAATAAGAAAAGTATTTTTTCAATGCTCTTCTCCATTATTTAAAGATGTAAGAACATTGGCACTATGCTGCTGAAGATGTGTTGGTTTACTGAAATTTGCTCTGTGGTTTCTTTCCCAGGATCTACAATAAAAACTGGTGATCTATGTGAGAGCCCAAGGCATTGTGATTCCCCTCCATCCTGAATTGCATGTCTTCAATTCAAGCACCCTGCTTTATGGCTCCCAGGCCCCTGGTTTCTACCCTCTGCCCTTTTGGCTCATTTCCTCCTCAATTTCCATACGCTTCTGTATTAGTTTGTTCTCATGCTGCTAACAACGATATACTGAGACTGGGTAATTTATGAATGAAAGAGGTTTAATTGACTTATAGTTCAGCATGGCTGGGGAGGCCTCAAGAAACTTACAATCATGGCAGAAGGGGAAGCAAACATGTCCTTCTTCACATGGCGGCAGGAAGGAGAAGAATGAGCAAAAGAGGGAGAAGCCCCTTATAAAATTACTAGACCTTGTGAGAATTCATTCAGTATCACAAGAATAGCAGCATGGGGATAGCCACCCCAATGATTCAATTACCTTCTACTGGGTCTCTCCCATGTCATGTGAGGATTATGGAAACTACAATTCAAGATGAGATTTGGGTGGGGACACAGCCAAACCATATCACCCTCCTTCCATTAAGGTATCAGCAGCAGGATCTCCTTCTTCAGACCAGTCTTCATGGGCTTCAAAACCTACCCGACCACATGCGTGGATTTGTAAGGGCAAAGCTCTTCTTGGAGAGGTGATTTCAGGTCAGAGTTGATACAGCATGTGATTATGCCTTGTTCAGTGGTCCAACCAGGACATCTGTTCTGTGAACCTCCTAATCAGAACTGGATGTAATATTCCAATGGTGATCACACTCATGAAGGTCTGGGGTGCCTAGATAGCTAGTAAAACATTATTTCTGGGTGTGTCTGTGTGTCTAGAAGAGATGAGCTAAACTTTAATTGGTAGATGGCCCTCCTCTATGTAGGTGAGTACTGTCCAATCCATTAAGGGCCTGAACAGAACAAAAAGGCAGAGGAGGATTGAATAAGCTCTCTCTGCCTGACTGCTTGAGCTGAGACATGGATCTTCTGCCTTCAGTGCTCCTGGTTCTCAGGCCTTCAGACTCTGACTGGAATCAACACCATTAGATCCCAGCTCTCCCGGCTCCAAACTATACCACCAGCTTTCCTGGGTTTCCAGCTTGCAGATGGGGCTTTTTGGCCTTTCTAATATCATGAACCAGTATCTTTTAATTTATATATATATATATTCTATGGGTTGAATTTCTCTGGAAAACCCTGACTAATACAATTGTGAAGAAGAATTTTGTTTGATTCAGGATGAGGTTCCATTGTGCATTAGTTTCTTTAAGCAGCAGTACTATTACTGTGTTTTGTTTTGTTTTTTAAAAAAGACATGGTGTTTGTAATTACTTATAATTCATATAGACGAATTGCTAACTAGCGAGGTCTTGGTTACTCTTTGCCTGTGCTGTTGATTATTTGAACCTAAGTTTATCTTTAACATCTTGTTGATTTCAGCTTGATGCTTTAGTCTGTCAGGCCTTTTTTTTTTTTTTTTGCATCTTGATTCTGCTATGAAACATAGTAGCTGCTATTCCTGGCTTTGTGCCATCAGTAAGTTTGATAAAATGTCTTATCTTTATTCAAGTAATTGATAAAAATGTTAACTACAATAAATGACAGAGTTCCACAGGATACTATTAACACATTAGGGTTGAGACTCATCTATTAAAAAAAATTATTTGGCAGCTCATAATTTGCTATCATTTCCCTAAGGATAGAATATTCTATTTATTGCTTTGCCAAAATCTAGGTTGTGTATGGAATTCTACTGATGTGATATCTTGTAACCGTGTCCAAAAGAAGGGAGATTTATTCGGCTTGACTTTACTTTATGATACACATCCTGGACCTAACTAATCACTTCCTTTTTTTTCTGTTTGCTTATAAACCAGCTACTTATCTGCACATTAATCTGCACCTTTATTTATTGATTCAGAGATTTGTTTATTTGTGAATGTTCAGTGTCATGTCTAGTACTCAATTTACAAGACATGGTTCCTGCTTTCAAAAACCTTATAGGCTCATTCTGTGAAGAATGTCAATGGTAGTTTAATGGGAATAGCATTGAATCTATAAATTGCTTTGGGCAGTGTAGCCATTTTCATGATATTGATGCCTCCTATCCATGACCGTGGAATGTTTTTCCATTTGTTTGTGTCATCTCTGATTTCTTTGAGCAGTGGTTTATAGCTCTCCTTGAAGAGGTCCTTCACTTCCATTATTAGCTGTATTCCTAGATATTTTATTCTTGTTGTAGCAATTGTGAACGGAAGTTCATTCATGATTTGTCTCTCAGCTTGGTGTAAAGGAATACTTGTAATTTGCACATTGATTTTGCATCCTGAGAATTTGCTGAAGTTGCTTATCAGCTTAAGAAGCTTTTGGGCTGAGACAATGTTTTCTAGAAAAAACATGGTGTCATCTGCCAACAAAGATAGTTTGACGTCCTCCCTTCCTATTTGAATATGCTTTATTTCTTTCTCTTGCCTGATTGCCCTGGCCAGAATTTCCAATACTATGTTAAATAGGAGTGGTGAGAGAGGGCATCCTTGTCTTGTGCTAGTTTTCAAGGACAATGCTTCCAGCTTTTGCCCATTCAGTATGATATTGGCTGTGGGTTTGTCATGTACAGCTCTTATTATTTTGAGGTATGGTCCTTTAATACCTAGTTTATTGAGAGTTTTTAACATGAAGGATGTTGAATTTTATCAAAGGCCTTTTCTGTATCTATTGAGATAACCATGTGGTTTTTGTCTTTAGTTCTGTTTATGTGATGAATCGCATTAATTGATTTGTGTATATTGAACCAACCTTGCATCCTAGGGATGAAGCCTATTAGTTCGTGGTGGATTAGCTTTTTGATGTGCTGCTGGATTCCTGTCGGAGGTTGGGGGGTGGGAGGAGGGAGAAAATCAGGAAGAATATGGATACTGGGCTTAATACCTGTATGAATGGATGATCTGTGCTGCAGACTGCCATGGCACACGTTTACCTGTGTAACAAACCTGCACATGCTGCACATGTGCCCCTGAACCTAGAATAAGAGTTGGAAATAAAAATATAAAGTTTATAGTCTAGCAAAGGGAAGAGATATATAATTATAATACTCTGTGCATAATCTCTTTCGTCTCTCTCTCTTTGTGTGTGTGTGTGTGTGTGTGTGTGTAGTCAGGTGTCACTTAATGACAAGAATATGTTCTGAGAAATGCATCATTAAGGAATTTTGTCATTGTGCAAACATCATAGAGTGCACTTACACAAACCTAGATGGTATAGCCTACTGTACTCCCATGCTATATGGTATAGCCTATTCCTCCTAGGCTACAATTCTATACAGCATGTTACTATACTGAGTACTGTGGAGAGTTGCAACACAATGGGAAGTATTTGGGCATCCAGTATATCTAAACATAGAAGAAGTACAATAAAAATACTGTATGAAAGATAAAAAGTGGTACACCTGTATAGGGCATTTACCATGAATAGAACTTGCAGGACTGGAAGTTGCTATGGGCAGGTGAGTGAGTGGTGAGTGAATGTGAAGGCCTGGGACATTATTGTAGACTTTAAAAACACTATACTTAGTGTTTTTATACTTTACAGTGGCTACACTAAATTTATTAAAAATATGTTTTAATAACTAATTTTAGTTTACTGTAATTCTTTATAAACCAAAACATTTTTAATTTTTTGACTGTTAAGTAATAACATTTAGCTTAAAACACATTTTGCAGATATACAAAAATATTTGTTCTTTATATCTTTATTCTATCAGTCTTTTTTCTTTTTTCAAATTTTTAATTTTTTTTTTTTTTTTTTTTTTTACTTTTTAAACTTTTGTCATAAAAACTAAGACACAAACACACACATTAGCCTGGGCCTACACAGGGTCAGGATCATCAATATCACTGTCTTGCACCACCACATCTTGTCCCACTGGAAGGTCTTCAGGGGCAATAGCATGCATGGAGCTGACATCTCCTATGATAACAATGCTTTCTTCTGGAATACCTCCTGAAGACCTGCCTGAGGCTGTTTACAGTGAACTTTTTAAAACAAATAAATAAAAGTATACTCTAAGATAATAATAAAATATAGTAAATACATAAGCCAGTAACATAATCGTTTATTATCAGGTATTACGTACTGTACATAATTGTCTGTGCTATAGCTTTAGACAGCAAGCAGCACAGTAAGGTTGTTGACACCAGCATCACCACAAACATGGTAGTAACACGCTGTGCTATGATGTTACGACTACGAAGTCAATAAGGGATGGGAGTTTTTCAGCTGCATTATCATCTTGTAGGACCACTGTTGTATACGCTGTTCATCCTTGACTAAACCATCATTATGCAGCATGTGACTGTATGTGCGTGTATGCACACACATGTGTGTTTGTGTTACTTGTATAATAAATGTGGTGTTTTATAAACATAAGAGAGTAAATCGTACCTAGTAAATATATGTCCAAGAGAGCAGACAACCACCTGGTGAGCTCAGGACAAGGGAAGTAAAATTTGAGCTGAGCCTTACAGAGTAAGGAGTCAATCATTAGTGCGGCAGGGTATTGAAACAAGGGAATAAAACCTCCATTGATGAGCTCTCTGGAGCTGGACTCCAAATGCCTGCAAAGACCCTTCTGCCTGCCCCCCGACGTCCTAACCCCTGACCTGTGGCTTGTACTTAGTCATGTTATCTACTGACTTTCTTGCCCTTTCCTCAACCATTTGATTCACAGACTTCCAAACTATGTCTGATGTTTTTGTCTGGTGGGGCATTCGGGCTAAACAGGGGACTACAGGCAGTTGATAAGACCTGCCTGAGGGCCACCTACATGCTAGCATGGCAGCCACCCCAAAGACTACAGAAGGCAGTGGATTTGATTCTAAAAGACGTCCCATGCAGCCATATAGTATGCATACCTGACAAACTTTAAAATTAGAGTAGCACCTGTGCTTTAAACCAGTAATAACTTTGCCAAAAAGTGCGTCTCCCCATACACACACCATCCCCATGTACCTGGTCATCTAAACATCCTCACTTTGAAATGTCTTACCTGCTTTCATTCTCAGTTGAATTGTTTATGAAGATTTGAAGTGGATCAATTCAGCTGTGTTTGCATTCTGTAGGGCATGAAAAAATGGTATTTCAGTTATTATTGTTGTGAACTGAGGAACCGAATGCACAGTCTGGGTTTTTAGATTGCAGGTGGAATTGGCAGCATCTGTGGTTAGAGAAAGGGCCCCCAAGCACGTGAACTGGGTAAATTTGATTAGCGTTGCATGGAGAGAGTCAGCCTGGAACACCCCAATGCCATTCTTCTTCAAATGCATGTCCAGCTACTCATTTGGTGGGGAAATGCTTTTATTTTTCCATTGTTGGATCTCTGTTCCCATCAAATATGTAGCCATGTGGCTAAGGTGGTAACTCACAAAGCTGGCTGGGATTATGTTTTTAGTATCTTGGCAGTAAAGAGAGATGTTTATTTGGTTACCTTAGCTCTGCTCCCATTTGGCTATTTCCTCCTGTCTCTTATTCCCCTTCACCTTGTTACTTTGGCAGCCAGTAGCATTGCTTTTTGTAAAGAAAATGGATGCAAATTACCAGGGGCAATGAAACAACTCGTACATTGATTTTTGGCTTAGAGGCCCGACATTTTGGGAGTCAACAGCAGGATGCTTTGCTGTGGGATCTGCAAGGGATTGGAGTAGATGGCTAATGCTCTGTGAGCAAATCTCATGCCTGCCGGTGCTTCATTATCCATTCTCTGCAATGAGCAGCTTTAGCAGGCGATGTGCAGAGCCTGTTTATAGGACTGATGGTGGTTCACAAAATCTGCTGCCCAAACAACAAGAAAGCTCAAACTGCATCTTCTCCTTACACAACCTGGCACTATATCCCTTCTGCAAGAGTTTTTTTGTTTTTGTTTTTGTTTTTGTTTTGTTTTGTTTGTACTATTGAAAGTGAGTAGAACTGGAAGTAAGGTAATGTTTGTTGAGCACTTATTATATGCTAGGCATTGTAAAACACACTTTGTACTTATTAATTTAATTTTCACTGTATTTTTTCACTGCATTTTTTATAATTTACTCTGTACTATATCCCTAACATGTAAGTATTACTGTCCTGATTTATAGATGAGAAAATTGAGACTCCAAGAAGTATTTGTTTTTTTCAGGTTAAACAGTGCCTAATAGTTCTTAAGTTGAGGATCTGAGAAAAATATCCTTGAATCCAATTAAATCTAAAATACACTAAGTCTTAAGAAGAACTCGTGTTCCATTAGGGGCCAGAGGTTTAAATGCTCAGGCTGAGAGGTAATTAGGCTTCCAGCACAATCTTTCCATGTGGATTCAGCATATAGACAGTGTCCATTGTTCTTTCCTCTATCGCCATCCCATAATGTCAGGGTTTTCATATTTAGTTTTCATCTTTTAGAAATCTATTTTAAAATATTACAAAGACAACATCTTGTCCACCACTGTGATCTAGAGGTCAGTGCAAAATTAACTAAAAGTCAGTTTCCTATCACTACTTCCCCTACCCCCGTGAGACTAAACAGTGCTACCTGAACGGTCTGTCCTTTCGGCTGACAACAAACAACGAAGTGACTGACGCCATGCAGTGTGTAGTCCCTGTTCACAGAGCAGAGCCTGTCAAAGTCAAGGGACTCTGCGTCTCCATCAACTTCAGACACTGGCAGCTAACTCACCTTGCTTTTGAAATTTTGTTTTCCGTTAAACTTGAGAAATGCCTTTAATGCTTTCTTCCTGATACTAATACATTGTAGACATGATCTTCTAGGCCTGACGGCTGTTTTATGAGCTCTTGGAAACCTGTCAGTGGTATATATTCTTCTCTTTCTCAACAGATGATGCATCCCTGTACTTACTCTAGCCAGTGGGTCTTGTCAATAAATCTGTCAAAGGCCAGGCTAGTCTGCACAAACGTGCTCTCCACCTTCCCCGATGGAATGAGAGGCGGCCCTTTAGAGCTTGGTGGAATGGAGATTGCTTTTAAAATCGAACTCAGGAATAAAAGTATATATCCGTTTTCATTTCTGTCTACTACCATGGTCATGAGATTTCTTATTTTTCCTTCATTAGTCAATTTGTAGATTCCCAAGTTTGGGAGTGGGCAAAGAAAGTCGCAGCGGTACACACTGACTTCAGAATCACCAGCTAGCTGCAGGCAGGAGACGAGTGCATGCCGGCTGGCTGGCCCACTGCCACCTCCCACCGTGATGCTGGTCCTTCAGGAAGAACCCAAAGGGAGGCTTGTGTATTGCGTTATCAGGCTGGGGACCTGAGAGCCTCAATTTCTCCTGACATAATGATGGGTCTTCAACATGAATTAGAAAGCTCTGCAGTTATGCAGATGATTTTCAGAGACAGCACACGCACTGTTTTAACCCTCAAACCAAGTCTACTCATCTCAATAACTCTTAGCAGCTAGCTGGCAGTGCCGATAATGATGATAAAATCTGTAGCTTTTATGTTGGTGAATTACTCATGATGTATAGAGAGCTGTGTGACTTATTTTCAGGAGCTTTTATATTCCTAACAGGGGTGATTAAAGAGACAGACTCTATTGCTCAGATCAGCATATGTGCCACAAACATGTTTTCCACCCAGATTTCTAACTGGGATGTTTCTGTTAGCAGTGTTGGTGAGTGCCTGAAAGGTCATTTTGATTTATTATTTTTTAAACCAGGCATTCAGAATATTCAGAAGTTAATCAGTTCATAGAGATGTGCTAATTCATAATATACAGTCTCTTGCCACTAATGTCACTGCCAGCAAAGTCAGTCCCCTCAGCATCCTCCATCCTGAAAGGGTGACATGCCGCCCTGCCAGCAGAAAGCTCACCTGGCACTGTTGGTCTGTGTATCATCTACATTCTCCCCAGTTTTTCTGAATTAATAGGAAGCCTAGTTGGTTTAGGAATTCTTTTAGTTAGATTAGATAATTCACAAAACCGGTAGGAAATCATTCAACCTAAGTTAAAACCAAAACAACCATATCTTCAGGAGACATTTTCTACAAAATTCTGTCACTTTTATTTCTTTATTTTTCCTGACAATAAGAAAAAGAAAGGAAATATCGGAAACGGAAAGTCTGTCCCTTTGTAACTGGAGAGAAACTGGGTTTGGGTTTGCCTAACTTTTCTCCCCGAAGATTTAATCAGTATTTGCTGTCAAAGAAGAGAAATGCCGTAGCGTCTGCGAAGACACTTTGTCTGTCTCGATAAACATAGTTAAGGTGACGGTAGGCCTTATGTGAAGAGGTGTGGGGAATACTTTTTTAGGATTTGAATACAAAAAGACAGATTTACTAGAGGCTCTGCTGGGTTTTTTTTCTCCCTAAACTTCCTGATTCAGCGGGCAGTGCAGGAGCTGGTACAATGTTACATGCTGTTACACGAGTGAAACCAGCCGGATTTAATGATTCCCTGCTTCTGGGTCATAATTCTTTGGTAACTGCGAGAATTCCAAACTTGCAGCTCTTCTTTAGCTTCCCCAGGGCACGACAGCCCTTTTCTTAAGGTGGTTTTTGTTGGTGGTGGTGGAGGTAGATTTTTACTTTGTCTTGGCCTTAGTCTTAGCCCCTCCAAAGGAGACTAAAGTGAGGAAGAAAAGAAATTATCAAGTGTTGAACTATGAATGAGTCAGAGGAAGTGTTAACTAGACCCTCTTTGCTGTTGGAAGCATCCTAAGCTTAATTTGTGGGCAGGAGGCTCAGCCCTGAGACAGGCTCCCGGTCTCACTTCTCGCGATCTGAGGCCCAGCCTGGCTGCTGGTGGCTGGGAGCTGCGTCCTGATCCTCCATCCTGGCTGTGTGTGCTGTCCTGGTTAGGACATCTGGGAACTGGCTCTGCCACAGGCACAAAAAGGGCCTGGAAAGAATCCTGACCCTGGGGCTTCAAAGTACACAAAATGATTTTTGTTCTTTTAGTCCTCAGTTGCCCAATTTGACGTACTTTAAAAAGGCCTCTCAGTGGGCCTCACCTGCTCTGTGACCTGAGACCAGGCCCTGCACTTCACTGGTCCTGCTTCCCACTCTGTCTGTGGGTGGGGATGGACTAGATTGTTGGCTTTTCAGATGTGTTAAGCTATGGAAGCCTTTACTCAAATAAAATTTTGTGAAAGATCCTAAAAGAAGCAATTTCATAAAATCAAATCTATTCTCATTTAAAGGGGGTGAGGGACCGAGAGTACCTACCCCCCACCCCTCTCGAATCCCCTTCATCCGTTGGAACTCCAGCAGGGCTGTAAGGCCCCCATCCATTCCAGCCTAATAACAGACTGGCTGAGTTCAGGAAGTCACATTAAACGGAGGCCTGAAAATGCAGGTAATTTTACCTTTGTTAATCCTGAATCCTGGAGACAGCGTATCTTGCAGGTTTTAAGGGAACCAACCTAAAATGGCTTAATCCATGTTAAGTTTGTAAACACCAATCATCTCCTGTCCCTTGTAGCCAGAGTCATTCAGCTTTGATGTTGTTCAGTGACATGAAATGACAAAGGCATCTGTGATGAATTCTGCCAGGCATACCCACCTTGATATCTCAGAACTACATCAGGCCCCCAGCCACTTCCTGCTGGATTCCAGAAACCCAGACTCTTTGCCTCCCACCTGCCATCCCTTGAACCCGTCTAGCACAGGAACACCGTATCAACTTCCTTAAACTTTGCATTGATCCTGGCAGTCTCCTTTGCAAAAAAGTCTCATTGCTTGAAAGACTCAAACTCAACTCCTGCCTTTCTGAATCCTCCATGGATAATTCCATTTTCCTATCACACCCTGTTTTCCTTCTAATACACTTCCTTCTAATACATATCCATTTCACGAAATCATTCTTCTAGTCTCTGCCTCTAAACCTGTGGTCATGCTCTTTGCCCCTCTCACTATTTGCCTTTCCCCATGAAAAATCTTACGTCCTATTTTTCATTCAACAATATCCTTTACAGTTCACCCTTCAAGTTCTTCTTTCTTCTCCCTCCCACGGCAAGGAAAAGGCAGCGTGATGTGGCAGCAAGATTAGGGAACCAGAAGAGAGCACCATGGCTGCCGTCTGGAATTCTGCCGTGTATCTGCAGGTGCTATTGCCTAAGCCCCTTAACCTCTTTGGTTATAGTTTCCTCATCTGTAAGTGGGATTAATAATATAATATCTGCCTCACCTACCTTACCACGTGGTTATAAGAGTCAAAGAGGTATTGTATGTGAATGCATTTCATCTAATTTAAGCACTTTATATTTTATAATTTTTGTTCTTTAATAGTAAGGTATTTATGAGGTATAATCATAATCATTTTCTGTACCCTATAGCACTCATTTTAATTCTTTATTATACGCTGCCCTGTGCTTACTCCAGTTATTTAATGCATCATCAGTTTTTTGGGTCGAAGAGTTTTCATATGGTTTAAAACTCCGTGGCTCTCACAGCGTCAGCCACACAATACATACTTCATATGGATCTGTTTAATAGAACTTTGATTTCTGATATCCTCCAACACCTACTATTTTTGGTGTGCTGGCAGTAGCAGCCATTTAATCATCAGAGAAATACTTGAAGTTTTGGCAATCCTCCCACAGCAAGATTGAAATTCTAAGGATTTAAAACAGACATGGAACACCTTAAGAAGGAGCAGTAAATAAGTTGCTTGGGTGAGATACTCTCTTGAAAATTAACTCAAGTAGAACTCAGTCCTAGCACTGGTTAGAATGAGTCCAGCTATCAGTCCCTTGAGTCAGCATTGCCTCTCTAAAGCTCTGTGGATGCTCACAACCAACAAGGAGAAAGTCCCCTTCAGTAGGAAAGCATCTCAGACTGTCAGGATATGCTGTTATTTACTGAAGGGGCTGCTGCTTCAGAAATAGCCAAATTGCCCTTCGATAGGGTCAAGGGATTATATATTTTAACAGCCCACATTACTTTGCATTCAACTTTTTCCTAGTCAAATGCTTTCCATGAGAAAAGATTCCTGCATTAAGTTATGTCCATTATAAAAGTGAATGCTCTTAGTGCTTCAGTAAGTGGATGGCAAATACTTCTTCATGTAAGTGGAAATTATTTCATTTTGGATCACAGAGAAATATGCCATTTCTTTTAGATAACTAGAATACCTTTAGGAAAATAAGGTGAACCTGTTGTGATAAATTCTTATCAGAGAAGCAGGCATTCTGGGTACCACTTAATACACTGAAGATTTAATTTGCAAAGGGTAAGTTGGTGATCAGTAAAATTTAATTTTTTTCCCTTTTAAGCTTGATGTATCTACTGTACCTTATGCTTCTGGAAGAAGTAAACTTTGCTGGAAGGGTGAAATTTCTGAACCAGAAATGGAGATAGAAGAGCTATGGAGTTTGCTGGAAATCCTCTAAGTAGGAAATTGCCCAATTCCTAGTTTAGGGTGTGTAGGCTGAGCCTCAGCAAGATACCTGGTCATACTGCAAACCTAAGCACTTGTCTGTACCCATCCATTTATTCTGATGACATCTGCAGAAAATCCCAAACAGTGTGCTTGCTTTCTTTTTTGTTTTTTTAAGAAAAGAATTTTTTTTTTTCCTGAGCCATTTGTTCTACTTGGCCAATCTACAATGTGTGTAGATTTGTTTTCTGCAGATGTGCTTATTTCTGGGAACATCTCTGCATGGTTTCAGCATAAATAATATGCTTCCCTACCTACTATAAGTTACAGAAATTGCTGGCATTTTAGAAAAATTCATGTTGTAGAGTTAGTAATGCTCCATAACTCGTTGTCCCTATAGCAACTGCCACATGTTTGTAGTTTGTACATGGACTGCCTTCATCACTACTTCAAATCACTTTAGGACATGGGCCATGCCTTACTTAAATTTTTATTTCTAGTTCCTCATATAGCACACAGTAAGTGCTCGAGAATGTTTATTCAGTGAATAAAAGAGGAAAATACATATACATATATGTGTATGTATATGTATACATATACATATATGTGTATGTATATGTATACATATACATGTATATGCCTGTATTTTCAGTTTTAAAAGTTTATTTGGCCAGGCGCAGTGGCTCACGCCTGTAATCCCAGCACTTTGGGAGGCCGAGGCAGGCGGATCACCTGAGGTTGGGAGTTTGAGACCAGCCTGACTGACATGGAGAAACGCCATCTCTACTAAAAATACAAAATTACCTGGGCATGTTGGCTCATGCCTGTGATCCCAGCTTCTTGGGAGGCCTAGGCAGGAGAATCGCTTGAACCCAAGAGGCAGAGGTTACAGTGAGCCAAGATCGCGCCATTGCACTCCAGCCTGGGCAACAAGAGCGAAACTGTCTCAAAAAAAAAGAAAAAAGTTGATTTTTAATTTGATTCATGCTTTCTCCACTGAGAGAAACTCCAAAGGTAAATTTGGATTGATGATGCCAAAACATGGCTTTTCTAATCCAGTGTGCAACATAATTATCTACATGGAAGGAAGCCAACAACATGGGATACATTCATCAATGTGTGGCCATGGAGCAGCTGTGAACTTTGCCAAGTTTTCTTACATCTGTCCTTCTGCAGGGCCCAGGGAACTCAGCCTCATAAAGAAACTCATGAAACATCTCTCAGTTTTCTCTCATGAGCTACCATTGCCAAAATGTGTAGAAAGTTAAGTAGAAGTATAAGAAGAGATAGCAATTATTTTGATATACCACCACCTAGTAGACCTCATTAAGGTATTATATTCCTGAAGTTCTAGAATTTTCCTTGAAGAATTTTCTAACCAAATAAAGCTTGTTAGAATGTTGATTGTAGCTTGGCTGTTGTTTTCCTGATGGAAGCTTGTGATTTGATACCAGCTTGGTACTTCTCTTCTGCACTCCAGCCTCTCTCTCTTTCTTTTTCTTTCTCATACAGACTTGCCACCTCTGACTGTTTTGAGTTAATGATGAGAAACCAGATATGCATTGCTGTCAGGTGTGTATGGAGTGGTGGCCACATGGCTTAGAACACTCCTAAGTCTCTGTCTTCTCATTTAAATGTAGTATGTGTTCTCATTTAAATGTAGTATGCGATAGGCATGTTCCCTGTACAAGCATTTTTTTCTTATTAAATCCTTTTTCCCATAAAGTGCCTCTTGAAAAAAAATATGACTTCGCTTTCTCTTCTTTGTTCATTCCAAGATGTTCAGCAAACATTTGGGTCTCTGCTCCATGTCAGGCTCGTTTCTAGGGATGAAAGATTACTCCTGCCACTAAGAAAGGGAGACCAGCATCTCCTCCTATACACGTATTCTTCTTCCTGAAGAATCTGGCACCATGCCCAACTGTTGCATGGGCTTCTGGGGCACTCAGGGATTAAAGGCAAGATTTTTTTCCAGTGGACCAATTAAAGAAATTGAAGAATAATGAGGGTCTGAAGCCCAAAACTAGAACAATCTCACATTAAGCTGGTGAAATAGCAGCAGTGATTGCCATCTGCTGACACACCACCCACCAGTAGAAGCAAGAGTTCTAGGCCAGTCAGGCCTCCTGTGAGCTGGGAACCTATCCCTGATTAGAGTAGTTAGAGCGACTCCCTGAGCTCGCTTATAATTTGCTTAATCACACTCATTTCACTGAACTATGGTTTTGGCATAGGTGGTTTTAGTGGGGAAAAATACAAGGTTTGGAGAAAAAGGAAAGAAAGCTATTAGGGAGAAGGAATTCCAATTGATTCCCCTCCCTAGTCAGTTTGGGGCTGGCAGAAAAGGAGGCAAATGACATCAGTGACCACATGTAAGTAGAAGGAGGCTGATTTGGAAAATACTGGCCTACGTGGATTTATTGCATCTGGCTTTATTGCCTTCACAGAGATTGCGTTTTCTGCAAATGGAAGGTTTATGGAAAGGTTTAAGCAAGTCAATCGATGCCGTTTTTCCAACAGCATGTGCTCATGTTGTGTCTCTGCATCACATTTTGGTACTTCTCACAATATTTCAAATTTCCTCATTATTATTATACCTGTTATGGTGATCTGCGATTAGCGATCTTTGATGTTACCGTTGTAGTTGTTTGGGGGCACCATGAAGTATACCCGTCTAAGATGGTGAACTTGATCCATCAATGCTGTGGATGTTCTGACCGTACCAGTGATTGGTCATTCCCTCATCTCTCTTCCCCTCCTTGGGCATCGCTGTTCCTTGAGACATACAATATTGAAATTAGTTCAGTTAAGAACCCTATGGCCGCTAAGTGTTCAAGTGAAAAGAAGAGTCACATACCTCTCACTTTAAATCAGAAGCTAATAATGATTAGTCTTACCTAGGAAGGCATGTCAAAAGCTGAGACAGGCTGAAAGCTTGGCCTCTTGTGCCAGACAGCCAAATTGAGAATACAAGGGAGAAGTTCTTGAAGGAAATTAAAAGTGCTACTCCAGTGAACTCATGAATGATAAGAAAACAAAACAGCCTTATTGCTAATAGAGAAAAAGTGTGACTGGTCTGGATAGAAGACCAAACTAACCACAGCGTTCCCTTAAACCAAAGCCTAATCCAGAGCAAGGCCCTAGCTCTCTTCAATTCTGTGAAGGCTGAGAGAGGTGAGGAAGCTGCAGAAGACTTTGAAGCTAGCAGAAGTGGGTTCATGAGGATGAAGGAAAGAAGCCATGCGCATAACATAAAAGTGCAAGGTGAAGCAGGAAGTGCTGATGGACAAGCTGCAGCAAGTGATGCAGAAGATCTAGCTAAGATCATTGACGAAGGTAGCTACACTAAACAACAGTTATTTGTTTGTTTGTTTGTTTAGAAAAAAGTCTCACTCTGTCACTTAGGCTGGAGTGCAGTGGTATGATCATGGCTCACAGCAGCCTCAACTTTCTGGACTCAAGTGAGCCTCTTGCCTTGGCCTCCTGAGTAGCTAGGATTTAGAATATTTCAGAAACTTAGTTGGTAAAACAGCAGCAGGTTTGAGAGGATTGGCTCCAATTTTGAAAAATGTTCTGCGGGTAAAATACTGTTAACCAGTATCACATGCCACAGAGAAATCTTTGATGCTGGGAAGACTCAATTGATGTAGCAAACTTTATTGTTGACTTAAGAAATTTCCACAGCCACCCCAGCCTTTAGCAACCACCACCCTGATGAGTCAGCAGCCATCAACATTGAGGCAGGACCCTCCACCAGCAAAAAGATCATGACTTGCTGAAGGTTCAGATGATTGGTAGCATTTTAAAGTATTTTAAAATTAAGGTAGATACAAGTTAATAGACTCTAGTATGGTGTAAACATAACTTTCGTCTGCACCAGGAAACTAAAACATTTGTGTGACTTGCTGTATTGCAGTACTCTGGAATCAAACAATATCTCTGAGGTATGCCTGTAGGTCCTTTGAGTCTTGTTTTTCGAGAATTACTGAGCTCACAAAAGGAAGCAGCTGGTAATTTCCAGAAACATGTTTGTATAAGCCCAGAATTTGAATAATGCACTAAATGAAGTGTATTGCATGTATTTAAATATTTATGCCCAAATGGCTATCATTTCTTAGCCTGCTCTGTCATGGTCTCATGACTTGATACAATTGTTATAAGATTATAATTTTCTAGATGTGAAAGGCATTGTACAGAAGAAGATGAGAATCACAGTAAACCAAACAAAGGAAATGCAGAAGAGACATTTTCAGCAGAATATTGCAAAGTAAGATTCCCCGAGAGCAGGAACTCAGGCAACATCAATGAACAAAATGACGCCTGACACATTGTAGGTGCCCCGAAAATATTGGTTGAGTAACTCAATAAACATATTTAGTTACTTAAAGCAGGCTTGTCCAGTCTTTTGGATTCTGTGGGCCACATTGGAAGAAGAGCTATCTTGGGCCACACATAAAATACACTAACACTAACGATAGCTGATAAACTGCAAAAAAAATTGCAAAAGAAAATCTCAAAATGTTTTAAGAAAGTTTACAAATTTGTGTTTGGCCACATTCAAAGCCGTCCTGGGCTACATGCGACCTGTGGGCCATGGGTTGGACAAGCTTGCCTTAGAGGGTATAAATTGGATTATTTTATGAAATTAATTAAAATGTGGCTTTTTGGTGAGGAAAGTGTAAGGAAAGAAAGAAATGGGTGAAGATTTTGAATGTGGCAAAGCATATTTTTCAAACTTTTAGCTGGGAAAACATTAGTTATTCTTCTCATTTCCCATCAGGGACACAGTTTGGTTCCATTTTCTTCCCTATGATTCAATGACTGGGGGAGAATTTTTGTAAAATTGTCTTTTCCTGGGTACAGCATTCCTAGTTTCTTTTGCTCACCTGTTTGGATGTTGTGAAGAGACAGTATAGGAGAGAGACAAGTGCACATTTAAACTACTGATTATAAACATTATTTTCTCTCATTTACTTCTAGATCATGAATTTAATATCCCCCCTGTGATGCAAAGTAGAGACTCAGCGGTGTCAGATTCTGGAGGCAAGTTGGAGGCCTTGTTTTTTCACTTATAAATAGGCCCTACCTTGGATCTCTTCTAAACTCTCTTGTCAAGCCATGGGCTGGTTGGTTCTGACTTTATCTGAATGTGATGTCTTCCTCTGCTCCCATGTTCTAAGCCCTTGCACCGAGGGTGGGAAAAAGGATTGACATTCTTCACCTAACCCCAGCCCAGAGTCATTACTCAGACAAGATGTGATGAATAAATATTGCCTTTGGAGGAAGACATGCAAATTTGCCAAAGAAAGGAATGCAGTTCTGGGACCTCCTAGCTACAGTGTTACGTAAATCACTCAACACCCAGTAAAGTTGAGGTTGTGAAAGTCAATCATTTTCCATTTGTATTATGGCTAATTAGTCTAAGGAAAATGGTGACAGAGGATATATTCCTAACATCTCAGGAGGTCACCTGGCTCCAGAGAGGTAGTTTTAAACATACTTACCTCTAAGATGTCTCATGTGGGTAGCTAGTATTTATGGAGTTCTTTCTTTCTTCCTGCCGTTAGTCTAAGTGCCTTGAGACAAATTAACTCACTTACTTGAGGTCATTGTTTTCTATTATTCTGTCATTTTTGCAATGAGGAAACTGAGGCACTGGGAGATTCAGTAACTTGCCCAATGTTATACTCTAACTTTTAAGACTGATTCTACCTGTAAGGAAACTGAAATGCTGAGAAGTAGCCCAGGTGTGGCAAAATATTTAGCTTTTTCACTAAGCTAAATAACAGGAATTTCCCCCTTAATATATATGTACAAGAAACTATTGCTTCCTTTCCTATTGGAGTGGATGGTAGCCCCTCTTCCTGTGAAGACTTCATACCAGGGGCTAAAGAGTGAGAATTCTCAGGCCTCCTTCTTTTGCCTACTCAGCAGCCTGAAATCTGGGGTCCCAGAACCTCAAATGTAGTCGTGGGAGATGAAGCTATTTTTAATATTTCACAAAGCATAAAATAAATTGTCTATTCAAGGGCAATAAAACAATATGAGCTAATGAGTGTATAAAAACAATTTTTTGATTTGTCCAACATTATATATATCTCATGTATATATGTATACATCATGTTAAATAGTAATTATCTCATGTGGATCACTTTTTATGGCAATTATGTGCTTTTAATCTTAAAAATGGATAATGAATTATCTTCTACATAGAGTTTAGATAAATCCTTCTAAACATGGAATATGAAGTTAGGCATAGGGGCAAGATAGAAATAGATCTGGGGGACAGAAAAGTTCATGCCTGTTGGTCTATAGAGTAAGGGAGAAGTGCTGCTAATAGCCAGCACATCACAACACTGTATACATACATGGAAATAAACCTATTGGGGAAGCAAGGCAATGCTTCCTGGCTGTTGATCTTCCTTACCTTCATTCTTAATTGGCTTTTATTTCAGACAACTGTGAATGTGTTCTTACCAGGATCTCAGGGGACATTATCAGTGCAATTTGCAAAATGTAATTAGGATGGTGAATTGTCAGGTACCCCTACACCCACCTCCAAATGATGCATTTCAAAGCCAAACAAAAATGCTATTTTGTACCATCTGCTGTTTGAATTTTCCAAGTCATTGGTCCATTAGAAAGAACTATTGAGCTTTAACCATAAACTATGGAGCCAATTGAATTGTTTTGTTTTAATTTAATTTTTGAATAAGTCATGCATTCACATGGATTATAAATCAAAACAATGAAATGAGTTATACTCTGAGAAGTCCTTTTCTCACTTCTGTTCCCTTGTACTATATTTGTTTTATCCCTGGCTCTCCACCTGTAGGCCATCACTTTTATTAGTTTCCTAAGTATTCTTACGAGTATATTTATCCATATATGAGTAAACACATATAGTGTTTTTCGTACTGTTCCCTCTCTAACACAATAGGTAACATATGAAGTAACATTGATAACACAATCGGTAATGTGTGTGTGTGTGTCTGTGTGTGTGTGCACATATCTGTATTCCTTTTAATGGACACGGGTTGTTTTCAGACATTTACTATTACACACAGTGCTACAATGATATGATGCCAATACATTGTTGTACATGTATGCAAGTCTACCTGTAGAATAAAACTAGAGTAGGATTTTTGGGGTAAAGAGTAAGTACATCTGAAATTTCAATAATGTTGCCAAATTGCTCCACAGGGTTTGTATTCCCCCAAGCAATATATTAAAATATGATTTCCCATGGTCTTCTCAAAAGGAGAGTGTTAAGCAAACATGTTCATCTGTCAGCTTGGCCAAAATCTAGAAGTTATAAAGTATAATTTTAATTTTCATTTCTCCTATTCAAAAAGATGCTCAACTGTTCTCATGATGTTTAAGGGCCATTTGATGGATTTTTCTATGAAATGTGTATTAATTTTCTTTGCCAATTTTTCTATTGGATTTCTGATAATTTTCTTATGATTTCTAGTAGCTATTTCCATACTAGTGAGATTATCTATTATTTTAAATATGATCGGAGTTGAAAATATTTTCTCCAAGTTGTTACTTGTTTCTAACTTTGCTTATGATTTTTTTGTTATATATACAGAAGTTGTCTAATATAGTTGAATTTATCAAACTTTAATTTTATACTTTCTGTGTTTTGAATCATAGTTAGAAAGACCTTTCCCCACTCCAAGGAAGTCACTTATATTTTCTTCTGGCACTAAAAAGAACACATTTTATCATGAACAATTTTAAACATATACAAATAGAGAAAATAGTATCATAGACCCCAGCTATCCATCATTCAGCCTCAACAATTAGGAATATTTTGCCAATCTTATTTTGTCTATTTTCTCACCTATTTTGAGAATGTTTAGAGCAAACTCCAGATATATTATTTTCTTCATAACTGCATCTATATATGTAATAACATGTAAGGATGGACTTTTTAGAATATACCCTCTAAACCGTTAAGATAACAATTCCTTAAAAACTTAATTAAATAATGTAAAATGACTTCATTAAATTATTCTGTGTTCAAATATTCTTTTTGGAAATGTTTATGGCTTTGTTTTTGTGTGTACAGTATGAGGTATATATCCAACCTTATTTTTTTCCTGGTCACTCAGTTGTCCCAACTCAACTTCTTTAAGTGTATATCCCTACTTTACTAGTTTATGTTTGTGACACAACAAATTCTTATATGTATTTGAGTCTATGTCTGGACCTTCTATTCTGTTTCATTTGTCTGTCTGATCATATGCTAGTCCTGTCTATACTGTTTTAATTATTGGCACATTATAGAGTTTCACTATTAGGACTAGTTATTCTCCAAACGAAATAGTAAATTACCTACTCCAACTCATACTATTTAAAAATTGAAGAAAATTATAATTTACAATGCAGCCTTTTCAGGTCAGGGAGAGGCCTGGTGATTTAGAAACCGGCAGTAGAGAAATGGGAGTCAAATGTGTGACAGTGAATGTGGTCCCTAATGAAAGTACTAGTAATAGCATCCTCCTATTATATAGTTATATATTAGTTATATCCTAATATACCATGAGAAAGTAAATAGTAATAACATAAAAGCCTGAAGCTTGGGGCAGGCGGGAGGAAGAAGAGGAGCCAGCAAAGGAAAAAGGATACGGTTTTGGTGGTTGAATTGGAAATCACCAATCCTGGTTCTTCTTCATCAAAGTGAGAAAGGTCTAGGATAGAGATGGCTGAAATATTTGCTTTATGCCATTCTCTGGGGAGCTGCTGAGAGACACGCTGCAGAGAAGCAAGGCCTGGGTAAAGTGTGTTAAGGAGGGCTGTGCTATCATCCTGCTCCGGGCAGATCACAGGTCTGGACAGGCAGCAACCCTGAACCTCAAGGCTGCCAGTGGGCTGGCTTGTGCCTCTGAAGACGTTAGAGTGAACCTCACTGTGTGCTTCCCAGGAAGACAGATGAAGATGTGTTTTTCTCAACCTTCTTTCTGGGAGACAGTATTAAATTTACCTAACGACATATTTTTATTGAGAATAAGCTAAGAGAAGTGGCTTTTTTTTTTTTTTTCTTGGATACCTTCTTTGATATTAGCAAAGAAGTGACTTCTAATACCAACTTATTGTAGGAAAGACATCTCAAGTGTTTAGCAGGGGCAAGTCTTTTTTTTTTTTTTTCCCCCAAAATGCTCATGTCTCCTGGACTCTGTCTATGTCTTCACCAAAACCCAGAGAATGTTCAGTCGGTCAAAGCATGGTGAAAGGTGGAGGAATGGCCTGGGATTGGTATATCATGATTTAATTCCCCTGCAGACACCCTTAATTACCCTTGGCACAGCTTGTAACCTCCTCATCCCCAATTTCCTTATACCCTGGAGATGATCACACCACTCTTACCTCACAGGGATGTGGAAAGGATTAATTAGTTTCGGATGGGAAAGTTCTTTAAAGATGAATCATGTGGTATAGGGAATGTGTTCATTTGAGGCCTCTCAGCCCTCAATTAGGAATAACTGCCCACTGTCCAAACACAGACACTAAAGGGTAAATGGAAATTGATCTGCCTTAGAGCCAGGGGAGTGGGGTTTGCAAACTGAAGAGAATGGTGAAGTCAACCTCAATCAAGCATTTATTCAATGATTATGTTCCAAGTGTCTATCCTGTACAAATTGTAATGGGCAATCTTTGGGGGACTTTGGGGGAGTGTTAAGTGGGGGAGTGATGAGCTGTGCTCACTGCTGGAGTGATTATTACCTACAGCAGAAGACAGTTGCCAGACTTGTGAGTCTGTGGACTAGAAGTCGTCTTTGCCGTCAGTGGATGTGAGCTGGGCATTGGGTACAGTGGGTTCCACATCCCATACACTGTGAATAATTAGGGTCATCGGTGCTTCCCCAGTCCTCTCACCTTCCAGATGGCCGCCTCACCAAGTACTTTGGCCAGTCTCTCTTAGGCAATTTTAGTGAGAAGAATCTCTGCATTAATAAAAAAAGGAATAAAAACGAGATGAATCCTTTTTCTTGGCCTCTTTCAGTTCTGTTGTTATATGCAACTCCTTTTAAAGGTACATCCAAGGTGTGCTTTTTTCAAAACACAAGCTAAAAGGGGCTATTTTAGGCATTATCAAAGAACACTTTCTCTAGGAGTTTTATGGTGTGGAAATCAGTGCAGAATACGAATGAGATCTCAGTGTGCGTTTCCAGCTTAACTTCTTTTTTAAACGTTTTTTTCTCTTTGAGGTGACCTTGAGTGAGGGTAGCAGGGAGTAGAAGAGGGTGAAGAGGAAATAAAATTGATTAAGAAAGGGGGTACGAGTAAATTTGGAAGGTGCAGGAAAGGGCTTTCCTGGACACATGAGGCTCCTGAGAACATTATCGCAGTGAAAAGGTCTGGGACTGTGGAAGATGAGAGGCCGCCAGAATAATAAGCAGACAGCAGTTCAAGAGTAGTTTCTTAATTTAAGTGAGAAGCCTTTTGTCAAGTAGGAATCTAGTGTTATTTCTTGAAATACTCGATCTTAGAAAGGAAACTGTAGGGCCAAGCATCATCACACAAATAGAGGATTCCAGTTTTCAGTGAATTTATTATATTCAAATAAACTTACATCTCTGTAGATATTGATAGGTATAATAATGCAGTAAAAGGGTACAGCCCAGAATATAGTATAGCCTCAGTGGGCTTCAATGCTATGTCCATACCAACATGTGCCCATCTTTCTGAGCCCTTTTATTAAAGTTTGAGAATCTTGCCCATCTCTCTCTGCTTATTTAATGATGTGCTTTAGTGATGGTAGAAGCAGAAAAAGCTAAATTTTTGAGAGGGTGGTGATATTTGTATGAAATTATAAAATATTCTTCAGCTAGATTTATCTTCTGGTATACTGCTCATTAATATTCTCGTTTTCTTACTAATGTCTTCCTTCTTACCCTGATTGGTTTGTAGCATAAATCTAGTTGTTGGTTTCCTATAACTTAATAGATCATAACAATTGCCCTTACACTTCATAGTAAAGAGGCTACCCTTTATTCATTGCAACATTGCCTGTAATACCTCTGCTAAAACAAGCCATAATGCTTTGGTCCAGAGTGGCTCTTTTCCTGGTGTTTCTAGCCAAGATTCAAGGCTCAGTCAGGGTCATGGCAGAAACCACCTGGTATAAACAACCTGGTGTTATTTAAGAGAGTTAATAAAGGGGCTGTTTACAATGATGTGGGCAAGATTTAGGGGTAGTAACAGATTCCAGAGTTAGCAACAGAGAAAATCATTTCCACTGTATTGTCTTATAGGCCTAGAAGACAGGAGAAAACAGTTGCCAGAATCCAGGAGATGGGAGCTGCAGAGTTGGCCCCCTGCTAGGATCTGTGGGACATGATGATAACCTGATGGGGAGGGAGTCAGGGGAATAAATGCCCAATCTCACTGTCTTTCCATCTTCCAATCTACCAGCACCTGCTATTGGCAAAACCAAACCAGCAGCCAGTGGAAGGGGAACCGTGTGAGCGTTCTTTAGCTCAGCTTCCCAGAGCACAGTGTAGGGTGGAGAGGGATAGAGGGTGTTTCTGGAGAAGCAAAGAGAGAAGCCAAGCAGAGTTCATTTCCCTTTCACCGACTGGGATAGCTTGGGAAGGTGGTGTGGTTGTAGTGTATGTCAGGCCCCACACAGTGTGTGTTGAATCACCGGCGAATGTACTAGGCCATTGTTGAACAGACCTTCAGTTGCTGAAAATGGAGTTCTCATAATCTCCACGTGGGTAACTGAAAAGAGTGTTGTTAAAAGAGTGTCACAAAACTTAAAAAGATTATTCGCTTAAATAAACAATCAAAATAGAAATGGCAATTATGATGGTAAAAACGTGAAAAGTCATTTTTTAAAAATTCGCAATATTTGCAAGTGTATGAGGTCTGTGTTCACTTAGAGACCTTCAGCCCGTCTCCATACATGGACTGGGCCTTCTCTGCCCAACCCATTGCTAAGCAAGGAAGGACAGTCTGTGTCCACAAGCAAACTCCAAGCTTTCTTCAGGCTAGAGAGTACCTCATGGGCTGGAGTAGGCATGGAAAGATTTTGTGAATGAAAAGTGTTTGAACTGGACCTTCAAAGCAGGGTGGGGAGTGTGACACACACTTGAGGCAATAAAACAATGATACGAGTGAAAGCACAGAGCCTGTTGCTTTTTAAAACAAATGCTATTACAACTGCTGCATGTTATTTATGAGTATAGGCAAATCATATAGATTTACTAGAAGGCTGATAAATGGAAGCACTCCAGTGAGGCCTAAATATTGCTCTCACATGTATGCTAGAGTAATTTTCTTAAAATTGGTCTTCAGAGGAATTTTACATTCTGCTGTCATATGTGCTCAGATAATCATAGAATTTGAGAGCTGAAAATATGTATATTGAATTTCAGTCTTAAATCTTGTCAGCTATCGTATGGCCTTAATAATATTGGCCTGTATGATCATCCATAGAGGAACAATAAATCTCTGCATTAAGCTTTCTAATTGATTTAATAATTTGACAAAAATGGAAATAGGTAGGGGCTTATTTTTTGTTCTCCTTTAATTTCCACAAAACTCTCTGTAATATAGGTATGTGATATCTCCATTTTACTGATAGGGAAACAGACTCAGAGCAATCCAGTGATCACCTAGAGGCAGTAGATCCTGGACAGAGCTAGAATTTGCCCCCAGGCCTGAGCGCCTCCAAAGGCCAGTTTCTCCCCATTATACTAGTCAGCATTTACACTTGACTTTACCCTTGTGGGACCATGAACCATATCATGAACCATTTAATCTAGTTTTTCATGTTGCAATTAAAACACTATTTAATGTACATAATTTTTCAGTTTCCTCTGGGAATATGAAATTATGCACATATATATCTTTATCTATGTACAGTTCCTTCTGCTCCAAGTGGTAATAGTGGCAATTTATGGAGCAAGTGACACGCTGTAAACTTTGTTATATATGCAGAATGCAGAAATTTTTTATTAGGATTGCTTTTATAAGCTTGTCAGCTTCCAGAGAGTTCTTTGAATAATCTGTTCTGGATTTTGTGACTATGCAAAAGTCAGCATGATATTCTTTTGCCGTAGCATGCAGTTTATTGTTCATTTTTAAATGCCCTCCTGTTTCAAAATGATAGATATCAATAAACATGTTCTTTACTTGGTTAATATATTTCTAGATGTAGATTCAAGAATGAAGTTGAGTGAGTGGGGGCTTTATAAACAATGGTCAGTGACATAAAACCCTGGGACGGAAGTAAAAAGACGGGACAGATGCCTAGTAACAATTCTGCATTGTGCAGCTCTCCCATTTAACCATGTGGGTGCTGAAGGCAGCTGAGATGATAGGGAATACTGTCCCTTAAACAGAGTTCTAGGGACAGTTTTGCAATCTGGCACATAGTTCGTGCTTAAGCAATGAATTCATTCAATAAAATATATATATGTATGTATGTGTGTATGCACATATACACCTATCCAAACACACATATACAGAGAAACTTCTCAAGTGAGAAACACATCTGTATGAAAACTTTATTTTTACAATCATTTTTCTATGTCAGCTGAGGCTAAATGAAGTCAAAAAGCGCTAGCCGTCACCTTACACACTGAGTGACGATGAATGCTAAATTTCCTCAACTGAGTGTCACGTATTAGACTGCATTTGTGGCATGATACACTCCTCTACTCAACCAGTGTCGAGTAATGGACCTTTAGTCAGCTGCTGGACATTTCAGCCTCGATTTCTCTTAGGAGAGCTTTGATTGGTTATTAAAAGAAATGAATTCAGTAAAGAGAGCAGCTCTCCTGCAGAACTTCTGTCCAGCTATATCTTTCTCTCAAGTATAAAGACACTCCTCTTCCATAGAAAAGAAAAACAAATCTTTCGTTTGTATACCTGATAGCAGAAGTAACTGTATAGAATTACCTTTCAATGTTATGTCCTTGGCTTTTTCAAAGAAATGGCCAGGCTGGGCACGGTGGCTCACGCCTGTAATCCCAGCACTCTGGGAGGCCGAGGCAGGCAGATCACAAGGTCAAGAGATCGAGACCATCGTGGCCAACATGGTGAAACCCCTTCTCTACTAAAAATACAAAAATTAGCTAAGCATGGTGGCATACCCCTGTAGACCCAGCTACTCAGGAGGCTGAGGCAGGAGAATCGCTTGAACCCAGGAGGTGGAGGTTGCAGTGAGCCGAGATCGCACCACTACACTCAAGCCTGACGACAGAGTGAGACTCCGTCTCAAGAAAAATAAATAAATAAATAAATAAATAAATGGCCAAATGACGAATGCATCTGGAGGTCCTCAAAACAAATTTCAGACATTATTCATATGTTGTTTGGTGCCCCCTATATTGTAATGGTATGACTCATTAATTAGAGAATTAAGTATCAGGAAGAGTTATCTTTTCTCAAATAATGAGAATCAGTGTGTCCCATGTCTCCCCTGGCTTCTAGGAAGTGCAGAGCAAAGGGAAACCCACAGCTGAGTGCTTTGTTCCTAGAAGGGATTAGGATCTTTACTATCCTCTCATCCCATATGGCTTTTATTCAGTATTGAAAGAGCTTTAATGCATACATGACTTGGCATAAGCCTCTCAAAAATCATTTATGGAAGCAAACAGGGTAAAAATTATTCCACCTGTGTGAAGGAGACTCTCAAATTTGATCAACGCATTCTTATTAGGTTCCTACCATTTGTCCAAATAGTTGCATAAAACATGACAAGCCAGTCTTGACTCTTTTTAAGGGAGTTTCTAATTCCTAAACATCTAAGTTTTTGTTTGTTTGTTTGTTTGTTTATTTATTTATTTTTTTCTTGAGACAGAGTCTCACTCTGTCACCCAGCCTAGAGTGCAGTGGCATGACCTCGGCTCACTGCAACCTCCACTTCCCAGGTTCAAGTGATTCTCCTGTCTCAGCCTCCTGAGTAGCTGGGATTATAGGCACGTGCCACCACGCCAAGCTAATTTTTGTGTTTTTTTAGTAAAGACGGGGTTTCACCATATTGGTCAGGCTGGTTTTGAACTCTTGACCTTGTGATTTGCCCACCTCGGCCTCCCAAAGTGCTGGGATTACAGGCATGAGCCACCATGCCTGACTGCTCTTAAATTTTATCTATGTGGACCTCTTACCATGTTGCCTTTCTAATGTCATGAAAGGCTTCTCCAAAAAGGTATAAAATCCTGTCTGTGACAGAAATGTAGCTGAAGAGCTGTTACCTTAGAAGAGTCTTTTAGCTTTTTCTTAAAATCTGAATCACATTTAAAAAGATGTCTTTAAAATTGATTAGACTGTTTCTCCACCCAAATCATACACTTATGGGCCATGGATTAATTCATGATTAGATTTAAAATTGATTTGCATAATGAATTAACATCGGTGCTGCTTTAGACATTCTCTTTGATCAGGTTGCATGTAGTAGAAAAAGCTCTGTTTTTGGCATTGCAAAATGTACACCTTTAAACTTAAAAAATGAGTTACTTGTTTCTCTGAGTTTATGATCCTGTGCTTGATTAGATTTTTTGTAAGTTTAGATTATTTAAAGCAGTACAGCAGGAATCTGAAATGTGATGGGACTGCTATATTACATTTATGACTGTATGGAATAACTAGAATTCTTCATTAATCTCTTTCCATAAAAAGTATAGAATATTAGAAGTGGAAGGGACCTTGGCAGTCATTCATTCCAACTTTCCCTTGGTTGCAATAGAGAGAATTTCTAAATCTTCTTAAGAAATCAGTGCACAGAACTCAATCCTATTGACCAGGTTTACTCCAGCCAGTATGCAGTGAAGCTGAACATTTATGCCACTTGATCTGATTTCTATTATGCTGCTAATAATGTCTAAAGCAAGGGTGAAGGAGGGAGAAATGGGGGAAGCAGGCGCCTAAGATTTCTTGAACCCCACCTAAGTGAAATGTATTTTACTTATGTAATTGTGCTCAATCCACACCACAACTTAGAAGTTTCCTGCGTGACTCTAAGACTCACTTTTCTTACTGGCAAATGGGCACAATATTTCTTAACTCTGTGGTCACCTGGTTGGTAAATGTAGAACCAGAATTTTCTTCTAGGTATTTCTGAACCTAAAGCTCATTGTTATTCCTCCTCTCAAAGATGATTGTATTAATTCTCGTCAGTCACATCTTACCAGTGGCTCATATTGACTTTTGGTCCCAATAATTTTTGAGCGCACAGGGACAGTGTGCTCAGTACGGTACCTGGTACAAATGCATGACTTTTAATTGCACTACTTTCAAGATTCAGACAAGCTATAATGATGGCTAAGCCTGAATCATGATTTTATTTTTCCCTATTGAATGTTGTTATCCAAGAGTAAAGTCTTGTGCTCGATAGAGAGCTAATATCGTCAGATTGAGATGATGGGGTTGATTGTAAGCTCAACTTCTCTCTCCTGTTCTGCTTCAGGCACATAGAATGCTAGATTAAATATATTAAAATTAAAATAATTCATATTTAAACTTGTGGGGGAAAACAACCCTCCATGTACCAGAAATAGAGAACCTATTGGCAAAGAGAAATTGAAGCTGTAGGAACTATGTTCCCAACGCCCAGGTAAGGTTAGGAACTGAAGCCTCAGTTCCCCTGCAAGGAAGGGAGTGAGCACCTGGTCTTGACTAAGCCCCACCAGTGTTCTTCCTAAATTTAATGGGAAACAGCATGTCTCCAGTTGCCAACCTGGCCTAACAGCCAGAAGCAAGTAGCACAACCCTTGTTGTAAATGGTAAACTTTTCTGGCTAATTTCCCTTTGGAAGAAGAGTCTTTTTGTCTTTTCCGCTCTTTCTGAGTAAAATTTCAGCTTTCAGTTTGAATTTCCACTTTGCCTTCTATTCTTTTTACAAGGGAAGCCAGGCCTGTTAAAGATTGTCATTAAAGTGTCTTACTGTGAGATAAGTGGTGCTTGCAGGAAGGTGTGAATGTGAGTGTTGATAGGCATGTTGGACTTAGTAGAGCTGTTCCCCTTACATTATCTATTTCATTTATTTTATTGGCAGCTGAAGTTGGCCTTGTGCTTGCTGACTCATTTTTAGCAATTGTGCAAGAAATGCCAGCATTTGCCACCTTTGTTTAGTCTCTTCTTTTTCAAATCACCTTTCATCATTTCTTTATCATCTTTGGACACCCTGCCAATTCTAAACAGCCCACCACTTTTGTCTTGCTTACTAACTCAGGCAGTCTTTATAGGTCATAGCTAATGAGGTTGGCTCTATTCCATAAAGTATTTGCTGAGTATCTAGCATGCACTGAGCATGGCCTGGGGAATATAACAAAAAAAGGTGGGTCATTTTCCTACCTCAAAAGAGTTTATGATGTCAAAGATGTGCTGCTTCCTGAAGACCCCATCAACTTTCTGTCTTTTCCCTGGAAGTGTAAAATGCCACATGTTGGATAGGATGATTATCCAGGCTCAAACTTGGGAAATAGTCATGCTTCTGGACCAAGTGCCAGGTAAGTCCTTGATTCTGGTCAGTAATAGGCCAAAGTCTCAGGTGGGGCTTCCTAAATTTACAAATCTGGCTACCTGCAATTCTCTGGAAGCCTGAGAGTCGCCCATCCCTGCTGTATCCCTATATATATGCCTTGCAGAAATCCCTTCCTTCTGGCGAGGAAGCACTCTGCATTCTGGAGCAAGTATTAATGTATCTTTCAAAGGGAGGACTCATAAAGCACAGGAAAGATCAGTACCATCGGTGAGGGATTTCTGACCAGGCCTACTATGTGGGAAAGATGGATGAAGGTAATAAGCTCTGTGTTGGGAAAAATATTTTGAGCTACCCTTGAGTTCACAAAGTGGACCAGATACCTAATATATATGTGGAACTTTCTCTCTTAGTGTCAAAATATGAACATATCTAAGTCACAGGAAGCCAAATTATTATAGCCATATTCTGAAACAGCAAGAAGTTGCTCTTAACCATTATGTGGGTCTCTACAATCAGGTATGTGGATTCCTTTGAGATACTCCACCCAGAGGGAAAACATGTCTAGACACATAGTTTTGCAAATAACCTGAAGACGCTCATAGGCCACCTCTCTTCGCGTATGAAGAAGTAACACTGCTCTATGTGATGGCTTTGGAGAAAATAACCTGAATGACTTAATCTAATCCATATGAAAGATTTCTCCGCCTCTGGAGCAAAATATAAGCTCTCTTGTGACCTTGTTCTGCCACAAAGGCTGCAATGAAAGCCTACTCAGCAAAGTCTCAGCAGATAATTTTTAGTTCAGAGTCTCTGTGAAATGATTCTAAATGTAAAACAACTGTCAGCTACTAGAGTTAGTCATTTACTTTTTCATTATCCTAATGTGTTTGAGTTGTGAAAAATAAAACAGTCATGTTAACACAAACCTACACACTGAAGAATAGATAGAGATAGATGTAAGTCCTCAGGAAGAAGCAGTAGATGGTAAGAGATTAGAAAACATGCTCTGGAAATAGAAGACATTTTTATTTAGTACTTTCCTCACTTGACAGGCAAAACTTTGGCAGTTTTGCAGAATTTTGATAGAATAAGTCTATGCTGTTTTAGTTAAAAATGGAAATGAAAATACATTTTGTCTATATGGAAGCAATTTTTTTTGGTATACTTCTCATTAGCTTTCAAGTTTAGCAGGCTAGGCTGTGCTATGTGGAAGTGTTTTGAGAGGATACTATGTTCTGAGAAGTGTGTTGGGATCATTACATATGTTGCCGCCAAACCACAGTTTCCTCACTTGTACAATGATAATGAAGCTAGGGTTCCTACGGTGCTATTTCGAAGGATAGAAAAACCAGAAAGAAGCCTAATCCTTGTGTTTGTTTTCAATCAGTTGTTTTTAAGTTGTCTGTCATTTATTCTTAGAGAGACTTTTGCAGTGTATCTGAATTCCATATTCCTCTATGTTCACTATCGTTTGTATCCCTTTGTTTCAGGAACTAGAGATAAGGCTAGGAATCTGGGACTAACTACTTGATAGAGAAAAAGCATTCTTTGCATTTTTCACGATTAGATGGTCTAAATTAAACAATTTTTTGATTTTGCTAGACTCAAAATTCTTGCCATGGCAAGTAAGCATCTGTGTGATCTGGCCCTGCCGACTCCCTGACTGTCCAGTCCCCTACTTCTTCATGTTCCAGCCACACTGGCTGCTTTTTTTGAGTTCCCCCCATGAGGCAAGCTTCCTCCCATCTTAGGACCTTCGTTACTTTTCCCTTGATTCTTTACTTGGCTGATTCTTTCCCATCATTTAATTTACCTGTTCGAATGTCACCTACTCAGAGAGACACACTGGGTCCATTGTCTGTGTAAAGTAGCACCTTCTCTTCACTATTGTCTCGCCTTATTGTGTTTCTTTCATGAAACTTATGACTATCTGAAATTATGTTTTGCCCACATGTATTGCCTGTCTTCTCCCTCTAAAATGCAATTTGCATTAGAGTCAAGACCTTGTTGGGGAGTCAGTGATAACAATAACTTGTTATTTATTAGGTATCAATAACAACATGTTGAATGAATGAGTGGGCTTTTGTCTCACACTGAGATTACATGAGGAAAACCAAACTTTTTACTTGTGATACCAAACTGGGGATTTGTTCATAATAGTAAGTGCTTACTTAGTAAAAATTAGTAAAATTCCACGCACGTAACTAAGTACTTTACAGGCATTAATTTAATTCCCACAACCCTATGAAGTGGGTATTATTACTCCCATTTTATAAATGCAAAATTTTTGGTACAGGGAAGTTAAGGAGCTTGCACCAAATAGCAGTTTTGATTGCAGGTATTTGAGCCAATGCTCTTTACTGTTGAGTAGAAAGTGCTCAATAAATAGAGCTTTAACCATGCACTCAGCACATGTGCTCAGCTCAATGACTCAGTGCATGCGAACTATGTGCTTCGCTTCCTATGCACTGGGTCGTTCAGTCCTCGGTTCAAAACTATGAGGTAAGTACTATCCTATGCTTGTTCTAGAGATGAAGAAGCCAAGTCTTGGAAATTCAGCAACTTGTCCAAGGTCCCATAGTTGCTTAGTGGTGAAAAAGAGATTTGAATATAGACAACACGACGCTGAAACCTATATCTTAGGCCTTCTCTCCATATTATAAGAACACTTGAGGATTGCTACTGGAACAGTCATTCTGAGACTGTGAAAAAGGGATTAATTAGTTTCCCCCACTCAAAGGGTCTCCACTGGTATAAAGAAGGGTACAATAATGACTATGGAATAGACCAATCCAGAGAAATAAATAGGAGAAGCAGAATCTGTATCGGTACAACCACTTGACTGTAAGGGATAATATTTTTTGCTAACTGTCCATTTCTTCAGAAAGAGCATAAGAATAGAATTTAGAAATCCAATAACTGAAAGGCCAATCTTGGTTTCTAAAATGAACCAGGAAAGATTTATATATATTTTTATATATCACTAGGTATGATTATGTACATGAGCTATAATGCAGGTAGAAAGTCTCGCTATTGTTTTTTGAAACATACTCACACAAGTTGTTGTTGTTGTTGTTTTATAATTCTGAGTACTTTCTTAGCAACTCAGTTCTATTAGTGGCAAACACCATCAATAAGGATGATAGGATGTTGTGGCTACATATTGTCTAATAACGTAGTTCCATCCCCATAGGCAGGCCTTATTAGCGACACATGCAAAATCAGTATACCCACAATAAGAGAGAGAAGAAAATTCATAGAATCTATACATTATTGCTCTGGCTTCAAACAAAATGTGCATGTGAAGGATTATGCTTGTATATGCAGAGATCGAACTTTTTCCTTTGAAAAATTCCCTAAACCCATTGAAACCGGTTGATTCAGCAAAAAGGAGTTCAGCCAATATTATTGAACTCTAGTATTCCAGTATTTTCACAGAACTTTTATGATGAGTTCTTTTATGTACACAATCCTATATGTGATCCCTTCTGAACCTACATTTGATGCTCACATTTACCTACATATGTGGGCAGTGTAGGTATTATTAAGCCACTTCACAGATGAGGAAATTAAGGTTAATAGAGTTTAAAGAGCTTGCCCAAGGTCAGGCAGCTAATAAATAGCAGAGCCAGCACCTGAACCAAAGTCTTTGGGTTCCCAGTTAACATACTTTTTCTGCTGCCCACACCTCCCCCTTGTCAAAGGAAACCTGTCAGTGGTGACATTATAAATGTTCTTGCTACCAGGTCTGCCTCTGGGGCAGCAGAGCCAGGGGGCTTAAGATGTCATAGCTTTTACTCAGTGCTATGTACATGTCTGTCATTTTGTTGGGATTTTCCCCTGCCTACTTAAAGTCTGTAAACACGGTGAGTAGTATTTGTGGACCAGGACTAACATTATATGGTTGTCAGTTTTTCAGACAACTTTTATTCTGTTTCCTCTAGAACCTCCTGGCAGCTTCTTGTGCCCAGGGTGACAGAAACAGGAGGGGCTGGCAGTTCACAGCGACTCTTGTCTCTCTTCTTACTATCAGTGTGCTCTGAGATCTAGCAGAGATTTTATTTCTCAGACTCCTTGTCCTTTCCCCTGCCGTCCTTCTCACTGCTCCCACTTTTATTGTTTCTTCCAGGTTTTGAAAGAGTTGCAAAATTTATCAAATGTAAATGTTGAAGGAATAGAACTGACAGATAGGTGGTCCAGTGACTTTGGCTCAACATGCCTCAGAACCACGGTTGATTTAAGAAATCTGGTGATTCAGCACAGAGGAAACTAGCTAGCCGCAGGCACTGAGGGAATGGGGTGCAGCCGGGCCAGCTCTGCCTGCTTGTCCTTTCTGAACTCAAAAGGCCATCGTGTGTGCTGCTAAAGCCTACCTGGCTAGTGCAGAGGCCTGACCAGTAGAAGGAGGTCATTACTCACCTTTCATCTGATCAAAAACAATGCAATTTACTCACAGGTCCTGGCCCTACAGAACAGGTTAGATGGTTGGATATATTTGAATAATGGAGCTTTCCAAACAGAAGCAAAACAAACACCCACTGATGTGTAAAATATAAAGAAACTGAACCAGTGTGTCTTTTCACCGTAGATAGAAGAGTTTGGACCGCCCAGCACACAAGGTCAGCATGCTGCTCCTCTGTCACGCTCTCGCTATAGCTGTTGTCCAGATCGTTATCTTCTCAGAAAGCTGGGCATTTGCCAAGAACATCAACTTCTATAATGTGAGGCCTCCTCTCGACCGTAAGTAGTGGTGGTTGCCATCCTAGTTCGTGGCTGTGGGTCAGAGTGTTCATATGAAGCCCCCTTTTCCATTTATTGTAACTTCGTCTTTCTCAGAACATTTGGTTTATCCCTAGAATAAAACAGAAAGTCTCCATTACTTCTATGGGTAAGCGTATGGTAAGTGAAAGTTTCTCCATTTCTTAAAATGGTCTGGCTTCCTGCTGAAGTTTTAATAGCATTCTTATTTTAAAAAACACTTTTGGGGCCAGGCGCAGTGGCTGACGCCTGTAATCCCAGCACTTTGGGAGGCCAAGGCAGGTGGGTCACGAGGTCAGGAGATCAAGACCATCCTGGCTAACACGGTGAAACCCCATCTCTACTAAAAAATACAAAAAATTAGCCGGGTGTGGTGGCGGGCGCCTGTAGTCCCAGCTACATGGGAGGCTGAGGCAGGAGAATGGCGTGAACCCGGGAGGCGGAGCTTGCAGTGAGCCGAGATCGCGCCACTGCACTCCAGCCTGGGCAACAGAACGAGACTCCATCTCAAAAAAAAAAGAACTCACACACACACACACTTCTGAAACACCATTCCTAATCATGGCCTAGTAGAGGAAATTCATTGTTCTTTGTGTCTTCCCTGGAGAAGGAAATTGGCTGTTGAATGTTTCTGCATAAATGATCTATTAATTTTTTCAAATGGCCATTAAGGATTTTGAAAACAGATTTATTTGTTTGAAATTTGGAAGGAAATATCACCTGGATTTTCATTACTACCACGCATAATCACCATTAGCAAAGGTTACATAAGACTCAACTTTCCCACTAATAGTTTAAAAATAGGCAAATATTAGTGTATATCATCTACAGGACATATATGTTAATACATGTTACATACATATGTATAGATACGTATTTGTATACATATGTCATTAACCCTCCTTTCTTTTTAGACAAGTAAAACTTCTTTGATGTACTTTATTAAAGAGTGATTCTTATAAATAAAAAATTATTTGGTATACATGTGAGTGCCTGTAGTTCCCACGCCTGGAAGAGTATCAGAATCATTATGAAAGGATTTTTAACTGCATATCCCTAATCACTTCTCCAGAGATTTAATAGTCAAAGGGGTGAGATGCAGAATGTATTTATTTCTTTTTTTCCCTGCTTTTCTTTTTTAAGAAGCTCTCCTGATACTGTTGATACATGGTCAGGTGTGAGAACCCCCTCTTCTTATACTACTCCTAAATGAGATCTATATCATTACTGTTCTTTACTTTGTGTTTTATTATTTGGAATGGTTATCTCTGTGTGTGTGCATATATACACATGTATACTACACATGTACATATACATACATATACTACACATATACACCTTGAACTACCATTATACATTCCTAAATTGGTAATAATTATATACTGATAACTGAAAGACATGGCGCAGACATCATTTTCATAGACCCTAACTTCTTTACAAATTTTGAAATTTTTAAGCTTAGTACAATTTTATGATGAGAAAAAAATAATTTTAAAAAAGAAAAAGTAATACATGTTCATTATAGAAAATTCCAGAGACAGAAAACATATAGAAGAAAATAAAATTTATTTGTAACCTCAAGATTCAAAGGAGTTTTTCTTTTGGAATATTTTCCTTCCAGTGTTTTTTCTATGTATGTGTATTTACATATGTGATATACTGAGATGGTACAAATTTAGTTTTACACAGTTTTTCCTGTCTTTATACATATTTTGAATATTTCCCAATGTCTTTGAAGATAGTTTAATGTCTTCTACATTAACAAAAAAAATCATAAGGCTGGTCTGTAGCTTATTTCACTATTCCCCCACACTTTATATCAGAAAGAAAAATAAATCACAAGCAACCTAAATGTTAAATAATTCTTCACTGATTATCTTTTTAAATGCACTTTCTCTTCAGTTGGCTAATGACCTTAGAATAGATTTCCTGGAATTGGAATCACTAAATCAAAAAGGTTGTGCCAATTTATACTTTAACCATTTAGCTACCAGCATTGAATATTAGTATTTTTTAACTGTACTGATTTAATTGGTGAAAATGGATGTCATTATTTATTTATTTACCTAATACACTTTCAAACATAGGCAAAACCGAAATAGATCCTCAGTATTTAACTTCTTGTCCTCCAAACTTTAGCTTTTGATATTTTGTTCTTGTTTTATGCTACCATACATATCCTCCCCTTTATCTGAAATTCCCACTGCTTTCTGATTTTCACCCCAACTTCTAGTTATATTACTAGGATGGTTACTGTCTTACTAATAGAACAAAGAGGATGAAACAGTGTCATTGTCTTACAAAAATGGGAGAATTGAAAGTTGTACACAGGGTCCTATACCTTGTCTATACAGAAATGTCAAATTATTTTAGTTTTTTCTTCTTGGTCACTAAAGTTACAAGATACTAGAAGGCAAAAAAAAAAAAGAAAAAGGCGTAAAGACAAGTTGCTCTCAGTTCAGACTGCCAGCAACTCAGAAATCCTTCTTTCCATAACAAACTAGTCTAATGATAAGGGCTTAAGAATTACTATCATCCTCATATTAAATGTTATATTCCTGGCCAAGGTCTAATGTTGTGATAATTGGCATATTATCAGATGAGATTACTTGTTTGAGGTTAAATGTAGCTGTATTGGAAGTGCATATGGACAGAAACCAGCATGATCTGATGTGCTAGAGACTACAAGGTATTTGCTTGCAACCCCCCATTTAATCATTATACTTCTGCAAGTCATGAGCATCTTCATTATTAATATAAATATTATTATAGCTTAGAATTTTAAAAATCACACAACTAATCTGTGGGAAGAACAGAATTCAAACTCAGGTTAATCTGACTCCAGTTCTTTTCAGGGATGACACATGTGTTCCAATATCTTTCCCACCCTCATTCACCCCCTCAGCCCCTACTTATTCCCAAATTATAAATGATAATAGAACAATACTATGCATCTTTCAAAGTAGCTGTGGGACCACTTTCATTACTCTATAGTGGCAATTCTTAGAAGACATTTAAACAAAAGGGAATAAAGAAAAGTCCCCAAAAGCCTGATGGGTAAATCTAGCTCTCTAGAAACAGAAATTTTAAGGATGAAAGCTTGTAAGTTTTGTTTCATCTGTTAAAGTTGCTAATTTTGTGCCATATTTGATGTTTGAAATTTTTGTCTTTTGTAACTTACTGTTTCACTTTGCTTTTTTCTTTAAAGCTACACCATTTCCAAATAGCTTCAAGTGCTTTACTTGTGAAAATGCAGGGGATAATTATAACTGCAATAGATGGGCAGAAGACAAATGGTGTCCACAAAGTAAGTGTGCTGAGTTTGGAAGACTTCTGTGATCTCATTTCTTTTGAATCTCTCCTGATTTGATGATGTTCTTTAGGAATCAGATGTATTTTTTTCTGAGACTATCCGAACATCACACCATATTGAGAGTTCTTGGAAACTGGTGTCAAAGCCTCAAATTGAAGTTGAGTACCTTAAGAAAGAATTTCTTAAATGTTATTTACCAGGGAGAACACATAGACCACAATATTGATTAAGTCATTCTCAGAATTTCAGAAATACCTGATTATACGTCTAGAAAAGTCAAACTTACCATCTCAAAACAAAGGATGATTTCTGTACTCTTTAGATACATTGATATTTGGGAAACTCATTCATTCATTTAACAAACTTTCAAGTATCTTTTTAGTTTGTTTAGTTTACTGATATATCCCAGTGCCTAATCCAGTGCCTGGCCCATGTTTTCTCAGTAAATATTCGCTGACAGAATGAATGAAAGTCTCTGATTAGATAGTCAGGGAAATCTTCTCTGAGAACTGTACCTTAGAACTAAGACCTGAGTGACCACAGCAAGCTGCCATGTGGAGATCTGTAGGAAGAACATACCGGGAAGAGGGAATCGCAAATGCAGAGTTCTCAAAGTTGATAGTTGGCCTCTTCAATGAACAGGAAGGAGACTGGCTGCAGAGGCTTAGTGGGAGATGGAGGAAGGATCTGAGAGGGAAGCAAGGGCCAGGACATGCAAGAGCTTCTTTTTTCTGATGGTTTGGATTTTATTGTAAAGGTGATAAGAAGGCGGTAGGGAGTTTTAAGCTAGGGAGTACACAGCAGTTGTGTTCCAAAATATTGCTCTGGCTGCTGTGTGGAGAATGGAGGGTTGGGGACAAGAGTAGAAGGGAACACCAAATGACGACTCTTGTCTTCAGACAGAAGATGAGAATTTGGACTAGGTTGGTAGGAGCAGAGGAGGTGGGGAGGTGAATGATTGAATACATATGAACTTGGAAGTAAAGCAGACAGAATGTGCTGATGGATGAATTGAGATGTTAAAACCCTACTTATGAGGAGATTGGGTTGTTCAGATTTTAGAATGTACTGTGTTTTAGGTTTTTCAGATATAAAAGGCCAAGAAAAACAAACTCCTATGGAATTGGAGATAACTAGTTTTGGTCTCCTGTTACCAGGAATCTTTTGGAAATTCCAATACCACATTATTTATAGCAGTGGCATAGCCTTATCTCTTCCAGTTAAAACCAATGTGTGGAGTCAATAAATACTACACACTGGAGACCTCTACTATGCCTGAGAATCTTATGCCATAAATTAGCACAAATGGCTGTGACATCCATATGGACAGTGTTTTTTCTTATTTATTTTCAAGAATAATTAATTACCAAAATATGTTTTTCTTGGGGTTCTTTTACATTTCTGTCAAGGGACCGTCCTTAAGTTGTGTGTGTGCTTATGAGTGTATGTGCATGCGTTATTGTATATATTTGGGGATTTATTTCTACATTTTCAGCAGAAATTTATCTTTACTTCAAAGTTTTCAAGGTTTGTTGATGCTTCTCTTTACTACTTTGTTTCAGAGAGTATCATCCTTTAACAATTTGCTTTAAGTTGCCTTGAAAACTGGGCAGCAAGGGTTAGAACAGTAGTAAACTGCGGCACTAATGTCCAGCCTATTAGGCCTTATCTTCATGGATCATGCTATTGTTTTGAATTGTACCAAAACACTGTTCTACTAGGTCTGTGCATAATGCTCCAATTTGTCATTAGTTAACCAAAGCCATTTTAGCATGCAGGCAAAGATTATGTGTGGCTGTTTCTGGGTTTTAGGATTTCTTCTCTGTTGAAACATGGCTGAACCAAAGGAGAAGCTGCAGCTTTCCATCACCAAGAAAACATCAGAGATGGGAAGGGTGGAAGAGAGTCAGCTCTGCTGCATCCACCTGAGAGGCTGACTCTTAATGGGCTCAATACGGAATGGCCCTGCATTCCAGCATGGCACGACAGGACCATTCTTGACTATAGGCCAGGCAGGTCCCAAAGACACTAACCACCTGGAATTCTAATTGAGGGTGTAACTTCTTACTTTTCACTCTGTCATTTCAGGGAGTGATAGTCAACCATTTCTGGGGGCAAATAGGCCTACAGCTATTGTTCTTTGTCATCTCAGGTTTCCTTTTCACTTTACAGCTTCACTTCTGTGGTCTGTCGGGGTTGTTAAAAGAAGTTCTCTGTGTAACAGGATATGACAAGAATGACATTTCTTGTTTTATTTACCCTGGCTTTTATGCTGACTTTTTAGGGCTGCCTTAGCATATGTGCCATTCTGTATGAACACATGCAGCTACCAGTTTTCGATTCTTCTTTGTTTGGAATAGAAATTGAAATGTCTTCTCCAGAACTTTTAGCGGCTCCCTTTCCTTTTGAATCTGGAAGTCAGCTACTCTTGTAGGGCACTCTACATTATATCACTGTATTAGTCTGTTCTTGCATTGCTATCAAGAAACACCTGAGACTGGGTCATTTATAAAGAAAAGAGCTTTAATTGGCTTACGGTTCCATAGGCTGTACAGGAAGCCTGATGCTGGCATCTTCTTGGCTTCTGGGGAGGGCTCAGGAAACTTACAATCATGGCAGAAAGCAAAGGGGGAATGAGGCATCTCACATGGTGGTTGTAGGAGCAAGAAAGAGAGCGGGGAGCTGCTACACAGTTTTAGACAAACATCTCATGAGAACTCACTATCACAAGAACAGCACTAAGGGGATGGCGCTAAAACATTCATGAAGGATCCGCCCCCATGATTTAATCACCTCCCCTCTCCAACACTGGGGCTCACAGTTTGATATGAAGTTTGGATGGGGACACAGATTCAAACCATATCAATTGCCACGTGGTTTAATATTAAGTATACTGAGGAGTAGAATAATGTTCTGGTTAAGAGTGCAAGCCCTAGAAAACCTCCTGGGTTAGAATCCTACTCTTCACCATTTTCTTTCTATGTGACCATAAGCAAGAAATTGTCCTCAATTTACTGTAAAATGAGGCTGTTAATGTGACTTACCTTAAGGCTTATGGTAAGGATTGAATGCTTGAACACAAGTTAGAGGAGTACCTGGCTGATGGTGCACACTCAATATGGGCTTGCTACTGTTTGTATTATGTAAAGCTTACCACCACTCTATCAAAGCACCAAGACACTTATTATCTATCATCATTTTCCTAAAACCAAAAAAAAAAAATGAGCTCAGAAGATCTAACATGACTTGCTCACCTATGACAGAGGCAGTTCCATAAGTCCAATCTTCTCAACTTTAGTCCAATTTTTTCCCATTCTATGGCATTGCTGTTGTAGTCTCTGATCAATAAACTAAGAAGCATTTCATTGGCCTCCGGTATAAAAGAGACACAGAACCAAAGAATAATGTCCTAGGATATTGAATGAAACTTCTCGAAAGAACCCTAAGTAATAAAATGTGAGTGGCATAAAACCTTAAGGATAATTCTGGGTAGAAATGAGGTACTGTAGCTATACTAAGCAGGAGGTGGTGGGTGGGAAACAGGGAAAGTAAGAGTTAATTAAAGAGGAGGAGAGAAATGGAAATACATTGATGAGAAAAGTCTAACATATTGGTAGGATTAAAACCAGAATAGAAATTATTAGGTTGGTACAAAATTAATTGCAGTGTTTGCAATTAACAGATGAGTGAAAAAGGTGATCGTGATGTATAATTCAAAGCACCTGCTTTTCACCCCAGCTCACCACATGGCCTATTAATATATAAGAGAAAAACGATGAATAATGAAACAAGTGTTCTGCCCCATTGCATTTTACCTTCACAATTTTCATTTTATTTTAGATTTCGAGAACGTGCTTCAGAGGGAGAGAAAAAGAGAGGGCCAGAGACATAAATATTTTCATATCAAATGAGCAGACCCATGGTTTGATAAAATAAATGCTTTCAGTTTTTCCTCAGCTCTAACCAAAACCACAGGATGAGTGCCCGTTTACATTCATTTTCAAAACACGCACGTGCTTCAGAAGCTGGTGTCTTGAAAATATCCCCTAGAAACTTCAGAGTTCACTGCTATGAAATGTCTTGCCTAGAAACCCCAGGACTGGCCTGAATTTGAGTCCTTTCTGCATTAATTGTTGAGCGATCTCTTTTGTAATGTGGATAATGAAATTACCTTGTTTCTCGGTTTTGTTTTTTGTTTCCTCTTGCCTAGACACACAGTACTGTTTGACAGTTCATCACTTTACCAGCCATGGAAGAAGCACATCCATCACTAAAAAGTGCGCCTCCAGAAGTGAATGTCATTTTGTCGGTTGCCACCACAGCCGAGATTCTGAACATACGGTAAGGATTGTGTGTGTGTGTTATTGTCTAAACTTTCATGCTAGTAACGTAAGTCGTAGATCAAAGGAGAGGCAGGAAGGATAGTAAAATGTTGACCATGTTTGCATTTTGAGGAAAGACTCCATACAAAGATAAAATACAGACCAAAGAACAGTTGGACTTTCTGTCCTTCAAAAAGAAATAATGTTACTATAAACAAGTGGCATTCCCCAGACTCCAGAGCTAGACCCTAGACCTCAGACTGTGGGTGAATGATGTAAGGCCAACTCTGGTGACCTGAGAGCAAACTATCCACAAGAAAATGGCAAAGCCTGCTCTGCTCTGTTGATGGCCAGGAGTCCCCAAGAACACTGCAAAGGGACACTGGAAGGTGACAAGAGGACTATGGTGACAGTTTTTATGAAGGAAACCTTGTCTTATCCGCTGCTTCTGCTTAGATGAGGAAGGGAGTCTGAAGGATTAGCCTCAGTTTAATATGATGAACTGTAGGTACCTTTTAGATCAATTGATCACTGTAACGTTCTCATTCTATCATTCTAAATGAGCATTTCACTCCTTTATATGCCTGGAATTCTGAAATGCTTAAGAAAGAATTACTTGAAAGTATGTTCATTTCATGAGGTTTTAGAATTTGATTTACCCTGTAAGTACAGAAAATGATTCTTAAATCAGTGGCTTTTAGCTCTAGCTACACAAGAATCACCTGGGTAGCTTTTACACGCTCTGCTTGTTGTTGAGGGATGTGGGCCGGCAGGCTTTCCACACCAGTTGAAATGGAACCTCAGAGTAGGGTCCTGGGTGTCAGGATCTTTTTAAAAAGTTCCCCAAGGTGATTCTGATGTGCAGCCAGGGTTGAGAACCACTGATATGGATGCCTAAAATTGATGCCTTTATCATACCTAGTCATCCTGGAAGCCTCTATGAATGGCTGGGTTTATCAGGTTGAGGCATTGTACCTGGCAAGGTTTGGTATTACCTGAAAACATCCCCTGAAAACACCTGTTAGGGACAAGCCTTTTTTTTTTTTTTTTTTCTTACACCACTCAGCAACCATAATTAGCAAACCATTGTTGCTGTAATGATAAGAATCAGGTGTTAGCATAGACAATACAGAGTCATTATTATCCCCTAACAAGTAGCACTAGGAAAGAAAATCAATGACTAATCCCAAAGGTTCCTAGCTTTCATTTTTGTCTGAGTGTTTTCCCTTACAAACCTTTAGAAGATTTGTGGATTCAATCAAGCACTCTTATTCAGTTTCTCTTCCTCTTTGCCTTGCTAACGCTTGGGTTGGGTTTGATGCAGATAAATCACAGTTAGGATAAAAGACTTTCAGCATGGTTTTTCCCTTCCATTCCATTGGCATTCGTGGGGGAAGGGTACCCAAGAGCCTAGATGATACAAAATTGGATAACCAACTCCAATTATCTGTCTTCAGATAGAGCTGAAGAAGCCTTTCTTTTATCTTTCTTTCTTTTTCTTTCTTTTGCCTCTTCCCTCTTCTTCCTATTATTCACTGTCCTTTCTTCTCCTTTTTGTAACAGGAGTGTAGGTCTTGCTGTGAAGGAATGATCTGCAATGTAGAATTACCCACCAATCACACTAATGCAGTGTTTGCTGTAATGCACGCTCAGAGAACATCTGGCAGCAGTGCCCCCACACCCTACCTACCAGTGCTCGCCTGGGTCTTTGTGCTTCCATTACTGTGATGCCACCATTCCTAGGAGAGGCAGAGACCAGCCTCTAAAGCACAAGCCAAAAACTGTGTGAACGGCGAACTTTGGAGTGAAGATCAATCTTGCACTTGGTGAAGAGTGCACATTGGACCCCAAGGCGAAAGCCAGTGGTTTGCTTTGATAAAATGTTCCCACATGAGGCCACAGGACTGAGGATGGGAATTTGGCAGGGCCTGAGAAGATGGTCTGACTTCCAGGCTTCCTGGTCAAAGAGAGCTACGTTTGGTCAGTTCTGCAGAGTGGATCCTGGCAACTAGTCCCACCTGACTAGGCCTTTAGCTGAAAGAATTTCTTGACCTCCTTGACTGCCTCAGAGGCTGCCAGGTCAAACCTTCTTGTTTATGTGATTAGCTCTGTGAAATCTAACCCTTCCCCTCACGAGAAAGCAGTTTTCCCCACCAACAGACTAGTGAATGAGCAAGGCAACTGCCACAAAGAAAACTTCCAGTTGAACTAATATGAAATCTATTTGCTAATTGTGGGGGGAAATAAAGCTTTTAAATTATACAGTGTAAATGCATGCTTGTGTGTTTCTTGACTGATGTGGAGACCTCTGGTGAAACAGTTACTAGGACCATAAAATAGGTCACTGACATTTGTGTCCATGCACCGTTGGTGATATGTGTTAAACTATAAAATTCTATGCTAAAGCTACTTAGCTTTTATCTTTTGGGGGAGAGATGCATTTTAGGATGCTAATACAAACTCAGTGACCTGAGAATATCTGGGAAACCTCCCTGATAAAGGAAGATGACACCTTGTCATATGATGCACCCTCAGCAGTAGTAGCTTCAAAAGTTCTAGTCAGAGAAAATGGCAAGGGGGATCCCTTTTCCTCCTTCAGTCATATTCTTTATGCATGCCATGTCTACCAAGAGAACTTCTGTAAATACATGCTAAAATATTTGGTCCCATTCTCTTCTCTTTCCACTTATAATGCAATCTCTGAATTTCAAATGAGCATCTTCTTCCTGTTTCTAGAATTCTGATTTCCTGCCTTCAGTCACACTTTGGGATGACCTTTAAACACTCTGTCCTTGTATTTCTAGTGATGAGTTAATGGAATGGGTTTTTTCCCCTAATTAAATATCCATCATTAGAATGCTGGGTGCCCCGTAGACTCTATTAATGATGCTATCCTTGCCACATGGGCTCACCTATGACATGAGTTGGCAAATTATGGCCCACAGGCCAAATACATTCTACCACCCATTTTTGTGAATAAGTCTTTATTAAAACACAGCCATGGCCACTTGTTTATGTATTGTGTGTGTCTCCTGTTGTGCTATAATGGCAGGGTTGCCGAGATGCAGCAGAGACTGTATAGTCTGCAAAGGCTAAAAGCTTTACTATCTTGCCCTTTTCAGGAAAAATTTGCTGACCCCTAATCTATGGGATGTCAAGACTGCTTAAGGAGAAAGAAGCTTTCTTTGCAGGGACCATGGTGCTAATGGTGGTTACTCAGCCTGAGCAATCGTTGGCCAAATCACTTCCCTTGTTTTCTCTGTCTTCTGAGTCAGTGAATTTGTCTTCTGTTTTGATTGTTTCATGTATTTGATTCCATCTTAGTAGTTACGTACTAATGTCAGGGGCTGAGCTGTATTTATGTTTCTTCTCATCGTTGATGCATCGGGAGCATTTCGTCTTAAGGCTCCTTAGCGTCCTATCAAACAGGAAGGGAGCAGACATCATTATCTCCCTGTCTCTGGCCCAAACTTAGACTCACCTGGTAGCATCAGTTTTGAAGCCTAATGTAGATTTATCCCATCTTTCACTCAGCACCGTGAAGTATTTGGGTTTTCATAGCTTATACTTGTTTGAAATTAATTATGTGGGGCTTCACTTGGAAATTTTAATAGCATCTTTGGCATCTTTTTATTCCCCAGGGTTTCTTTAGACTGTGTAATTGACAAATTGGTTAAAAAAAAAAAAACCATTAGCAAACAGCACTTTTTTTTTCCTGATTTTGTTTCTGCTGTATAGATTAATGAAGTTTCTTTTGTGTGTGTTTTTTTCTTTCCTGAGGAAATATCTTAATTTCTCTTCTTTACCCTGAACATCAAGTTTGTATGGATTTCACGTCTCACCTCCACTCCCTTACGCATTTAAAATCGGGGTATGTTGAGCAAAGGAAGGAGTGCAGAGGAAACAAGCTTCTGGTAAAGGCAGCTGAGTGAACAGGGAATTACAAATAAAAATATGGGATGCCGCATCAAATTTGAATTTCAGATAAAAAAATAATTTTTTGTGTAAGTTGTTCATGAACTCACAAGACTGGCTCATCTAAGGAAATGGTTTCGAATCCTTGTAATAAAATCTTCTGAGTAACTTCAAAACAAAACAAGTCCCCAGGGCATTCTGGAGATGTTGATTCAGTAGCTCTGGGATGAAGCTGAAGCCTACCCCCAATAGCTGAAAGTTAAATTTAAACAAACGGAAAAAAAGTGCTCAGGTGATTATAATGCTCATCCAGGTGTTACCTCTGATGTAAGAGGATCATTCCTTTTTCTGAAGCCTGGTCCTTGGGCACATAATAGGTATGCTGATGAGTAATAAACACAGACACAAGCAACCTCGGTTACAGGCATGGCTCTAAAAGTGTGGCCCAACAGCATCACCTGGAAACTTGTTAGAAATGCAAATCTCAGACATCATCTCAGACCTATTAAATCAGAAACTCTGCGGGTTCAACCTGTGATTTAACAAGGCCTCCAGGTGCTTCTGATGCATGTGCAAGTTTAAGAACCCCTGTACCAGATAGAAGTGCTCCCTAAAAGTCTTCAGTAAATGTGTCCCTGGTATCTGCCTGATTGCTTGGGGGATATTGTAAAAAAATAAATCTGGGCCCCAGCTTCACAAAGTCAGATTCGCTGCGTTGAGTCAAAAAATGTGTAGTTAAAAAAAATTCCTCAAATGATTCTGAAACACAGCCACTTTGGGAGCCACCAAAGGAAAGAATAAAAGATGGAAGTCATGTTGGTGATCAGAAGGCCCAGACTCCAACACCTGACCTTTGAGTTCTAATCTGAAAGCCCTATGTACTTTAAGTTGACTCTGTGGTATCTTCAATGTAATTTAAAAACTAGAATGCAAAAAATAAATTCAATCATTAGAGTTCACTGCATAGATATTTAAAGTCCATTGCATAGGGACCTGGAATGGACAAGCATCCCAGGCCTCAGATTAATTTAATTTGCCCCTTGTGGGTAAGAAAATGAGAAATACTTTAGTGTCAAAATGTCCAGTGAGAATCCTAGTAGTGGAGTGAGGAAAGATGGGGAACATGTAGATTTGTTAGTATAAAAGAGACAAGGGGATTAGCTATGAATATGAGGAAGATCTGAGGGAATGGCCTGTCAAAGGTCCACTTTCAATAGATCTACATTCTAGAATAAACTTTGAATTCCATCCATCAATCATTCCTTGAAAAAAAAAGTCACCTAACACCTTTTCCCCACCCATGTGTAAATGCTGTCCCTAAATTCAATTCTGAGTGAAAGCAGTCAGAAATTATCAGCATTACTTTCTATACAATCTGCATTCTGTCATGTCAATCACTGGGTAAAATATATTTCATAAGAGAAAGGAAGAAGGCGAAGGTGGGTTGGTTTCTCTTTCTCACTGGAAAGGAACTTACGAAGCCACGCAAAGCATGAAATGAACAATGAGGACACGCATGGACATGGGAGGTGAGGTGTGGCATGAAATCGGGAAACTATGTTTTACATTCGTGAAATGATCCTTAGGCAAAACTTTCGTGACATGTAGCTCACCAGTTACAAAGTTGGCTATGACCTTTGGATCCTCGACATTTTATTTTATGTTATTTTTGCCTCATTATGTGTTGTCAACTATAGGATTTGTGGAGGGTGACATGGTGATGCTGGTTGTGTCTGGGTGCAAATCATGCCAGAAGACAAAGGCTAACAAACGCACAAAGGTGAAAGTCCAAGAAACTGAAAAACAGTTGTGATTTGAGTCCGCCTTTAGGCACAGTTCCTCTCCTGTGTATCTGAAACAGTGCAGCATCTTTCTATGACTCTTCCCACTCCCCTTTCATCTTCACAATTCTGTCTCCTGCCCAGCCCCCCTCACTCCTTGCCTTGGCTTCTCTTTCATCAGATGCTGAGACTAGAAGCTGAACTGTCTTTAGGGTGACCCAGAGTTGAGATCATTCTGGTTGGGGCTGTGAAAAATAGGGCTTCTGCAGCTCAGTGCCAGAAATGCTATTTAGCAGGTCTGAGAAACTTCATTTTTAACAAGCATCGGATTCTGATATTGGTGATTCTCACCCTGGGAGTCTTAGGGCATCATTTTTTAGAAAAAAAATAACCCGGGCCCTCAACATAAGGCTGTAGAGCTCTGTGTTGAGAGCTCACAGTCTCCTAAGCCACTACACAAGGAATTTTTTAGTTCATGAAAAGTGGTTCCAGCTAAGGGTCTGGAAGCACGTGGAGGACATTGTGGATTGGCAGAGCTGACACATTGAGAATGGCCCTGAGTTGCCTAGGACAAGTGGGAGCTCCAGGAAGGGATTCTGGGGCCCCTTCCAGGCAAGCAGGATGTCAAGGGTTCTGAGCACTGACTTGAATCCCTGGGCATCATAGCTGAGTGCGGCAGTAAGAAGCCATGGAAAGCAATGCGCAAGGTGAGCCCATCCACAGGACCTAAGCACAGACTCAAAATCAGTTCCAATGCAAATATTTTCCAAATATTTGGAGGACAGGCAACATGGGGCAAGCGGGTCTTGAAGATAAACTCTGATTCAATTTTTGAGTATCCTCAGTCAGGGAAGGCATCTTTTATAGAATGCTGTAGCCATCAGATAGCTTCAGCTACAAATAACAGAGAGTCCCAAATTGGCATACATGAATTTCTTGGCTTACATTACTGGAGGTTCAGAGAGAAAGAGGGGCTTCAAGGTGGAATTAGTCCAGTGGTTCCAGCCCCATTCTGTGCTGTTCTTTTGATTCTCCCTTCCCTCATATCCTTTGGTAACTAGATGGCTATAGCTGTGGCATACTGCCTACCCAGCGTCCAGGGAAACAGGCAGGGGGATGCCTCTGGAAGCTCTCCAAGCAAAGACCTTTGCCCAGCTTTCCAGCAAATCACAAGCCAGAAAGCTGTGGTCACCCTTGGCTTACTTCAGCTAAAGGAAGCTCAGTGTCCCCGAGGCATGTATGGTGCACGAGGCATGTGTGGTGCACGGTGGAGGCTAGATATGTGAACAAAGCAGGAATGATAAAGGAGGCAGGAAGAAATGCATCTAGATAAGCAACCAGAACTGTCTGCTACAGATTCCCACAATGTGAGGCTGTGTGGCAAGGCCATTGTTAAGGTGGCTGAGGCAATGCTATCATGTCAGAGATAAGAGAGGGAGCCTTTGTCTTTAAGAGCTGCATGGACTTGCCCGAAGCACACAGCTAGCAAGAAGCAGACACAGATAAAGAAGCTCCCATGCCTACTGTAATTCGCATTGTGCTCCATTGTGATTAATGTACATTGTAAATCTGCAAGGGCGGGGAAAGAGCACTCAGCGCTTCCCAAACTATTCCATGAGAGAAACATTGTTTCACCGAGCATCTGGTTTCCACAGAATACACTTTTGTGTACACAACCTTACAAATGTAGACAGGTATGAGGGGAAACCTGCAAAGCTTGGGGGTGGGTAAGACATTGACTCCTAAAACACATAGTATATCCTGGTACTTAATAAATGCATGCTGAATGAATAAACCTTAAACATTCAGAAACACTCACTTCTCCAAGATCATAGGCTCCTACCTGTACAGACCTGTTGCCATCATCCTCAGGTGAGCAGAAGCAGAAAATGTAAAAACTGCCTTAAAAAGGGGAAGCTTTAAATACTTTTTCTTTGGTTTTGTCCTTATGTTTGTTTACTGTTCAGTGTCTAGAATGGATATTAATCCCACTCGTGCCCACCACTCCTTAGGGCTCAACTGTAAATCAATCAAGAAGTCAATGGTTCCTGAAGATTGTATGTTCTTGTTTCCTCTCTTTGCATATGTCTTCTGAAGAATTCTCTGAAGTTGTCAGTCATTTGTTATGTCTGTATATTACTAGATTTACTATGAAATCAATCCTGAGTCAGAGATGAGTCCTGAATATTAAGATTTATCCTCATTGTAACTAATAAATTTAAACCAAAATTCATTCATGGACTGAGAGAATGCCTCCCTTCTGGACAGATCTTCAAGGAAAGTCCTTTTATATCTTATCCGACAAAGGAAATGAATACATAATTAAGTGGAAATGTAAAATAAGGAATAATGAAGTATTTTAACTAACATAGGTAAACCCACTGATATGATTTGGTTTGGCTCTGTGTCCCTACCCAAATCTCACCTCGAATTGTAATCCCCACTTGTGGCGGGAGGGACCTGTAATCCCCAGGGGTCGAGGGAGGGAGGTGACTGGATTGTGAGGGTGGTTTCCCCCATGCTGTTCTCATGATAGCAAGTGAATTCTCACGAGATCTGATGGCTTTAAAAGCGGCAGTTTCCCCTGCTCTTTGCTCTCCCGCTGCCTTGAGAAGAAGGTGCCTGCTTCCCCTTCCGCCATGATTGTAAGTTTTCTGAGGCCTCCCCAGCCATGCCAAACTGTGAGCCAACTAAACCTGTTTCCTTTATAAATTACTCAGTCTCGGATATTTCTTTATAGTAGTGTGAAAACGGACGAATATGCCCACATTTGTTTTGGTGGTATTTTTTCTTATAATTAATCCTAAATTGAATGTCCAACATTGATTTTGGAGGATGTTTTTTTCAGCAGTATTTAGGATCTGAGCATTTTTCTACTTACCTGGCCTTAAGAATTCAGGAATTGAAGAAAGACAAGAGAAAGATTTTGATTATAATTGTAACAATGTCTCGTTTTTAACTATGTAAGGATAGGGAATTATTATTTGACTGATAGAATAGTGGAATAATTCTACAAGACTTCTGTATTTTTCTTTTTAATGTAAAGTTTCAAAATGAAAAGTGAGTTTAATTAAGTGGAAAGATAATCCATGATTAAATAAGATAATAAAGCAGATATTGCAAACAAATGAACATGGTTAAAAACTTAGAGCTCATGATTAGAGAGAAAACAGTCAAATAGTTTAAGGCAAAACTTTGACTGAAGGGAAAAAAAGCAAAAATGCGGGATTTTTATCTACTTTTTGAGTGAGGCAAGGGATAAGGCTAAATCTTCCCTGTTTCATTATCAGCTGCTCTGGAAATGCAATTACCTGAAGTGGTTTGATGTCCCTTGTCAGACGTGGGTAAGTGTTTGTGCTAACGATGCAAGGACAGCACCGTGGTATGTGGGATGCAGTTCCCAGGGTGCACGTGCAGAATCCTAATAAGCATTTAATTCTTTTACTGAGAGAAGCCCGCAGTGCCTTGAGGCAAAGTGTAATCGGAGATTTGCACAGATGAGAAAGAAAACCTCACAGACAGAGGGGCTTGGCCATGCTTGCTCTCTTGAGATCTCTGCTAGTGTTCAGCAGTGCCTTAAATCTAGGGGCAAGCCTGGCCCAATAGTTTACCCTTAGGGAGCGAGCTTTGGCTCTTGCAGCTCTGTTCTGAGAGTTTGTAAGTAGCTAGAGTTTAAATGACTTATGCCCTAACGTACTAGATGCTTGGTTCAGAGTAGGTGTTCGGGATCAAGTAGTTGAATGAGAATAGCTTACTGCTTGTGGTTTTCTTGAATGGAGGAAGGGTGGATGGTGTTGTGTAGGTCAATAGGTGTGAAGGTGAGTAATTTATAAGATGTGACTAGGAAATGGTTTTACAATCTCATATATTATCCCATTTGAAAGGCAGGTTCTTCCCGCTCCCAGTTTTGCCCCATGTAACTGAAGTTCTGCCTTTTTATGATACATTTCTAAGACTCTGTAATTTTAGCCAACTTTTGATATATTCATCCTTTGTAGTTAGCAGTTAGAAACCAAACTCTGTGGAATCCTTAATAAAGATGAACAGGCAGACGAACAGGAAGAACGGAGAAAGAAGCCCAGAGTCTAACAGTCATGAAATCCTGTAACTCAGTCCTGGAAGAAGTAAACGTGGCTTGGGCATGTGATGAGATATGATTATAAACAAAACACTAGGCACAGAGGGTCTTCAACTCCCTGTTCCTACACCTCCCACCATGCCCAGCACTGATTCCTGTACTAAGCCAACAGGTAAACCATGGCTTTCCCCAACAATAAATATCTGTTTGAATTGAATCCATGAAATATTTTTCACAAGGTACTTAACTCATCAGCATTTGGTTTCCCAATTGTACTTATTATTTATTCTCCATCTCCTTCCTAGGCATTGCAGGAGGATCCAGTAATGACTATTTGAAGTATTTGGTAGTCGGCAAGTGCTGCAAAACAACTACAGACTTAAATTATTTCCATTTCATTTTAGATCGGTTATATTTTATTCACTACCTTTTATATTTTCTGTGGTTTTGATGTCACTAAGATGCCCCTTCCACACTCCATTAAATTGACTTCATTTTCTTGACAATGAGATTTCCATTTAGTTTTCATCAACTGCTTAGATTTCCTCATCTTCAAATGCCTCATTTTCAAAAACAATAGGAAGTCTGTATGCTTCATACTATATAATGTGCAAGGCTTCCATTTAATGCATTGTTTGGCTAATTTTTTTAGGCAAATAAGCACATTAATTTGTACAAGCTATTAATACCAATTATTAATGCTTTTCATTTTGTTGGTTTCAGCAATCTCTGCATGACACATAGTGCAACAAAATGGAAATTGATTTCACCAAGTTTGGCAATTCTGCAGTGTTTTGTAACCTTTGCAACGCTGCTTATTTGAAAGGCTGGGTTTAATTATCCTTCTTTTGCCTGCTTCTCAAGGTGTTGATGGGTAACAGTTCTATTGCACTTGACAGTTAAAAGTAAATTCATCTGGAGTGTTCCTATGCTCTCCTTGATGCTTGTTACATAAGGAGACTTTAATATGCCCACCAGAAAAGCATTAGCCCAGCTTATCTGAGGCTTAGTTTTTCTATGTGGGGAAAAAAGAAAGCGAGTCTCTCAGCTACAAGGCAATGTGGAAACCAGGCCTCCTGGGCAGAACAGAATGTGGTTCAGACAGTTCTCTCTGAGACTGGAACTAAAGGCCCACTGGGATTCAAGACCCTTATAAAGCAGAAGAGCTTGGATCTTCTCTCTACTGCAATACCTTTAATGTGACTTTCCAATTATACTTCCTTTTGGTGTCTTCTCATTTTAGCCCTCCTCCCAGGAACTGGCTCCCTGACCCTCTCTCTACGATGTAGCTTCTGCTTATTCAGATGTTCAAATCCCTCATAACTCTGGCTCTTTTGGCCTTTGTCACTTTTTTACCTTACACCCTTTCTGCATTTGCTCCTACTGCATAATTTGAATTGCTCAGCGCTTTCTTGTTTTGGAAGTCATTTTCACTCTAGGCTCCCACAGAGGACCCTGTCCAGCCTAGAAGCTGGCTGCCTCTGCTCCAGGAAACTGTGGTCCAAAAGTGGGGATAATAGCATGGCTTACAGTCTAGGGGGTATGGGTGCCTGGTGTTGCCCATAGCAGCTAGGTGGGCAATTTCCTTTAAAAGTGGATGTGGGTGGGTTAGGTACTGTGATTGGCCAGCACTCCAAATAATATGTGGGGACACACCTTTGAGGCACTTTTTAAAGCTAAATGTGGCAATTTGGGGACACTTTTCTCTTTTGGTCTCTCTTCTCACTTCCATACTCAAACCTTTCCTATCTTTAAATTTATTCTATCTGCATTTGAATTTCAAGTAATAAGACCATGACTTGCTAGCTATCAGATTTTCACTGACTTGAAACTTTGAAGATAAGTTCTGGTGGGGAATGCTCTTTGTTCCACTGTTTTGGCCTGTGGGGGTTATGTTTATACAAGGGTAAAATCCAGAGACACAAAGAAGGAGGTCAGAGAGTAACAGCCCAGAATGCTTGCTTTTCCGTGGGACCGACCCCTTTTATTAGTTGCTCTTAGTTTTCACATCAACACCTAGTTATGAAATGGAGCAAGAGGCTGCAATCCAGGGGTACCCTGCCTGGGATAGAGATTTAGAATATGTGAGATTATTTATATATACAGTGACTAACTCTTAAGGAAGTACAGTCCGTCTTGGATGCATTCAAGTTGTAACTCACTGCATATTTGCTGGTGTTTCTGTTATGCTGATGTAATATTCATCGGTCTTTCCAAGCCTTCATTGAACCAGGAGACAGATGTGGTTCCAGTTTTGGAGACTTATGATCTAAATATCCTAATGCAGCATTTCCAATTTCCTGCTGATCTTGCTGGAAGATCTAATGAAAAACTGACTAGATTGCTTAAATTTGCTTTAAGAAAGAATATGAAAGTAAGGAATAAACAAGATAGCTTTTATGTGGTCAATATTCAATTAGATCTTTTGGTCTTTATCCTGAATTTTTGGATGGTAAGGTTGTATTTCTTTAATATTCAGGTAGAATTTTTGTATCCTAGGGGCAAATTTCTGAGAAATGTTTGAGACTGCAAGATAACACATTTTTTAAAACCTCAAGCCACAGGGGTAAAGGTATTTAGTAAAGTGATAGAAATAATAAAAGCCAAAACCTGATTTAAAATGCAAGTATGCTTTAGTGGAGCTTCGGGACAAGGTCCCGAGGAACAGCCTGGATTCTCAAAGCCAAGTTTGCACTGGAAACGCTCTCGTCAGCATTTCTCATTTCCGAGGGCACGTTCTCTTTCTGCCCCCTACCATGATATTACAAGGTCTCCATGTCGTTAAACACTGGGCATGCCTGGCTGGGTTCCCTCATTCTCCCTGGCCCTGCTCTCCATTGTAATAGATGAGGGTCCTCCCTGCCCTTTGAATTTGCCAATGGGTATGGGGGAGCTGGCAGTTCAAGTGGAGGTCTCACATAATCCTGGTTTTCTGGATCATTTGATTTATTTAAGTACCTGTGATGCCAAGGTCCCTGGGCATTCTTCCAACCAACCGCTTATGTTGCCATAAATAATATCAGCTCTGGGACTCAACTGAATTAGGCCAAGGGCTGGCTACAGGGTTGTCTCTCATGTTTCTTGAAGGTCAAGATATTTGGACTATTGGTGTATAAGAGCTTCTTCGGAAATGTGCCCTAATATAAAAATTTCAGAAACATAGTCTTATTCAATATTCAATTTTTAATGCATTTCAGTATTCTACATGTAGGTTTTGTTTTGGTTGGTGTAGAGAAAGGGACCCTAGAAATCGGTGTGGAGGAGAACTAGAATTTAACATCAGTAGATTAACCCTAATGGATTTACATTAAAAGGCAAAGTCCAACAGGCTGATGTCCAAGTGGCAGAAAAGAATTCAGAGACTGACGAATTACATTTTGAAATGCCAAGATCAAGGAGAAAATTCAAATTCCATTAAATTTGCTCCTGGACCCTAATGATTAATGTAAACACACCAGTCTAGTTACAATGAACAAATCATTAACCTTGGTCATTGCAATAAATAGCACTGTAATCAATAAGTGATATTTATTCTTTCCTGCCAAATAGTTGGGAGACGAAAAATGCCTGGGCAATATTTGCAATGGACTCTCAAGACAAGGAGAGGTCACTTCTGGCTAGCCTGCTACCACGGGAGTCTCTCGAGGAATCTGGTGTCATCATCATCACACAGAACAAACGGATTCCCGCTGCACATAACTGAAGTTAAAAGGGCCTGGGGGCTAACAATCAAAAAGTGATTCTTGTCATTTGTAAAAACTGTCCTGAGTGCTGTTTTCTGTAGAAACTGGTTCCCTGGGTCTTTTTGCTCTGTGTTCTCCATTATTTAAACACGCTGTCTCTTCTGTTCTCCTGCTGTTTGCTCCTGTTAACACCACTCAGGACTTAGAGAGCAGGGCATGGCCTCCCCTACATTAATCCTCTCTCTTAACCTCTGCTAGCTAAGACTGCACTGCAAGGTTTGAACACAACTTTACTGAAGGTTAGGTCATCTTGAAGAAGTAGAGCACAAAATAACTGACCACTGATTCATAAAGTGGTTGCACAGGGTCACTCTACAAAGCCCTGACACCCCCGGCCTGCCTCCCTGTGCCAGCAGCCAGCGAACAATTCCTCCCCATTTGCCACTACTCCTCCCTTTAGGCTAGATTAACTTTAGCCTAAAACTGCCTCTTTACATATTGTAAAGGTTTCTTCGTATGTAGTGAATATAACCTAACTGGATATGTAAACAGACTATACTCTGGTGCCACTCACTGAGTTTCGGCCAATCACAAGTGGCCGAAATCATGTTCAAGTAAGGCAAAGGCCGATTAGGCTAATCTGGCTGTTTCTGTACTTCACTTCCGTTTTCTGAACATTGCTTTCCTTTTCCTATGCATAAATCTTCTTCGACCACGCAGCGGGGCTGATCTCTCTGAACTTGGTTTGGGAGTTCAACTCACAAATTGTTCTTGCTGAGTTAGACTCTGTTAAATTTAATTTGTCTAATTTTTTTTTTTTCACCCCTAACCACCAGGAATTTATTGAATATTTTAATGCTTTATTTGAAGTCCCATCTGTATCTGACACAGAAAAAAAAGGAGTTTCTTCCCCTTTGGGTTCCTAGCCTGTCTCCCAGCCCTCTGTTCCTACTCTAGAAGCTGCCTCATCTCAGTATGACTGCACTGGAATATCTACTTCATCCAAGAAACCCATAACGTACCATCCCACCCCGATGGTACGTGATGGCTTCTTTACCTCAAAAATGATTATACAAAAAATAAGACTGAAAAACATACTAATGTCAGACCATACTTTGTCCTATTAGAGATGTAGTTAATTTGGGGTAGTGGTAGAAAAAGATACAAAAGTTAGCAGAAGAAGTAAGGGACAGAAATACGTTTGGAGTTACTGTCTTTCAATACGGGGTCTCAGATATTTTTCCATTCTGACAGCAGCTAGTTGGTTCTCTAAGTTTGTTTCACCAGTCTGGATGGACTCTATCAAATGTTTGTGTGTGGAATGAAAAGGCATTTTGCCTGAGCTGTGTTGTTTCCCTTCCTGACATGCATAGTATTGGTGTTGCCTTGCTGGGAGAAGTCGTGTGTGTGTGTGTGTGTGTGTATGGGTATGCAAGCGTGGTTGCATGTATGTGCATGTGTATGAGTGTGTATGTGTCCTTGTGTGTGTGGTGAATAATTCTTCAGTGAATTCTTGGTAGGCCTAGCAAAAGATGCCCATTTTGCACTTAGCATAGTGGGTTCATCTTTGCTTCTCACTATGCTAAAGGCAAAAATGGACATTTTTTTTTAGAAGTAGCTATAATAGTTGTCACCAATTTGCTTTTACCCAATAAACTGAACACATTACTTATAGGATAGAAAATGTGGTAGCTTACATGGACTTTTTCAGGTATCTCATTCATTTGCTTGATAAATATTTAAAGACCTGATAAAGTCTTTTTAATTTTAAAGTATCAGGATGTGATAGATGCAAAGAATACTGAGTCCTTTTCTGCAAAGAGTTGAGTCTAGTAGGAAGCCAGATGTGCAAATAGATTAAACAGAAGTGTCCCTCTTCATAGTGTAGGCTTGTTTCAGTTTTGTTTCCCCCAAAGCAAACCCTGAGGCAAGCATTTGGGTACAAGTTAGTTTTTTTTCCCATCTCTGTCTCTCTTTGTCTGAGGGGAAAAAAGTTGTAGGCAGTACCGTGAGAGAGTGAAGAAGCAAGATAGGGTAGGGAAGGAAGGAGATGGCAAATGAGTAGGTTACTGCCATGGGCACCTGAGGCTCAATCTTCCTGGGGCCTTTTGAGATACTGTGGACCACAACTACGAACTGTCTCCTTGAAAAGCAAGAAAGTTGAGACATTTATCCATGAATTCCCAAAGGGCTGAGGGTTGCTTCTGGGTTGTTAACTCCCAATTTTTCTGGGCTGCTGTTCACTGGCTGAACATGCTCCTATGGCTCCTTCTAGAGAAAGAGAGAGAGAGAGAAAGAGAGATAAAGGGGATTGGGGGGAGAGACAGAAAGAGCTGCAGGCACTTTGGTGTGTGCTGGAATTGTCTGCATGTGACCTCTGGGTTGGCTAGGGGCAAAAATTGCTTCAGCTCAGGGCATAGAACAGCAGCTCGTTACTTTTAATATTCACATTAAATGCCATGGAGTCCCATTCTGTCTATCACACATAATATCATTCTTCCCTCCTTGATATTCTCCTTCTTGGAATTTTTCTAAAAACTCCAGCAGTGTCCACACCATCTTAGGATCTAGGCCTAATTTGATACCATCTTTTACTGACAGAAATCCAGGAAACCTTCTCAGTCAGCTAATAGTCCTCTTATTTTTTGGTAGTTGCTGCCTTTATGCTGCTGAAACATTGATTTTAGGTAATCAGGTGCCATGCCAGCCTGTGGCTAGAAGCCCTGCAGTGATTTGACTCTGAAATACAGTAGCCTGGCAGCTTGGGGTGACATATACTCACTAAAGAAGAAAATGTGGGTGATCTAGGATCACTGACCATATCAGTGGTACTGGGTTTAAGGTGAAAGTCTTTATCTTCAATTATTTTGCTCATTTAAACTCATTTCAAGCTTTCCCAGAACTGGACTTCCAAAGTTACTAACTACTTTAGGTCTTAAATACAAACATTTCTCCAGGCATTTCTATGCTGTGATAGCAGATAGATGAGTCTGAGGGGTTTCTAATCTTGGCTACAAACTACATCTGGAAAGAGCCCTTCTTCTACCTCTTTGTCTAAGCTCTTGAGGTCAAATCTGGTCCCTGGCTCTCCAGTCTCAACACCTGACATTGTTTTCTTGCCCCAGGTAAATGGCACAACTTTCAAGGTAAACCATAATCTTCTCACAACTTTCTGTGTCTCACAGAGATGCACCAAAAAAGAAGTACAATGAAGTTAACTACATACCCTCCAAGACCAATTCTTACTATTCCTTCTGCATGGAAGGTTTTTCCCTTTACCCAAGAAAGTTCCAAGACTATGAGAGAGCCTGGAAGTTAAGGGTGAGGGTGGGAACGGGGGAGTAAATGAGGAGACATATAAAGAGACATATAAATTAATATAACTCCTTCAGAGACTAAATAAAGAGAAAGTTAAAAAGAGCTGGAGAGAGAGAGGCAGAAAGAAAGGCAGAGACACAGAAGAAAAGGAAAGAAGTAAAGAGCATATTCTTTTGTAAATCTTTACTGTAATGACAAAAACAGAACTCAGATGTGAAAAATCTTAATGTCCACAAAGGAAATACATAAACCAGTGCAAAGTACTGTGGCTGCACAGGGACATGCAGGGAATAGTTCAGGGATCACAGGTATGTGGTAGGGCATAAGAAGTATATTTCCATTGCTACTATTTGGGCAGATTAATTATATCATTTTTGGAGACAAAGTCTGGGTGTTTTCCTTTAAGAGGGCATGTGCAGGGGAACTTCCCTTTGTAAAACCATCAGATCTCCTGAAATTTATTCACTGTCATGAGGACAACACAGGAAAAACCTGCCGCCATGATTCAGTTGCCTCCCACCAGATCCTTCCCACAACAAGTGGGGATGATGGGAGTTACAATTCAAGATGAGATTTGGGTGGGGACACAGTCAAACCATATCAGTGTATGAGATTATCATCTTATTGTGTTACCTTTGTGAATGAAGGGATTTTTCTTTAAAAATGATGCCACAGTTTGCTTGTTTAGCTTACAAGCATGAAGGAGGCTGGGATAATTTCCTAAGGAGCTGTGCTGGACATGTTGAGTTCAAGTTCTAACATCCATGTTCCTCTTCAGTACTACTTCATTTGATCCAAAATCTGGAGAGTGTTGAAATTTCTCCAGACTACATTTGTAAACCACACCTGAGTGTAATAATCCCATTGTAAAAAGTACATGTTTCTACTTTGTTCATGATCAAACTCAGATGCATGCTGATTGATAAAAAGAGTTCTAACATTAATTTCTTCTGTAAATTGAAAAATAATCTCCATCTATACATTTATACAAGTTATTATGTTGAGTTGATTTAGGTATAGTTGGTGAATACCAAAGCTAGATAGAAATATGACATGAATTTTGCAAAAAATATTTGGGCAGAGGAGCAAGAGTAGATATTGCTATTGAGGTAGAGTTTATCATCAGCCTATCCACGCCTATGTCAGAGACTTTTGGGAGAATTGCATATGGTTGGTGCAAATCATTTTACTGCCAGAATGCTTTGAGCTGAAAGAAGTTAAATATGCAATCCATTATTCTAGAACTATATTCTCACTCTCCAAGGAAGCTTCAAAACTTCTACAATGTTTCATTCATGTTTATTTCTGTTCTTCTAATAGTCCCACTCTTTATTCCAGGTAGCCATCATCACCTGGACTATTTTCTGCATTGATTGGTACATCTCCTATTCTCTCTCCCTGCTCCAAAGTTCTTCCTTTGGTATAAACCAAAGGAAGTTTATCTTTAGATTCATAGACTTTCTCACCTTTCTGAACTCTATTGATGCCCTAACATCTCAGTTCCTTGACTGTCTCAGCCACAAACTTCTCCCACAGTTCTAGCCAAAAGGAAAAACTGCCAAATTAAAACTCTCGGTTTTTAACATCATACCCTTTGATAACTCTCAACTCTATAGAAAGCTCATTGGAACTAAAGGGTACAATAACATTAAAAATTCACTAGGTGGACTAAACAGCAGATTGGAGATAGCAGGATAGTCAGTGAAATTGAAGACAGATTAATAAAAAGTATTCAATCTAGAGAAAAGAGAGAAAAAAGATTGAAGAAAAATGTATAGATCCTTGGGTGCCTATAGAAAATATAAAATGATCTAATATATGTATAATTGGTGTCTAAGGAGAAGACAATATATGACAGAAAAAAATTTGAAAAAGGAAATTGTCTAAATTTCTCAAATTTGATTAAAAACCTCAAATTAGACGTTAAAGAAACTCAGTGATCCCCCAAGTAAAAAACAAAAAAAAACAAAGAAAATCACACCCAGGCGTATGTGGTGAAACTGCTAAAATTCAAAGATAAGAGATAATTTTGAAAGCAAACAGAGAAAAATGTCACATTATGTAGAGAATGAAGATATGAATTATGGCTGGACACTCCATCAAAAACAATAGAGACCAAAAGACAATGTAATAATATTTCGAAAATGCCGAGATAGACCGTCTGAAGGAAGAGGACTGACACCCCAAATACTGTGAGTACCCAGCTATGGAAGAGGGAACGGGAGACCCTCCTCTCCCGAACACACATCCCCACGGAAAATCTGAAGGTCTGTTTGTGGGAGAAGTTTCTGACTTTACCTGGAGCTGAGTCAATTTAGAAAGCCTAGTGGAATACATGGGTAGAAAAAGCAGCAGAAAGGCACTGGGAGCTCGCTGTATCCCCTAGCAGACCATTCCTGCCTTGCACCACAGGGATCCATCAGGAGGGTGACCAGAGGAGCAGGGGGTAAAACTCCACAGGGAGAAGGAAATCTCTAGCTGAATTTTGTGACAATTTGAACAGGGCGAGAAGCCTCCTGGCCAGAACTCAGCAGAAGGTGCAAATCAGGTATGCAGACTCTGCAGGTAGGGGAAGAACCAAGCCCTTTTCTTTTGCAGCTCAAAGGTGTGTAGCCCAGGGCAAGTTTTCAAGCCTTCACCTGGAAACAGACCTCAGGGATGTTGTGGTGGGGGGCGCAGTGACTCTCTATCCTGCTGTGTCCAATCTGCTGGCCCTTCAGTTTGCATGGGAGCTGGGTGAGGCCTGTGACTGCTGGCTTTCCCTACTTCCCTGACAACCTGAACGACTCAGCAAAGGCAGCCATAATTCTCCTAGGTACAAAACTCCAGTAACCTGGGAATCTCACCCCCATTCCCCACAGCAGCCACAGCAAGACCCACCCAAGGAGAGTCTGAGCTCAGACACACCTAGCCCTACCCCCACCTGATGGTCCTTCCCTATGGGCCCTGGTAGCAGAAGACAAAAAGCATATACTCTTGGGAGTTCTAGGGTCCCACTCCCCACCGGTCCCTCTTCATACTACTAAAGTTAATGCTTTCTGGAAAGTGCCACCTCCAGGCAGGAGGCCAACCAGCACAAAAATAGAGCATTAAGCCACCAAAGCTAAGGACCCTCATGGAGTCCATTGTACCCTCCGCCACCTCCAATGGAACAGGAGCAGGTATTCATGGCTGAGAGACCCATAGATGATTCATATCACAGAACTCTATGCAGACAGCCCCCAGTACCAGCCTGGAGCTGGATAGACTTGCTGGGTAGCTAGACTCAGAAGAGAGACAATAATCACTGCAGTTCAGCTCACAGGAAACCACATTCATAGGTAAAAAAGGAGGGTACTACATCAAGGGAACACCCCATGGGACAAAAGAAATTGAACAACAGCCTTCAACCCTAGACCTTCCCTGTGATAGAACCTACCCAAATGAGAAGAAAGCAGACAACCAACCTGGTAATATAAAAAAACAAAGCTCTTCAACACCCCCAAGAAATCATACTAGTTCACCAGCAATGGATCCAAACCAAGAAGAAATCCCTGATTTACATGAAAAAGAATTCAGGAGGTTAGTTATTAAGCTGATTAGGGAGGGGCCAGAGAAAGATGAAGCCCAATTAAAGGAAATCCAAAAAATAATACAAGAAGTGAAGGGAGGAATATTCAAGGAAATAAATAGCTTAAAGAAAACAATACAAAATTCTGGAAACTTTGGACACACTTTTAGAAATGTGAAATGTTCTGGAAAGTCTCAGCAATAGAATTGAACAAGTAGATAAAAGAAATTCTGAGCTCAAAGACAAGGTCTTTGAATTAACCCAATCCAAAAAGACAAAGAAAAAAGAATAAGAAAATATGAACAAGCCTCCAAGAAGTCTGGGATTATGTTAAATGACCAAACCTAAGAAAAATTGATGTTCCTGAGGAAGAAGAGAATTCTAAAAGCTTGGGAAACATATTTGGGGGAATAATTGAGGAAAACTTCCCAGTCTTTCTAGAGACCTAGACATCCAAATACAGGAAGCACAAAGAACACCTGGAAAATTCATCACAAAAAATGTCTTCACCTAGGCACATTGTCATCAGGCTATCCAAAGTTAAGACGAAGGAAAGAATCTAGAGAGCTGTGAGACAAAAACACTAGGTGAACTGTAAAGGAAAACCTATCAGATTAACAGCAGATTTCTCAGCAGAAACCCCTACAATCTAGAAGGGATTGGGGGCCTACCTTCAGTCTCCTCAAACAAAACAATTATCAGCCAAGAATTTTGTATTGAGCAAAACTAAGCATCATATATGAAGGAAAGATACAGTTGTTTACAGACAAAAAAATGCTGAGAGAATTTGCCATTACCAAGCTACCACTACAAGAACTGGTAAAAGGAGCTCTAAATCTTGAAATAAATCCTAGAAACACATCAAAACAGAACCTCTTTAAAGCACAAATCACACAGGACCTATAAAACAAAAATACATGTTAAAAAGCAAAAATGAAAAACAAAAAAAACAAAGTTCACAGGCAACAAAGAGCACAATGAATGCAATGGCACCTAACATTTCAATACTAACATTGAATGTAAATGCCCTAAATGCTCCACTTAAAAAGAGATAGTACTACAAAATGGATAAGAACTCACCAACCAACTATCTGCTGCCCTCAGGAGACTCACCTAACATATAAGGACCCATATAAAATTAAAGTAAAGGGTTGGAAAAAGGTATTTCATGCAAATGGACACCAAAAGTGAGCAGAGGTAGCTATTCTTATATCAGACAAAACTAGTTTTAAAGCAACAGCAGTTAAAAGAGACAAAGAGGGACATTATATAATGGTAAAAGGCCTTGTCCTACAGGAAAATATCACATTTCTAAATAGATACGCACCTAACACTACAGCTCCCAAATGTATTAGTTAATTACTAATAGACCTAAGAAATGACATAGACAGCAGCACAATTAGAGTGGGGGACTGCAGTACTCCGCTGACACCACTAGACAGGTCATCAAGACAGAAAGTCAACAAAGAAACAATGGATTTAAACTATACCTTGGAACAAATGGACTTAACAGATATATACAAAACATTTCATCCAACAAACACAAAATACATATTTTATTCAACAGCACATGGAACTTTCTCCAAGATAGATGATATGATAGGCCATAAAAGGAGCCTCAATAAATTTAAGAAAATTGAAATTATATCAAGTCCTGTTTCAGACCACAGTAGAATAAAACTTGAAATCAACTGCAAAAGGAATCCTCAGAATAATGCAAATACATGGAAATTAAATAACCTACTCCTGAATGAGCATTGGGTGAAAAACAAAATCAAGATGAAAATTTAAAAAAGATTCGAACTGAATGACAATAATGACACAACCTGTCAAAACCTCTGGGATACAGCAAAGGCAGTGCTAAGAGGGAAGTTCATAGCCCTAAACACCTACATCAAAAAGACTAAAAGTGCACAAACTGACATTCTAAGGTCACACCTCAAGGAACTAGAGAAACAAGAACAAAACCAAACTCAAACCCAGCAGAAGAAAGGAAATTACCAAGATCAGAGCAGAACTAAATGAAATTGAAACAAAAAAATACAAAAGATAAATGAAACAAAAAGTTGTTTCTTTGAAAAGACAAATAAAATTGACAGTTCATTAGCAAGATTAACCGAGAGAAAAATCCAAATAACAACTGATACCACTGTAATACAAAAGATCATTCAAAGCTACTATGAATACCTTTATGCACGTAAACAAGAAAACCTAGAAGAGATGGATAAATTCCTGAAAAATACAACCCTCTAGCTTAATTCAGGAAGAATTAGATACCCCGAACAGACCAATAATAAGCAGTTAGATTGAAATAGTAATTTAAAAATTACAAACAAAAAAATGTCCAGGACCAGGTGGATTCACAGCAGAATTCTACTAGACATTCAAAGTAGAATTGGTAGCAATCCTTTTGACACTATTCCACAAGACAGAGAAAGAAGGAACCCTCCCTAATTCATTTTATGAAACCAGCATCACCCTAATACCAAAACCAGGAGAGGACATAACCAAAAAAGAAAACTACAGACTGATATCTTTGATGAACATAATGCTAAAATCCTTAACAAAACACTAGCCAACTGAATCCAACAACATATCAAAAAGATAATCCACCATGATCAAGTGGGTTTCATACCAGGGAGGCAGAGATGGTTTAACATATGCAAATCAATAAGTGTGATACTCTGAATAAACAGAATTTTAAAAAATCACATGATCATCTCAATAGATGAAGAAAAAGCATTTGACAAAATCCAGCATCCAGTTTTTGATTAAAACTCTCAGCAAAATCAGCATACAAGAGACATACCTCAATGGAATAAAAGCCATCTGTGACGAAACCACAGCCAACATAATACCAAATGGGGAAAAGTTAAACGCATTCCCTCTGAGAACTGAAACAAGACAAGGGTGCCCACTCTCACCACTCCTCTTCAACATAGTACTGGAAGTCCTAGCCAGAGGAATCAGACAAGAGAAAGAAATAAAGGGCACCCAAATCAGTAAAGAGGAAGTCAAACTGTCACTGCTGACGGTCTGATCATTTACCTTGAAAACCCTAAGAACTCCTCCAGAAAGCTCCTAGAACTGATTGAAGAATTCAGCAAAGTTTCCAGATACAAGATTAATGTACACAAATCAGTAGCTCTTTTATACACCAACAGCAACCAAGTGGAGAATCAAATCAAGAACTTAACCCTTTTATAATAGCTGCAAAAAATAATAATAATACTTAGAAATACACCTAACCAAGGAGTGGAAAGACCTCTACAAGGAAAACTACAAAACACTGCTGAAAGAAATCATAGATGACATAAACAAATGGAAACACAGCCATTCTCAGGGATGGGTAGAATCAATATTGTGAAAATGACCATACTGCCCAAAGCAATCTATAAATTCAATGCAATCCCCATCAAAATACCACCATCATTCTTCACAGAATTAGAAAAAATGATTCTAAAATTCATATGGAACTAAAAAAGAGCCGCATAGCCAAAGCAAGACTAAGTGAAAAGAACAAATCTGGAGGCATCACATTACCTGATTTCAAACTATGCATAAGTCCATAGTCACCAAAACAGCATGGTACTGGTTAAAAATAGGCACATAGACCAATGGAACAGAATAGAGAACCCAGAAATAAACCCAAATACTTACAGCCAACTGATCTTTGACAAAGCAAACAAAAACATGAAGTGTGGAAAGGACACCCTTTTCAACAAATGGTGCTGGGATAATTGGCTAGCCACATGTAGGAGAATGAAACTGGATCCTCATCTCTCACCTTATACAAAAAATCAACTCAAGATGGATTGAGGACTTAAATCTAAGACCTGAAACTATAAAATTTCTAAAAGTTAGCGTTGGAAAAACCCTTCTAGACATTGGCTTAGGCAAGGATTTCATGACCAAGATCCCAAAAGCAAATGCAATAAAAACAAAGATAAATAGCTGGGACCTAATAAAACTAAAGAGCTTCTGCATGGCAAAAGGAACAGTCAGCAAAGTAAACAGACAACCCACAGAGAGGGAGAAAATCTTCACAATCTGTACATCTGATGAAGAACTAATATCCAGAATCTACAACAAACTTAAATTAGTAAGAAAAAAGCAATCTCATCAAAAAGTGGGCTAAGGACATGAATAGACAATTCTCAAAAGAAGATACACAAATGGCCAACAAACATGAAAAAAATGCTCCACATCACTAGGGATCGGGGAAATCAAATCAAAACCACAATGTGATACCACCTTATTCCTGCAAGAATGGCCATAATAAAGAAAATGTGGTATATACACACCATGGAATGCTACTTAGTCACAAAAATGAATGAAATAATGTTTTGCAGCAACTTGGATGGAGCTAGAAGCCATTATTCTAAGTGAAGTAACTCACACATGGAAAACAAAAAATCATATGTTCTCACTTATAAGTGGGAGCTAAGCTATGAGGACACAAGGGCATAGTAATGATACACTGGACTTGGGGGCCTTGACGGGGAAGGTTGGGAGTTAAGGGATAAAATACTACATATTGGGTACAGTGTACACTGACTCGGTGACAGGTGCATCAAAATCTCAGAAATCACCACTAAAGAACTTTTCCATGTAACCAAGAACCACCTGTTTCCCCAAAAATGATTGAAATTAAAAAACTAAAAAACAAACAAACAAACAAAAATCTTGCTGAGATTTTGATAGAAATTACAATAAACCTGAATATCAAACTGGAGGGAAAAACAAAAAACATAAACATTCTAGTGTTTCTGGATCAAAAACAAGTAATGTTGAGGTTTTGAAGAATATGTTTCCTATACAATTTTCTAAATATATGTGGATTCTGTTATAATTGAGATAATATTATAGATTTTATTCTGTAACTTTTCTCAATTACTATAATAGGAAAGGATTATATTCAATATCACTGACTTTACTTACACAATGGGTTTAGTTGCTGTGTAGTATTTTGTTCTATGGTTATTGAAAAATGTACATAATCTATCACCTAAACAAAAGAATATGGTTTTCCCTTCTAATTTTCTTAAAAGACATCTGACTATTTAAAAGCAAAAACAGGCTGGGTACAATGGCTCACACCTGTGATCCCAGAACTTTGAGAGGCTGAGATGGGTGGATCACTTGAGGTCAGGAGTTCGAGACCAGTCTGGCCAACATGGTGAAACCCTGTTTCTACTAAAAATACAAAAATAAATTAGCTGAGTGTGGTGGTGAGCACCTGTAATCCCAGCTACTCTGGAGGCTGAGGCAGGAGAATCACTTGAACCCAGGAGGTGGAGGTTGCAGTGAGCCGAGATCACGCCACTGCACTCCAGCAAGACTCTGTCTCAAAAGTAAAAAAATAAATTAACTAAAAGCAAAGAAGTAACATTTTAAGGTGGAGTTTATAATGAATATAGAAGGAAAAGAGATGACAACAATGGCACATAGGATGAACGGGAAGGCCAATAGAATTACACTGTGGTAAACTTTTCCATTTGTGAATGGGAAACAGGAAGCGTGAAGTGAGGAGTGTGAGGAAGGAAATACCACGTAAGGAGTGTGAAGTGTCAGAGGTGAAGCGTAAAGGGATACAATATAAACTCTAATGAGCAGCCAGTGTTGAAAACCTCTCTCTCCTAGGTGGTTGGATCTACTTCCAAGGCTTTACAAGTTATCTCTATGTTGCTATGCTTTTAAATACATCATTTTAAAAGCAAATGCACACTTTTAAAGCAAATTAATGATTAGGCTGAGCTCACACGGAATAATGTCATATCCTTCTCTTCCTTGGCACGGCATTTTCCCTCTATTACAATCTCCTCCTCTAGCCTCTGAGAGCATGAGAACATCCTAAAACAAATACCCTTGAAGTTTTCCCTAAAAACAAAACAAAAGAAGGTGACATGGAAACCAAACCCAAATACAGTAGTGGAGAAAGGTAGATGATGATTCTCTTAGGAATGCCTCTCAGATTTTTATTTCTTCGGGATTTATGAATTTGTAATTATTTCCATGATTGCACAAAGGCTTATAGTTACAACCATTGAATCCAATTAACAGTTGAGACTATTTAGAATATCAGAGATATATTTTTAAGTTTAACCACAAGAAACTCTTACTAAAATTTCACTATGTAGAACCCGGCTTCTAGGTTTTCCCTTTATGCTTCCAAGATAATAAATGTGGTAATGGTTTATTCATTCAATAAATATTTATTGAATGCTTGCTATATTCCAGGCAGTGCTCTCAGGTGCTGAGCTTACAGCAATGAACAAGTCAAAGTCCTTGCTTTATGGAATTTATCTTCTAGTACAGGGAGACAGTAAGCAAGCAGACAATTCAGGAAGAAATATTGCCAGAAAGAAAAAGCAGTATGAGGGGAATGAAGAGGAGGAAAGCGTGTGTGAGTGATCAAGGGGACCTGTTTTAGAGAGGGGTTCAGCAAAGGCCTCTTTGAGGATGTGACGTTCGATCAGAGGCCATTAAGGTATTTTGCCTTGAAGTCTACTTTGTCTTATATTTTATTTCCCAGCAGTCATAGATTGGATTTTCTGGAAGCAGAAGCTGAAACAGACTTTGAGGTGCACAGTGTTAACTAAGGATCAATTCCTGTGAGAGGAAGGGCAGGGGAAGCAGGATTGGGCAGAGGGAGATGTTGAAGTGTCATGCCTTGGCTAATCTGTGTCGGTCACACAGGTCTGATCTAAAAAACATTTTCCTGGTAATAGCCTTGTTCATCTAAAAGTTCAAATAATCAATTATACTGTTAAGTAAGTTTGAATAAATACTTGATAAGTATTAACTATGTACTAAGCACTCTGATAAGAACTGGACAGGAAGGAGAAGGAGAAATTCTGTCCTCATGGAGCCCTCATGTCCAGAGTGATAAGGTGTATGCGAATAATTTCAATTCAATGTGGAAACTGTATTTAAAAGGGCTCACTGTGCATCAGAGGGCATGCTTAAATGATTTACCTGGAAGTACATTTGTAGCTAACTGACCTGGCAGGCTCATTGGTATACAGTCTTCCTCAAAAATCAAGTATCCCACTGGCACAATCTTAAGGTTATATTTGGAAGCAGCAGAAGGTTGATAGACCTTACTCTCAGAATAGCCCAGATCGAGGACATGTCTTCCACCCTTTATCAGTCAGGACTCTGGGACTTCAGCTGATGGGTTTTGGGAACATTTGAACAGATAATGGATAAATAAAACTTTCTTTCAAGTAAGAGAATAGGCCCGTATTACTTTTCCACTTAAGCCCTCATAGTTACAGCTGTACACAATGCATAGAAAAATAATTTCCCTACCTTCAAGAGATTTTTCTGTAAAGGAGCAATACATAGATACCTGGAAGATATTTATATGTTACAACACAGTATATATAACTTATTTGTATTCAACTAATGTCTAAACGCTCTGTTAAAGAGGATCAAAGAGAGAACCCTTTCTAATGTAAGATAAAAGAAAACTGGAAATTCTAATGAAATGAAAAAAAGTAAAGACAAAAGTTGAATAGGAAATAAACCTCCTGAAGAGAACTGCATAAAATTTTCATTTAGAAAAATACAGATACTTTACTTCAGAATGAGAATATATCAACAATATAATTATTGTGACTATTAGTTTTTATGCATTTATTTTTCTTTATGCAAATAACATACTTGTTGAAGAACCCTAGGAATAGTTGAAAAGGAGAAATAGTACTACCCACAGTACTAATATTCACACCTCAAGAATAACTATTATTGCCATATTTCTGTGTATTGTATTTTTTTCATTTAACTTTTATAACCTACCTTCTTTTCATATCACGATATAATACTGGGGTGAAAGGGGATCTCAAGTTCTAGGACAGAAGAATCACATAGAAGCAGAGAAGCTTTATTTCAATAGCTTTGAGTGTGAAGGATGACTTTGCTATGAAATTCTTAAATGTTAGTGTTGCTAGCTCAGAGCACCCCAATCTATAGGAGAGACTTATTTTATATACGGAAGAGGATAGAGTGATTGTTTACTGAGAACAAGTTTACTTATTTAGGGAATTATTTCTTGTTATTGGAGTTATTTTACTTTCTAATCCTTTTCCCTTGAATGCTGACTTAGGTGTGCATTTCCTGAGAATCACCATTGAGGCCTGGGAAGCATGGGGCAAATCATCCATTGTCTGATGGAATTTGTCCTCTGACTAAAATTATCTGCCCATTTGCTAAGTAATGTACAATTTTAGGCTACATAAATGAGGCATGTTAAAAGCAAAGAAGCAAAACATGTCCCTGTGGCTTTTTGAGGCCATCTCTGAATAAGAAAATTTTTACCTGTGTCTGTTTGACTGTTTGTCAACCCTCTAATACACTTGGACAGGCTCCTGACTGCATTTCACTTTGGTGCTCTTCCTGGGATGATATGTTTGACATGTGATCTCTGCATGAGGAACTGCAAAGCAAAGAAATCAGCTAAGCCTTCGGAGGTAGAAGGTGGACTTTGTGATGCTCGTAGGGTTCAAACTGAGATCTTAGTAGGAGACTGTACAAATTCACTTTGCAATGTACTGAAGGAAAATTCTTTTGTCTGACAGGTACAAAACAGCCCCTTTCCTTTCCCCTCCAATCATTGGCAATAATTTAAATTCAGAAAGCTGCTATTCCTGAAAAACACTTCTTTATTTAACATCTTCTTCATTACATCATTTCTTGTTGTTGCATGAAAAAAAAAAAAAAAAAAAAAGAGCCATGAAGGAGACCACTACTAAGGTAGCATTGCTCTTTTGTTTAATTCATGAGAAATATAATGTTTTTCTTTTTTGTTTTTAACTAATTCAACGTGGCTGAAAATAATAGTGAAATACTAGTGATCATGTAAAAAAAATGAACTAGACTGATTAGGAGAGAATATACACAACCATTGGGAAGCATGTTAATGAGAATACCAATTTTCCTTGGTAAATGCCCACAGAAGCCAAAGTAGAGTTGGGGCTCTCTCTTTTCTTGGGCACATTATACATTTATGGAAAGAGAGATGCTGACCAGGTACAGCGGCTCCTTCTGGTAACCCCAACACATTGGGGGCTGAGGCAGGAGGATCACATGGGTCAGAAGTTTGAGACCAGCCTGGGCAACATAATGAGATCCCATCTCTACAAAAAATACAAAAATTAGCCGGGTATGGTAGCACATGCCTGTAGTCCCAGCTACTTGGGAGACTGAGGCAGGAGGATCCCTTTAGCCCAGGAGTTCGAGTTTGCAGTGAGCCATGATCGTGCCACTGCACTCCAGTCTGGGTGACAGAGCGAGACCCAATCTATCTCAAAAAAATAAAAATGAATAAGAAAGAATGGTGCCTCTTTACCACACACTAAAAACTAAGTAGAAGTTATCAGTTTAGAATGATGGGGTTATAATTATTTTAAAAATGGAGAATCTTACCTGGTTTCTATTGCCTTCCACTTAATTAGAAGTTTTCTGTATTTCACAAGCTGAGAGGATCAGTAGTCGACATATAGGTTAACTTCCTGTTTTCAGGGATCTTGGAACTGATGCTCTTAGAGGTGTGGCGATTAAGTCAGAGTTCTTCCTGAGTGACCAGCATCATCCCGGAACATGTACGCATGCAAGCACATGAATCCTACAGCATTCTCTTCATGACCATTTGCTCTAGCCAATGGTCTTCATAATCTCAACTTGCCTTCTTATGTCAGGCGTCAGAGTTAAGCAAATGTAAAAATGTTTCTCTTCATTTCTACTTTTCATTGCCAATTATTCCAGATAGAAATGAAGATTGAATAATAGAAATCTAAAGGTTAATAGTATTATTTTCATCCTGAATATAAAAGCCTTGGCTTTTGGAGCTTAACCATCATACTTTATAAATGTTAAGGGAAGTCAAGATCTGACAGCAAGTATTTCCCCTTTGGTTGTGAACATATTGAACTTGAATTAGTTCAGTGCTCTCAGCATTTAGTTTTTAAGGCATGTTATATACGTGTTCACACCATAAGAAACAAAGTCTTAGAACAGAATGTTGATTTTGTGTTTTCAGATGGTTCAGATGCCATCAGAAAAGGACAACAAAGATGTTAATTGCACATCTGTTTGACTGCTTCCAACCTTTTCAATAACCTTTCAGGACTTCAATGCTTTTTGGTTTAAAGTTGCATCAAATGATTTTTTTTTTAAATAGGATGGTTAGAGGTTATATAAGAGGCAATATTTTATTATTATGACTTGGAGAATGACACTAGAATAAAATCTTAAGATATTTATTCTGTATTCTCAACTTTGAGAATATAAATGCCATCCGACCTGACAGTGAGAGTGAAATGTGTCTCTGCTTGCCTGCATGTGCATTCATGTGCTTTGGGCTAGGGAATGAATGTCCACTTGGAACAGGAATGAAAAGAAATTATAGAATGTGTAAGCAAAAACTCAGTTGTATGTAAGAAAACCCAATTCCCCCTGAAGAAGAGAAAGAGCTGGAGTCCTTTAAAATTAACTGCCTGTTTTTCTGTGGCTAGTGAGCCTTATCTCTCCCTTTCCCAGGCATTGTGAAGACTCTGTTTCTCTGGCTGTGCAAGGTCACTAGACAGATAATCTCAAGTCATAAAACATGTTGTTCCTTAAAAAGTAAGAAATAATGCAACGCGTGTCTTAATTGAATAACTATCTTTGTTTCTCGTTTCTGTAATATACTCCCCCCTGCACAAATCTCCCTGTACCCCACAAAATGCCTAAAAGGTAGCTTGAGTCTTTGTTTGGGGCTCAGTCCTTTGGATGTTAATCCAACTGGGTCGGTGCACCTAAATAATTAAATAATTCCTCCTCAACCCCTCGGTCTCTCTGATTCCATAATTATCCCACTGCACACTCACTGAAAAGCCAAGTGCAGGCATTGCCAAGGATAGGGTACTGCTCTTCTCACTGCTCTGAGAATACTAACTCAAATAGGACAGTGGAGGGTTTTGTGTCTAATAATGGGATTTGTGAGGATTTAAGCCAGGAGGAAGAATGGTTACCGCCATTAAATATCTATCTCTTCCTCCTACAGCTTTGTTCTCAGAAAAGCAGGCAAGCTTTTTTATTTCTAGGACTTGAAGAGCAAATTCAGTTTATTATCATAGACCTGGACTGAGGGCTGGGATTATGGTGTATACAGTTTGTTGCCTACTCAACAGCAAATCCATCTTCTTCCTTGCTAACAGAAGCATATATAGGTGACAAAGTGCTCAGAGAAGGAGAGCCCCCTTCAAACTCCCAGGGATTCTGGGAAATGCTTTTGTCTCTAATAAGTAGGGTGAGCATATATCCCAATTTTCCTGAGATGGCACTGGTTTATGTGTATTGTTCTTGTATAATTATGAATAGTGCTTCATTCACTTTTAAATATATTCTAGTTTGTGTTGGTGTGGATGTGATGAAAAGGGAACACTTTTACACTGCTGTTAGAAATGTAAACAACCACTATGAAAAACAGTAGGGAGATTCCTTAAAGAACTGAAAGTAGAACTACCATTCAATCCAGCAATCCCACTACTGGGTATCTACCCTAAGGAAAAGAAGTCATTATGTGAAAAAGACATGTGCAAATGCATATTTATAGCAGTAAAATTCATAATTGCAAAGATATGAAACCAATGTAGGTGTCCATCAACCAATGAGTGGATAACGAAAATGTGGTATATACACACCATGGAATGCTACTTAGCCACAAAAGGGAATGAAATAATGTGTTTTGCAGCAACTTGGATGGAGCTGGAGTCCATTATTCTAAGTGAAGTAAATCAGGAATGGAAAACCAAACATGGTGTGTTCTGACTTATAAGTGGAAGCTAAGCTATGAGGGTATAAGAATGCATAAGAATGATATAATGGACTTTGTGGACTCAGGGGGGAAGGTTGGGAGTAAGGGATAAAAGACTACATATTGGGTACGATGTACACTGCCTGGGTGAGGAGTGCACTAAAATCTCAGAAATCACCACTAAAGAATTTATCCAAGTAACCAAAACCCACCTGTACCCCAAAAACTATTGAAATGAAAAATCAAAGAGATAAAATAAAAGTAGTCTAGTTTGAATGATAAATCATATGATTTTCTCTGCCTCCAGTAATGTAAAGTGATTGTATGATGATTGGAGCTCAATCGTTGAACTATTTTATGACTATGAAGATAAGTGCCAATAAAGAATCAGATCTAGAGCCAACTGATTCCGGAAGTTCAGTGGTTCTGGATTTGATGGTGAAAGTGAAGGCTTGTTTTTCTCATTTACTTTCAGAAAAACATTCTGTTACTTGTAGGAAGGGTAGGAAGGAAAGGAGGAACAGGCATATGGCCTTTCCATGAACTTTTACTCAGCAGTAGACAAACCATGGTTCTTCTATTTTTTACCATTCCCATTCAACCAAATGTAATTTCCAGAATTCCTAAAGAGGAAACATGGAGAAAATAATAAAAAATATAAGTCAGAAATCTTACCCAAAGTGATTCAAAATCTGCCATTACTCCTGCAAAGTGATGAGTCAGTATCATCCTCCCCACCCCCGTTGTCATCAGATGGGTCTGGGGACTCAATAATTTGACTTTTACATCACTGAAGTGGCTAGGTTCAAAATTGACATTTTCTTTATAGATATGACATTCCTGGTGTACTATTTTAGTGGTGGATATTTTATTTAAAAACTCTGAAAATAATTCTTGATTCTCTTTAAATTATATTGAAAAGAGAATACATTTCCATTTACTTACTTGCAATCACTTTAGAAAAAAGATGAGTGAAACAGAAAATTTCCAGATGGTTTTTACTGAAAAAATGACTTGTTATCTAACTAATCTATGTTCAGCCAAAGCAAATGAAAATCCATTTAAGATTGTTTTAGTATTGATACCAAACACCAAATTGTTCATATCTCTTCCGTATATATATATATATAGATAAAAATCTGTTATAACTTATGAAACATACCTACTGTCTTTCAAGAGAGAAACATACACAGGGAGAGGATCACACATAATTCCTAGCACATTATTCAGTGAGGCACTTTCTTTTGACTTTCTTCATTGCACTGTTATTAGATAATGACGTAGTTCTATGGGGTTTTGGTTTGATAGGAACCGGACACTTACAGGGTAGTTTTATTTCCATTGCCTTAGATAGTGCATCTTTTCTGGCTTTGTCTCTTTAAAAAAAATGTTCTTTTTCTTGCTCCTTCTCCAAAAGTCCATATGTACTTATGGCCAATTGAAGAGTGGTAGATCAGTCCTTGGGTCATTGATTTGTCTGAATTAGTTCAATGCCCTTATATATCTGTAGTAATCTGCATCAGGGAAAGAATTAGTCTTCCAAGCACAACTTCTTCTCTTCCTTCTGTTGGATCCTATGACCATCTTGGGTTTGCCTCTGTGGCAGAAGCATGGATATTGTAGTTGACAGCTCTACGAAGACTACGTGGTGTGAAGAGAAAACTTAACACCTGACACTCCTACTAGCATCATATAAAAGTGTTCATCTCCCTGTACACTTGTGAAAGTGATTATTGCTTTTTTGCATCCCAATGGCAAAGATTTTAAAAAATTGGTATCTCATTTCTGTTTTAATTTTTTTTCTTCAATGCAGAGGGTGTATTTTTTTGTTATTTCTCTTCTTTTTTAAAAATGGTCCATTCCTATCTTTTCCCTTTCCACCAGAGTGTATTTTTTTTTTAGCTTGAATTTCTTGCAACAAAAACGTGTGTCTGTGTGTGTATGTGCATGAGACAGTGGTCCTAAATTGGGCTTGGGGTTGAGGAAGTAATGTCAGAATCATCTTACCTCCATGTAAATATGGCTGGATGAGGAAAAGGAAGCCGATATTAATATTTCGACAAAACAAGATATTCTGGTACCCTAGCTAATTAATTAACTCATCAATTCACTCATTTGTGCAGTCATTTCACAAATATTTATTGAGTGCCTACTGTTTTAGGCACTGTTCTAGGACCTGGAGCCACAGCTGCAGTGAGACAACACCCCTGCCTGCATGGAGCTTGCATTGCAGTGGAGAAAATATATGACAACCAGCACATGACAATGAGCACTGTGAAAAGAATAAAACAGAGTAAAAGAATAAAATGTGATAGCGGTGGGAAATTTAAATACCACAGTCTTAACCTCACCGTAAATGTTAGATAGCCTTTTGGACAAAGAAGGAAGAGTTATCCTTTGGCAACCTTTCCCTCCCTCCCGTCTTCTTTTCCTCCCTCCCTTCTGCTTTTCCCTCCTTCCTTCTTTCTTCCTTTTGCAACTGCAATTAGGACAAGTAAGGCAGATGCAGTGAAAAGATCTAAGGTTTTTTTTTTTTTTTTTCTTTTTCTTTTTCTTCATGGAAAAGCCTATTCCTGGTGAATATTTTATCATCCCCTCCAAGGAGACAATTCAACCTTGGTGAAATTGGCTTGTACTTGAGATGAATAGATGTCTTTTAGGTCCCATCAGCTCTCTTTCTTCATTGCCCAATTCCCAAAGGTGACTGAGGTATGCACAGAGTATTCCATGACCTCAGAACTTTCGCATTAACACGCTTGGCTAACGAGCTTTTTCTTGGCCTGTATGTGTTGGCTTATCTCCATTTTTGAATAGAGGAGTAATTAATTTTCAAGCATTCTTCTTGATTCAGTCAGAGAGCTAATGATGTTGAGCATAAAAATACTTCTTCTAAAATGAAATTTATGCCAGTTCACTTCTGTCCAGCAGTTCTTCACTCTCAAGCTTCTTTTTTCAGCTTGTTTCAAATTAAGCCTTTTAAAATCTCCTTGTCCTCATTTGAGCCTGTTTTAGAGGAGCAGTCTTAGAGGAACATTGTCATAGTGACCCTCACTTATCTTACCAATTCAGTTCACAGCTTCTAATTTAGTGGACTCTGTTTATGAGTATTTGTATACATTAGCATAATGTTCTCAGTGACTCCTTGGCCTTTAACTTTTCCTCTGAAAATTTAAGTACCTCTTTCTTGAGATTTCTGTAGACCAGTATCTGGGCATTTGTAATGGTCCTTTAAAATTAAACTACAATTCATATATTAACATTAAATAAGTGGCTGGCACACTAATCCCATTGTCTTCTTACTGGAGAAGAGAGAACAATAGTGAAACAATAAAGTAGCAAATGTAAAGACATCGAATATGCCTGCCTACATATTTGCTTGCTAGCAATATCTCCAGTGCAATGGAATCACATTCGCATGCAGCAGGGAAGTGGGACAAAAGGAGAGATTCCTTCTGTTCCTTTCTTTGTACCAAAACTTTAGGTCAAATGTTTTTTCCAATTACTCTTTTAATTGTTACTATTTACATTCAAATGTGGATTACCAATGCTAAGAGTGGCAGATTATTTAGGAGTGTTCCTAATCCAAAACTGACTTCAATTTAGCTTTGAAATGCACTTTGGTGCTTTAATTTTAAGATGGGATCATGAAGATTCATAATATTTCACACAATGTGTGGTATCTAGTTCAATTATTTAAGGAAGTAAGTAAGCTGAAAAGGGGGTAGTAATGTGGTCAGAGTGTGGACAGCATCAGACATGCCAGAATTCTCATCAAGACTATGCTGTTGGAGAAAAAGGTGACCTCAGAAATGGTGACAGTACTTATCTCATCAGATATTTGAAAGGATTAAAAGAGAGAAACGCATGTAATCACTTAGCGAGGGGCTCAGTACGCGATAAGCTTCCAATGTGAATTATTATTATTGTCACTATTTGAATGCGTCAACTACTGGATGTATGTATTGGATTTTGAAATGTCAGACAAGGTTTCATGTGAAAATCTTTTAAAAATGTATTATCATAGGCTCTGGAAAATATGTTATCAAGGATAAGAAACCAGACGAATGCCAGCAAATGTAAACTAAGAACTACATAAGTGCTTCTCTGGATCAGCAAGGCCAAATGTGAGGTCGTGTAGGAGCTGGTGCTGGGCCTATACATTTTTATGTCTTTTATAATTGTTTTGAAGGCAGGAGAACAGAAGTTGCCAACTTTGCAAAATTACTCAAACTCTAGGAATGTCCAGTAGCTATTTTTTTTTTAGAAAGCTAACAGAAGGATCTGTTCTGGAGTGTTTCAAAATGAGGCAGATAAGCTTCAATGTGGCAAATATACAAATAATACATTTTTTTATAACATGTATGAAAGGTGAGCTAACAGCTTTGGTCCCGGCCAACCAGACCAGTTGCTGTCTTCCTTAAAGCTGCCACAAAGGCCCAGGAAAGGCTGGGCAAGAGATGGAGGGAGGCTCCTCATTGCAGAGCTTCCCCACCTCCTATGTAATCACTGCACATTGTGAACTTAGGAAAAACATAATGAATGTGGACCCAGTCCAAAGAAGGCAACAAAAATGATCAGGAAGCCAGAAGGACATGTATAAAAAGAAACTCCAACACTGGCGTTTCATCAGCAGCTTCTGAAACCTTAGAAATGTTGAAGCTGGGAATATTCGGAGAGAATATACCAAACATGTTAACACAATTATGAAAAAGGAAAATGAATTTGTTGATTAAATTTTGGCCTATTAAGATAGGTGGGATACTCCTCAAGGTTTAAAAGAGACTGTTAGTACATATGAAAAAAAATAGTTTCAGAGCAATAATGAATATCTGAAACTTATCAGATCAAATAAAAATAATGAAACTTAAAGATGGTAATAATGAATTATTAGATTAGAGCTTCAGATCAGGTTATTTGGGCAAAAGAAGGAAGTTTAACTTAATGATGATGCCCCGGTTGGCAACTTCAACACATGGTTTCATTTTCTTGGTTTCATTATAAGAAAATTAGATTGAATTGTTCATCAGTCCTATACAGTAAGGCAATATCTCCTTTTTTTAAGGTGTTAGTCAATTTGATAAATGTGTTGTATTCTTTTATGAGATGGTCAGTTGGGTGTGGCCATAAGAAGAGATATAGGAGAGGTTCAGGAAAACAAAGTCTGTTATGCTTACAGATCCTAAAGACAAGAGGAAGTCATGCCACACCTCACAGGGCCACATGAGAAAGACACCAGGTGGTCAGAAGGAAGAAGAGTTTAGGTCACTGCCTTTATTGTGGTTTCCCAGAAAAAGGCAGGGCAGGGCCAGGTAAATAGTTTTGGACTGGTTAGCTTGAATAATTTCCACAGGCTTTGGACTTAGGTGTGGAGCCTAGTTATCTGGCACCTGGCCTGGGGAGGATTAAACAAAAAAATATTACCCCCTGGGGTGTATGGCCAGATAGAGGAGGTGTGGCTCTGGATTGGTTAGTTCGCATATAGATGTGACCCAGGCTGGGCCCTTTGCTACCTGTAAGAATTGACCAGCCCCAAGAAGGGCAGCTTCTCCCTAGCCAGAAAGATTTTTTAAGACATCAAAACATAAAATACAGAAAATTTTAAAAATTACAATAAAGTAAAAATCTATTTTGATAAAAATTTTAATTGAAATATAATATGCATATAGAGAAATGCACAAATCAAAGTGATGAATTAGCACAAAGTTAACCCACTCATATACTACCATCTAGATCAGGAAATTGAACCTTCCCAGCATCCCAAAACCTCACTGACACTTTCCCAATCCCTATGCCTTTCTTCTGCCTGCCCTTTCCCCAGCCAAAGGTGACCACTGTCATAACCTCCAATACCATAGATTAAGCTGCCCTATTTTTGAGTTTTTTACAAAAGCAATTATATGGTATATATTCTTTATTTGTCTGACTTCTTTATTCAAAATTATGTTTAGGAGATTCATTTATATTGTGTACTGTGGTAGTTTATTCATTTTTGCTGGTTATTATTCCTTTATATGAATATACCGTAATTTATTTATCCATTCCAATTGTGGACATTTGGGTTGTTTCCACCTTGGGGCCATTAGGAACGAAGCTACCATTGCTATCTTGTACATGGATTTTGGTGCACATTTAAAGCCTGTCTGTTGAGTATACACCTATGAGTTGGATTCTGAGACAGGGTATGCCTGTAATTAACAAATTTTGGAAAAAAGATAGAAAAATTCCACAACTTCCCTTCTCTACATCAACTCCTCAATGTTTTCTGCATGTTGGAAACTATCTTTTCTGCCACATGAAGCAAGGAGATGACCTTTACTTCTGGGTCAATACTAAAAGGAGAAACATGCATTCTGAAGCTGCTGGGTGTCATGGCTTATTGGGCAGTTTCAGACCCTCAGAATTTAGTAACTCTGTGAATCTCCACGAAAGGTGCTGCTTTCAGGGCACCTGCCTTCCTCAGGCCACAGAATTCGCTTTCACATGTGGATAAAGCTTCTTCGCATTAACAACTCTGTAACATCTGGAAGTGGACTTTGATATTTTCCTTTGCTAATAGATACTGCTATCTAATGAAGGGTGAATTGCAACCTCATGTTTTCTGAGACTTCAGGTAGGGCTGCCTGGTACATTGCTTTATTAATGTTAGATAATTGGAATTTTTGGATCTGCACCTAGGGGACAGTCAAGGCTTTAGAGTAGAAGGTATGGGTGCTATCCTTTCATTGACTGTTTGAATGCAAACAAAGTGCTGCTTTTGTAAAATATTTAATATCCCTAAGAAAGGACTCAGTCAGCACCCCTTCGGTGAGTATGTCGATTCCCACAAGATTGATGCGACTTGCATATTCTGCAGAGACCTCATTTAGCCTTTACGTTGTATTTGGTTATGTATAGAAACATAGTGCCAAACTTAATTTCATATCTGCAGTTTTTGAGCACTTGCTGAGTGTTTTATGTATATGACCTCATTTGCTTTTCCAAACAACCCTATGAGTAAGATGCTACTATTATCTCTTCTTATAAATGGAACAATGAAGACTTATAAAAGTGAAGTACCAATGGTAAGTAAGTGGCCCTCACTGGCGGCAGATTCAGAACTCAAACTCAAGTTTTCATGAATTCCACTACTGAAATTGTGGGCCACTTTGTACACAGTCTCCTTGCTCCCTACCAGACTCTTTTGGTCTTTGACTTGTGATCAATCTAGTCTTGTTTCTTGGTTAGTAAGTTGGCAGGCTTCAGGTCTCTGTCCTGTAGGAGTATTTTCATCATTACTGTCTTCCTTCAGTTATTGCCTCAGAATTCTTTCAGCCAAGGAGGTAGGTACTGCCTCTGCTCCCAACCCCATCAGATTATATTCTGGCACTTTTGTACAAGGCTATATCCGGCACATAGATTTTCCTCTAAAGCTTTCTGTTTATTGGTTGATATTTGAATACCAATGCTCATTCAGGAACCGTGCTGCAAACTATGGCATGTTGATGGTTTGCAATGCCATAGTTATTCTACATGGCATGTTAATACCTGAGAATGGTGTATAATGTTAAATGGAAAAGACAGAATATAAAGTGGCATGCAACAGCTAATTATAATTAGAGATTTGTGCCTGTACATTAATAAAGACTGGAAGATAGTTTTCATAAGGCTGGTATTAATCACTTATTATAGTCTTCATTGTGTGCTAAGTTGCTTAAAAGAACTAATAAATAATAGCTTGATTTGGAAAAGTGATGTAAAAATAATTGAAAGAGAACATAAACCAAGGATTGTAAGTGGAAATTATACTAATACCTTCTTTGAAATCACATTTACAGTTTATAAAGTATATGCACATATATTTTCTTATTGGAGGCTCCTAACAGTGAAATAAGGGAACAGGTATTATCTGCCTTATTTTATAGAAGAAGGATTTGAGACTTAGAGAAGTTGTTTGATTTGCCCTGGGTCACAAGGGGTAGGACAAGGATTTAGCCCAGATTTTTTTGTGTGTTTTTGAGATGAAGTCTCACTCTGTCACCCAGGCTGGAGTGCAATGGTGCAATCTCGGCTCACCACAACCTCTGCCTCCCAGGTTCAAGTGATTCTCCTGCCTCTGCCTCCCAAGTAGCTGGGATTACAGGCATGTGCCACCATGCCTGGCTAATTTTTGTATTTTTAGTAGAGACGGAGTTTCACCATGTGGCCAGGCTAGTTTTGAACCCCTGACTTCAGGTAATCCTCCCACCTTTGCCTCCCAAAGTGCTGGGATTATAGGCATGAGCTGGCCCAGATTTGACTCTAGGTTTAATGTTCCTTTTATCATATCATGTTTTATCATATCATGTTGCTTTCTTTTTTACCAGAGGACAGAGCTACTAGCATTGGCTGCATAGCAGTAAACTTATATGCCATATGATATCCATTAAAATTTAAAACCAAATCAGCATTTGCAAACTACATCTTCAAAGCCATCTTCATCGAGAAACTCTGACCAGTTACACATCTCTAACCAAATCTCAATCCAATAAATTACTTAAGCTGTGAAGAAGAAAAAATATAATGTGACCTAAATCCAATCTTCCTTAATCCATTCTTTTGGGCTATAAAATAAATTCTCAAGTATATGGTAGGTTTTATTTTCTTCCTTTTAAAAACTTAAAAAATTTTTTAAATTGTGGTAAAATCCAAGTAACTAAAAATTTTCCTTTTTACCAATTTTTAAGTGTATGATCTAATGATACATTAAGTGCATTCACATTGTTGTGTGACCAATGGCTAGAACTCTCTTCATCTTGTGAAATGGGAAGTTGGTACCCATTAAATCACTACTGCCCATTTGTTTTCCCTTCCCTGCAGGCCCTTGCAACCACCATTCTTTCTGTCTCTATGAATTTGACTACCCTAGGTGCCTCATATAAGTGAAATCATATGCTATTTGTCTTTTGTGACTAGCTTATTTCATTTGGCATAATGTCCTCATGTTTCATCCATTGTATCATGTATCAGGATTGCCTTCCTTTTTAAGGCTACACAATATTCCATTATATGCATATACCATATTTTGTTTATTCATTCATCTGTTGATGGACATTTGCGTTGTTTCCACCTTTTGGGCATTGTGACTAATGCTGCTATGAACATGAATATACAAAGATCGTTTGAGACCCTGCTTTCAACTCTTTTGGATGTATATGCAGAAGTGCAATTGCCGGATCATGTGGTCATTCTATTTTCAGTTTTTGGAGGAACTGCTATATATACAGTTTTTCATAGTGCCTGCACCATTTCCACCAACAGGAAATGAGGCTTCCAATTTTTTCTTATCCTTGCCAACATTTGTTATTTTGTATATTTTTGTAGCGAACATCCTATGGCTACAAGGTGACATTTCATTTGGTTTTGATTTGCATTTTTGTAATGATTAGTTATATTTTTTTGCAAGTGGTAAAACTATTTGAAATCTTTTTCTTTTTCTTTTTTATCATACTTTAAGTTCTGGGATACATGTGAAGAATGTGCAGGTTTGTTGCGTAGGTATACATGTGCTGTGGTGGTTTGCTGCACCCATCAACCCATCATCTACATTAGGTATTTCTCCTAATGCCATCGCTCCCCTTGCCTCCCACCCCCTGACAGGCCCCAGTGTGTGATGTTCCCCTCCCTGTGCCCATATGTTCTCACTGTTCAACTCCCACTTATGAGTGAGAACATGCAGTGTTTGGTTTTCTGTTCTTGTGGTAGTTTGCTGAGAATGATGGTTTCCAGCTTCATCCATGTCCTTGCAAAGGACATGAACCCATTGTTTTTTATGGCTGCATAGTATTCCATGGTGGATATGTGCCACATTTTCTTTATCCAGTCTAACATTGATGGGCATTTGGATTGGTTCCAAGTCTTTGCTATTGTGAACAGTGCTGCAATAAACATACTTGTGCATGTGTTTTTATAGTAGAATGATGTTTATAATCCTTTGGTTATATACCCAGTAATGGGATTACTGGGTCAAATGTTTTTTCTAGTTCTAGATCCTTGAGGAATCGCCACACTGTCTTCCATAAGGGTTGAAGTAATTTACACTCCCACCAACATTGTAAAAGTGTTCCTATTTCTCCACTTTCTCTCCAGCATCTGTTGTTTCCTGACTTTTTAATGATGGCCAATCAAACTGGTGTGAGATGGTATCTCAATGTGGTTTGATTTGCATTTCTCTAATGACCAGTGATGATGAGCTTTTTGCCATATGTTTGTTGGCCGCATAAATGTCTTCTTTTGAGACGTGTGTGTTCATATCCTTTGCCCACTTTTTGATAAGGTTGTTTGTTTTTTCTTGTAAATTTGTTTAAGTTCTTTGTAGATTCTGGATATTAACCCTTTGTCAGATGGATAGATTGCAAAATTTTTCTCCCTTTCTGGAGGTTGCCTGTTCACTCTGATGATAGTTTCTTTTCCTGTGCAGAAGTTCTTTAGTTTAATTAGATCCCATTTGTCAATTTTGGCTTTTGTTGCCATTACTTTTGGTGTTTCAGTCATGAAATCTTTGCCCGTGCCTATGTCCTGAGTAGTATTGCCTAGGTTTTCTTCTAGGGCTTTTATGGTTTTAGGTCTTACCGTTAAATCTTTAATCCATGTTGAGTTAAATTTTGTATAAGGTTTAAGGAAGGGGTTCAGTTTCAGTTTTCTGCATATGGCTAGCCAGTTTTCCCAATACCATTTATTAAATAGGGAGTACTTTCCCCGTTGCTTGTTTTCATCAGGTTTGTCAAAGATCAAGTGGTTGTAGATGTGTGGTGTTATTTCTGAGGGCTCTGTTCTGTTCCATTGATCTATATACTTGTTTTGGTATCAGTACCATGCTGTTTTGGTTATTGTAGCCTGGTAGTGTAGTTTGAAGTCAGGTAGCATGATGCCTCCAGCTTTGTTCTTTTTGCTTAGGATTGTCTTGGCTATATGGGCTCTTTTTTGGTTATATATGAAATTTAAAGTAGTTTTTATCTAATTTTGTGAAGAAGGTCAATGGTGGCTTGATGGGAATAGCATTGAATCTATAAATTACTTTGGGCAGTATGGCCATTTTCATGGTATTGATTCTTTCTATCCAATGGAATGTTTTTCCATTCGTTTGCATCCTCTTATTTCCTTGAGCAGTGGTTTGTAGTTCTCCTTGAAGAGGTCCTTCACATCACTTGTAAGTTGTATTCCTAGGTATTTTATTCTCTTTGTAGCAATTGTGAATGGGAGTTTGCTCATGATTTGGCTCTCTGTTTGTCTATTATTGGTGTATGCGAACACTTGTGATTTTTGAACATTGATTTTGTATCCTGAGATTTTGCTCAAATTGCTTATCAGCTTAAGGAGTTTTTGGGCTAAGACGATGGGGTTTTCTAAATATACAGTCATGTTATCTGCAAACACAGATAATTTGACTTCTCCTCTTCCTATGTGAATATGCTTTATTTCCTTCTCTTGCCTGATTGCCCTGGCCAGAACTTCCACTACTATGTTGAATAGGAGTGGTGAGAGAGGGCATACTTGTCTTGTGCCGGTTTTCAAAGGGAATGCTTCCAGTTTTTGCCCATTCAGTGTGACATTGGTTATGGGTTTGTCATAAATAGTTCTTGTTATTTTGAGATATGTTCCATCAATGTCTAGTTTATTGAGTGTTTTTAGCATGAAGGGGTGTTGAATTTTATGAAAGGCCTTTTCTGTGTCTATTGAGATAATCATGTGGTTTTTGTCATTGGTTCTGTTTATGTGATGGATTATGTTTATTGATTTGCATATGTTGAACCAGCCTTGCATCCCAGAGATGAAGCCGACTTGATGGTGGTGGATAAGCTTTTGAATGTGCTGCTGGATTTGGTTTGCCAGACTTTTATTGAGGATTTTTGCATCGATGTTCATCAGGGATATTGGCCTGAAATTTTCTTTTTTTTTGCTGTGTCTTTGCCAGGCTTTGGTATAAGGATGATGCTGGCCTCATAAAATGAGTTAGGGAAGAGTCCCTCTTTTTCTTTTGTTTGGAATAGTTTCAGAAGGAATGGTACCAGCTCCTATTTGTACCTCTGGTAGAAGTCGGCTGTGAATTTGTCTGGTCCTGGGCTTTTTTTGGTTGGTAGGCTATTAATTACTGCCTTGATTTCAGAACTTGTTATTGGTCTATTCAGGGGTTCGACTTCTTCCTGGTTTAGTCTTGGGAGGGTGTATGTGTCCAGGAATTTGTCCATTTCTTCTAGATTTTCTAGTTTATTTGCATAGAGGTGTTTATAGTATTCTCTGATGGTAGTTTGTATTTCTGTGGGTCAGTTGTGATATCCACTTTATCATTTTTTATTGTGCTATTTGATTCTTCTCTCTTTTCTTCTTTATTAGTCTGGTTAGCAGTCCATCTATTTTGTTAATCTTTAAAAAAAACAGCTCCTGGATTCATTGATTTTGTGAAGGGTTTTTCATGTCTTTATCTCCTTCAGTTCTGCTCTGATCTTACTTATTTCTTGTCTTCTGCTAGCTGTTGAATTTGTTTGCTCTTGCTTCTCTGGTTCTTTTAATTGTGATGTTAGGGTGTCAATTTTAGATCTTTCCCACTTTCTGATGTAGGTATTTAGTGCTATAAATTTCCCTCTACACACTGCTTTAGCTGTGTCCCAGAGATTCTGGTACGTTGCATCTTTGTTCTTATTGGTTTCAAAGAACTTATTTATTTCTGTCTTAATTTCGTTATTTACCCCAGTAGTCATGTAGAAGCAGGTTACTCAGTTTACATGTAGTTATGTGGTTTTGAGTGATTTTCTTAATCCTGAGTTCTAATTTTATTGCACTGTGGTTTGGGAGATTGTTTCTTATGATTTCCTTTCCCCCCCCCCCCTTTTTTTGCCTTGCTGAGGAGTGTTCTACTTCCAACAGTATGGTTGATTTTAGAATAAGTGCTATGTCATGCTGAGGACAACGTGTCTTCTGTTGATTTGGGGTGGAGAGTTCTGTAGATGTCTATTAAGTCCACTTGGTCCACAGCTGAGTTCACGTCCTGGATATCCTTGTGAATTTTCTGTCTTGTTGATCTGTCTAATATTGACAGTGGGGTGTTAAAGTCTCCCACTATTATTGTGTGGAAATCTAAGTCTCTTTGTAGGTCTCTAAGAACTTGCTTTATGAATCTGGGTGTTCCTGTATTGGGTATATATATTTAGGATAGTTAGCTCTTCTTGTTGCAATAATCCCTTTACCATTATATAATGCCCTTCTTTGTCTGTTTTGATCTTTGTTGGTTTAAAGTCTGTTTTATCAGAGACTAGGATTGCAACCTAGTTTTTTGTTTTGTTGTTGTTGTTTTATATTTGCTTTCCATTTGCTTGGTAAATCTTCCTCCATCCCTTTATTTTGAGTCTATGTGTGTCTTTGCACCTGAGATAGGTCTCCTGAACACAGCACACTGATGGGTCTTGACTCTTTATCCAATTTGCTGGTATTTGCCTTTTAATTGAGGCATTTAGCCCATTTACATTTAAGGTTAATATTGTTATATGTGAATTTGATCCTGTCATTATGATGCTAGTTGGTTATTTTGCCCATTAGTTGTTGCAGTTTCTTCATCATGTTGAAGGTCTTTACATTTTGATTTGTTTTTGCAGTGGCTGGTACCAGTTTTTCCCTTCCATATTTAGTGCTTCCTTCAGGAGTTTTTGTAAGGCAGGCCTGATGGTCACAAAATCCTTCAGCATTTGCTTTTCTGGAAAGGATTTTATTTCTCCTTCACTTATGAAGCTTAGTTGGGCTGGATATGAAATTCCAGATTGAAAATTCTTTTCTTTAAGAATGTTGAATACTGGCCCCCACTCTCTTCTTGTTTGTAGGGTTTCTGCAGAGAGGTCCACTGTCGGTCTGATGGGTTTCCCTTTGTGGGTAAACTGACCTTTCTATCTGGTTGCCCTTAACATTTTTTCCTTCATTTCAACCTTGGTGAATCTGACGATTATGTGTCTTGGGGTTGTTCTTCTTGAGGAGTATCTTTGTGGTGTTCTCTGTAGTTGCGAATTTGAATGTTGGCCTGTCTTTCTAGGTTGGAGAAATTCTCCTGGATAATATCCTGAAGTGTGTTTTCCAACTTGCTTCCATTCTCCCTGTCATTTTCAGCTACATCAATCAAACGTAAGTTTGGTCTTTTCACATAGTCACGTATTTCTTGGAGGCTTTGTTTGTTTCTTTTCATTCTTTTTTCTCTAATTTTGTATTCATGCTTTATTTCATTAATTTAATCTTCAGTTTCTGATATCCTTTCTTCTGCTTGATCGATTTGGCTACTGATACTTGTGTATACTCCACGAGGTTCTCGTGCTGTGTTTCTCAGCTCCATCAGGTCACGTATGTTCTTCTCCAAACTGGTTATTCGAATTAGCAATTCCTCTAACCTTTTATCAAGGTTCTTAGCTTCCTTGCATTGGGTTAGAACATGCTCCTTTAGCTCAGAGGAGTTTGTTATTACCCACCTTCTGAAGCCTACTTCTGTCAATTCATCAAACTCATTCTCTGTACAGTTTTGTTCCCTTGCTGGCGAGGAGTTGTGATCCTTTGGAGGAGAAGAGGCATTTTGGTTTTTGGAATTTTCAGCCTTTTTGTGCTTTTTTTTTTTTCCACCTTCGTGGATTTATCTACCTTTGATCTTTGCTGTTGGTGACCTTTGCGTTGAGTTTTTGTGTGGACATCCTTTTTGCTAATGTTGATGCTATTGCTTTCTGTTTGTTTGTTTTTCTTCTAACTGTTAGGCCCATCTTTTGTAGATCTGTTGAAGTTTTCTGGAGATCCACTCCAGACTCTATTTGCCTGGGTATCACCAGCGGGGGCTGCAGAACAACAAAGATTGCTGCCTGCTCCTTCCTCTGGAAGATTCGTACCAGAGGGGCACTGACCAGATGCCAGTCAGAGCTCTCCTGTATGAGGTGTCTGTTGACCTCTGCTGGGAGGTGTCTCCCAATCAGGAGGCATGGGGGTCAGGGACCCACTTGAGGAGGCAGTCTGTCCCTTAGCAGAGCTTGAGTGCTGTGCTGGGCGATCTACTGCTCTCTTCAGAGCTGGCAGGCAGGAATATTTAAGTCTGCTGATGCTGTGCCCACAGCCACCCCTTCCCCCAACTGCTCTGTCTCAGGGAGATGGGAGTTTTATCTATTAGCCCCTGACTGCTGCTTTTCTTTCAGAGATGCCTTGCCCAGAGAGGAGGAATCTAGAGAAGTAGTCTGGTTACAGGGGCTTTAAGGGGCTGCGGTGGACTCCGCGCAGTCTGAATTTCCAGGAGGCTTTGGTTTACACTGTGAGGGGAAGACCACGTACTCAAGTCTCAGTAATGGTGGACGCCCCTCCCACCACAAAGCTCGAGGGTCCCAGGTCGACTTCAGACTCCTGTGCTGGCAGTGAAAATTTCAAGCCAGGGGATCTTAGCTTGCTAGGCTCTGTGGGGGTGGGATCTGCTGAGCAAGACCACTTGGATCCCTGACTTCAGCCCCCTTTCCAGGGAAGTGAACGGTTCTGTTTCACTGGCATTCCAGGCACCACTGGTGCACACATACACACAAAAAACCCTGCAGCTAGGTTGGTGTCTGCCTGAACAGCCGCCCCATTTGGTGCTTGAAACCCAGGAACCTGGTGGTGTAGGCACCTGATGGAATCTCCTGGTCTGTGGGTTGCGAAGACCATGGGAAAAGTGTAGTATCTGGGCAAGACAGCACTGTCCCTATGGCACAGTCCTTCATGGCTTCCCTTGGCTAGGGGAGGGAGTTCCTCAACTTCTTGTGCTTCCTGGGTGAGGTGATGCCCCACCCTGCTTCTGCTCACTCTCCATGGGCTGTACTCAGTGTCTAACCAGTCCCAATGAGATGAACCGGGTACCTAAGTTGGAAATGCAGAAATCACCTGCCTTCTTCATTGCTCTTGCTAGGAGCTGCAGACCAGAGCTGTTCCTATTTGGCCATCTTGCCCAGGAATGGTTAGTGATGCTAAGCATCTTTTCATGTGCTTGTTGGTCATTTGTATATGTTTTTGGAAAAACATCTATTCATGTTCTTTGCTCATTTTTTTAGTCTAGTTGGGTTTTTTGTTACTGAGTTATAGGAGTTCTTTATATATTCTGGGTGTGAATCCCTTATCAGAACACACAATTTGCAAGTATTTTCTCCCATTTCATAAGTTGCCTTTTCACTTTGTTGATTGTGTCCTTTGACGCTCTGAAGTTTTAAGTTTTGATGTGGTTACATTTTTCTTCACTAGTTTTTGGCTTATGTTCCCTTTGAGAAATCAATAAAATAAATAGACCATCTCCCAATAAAAATAAAACAGATACATTTGAATGAAATCTCACATGCTAGCTCATGAGGTTTTCTGATTCCCTGGCATCTATCCAGGGGGCTCTAGGGAACTTTTTGTCATTTGTCTGCTGAGTTTACAATGACTTGGCTGGGGTTAGGCACAGATGCTGGGTGCTGGAGAGACAGCACCTATTCTTCTGTGTTCTGAATCCAGACCTGCTTGATTCCAGACCCTGGCCTTGTATTTCCTCTAGTGGAGAAAAGGTAGGTCTGCAGTTCTTGTAATGACAGGAATTGAACTAGAATGACAAAAAGGAAGGTGTGGATTTGTGTAGGTGGTGGCTGAGTATGTGTGTGGGTGTGGAGTGGGAGTGTTAGAGGAGTGGAGGTAGGCAAGAATGGTGTTGCCTGTTAGGGAAGTGGCTGTTCCTGAGGAGTAGTATTAAGGTCAAGGTCCAACTAGAATAATGGAAACCATTGTGAGCACTTAAAACAGAGGGAATTTGATTCAGGGGATTGATTTTACAAAAGATGGAAGAGGCTAAAAAACCAACCAGGCAGTGGATTGCCAAGCCAGAGTTCTGTCTAAAGCAGAAGAGTAGCGGGGAAAAGTCCAAAGCAGATAGGAAACGGGAGAAACATACTGGCATCTCCTTCCTCCAGACAGTGTCTTCTGTTGGCCAACCCAGCCAGAAACCAACTGACCTGAGAACCAGGGAAACAGAACAGAGTGGGGAAAGGGCAACGAATCAGTCTAAGGCAAACAGAACCAGGATGGCAAAGTGTACTCAGTACCGCTGTGCTATGGGATACCAACAATCCTCTCCTGTTTTATTTGGAAGATCCTACCTGTTTTTATGCATTCCATCTGCTGGCCTTGGCAGTAGCTCTTGAAATCTGCTGACTAAGCTTTATGGCTTAGGCTGCTATCAGTTGGAAGGGATATGACTGTCCTCCTTAGGTTCCACCAAGGCTGTGAAAATTTGGAGGGTAGATAGTGCAGCTGGAAGATAAAGGAGGGGTAAGCAGCCCAATGGCCAAACTCATGACCTTGGCTGAGCAATGCAATTAAATGATTTATGGGAATAAGTCTGGTCAGTTGGTTTGGGAAGGTTAAGAACAGGGTGACTTTCGTAATGCACCCAAGGAAGCCAAGGTGGGGAATCTTCAAAGTAGTAATTTTGAAATGATGCCTTCCTCTTTTGCACACAACGAAAACAAAGGCTTATTTCTCACTTTACTTTCTTTTGTGTGTATCTTTTTACATATAGCCCTTAAGTGGAGTGAGCCACAATGACTTACAAAAAACACTTAAAAAATAAATGCACTTTAGTACATTTTAGAGAATGGAGAGAAGTGATAAGACGGGAAATGGAAGAGAAAGGGAAAACAGCCAAGAAAAGGAGCAAAGAGAGAAATGTAAAAGTATATTTTTTTTAAAGGAAAGAGATAATGGGAGAGTCAAGGTATTAAATGGAAGATAAATAATGGAGAAAAATGAGAGACAATTGAGAGAAAGGTGGAGATGGATTATAGAGAAGCAGAGGCGTTTTGAAGGAATCTTTAGTTGTGGTTCACTATCGGGTACATTAAACAAGGCATTTAAAGTTTTGATTCTATGGATATTCAAATTTCACAAGTCTAGTTCTCTTCTGTCATCTGTGAGCCACTTGCTTCTTAGATTCAGCCAGGATGAAGTGGTATAGTTGTAGCAGCTATTGTAATATTGAGTTTGCAGATGGTCTCAGCCCAGAGGTACACCTGCCCACCCAGCCCTTTTTGCTCCTGATGTCTCAGCCCCTTCTCAGGAACCAAACTCCTCACTGTCAATGACCAAAGGGTTAAACTCTGGACCAGCAGAGAGTCTTCAGATCCCTGCTTCAGGGATCCATGATGATTGGTTGGCAAACACTTTGAATGTTACCCCTGTGTTAATGGGGTTGTTACTACACCCAGCACTGAAGAGTTATTTTCTGGGTTTCAGCTGTACTGATAAAAATTTTGTCATCCGGTAGGTTGGAAGAAATGAGGACAAGGATTAGATGTGGTTTGAAGGCCAGCCTTCCTGACTCTAGCTTAAATGAAAGAGAAAAATTGAGTCAATGATATAGATATTTCCCAGATATCAGCATAACTTTGGGATTAGATTGCTATGCTTAACTGGGGCACCCTGCCTAGTAAGGAGCTAAGGTGAAGAATAATACTTCAGTTGAGCATAGAACTTTGGCAGTGTTGTATCTAAACAACACCTTGACCCCATGTTATCTGATGATTTGATCTCTTTAAAAGATTCAAGCTATTGATCAAATCTCTTTTTTTTTTTTTTTTTTTTTCTGAGACGGAGTCTCACTCTGTCACCCAGGCTAGAGTGCAGTGGCATGATCTCGGCTCACTGCAAACTGCGCCTCCCGGGTTCAAGCCATTCCTCCTGCCTCAGCCTCCCAAGTAGCTGGGACTATAGGTGCCCACCACCACGCCCGGCTAATTTTTTTGTATTTTAGTAGGGACAGGGTTTTACTGTGTTAGCCAGGATGGTCTTGATCTCCTGACCTCATGATCTGCCCTCCTTGGCCTCCCAAAGAGCTGGGATTACAGGCGTGAGCCACCACACCCGGCCTGATCAAACCTCTTAAACAGAAACTTGCTCAACAGAGTTCCAAATCTGGGATAAGCATACATTAAGAGTTACATTACAGGTTGGCCATATGCTTCGAAAACCCCATACCAAATTCAGATATCACTTAGTGTGTAGGGGGCGGGCAGGGGGTGAGGGGATGCTTGGCCACCAGTTACCTTTTATCTCTGCTTTTAGCTGTGTATTATGAGTAAAAACTTACAGTTATTAGTATTTCAGTAGTCTCAAACCCCAGCATTTTCATATAGTCACACCTCCCTAGTACTAGGATGTTTGAGATCTTAAATTTACACTCTTAGTTTTTTGTTTATGTATTTTTTTCCCCAGAAGTTATCACTCTTTTTACTTGATGTCCCAAAGTTACTTTAAGTATAAGAATTTAATTGCTAGTTTTGCTAAGATATTTTCTCCTTTCTCTGAGAAGCGCCTGGGGTTATTTATTTCCTTACTGCTTTCTTTTTCTTCAATGAAATCTTTTTTCTCTAGTCAAGTAGTTCTGTTTTCTGTCCATGCTGTGATCATGGGAGAGAAACCTTGCTCTATGTTCTCTTAAACAGAAGTGACTTTCTTCTGGGATGTGAGCTGAAGTTGGCCTTTTCCCCGCAGCATTGGAGCACAAGCCTTAGGACAGCTTTCTCTGGGTGTTCAATATCCTTTCTAGGCAATCCTGGCAGCAGCAGCAACAGCTGTAGTTTGGGGATATTTCCCAACCACTACTGAGTAGCTTATATTAGCACCAATCAAAAGGAAATTCCAAGAGCACAACCGGATCACATTGCACCATTTCTTTGTCATTTACTTGATGGCCTTCTCTCTCAATTCTATTGGCCAATCTTCATGAATATTTGCCCAGCCTTCCCTTAGAGAATGAGCTGACCGAAAAGTCACCTTGTTCTATTCTCCTGGAAGGGGATTTTTGGGAAGATAAAAATGAGGGACACTAAACTTCAAACTTAGCCTCTCTACAACCTGAGCCGGACACCTGCCTCGTGCACTGTTCTTTCTGGCAGGAAATTGGGAAGGCTGTGGTAGCCTGAAAATGACGAGACACTGAGAGACACTGGGAGATCTCACTGTGGAAATGGCTCTGACTGTGTGTTTAGCTGTGCAGGTCACAGATTACCAGGTTGCAGTCGTTTCTAGGAGGCCTGGGCTTTCTGCAGAGGAGGCCCTGCTGAGAGAACAGCTGAAGTTTGCCCCCAAGATCAGAGAGCAAACTTGTTTAGGTTAAGGCTTCAAAGTACCAGCTTTTATTACATTTTAATGATCAGAGTCATATTTTATTCATAGGGCTCAAGCTGAGCACCCCGGAGTTAGTAAAGCACAAGGTTTCTATTTCACACTCAGGCCAGTCTACGAAAAAGTTTGAAATAGAAGGAAGCTTGGGGATTGGGCCTCATTATTAAATAATGAACATAAAGGATTTGCTGAACACTGACAATAAAATATCTAGGATAACAGACTTATTATTTAGCTTTCCATGGTTTATGTTGAAGATGTAAATAAGTCACATCTCGTTTGGTAGAGAACTAACCTCTCGTTAATTTGTATTTCCACACCTTCACAATACACCTCTAGCAGAAATGCAACTCTCCCTCGAATTCCTCTCCAACTATGAAAATGTGAGAACATTCTCTGTGTTTTACCTTTTGCTTTCTGAAAAAGAAAAAGAAAATAAAAGAGAGAAGAATTGGGTTGTGCTCTATTTCTACATGTAATGTGGAGAAGATTGAGTGAGGTTCTAATTCATTTTGTAGGAGAGAATGAAGAAGAATTTAATTTCCTTTTTACCCTGCTGCTAGATGCGAGTAATGATAGAGGGTGATTAACTTTTATGTTGCTGGAGCATTTTCACATGAAAGTCATTTTCAAAGAAACAGCAAGTAAGCCTAGTAATTGAGAGAGAGTTTAAGGCACTTTCAAAGTGACCTCTGTATTTTGGGGGATATTAGGACGACACCAATGGTGTGTGAGACTCAGCAGTATAATTGGAATCAGTTGTGAAAGATTTATCTGTAAATCCGCCTTCAACCCTCTGACCAAAAGATAAAGCCCTAATTGTGGCCAATGTTGACTTTTCTCTTTCTTTTTCACTTTTTGCAGCTGTATTTGCAGATCAAAGGACACTTCTAGAAGAAACTTCAGGTTAATCATGATAACAGTTGTTCAACATCAATTCAGCATCGTCAGTTTTCCGTGATCTGCCTTAATTCAGGGTCATATTCCTGCATATTTGGCAGGTTCCCTATAATTATGAAATGAATATGTAAATGAGTAAAGAGAAGGCAACATGAGCAAAATAATTCCTAATAGCAGATAATCCAAAAGCCATTTTTCTTGGGCACTGCAAAACATTATACGGTTTTCTTTTTTTCTGGTGTAGATTTACTTCCTTAATTACATTTTGTTTGGGTTAATACTAAAGTTCATGTTTTTATTTTTGCACTTTCACACTAATTACGTAAATTTACAAATGTCGAGGGTGCTGAATAGCAAGAAGACATCAAGAGTAGAGTAAAACTGTCCCAGTAAGAATTCTTAAGGGGGTAATCCAGTTAATTTTTCTAAATGACAACAATATGTTATTTACATATTTTACTAACCCCTGGTTCCCCGAAAAATTGGGGCTTCAACAGTAAGAGCTATTTCATATGCATATTATCAATACTTTGCCTGAAAAAAAGGTAAATTTAGTTTCAATGTTTTCAAGCTGTTTTTTGTAGACTTCTTGATTCTTGAAACACTGCAGTGTTGGAGATTCTTCTATTTAGATGACAATAGATCCCATTCTTAAGTTTGAGGTTTCTTAAAAATTATTTTTATGGGTACATAGTAGGTCTATATATATTTTGGGAGTTGGTGAGATATTTTGATACAGGCATACGATGTGCAGTAATCACATCAGGGTAAATGAGGTATTCATCACGAATCATTCATCATTTCTTTGTGTTATGGACATTCCAGCTGTATTTCAAGTTTCAGTTTTCTTATTTGTGAAATGGAAATACTAAAGAGGTTGTTATGAGGATTAAAGGAGGTAATCTACACAAGATATTGAGACAGTTGTGGCCTCACTATAAATGGTCAACACTATTGGGTATTTTCATTATTATTATTGCTATGTGCTCTGCATTGTAAATTAGCATCAACTTCTGCTTTCTTATAAAACTGTTAGTGGCTGGGATATCTTCATCAATGCTAAGCACACAGGCTAATGGTTCACAAACATGTTACCACTAAAGAGCTTTCCATATCTCATAACACAATAAATGAGCTCCTTTTATTAATTTTGAAACATTAATCAAAGATGTTTAACTGCTAATTGGAGCTTCTGATTGATGTGACGTAGTCAGTATTATAACAGATTGATGTAATTCCTGCTGTTTGGCAAACTAATAAATATTTTCTTTTAGGCTTTAAACACTTCGACTTATAGCTCGAAGACCTAATTATTACCTACTGTAGATATAACCATATTTAAAGACCCTGATTTATCTGTTCTTTTGCATTTCTCCAGGGCATAACATTGGACCGAAAAGCATATATAGCAATAAATAGTTCAACAACTTTAACAGATGGGGACGCTGAGGCCCAAAATGGTTATGTGGTTAGGCAGAGTTGAGACTAGGATGAGATCTCCTGATCCCAAGTACTACACTTTTCCCAAGATGCCATGTAAATGTCCACATAAAGACAACCTAAATCATCCTGTGATATCTTAGCATGTTTTTTATTCAGAAGGTAGAGAATTAAGGTTCTTTGCCCATAACAAGGATAATAGCCAATAGTTGAGCAGTTCCTATGTTATCAGTCAATTGTGCTAAGGGCTTTATAAACATGATCTCATTAAATGTTCATAGGAAATTTAGAAGGTAGTTAATAATATTATCCCTATATTACAGTTGGGAAGGTAAGGCTCAGAGCTCAGATTGTGAGATTAAGAGCTCAGATTGCAAATTGTGAGCCAGGATTCAAAACGAGGTAACCATGATTCTAGAATAGTGTAGGCCCTGTAGTTTAACCACTCCACTGAACTGCCTCCACACCCTTGTCTCTGCACCAGTGACATGGAAGACAACGTTTGGTGTCTATCTATGGCTGTTTGTCTTAGTGAGTTTGGGCTGCTATAACAAATTATCACAGACTGGGTGACTTAAACTGCAGACATTTATTTCTCATCATTCTGGAGGCTGGACGTCTGAGACCAGGGTGCCAGCATAGCCAGGTTCTAGTGAGGACTTGCTTCTTGGATTGCAAATTGCCATCTTCTTGTGTCCTTACAGAGTGGAAAGAAGACCAGACAGAGCTCTGACATCCCTTTTAAAAGGATGCACATTCCATCATGAAGGCTCCATCCTCATAACTTAATTACCTCCCAAGGGCCCTTACTCCTAGTACCATAACATTGGGGGTTATGATTTCAACATAAAAATTGTATGTAAACACATTCAGTCCATAGCACTGTTTATTTTAAGGAACGTAGGCCAGTTACATAAATGAGGACAAAGCCATGTATTCTAGGCTGTAAACACAAAGGAACTTTTATCTACTCCATGTTCATTATCTGCATTCTTAGCCTAAGCTACTTGTCTTATAAGTGTAGTCTTGGATTAATGGAAACCCAGTGAAAATGCTGCTTCATCAATAAAAATCCTTCTCTACTTCTATACTTTTAACTGGCAAATTTAACCATTCAGGGACCAAGAAGGGGGCTAGGAAGACCAAAACATTACCCAGATAGTAGTCATAAATCCCGGGTCCACGTGCCTCTTTATTTAGGAGAGTCTCTCTAATACTTACTCTTGGCAGACATATTTCCTTCATGCATTGCCTTTGCCTGTTCTTTCTCTATTTTTCATTTGGGTGATTTTTATATTGAATTTTTGAACATACTAAACTCATTAATCCTTAGGCTGCCATAAATGTATAGCTATTTTTCTATCTTTTTATTGCCTTATAATTGTATTCATTCTACACAGATAAAATTGTTACAGTTTTATGTTGTAAATCAATTATCTTTTTCTCTATTTCCGCCTTGAGTATGATAGAAAGTACACCTTCATCCCAAGAATATCTTAATAGTCACCTATATTGTTCTATTATTTTTATGGTGTCTTTTTTGTACATTTAAAACTTTAATCAACTTGGAATTCATTTTGAAATAAATAGGGAGACGTCTTTATTTTTCCTAAATTATTAGTCTTTTAACCCTACCTATGTAATAAATAATTCACCCCCTTTTCATTTATTTAAAATATTTAAAATTCTTATATATGCATTTTCTTCTTCAATTTCTATGCTGTATTAATGAATACATTTCTGCATCAATATTATACTAGTTTCAATTATTGTTGAATATGCACTTAATTTACACAATGCTTGACTGGGTTTCTAGTTTCCTGGCCCTTAGCAAATTATAGGAAGTAACCCCAAGGGTCTTGGAAGCATGAATATATCAAGAAATGATTTTGTGGAATATTATTCAGCCTTAGAATAAAACAAGGAAATCCTGCCATTTGTGGCAACATAGATGTACATGGAAGACGTTATGCCAAGTGAAATAAGCTTGACACAGAAAGACAAATATCTGAAGATCTCACTTACGTGTGGAATTTAAAAATGTCAAACTTGTAGAATCAAGAGAGTAAGAAGAGGGTTACCAGGTTCTGGGGGTGAAAGGAACAGGGAGATATTGGTCAAAGGGGACAAAATTTCAGTTATGCAAGATAATTAAGTTGTAGAGATCCAATGTACGGAATGGTAATTATAGTTAACAACACTGTACTACATGTTTGAAATTTGCTAAGAGGGTAGATCTTAAATGTTCTCTATAAACATACAAAAGGTAACTATGTGAGGTGATGAAATGTTAATTAATGAGGTAATCATGTCAAAATGTATACACCTACTAAAACATCATGTACATTCTAAATATATACAATTTTTATTTACCAATTATATCTTGATAAAGCTGGAAAAATAGAAATAATTGTGATTAGCTTGACTACAAGGTGAGAGACAGAAAACACTACAAAGTAGTATTGGAAATTCAATAAAAATTATTTGGGATTACTAAATAAAAGTCAAACTTCTTTAAAGATCTCCAAAACCTCTGAGACTTTCACTAAATGATTGATATTCATAAAGAATTCAGTCTATAAAAAATAAGCATTCACATATTCTTAGAATCAGAGCCTGTCTCTCAGACTGAACTGGGTTATTGTGAAGAATGGAGAATACCCAGACCCTGTTCTACCAGCTGGATGTTATGTAGTAAATTTCAGCCCTTATTTGTGATCTGTTCAAAATATAGAAGAACTAAAAAGGAATACAAATTTAAATCAGCTCACAAAATAACTGAGCCAATTACTTAGCAAGTGTGCGTTCTTCTCTTTGGAAAATTGCTTGTGGAACATGCAAATTTTGTAATATTGTTCTGCAACATGCATAACTACCTAAATCAGGTTATTTTTAACCTTCGGTACAACTGAGAAAGGTAAAATCTTAGAAGAAATAGCTCTGACATATCTATAAACACGAATTCTGCCTTTTCTATAAATTCTTCCCTCTCACCCCCAACATCTCAAGATCTAAGAAGAAGTAACAGTACCTAAGAGGGCTTAGGAGGCTCACACTCTGCTTGTGGGTTCCCTTGATTTCTTTGAGGAGAATCTTGTGATAACATGGGAGAACAGGGAGGAAAACTGCTTATGTGGAAGACAGGGAGGTTGACTTTGACCAGCTGTACAGAGCAAATTTATTTTAAAATCAAGATTACTTTTTATTCAATAAGACATAACAGAACTCAAACAGCTTGATGAGTTGTAATAAGTGAGTATACCCATATAAGTAACACCCTAACCAAGAGAGAGAACGTTTCTGTAACCTCAAAAAATTCTCTCATGTTATTTCTGGTCAACCCTATCTAATTAAAGAGGTAATAATCACTGTTCTGGTTTTTTAACATTATAGGTTAGATTTCTCTGTCTTTATAATTCATACGAATGGAATATTATTATAGTATGTACTTTTTTTGGCCTGACTTCTTTCAGTCAGCAAAATGATTTTGATATGCATCCATATTGTTATGAGTCAATAATTGTTTCCTTTTTATTGGTGAATATAATTTCATTGTATGAATATTTCACACTTGTTTTATCCATGCACGTGTTCATGCACATTTGGGTTATTTCTAGAGTCTGGCATCTTTCCTAAAATTTGGTATTAACAGCCAACATTTAATTTTAGCTATACTATGAAGGACACAAACCATATGTTTATTTCAATTGATGCTGAAAAAGCATTTGATAAAATTCAACATCCTTTCATGATAAAATCCCTTAACAAACTGGGTATAAAAGGAACATACCTCAACACAATAAAAGCCATATACAACTGACCCACAGCTAGTATCATACTGAATGGGGAAAAACTGAAAGCCTTTTATCTAAGATCTGGAAAAAAGACAAGGATGCCCACGTTTACCACTATTATTCAGCATAGTACTAGAATTCCTAGCTAAAGCAATCAGACAAGAGAAAGATATAAAGGGCATCCCAATTAGAAAGGAAGAAGTCAAATTATTTTTGTTTGCAGGTGATATAATCTTATATTTGGAAAAAACTCAATACTTCACTGAAAAACTATTACAACAGATAAACAAATTCAGTGAAGTTGCAGGTAAAAAATCAACATTCAAAAATCAGTAGCATTTCTATCTGCAAGAAGTGAACAATCTGAAAAAGGAACAAGATGGCCAGGTGCAATGGCTCATGCCTATAATCCCAGCATTTTGGGAGGCCGAGGTGGGCAGATCACTTGAGGTCAAGAGTTCAAGACCAGCTTGACCAACATGGTGAAACCCCATCTCTACCAAAAATACAAAAATTAGCTGGATGAGATGGCATGTGCCTGTGGTCTCAGCTACTCAGGAGGCTGAGGCAAGAGAATCACCTGAACCTGGGAGGCAGAGGCTGCAGTGAGCCAAGATTGTGCCACTGCACTTCAGCCTGGGCAACAGAATGAGACTCCATCTCAGAAAGAAAGAGAAAGAAAGAAAGAAAGAAAGAAAGAAAGAAAGAAAGAAAGAAAGAAAGAAAGAAAGAAAGAAAGAAGGAAGGAAGGAAGGAAGGAAGGAAGGAAGGAAGGAAGGAAAGAGAGAGAGAGAGAAAGAAAGAAAGGGAGGGAGGGAGGGAAGGAAGGAAGGAAGGAAGGAAAGAAAGAAAGGGGAAGGGAAGGGAAGGAAGGAAAGGGAAGGAAAGGAAAAAGAAAGAAAGAAATTCCACTTACAATAGCTACAAATAAAATAAAATACCTAGGAATAAGTGAAAGATTTCTACAATGAAAACTGTAAAATATTAATACAATAAATTGACGATGACAGAAAAATGGAAAGATATCCCATGTTCATGGATTAGAAGAATCAATATTGTTAAAATGTCCATACTACTAAAAGCAGTCTACGGATTCAATGCAATCTCTATCAAAATACCAATGATATTCTTAATAAAAATAGAAAAAATAATCTTGAAATTTATATGGAATTACAAAAGACCCAAAATAGCCGAAACCATCCCAAGCAAAAATAACAAAACCGGAGGAACTACATTATCTGACCTCAAATTATATTACAGAGCTACAGTAACCAAAACAGCATGGTAATGGCATAAAAGTAGACACGTACACCAATGGAAAAGAAATAGGAACCCAGAAATAAATCCATATACCTACAGTAAACTAATTTTCAACAAAGTTGCCAAGAATATACATTGGAGAAAGGACAGTCTCTTCAATAAATAGTGCTGAGAAAACTGGATATCCATATGCAGAAAAATAAAGCTAGATCTCTATCGTATATAAAATTAAATCAAAATGGGTTAAAGACTTTAAGAGCTGAAACTATGAAACTACTAAAAGAAAACATCAGGGAAGCTATCCAAGATATTGGTTTTAGCAAACATTTTAGAGTAATACCCCAAAAGCACAGGCAACCAATGCAAAAATGAACAGATAAGATTACAGGTTAACAAGCTTCTGCACAGCAAAGGAAGCAATCATCAAAGTGAAGAGACAACTCACAGAATGGGAGAAAATATTTGCTAACTATCCATCTGACAATGAATTAATAACCAGAACATATAAGAACCTCAAACAACTCAATAGGAAAAAATCTAAAAATCCAATTAAAAAATAGGCAAAAGATCTGAATAGATATTTCTCAAAAGAAGACACACAAATGTTGAAAAGCTATATGAAAAGATGCTGAACATTATTGCCCATCAGAGAAATGTAAATCAAAACTACAATGAGTATCATCTCACCCCAGTAAAAATGTCTTTTATCCAAAAAATAGGTAATAACAAATACTGGCAAGGATGTGGAGAAAATAGAACCCTCATACATTGTTGGTGGGAATGACAATTAGTACAACTACTATGGAGAACAGGATGGAGGTTCTTCAAAATACTAAAAATTGAACTACCATATGATCCAGCAACCCCACTGGATATATCCAAAACAAAATAAATCAGTGTATCAAAGTGATATCTGCACTCACTCCCACGTTTATTATTTATTCCCACTGGATATACCCAAAAGAAACAAAATGAGTATATTGAAGTGATATCTGCACTCCCACATTTATTGCAGCACGATTAGGAATAGCCAAGATTTGAAATCAACCTACGCATCCATCAACAGACAAATGGATAAAGAAAATGTGGTACATATACACAATTGAGTATTACTCAGCCATAAAAAAGAATCAGACCTTGTCATTTCCAACAACATAAGTGGAACTGGAGGAGATTATGTTAAGTGAGATAAGCCAGGCACAGGAAGACAAACTTGGCATGTTCTAACTCATGGAAGCTCAAACTTAAAACAATTGAACTCATGGAGAAAGAGAGTAAAATGATGGTTACCAGAGTCTAGGAAGAGTAGTTGGGAGTGGGAGATGGGGATGTCTAATGGGCACAAAAATATAGTCAGATACAGTAAACAAGATCTAGTATTTGATAGCACAACAGTGTGACTACAGTCAGCAAAAATTTATTGTACATTTTAGAATAACTGGGAGTACAATTGGAATGTTTGTAACACAAAGAAACGATGAATGCTTGAGGTGATGGATGCCCCATTTACCTTGATGTGATTATTTACACATTGTATGCCTATATCAAGATATCTTATATACACTATGTACCCATAAATGTTAAAAATTATTTTTTTAAAAAATGTTTGATTATAGCTAATCTAATAGGTTTGAAGTAGTAACTCCTGGGTGTTATAATTACACTTTCTTGATGACTAATGATGCTGAGCATGCTTATTGATTATTTTTGTATGTTTTTAAATGAAGTGACTATTCAAGAGTTCTGTATTAAAATGTGGTTGTTATTTTATTATTGATTTCTAAGAGATCTCTGTATATTTTGGAGGCATGCTATTTATCAGATATATTGAAAATATTTTGTCATTCTGAGACTTAATTTTTAGAAGAAGATTAAAATTCTGATGAAGTTTGAGTTATGAATTTTCCACATTACACTTGGTGTTTCTTTTGGTGTCCGGTCTAATAAATCTACCTACTTCAGGGTGGTGCAGATATTCTCCCATGTTTCTTCTAAAAGTTTTTAGTCTTTTACAATTAGATGTACAATCCATTTCAGATTAATGTATAGGTATGGTGTTAGGTAGGAACCCAAGTTTACTTTTTTCTATGTAAATACCTACTTCCTGCAGAAACTATTGAAAATATCATTTCCCTATTTAATTATTTTAATGATTTGTTATTGGTTATTAATGTGAGGGGTTGTTTCTGGATTTTTCTGCAAAACTCCAGACTCATATTCAAATGCCCTACTTGACATTGTCTATTGTGTCTAATAGACATCTCAAGTTAAACATATTCCCGGACTGTGCTCCTTCCTCCCCTTCAAATTTCTTCTACATGTAGTCTTCTCCATCTCAATTTATCATATTTCCATTCCTCCAATCATTCAGGCTAAAAATCTTGGCATCATTGTGGATACTCTTTCTTGCATCCTACACCAATTCCATCAGCAATTTTACTTTCAAAATACATCGAGAATGTAATCACTTCCCTGGCCACACCATCTCCCACCCAAATGACTATACTGATCTCTGTCCCCACCCTTTTCCCCAGAGTCTATTTTCAGCAGCTGGAGTTTCAAGACCTTTTGAAAACTTAAGTCAAATTATTTATCTGCTCAAAACACTGGAGGGACTTTCCCTTGGTTTGGAGAAAAGGCCAAGGTCCTGAAAATAACCTTCATATCCTGCAAACCTTTTCTGACCTCATTTCCTACCACTCCCTTCTGTCTTATTCATCACAATCCCCTTCCCTGCTGCTGTTCCTTGATGGCAGGTGAGGTTCTACCTACCTCAGGGCCTTTATGGCACTGTTTCCTCTGCTGGAATGCACTTTCTCCATTATTCTATATTCCTCCTCCTGCATTTCCTTCATGTCTTTGATTGCTGTGATCTTTTCTAATTGGGTCTTGAGATCTCTCTCTTGAGAGTAGCCATAAGCCCAGATAGTCACTCTCCAGGAGAGACTGTTGGGGTAGGGACTAGGTTCCTGTGTGTGTGTGTGTGTGTGTGTGTGTGTGTGTGTGTATGTGTGTGAGGTGAAATGCAATGAGGTGATGAAACCAAAAGACTTTCATGAAACAGAATAAATTTATTATGCATATGACCCAGAGAGGTTAGGGGTGCTGATGTGAGGAATCCAGTGGTGGCAGGGAGTGCAACGGGTGTGAAAGAGAGAGAGAACCTGTGGAACTATGCCTTTCTTAATGTCCATGGTATTATCCCCTAGGCTTTCCTTCACATGTTGTGGATTGGTTAGTTTAAGGAAAACATGCACAAGGCGGGAACTTATTGACATGACTCTAGCATTGGCCATTAGGTTTTTATCACGATCAGCAGCTGTGGGGAGTGTTGAGTTTGGGGTCAGTGAGATGAGGAATAAGCGGGTTATCCAAAAACAACCACACGGGGAGGGGACATTTTAACCAGGGCAAAGGTGACAGGGTACACCTGGATTTCAACAATTTATATCAGGCCTAAAATTGGATACCCAGGCAACAACTATATTAAACAAATGTATGACATTAATCAAACATCACTTTACCAGCGAGGGTTTGCCTGACTGCTTACTGAAAAGTATACCCCCTACCAACCTACCCAGTACTTATTACCTTTTACTATCTTACATAAAGCATTTTGTTTGTTTATCCGAATAAACAGGGATGTTTTTCCTGTTTTACGTCCTGCTATTTACTCCGCATCTAGAACAATTCCTGGCACAAAGTAGGCACCCAATAGATATTTGTTAAATAAACAAGCTAATTCCTTCCCTTCAGGGCTTGAGAGGTGTTTGGGGAGGATGAAAATAAAGACTAAGATTGAAACAAATTTGTTATTAGTCTTGAAATTCTTAGTCCTTGTCAGCATCATCCTGGGGTCTAATTTTTTTAAAACATACAACAACTGAAAATCCAGGAGGTACCATATCCTTCCACAAAGCCCCCTCTGCCCTTTTCCTAGAATGAACCTTACTTATCTTATGTAATTAAGAAGAATACAAATGTATGAAACACATTTTAGAAATACTTTCAACTAAAAAAAAAAATGGACATCTTAAAGTTTTAATACAGAATTAGGCTTTAGTCACTTATAAAATACATTGTATTTCCAAACAATGAGCAAAAAAGGGGCTATTGTATGCACTATCAATAAAGTTAGGTAACTTCTCATAATAAAACACTTACCATGTCCCAGAGGATGTGCTCAGGTTTTTGCATGTATGATGTCATTTAATTCCCACAACAATATTATTAGACCATAGTACTATAATTATACATATTTTGTTGTTGAGGAATCTGGGACTTAAAGAGTTTAAGTAATTTGACAGAGCTCACCAGCTATGCCTATACATTTCCTCAAGAGCATCACACTAGAAAATAAACCTTTTGCTGAATTCCCAATGTTGACTGCAAAATTAAGAGGCTCTTTAAAACTCCTGTCCCAAGTTAGAATACAGCCAGTCCTAGACTGGTTAAGGCTAGTGTTAGAGATTTAGTATTTGTGGACAAACTTCTGGACCCCACTTTCCCTTACCAGAGAAGATGTTGGGTAATAATACAAATAGCAAATTTAGGATTATTTTGTTGCCATCCAACTACTCCAAAATGAAATCCCCCTTGGCACTTTGAAGCTCTAGGAAGATTAATTTCTACCCATAGATCTCCAGATTCATATATAGTTGAATAAAAAGATTCATGAGTTTCAAGAGGGAAAAAAAATTCAAAGACCTGGTTTTGGCCTAGCTCTGCCAGCTTTAGGATTTGTATTAAAGACCATTCCCCTGCAATCACACACTTACATAAGCGAAAACGTTAAGTTTCACATAAGCTTAGAAACAGTTCTGGTGTTACAGGGAAGATGCTGAGCATTGTAAGACTGAGCAAACGTGCCCTCTGTGAAAGGGGGAATTAGTCTCATATCATGGTCCTGTTTAAAGCTGCTGAATTGCCCTTGGGAATTTCAATGCTGTAATGCTCTACTTGGTACCCTGATATAATCATTTTCTGATCTTTGCAGCCTTGAGTCACCTTGCCCACAGGTATGGGTAAGTCTGTCTTGAGAATCTAAACTCTCTGCTTCTACACAAGGAGAATAGAAACTTTTCCAGTTAGTTCATTGACATCTGGTGATCTCCCATTAGTTCCTAAAGTCCAGAAATGACTCATGCTTTATTTCTTCAAGACCCTTGTTCCAGTAAGGGTAACACTGGTTTAACCCCTTTTCCATAAGTTTCCTCCCTTCTTTCCACTTCTTTCTACTCCTCATCCCTCTCAGGTCCATTACTGGTGCTCAGTTTCCCTGGCAGGACAGCTCCCTTTACCTTCTCCAGGCTACCTGGTGTCTTTGATCTTCAGGCTCTGGCTGTCTACCAGCAGTTCATTCCATCATATGCACATCCAGTTATATAACAGGCGTAGGATGTGGAGAAGGCTTTAAATCAAGGCAGCCACATGACATTGGCTCAGATCTGGGACTTAGGCTATATAGCAAAGACTCATATGGAAACCAAAGAAAGAACTAGCCTAATCAGAGTGAAGGTTTTGTGCTGAGGAACAGTGAGAAAGGAGTGTGATGGGAGCAGGGCATGATTTCTGAAAGCTCAGCAGTTAGAGGAATTTCATATTTGATGAAACAGGTAGAAATTGGAAATGCTTGTTCAAGGGGGTAAAAGCAAAGCTTTAAGAAGATTACAATGGTTATTATGGTATGTCGGATGAATTAGAGGCAGAGAGAGGAAGGTTTTACAGCAATAAAAGAACAAAAATCCATGGACCAAGTTTATGGGAATGGACTGAAGGAGGCAAAACCAAAAAAAAAAAAAAAAGAAAATTCTATAAAGGAAGAACAAATAAAAGATAATGACAGGCAGAATTTATATGCTTAACAGCTGGGAGAAAATGAAGACATGTAGTCGAAAATCCAGATGCTTTCAAATACATATTCAATTATTTAATGTTAGATGAATCACAGAGATAAATTTTAAAAGTTTTTTTTAAATTTTCTAATGGTCAATGCTTATTTTGTAGACACAAATATGCTATATATACTCAGAATCAACAATGTTTAAGAACAAGCTAATAATTTTTGGCTTAGTTCAAGGAACTAGGTGTTGGTGATACTAAATTATAAGAATAGTATGAATAGAGATCTAAATAAACTTTAGGAATTAAAGGTAACAAATGATTTTATAAGAAGTTTTTCTAGCATGAACACTTATGGAATGACTTGCTTGCCCCAGCTCGCCTGGGAATAATATATGGTGAACCATTACAAAAAATGTGAATTGTATTTATTTATTATTCTGACTTGGGGAGAAGGTTGGTTGGTAGGTCTTGTTCTTCTGTTTCTTGAAAGGTAGAATTGGTTTAGAGACAGAATGATATATTGTAGACAAAGCAGCTATTCTGAAGTCAGGCTAGCGTGGGCACTAATTCCATCTGCTATTTAGCAGCTATGTAATTTGTGCAAAGTCGCTTCACCTGTGAGGTGGTCGATTTCCTATTTGCAAAATAGGAATAATAGTACATAATTCATGAGTCTGTTTGCAATAATTAAACGAGTTAATGTGGTATAATGACAGATGCAGGAAAGGCACATAGTAAATGCTAGTTTCCTTCACTGGAAAACATCAAGAAAGGTTCATTTGCTCAGCCAAGAACTAGAAAGGTTATCTTGATTAAACCTTAGGGAACTAGTGTAGAATTTATTGGGTGAGAGAAAAATGTGTGTGTAACCAGTGCTACCTGACTTTTGTCAAATTACGGTAAGGTGTTGACTCTAGTAGACAAGCAAGGACAAAGAGATGATGTGAAATATCCACTACTCTTAAAGAAAAGTAAGAAACTAATCAAGGAAGTCAACTGAAAGAATAAATTATAATTCCATCCCAAGTTTGGGCAGATTTATTTCCATTTTTGAAGAAAAGTAATTGTATCAGTGAATAGATGGAAGGGTCAACAATACAAAGATGAAGAAGGGACCAAATCATAGTAATGGGGCAATAAATCCAGAGTGTCTGAGAAAGCCAGAAACAAAACTATAAAAATCAACAAAAGTCGTACGTCTGACTTTGTTTTTGGAAGCAGATGTTATTGTGGATAGATGGCAAATCATCAGCACAATGTGAATAGTTGTGTCTTTTGCTGCATAGGAAATGCTGATTTAGTATTTGGGAGGTTTTTATTAAGAAATTTAATCTAAGTTTGGTGGAAAACAAGGACAAGTGATTAATAATCAAACTGAAGGATGAAAAAAGGGACAAAGCAAGTTTAAATAAAGGAAGAAAAATGAAGCAGAAACTTATTTAAGGAATCCAGGCTAAATTATGACCTTCAAGCTTGCATAAATAGCTCTAAACAAGAATAGCAATTAGTGAGGTAATGGCCTAGTATTTAGAAAACCAATAACTTTTCTTCTGTGTGTATTCTGGGGGTATACATACCAGCACAATGATATAAAATAATTAGTTGTTAAAACTGAATGAGTTTTACCTTAAAGCAAGGACAAAAATAAGCCAAACAGCTCATGCATGTATGTATAGTTTGTGTCATTTAATTTGTACGTGAATTCAGCTTGGAAAAGAAAAAGGAACAATACTAAATGACTAGAGGAAGTTTGTAGGAAATTAGAGAAGCAGAACATAATAGAAATGGTGAAGACAGTAAAGAAATTTAAGAAGGAACAATTCCTGGAAGACATTTTAAGTCTGAGATGAGATCCCTGATATTGTATACATTAAGGGAGGAAGTCAATGTTACCCCTTGAGAAAGGCAGATGAGGGCCAAGAAACAGAAGATAATGATTTGTGAAGATTTTATGGAAAATAGTACAATTGAATGTTCTTTGAGAGCAGAGATCATGAACAGTATGTGGTTGGTGTCTCGTTTGGTGTTTTTTAAGTAATCCTAATCCTAGGAATTAAAACTGAAAGGAGATAGTACAGAGTAGGAAAAAAACTGTAGTTCTCTATTATTTAAATAATTTTTTTTATGATGCCACCTATATGTTTAAACCAAGTCTTGGGAACTCAACTGTCTGATATTTCCAGATCCTTGCTTTATGCTATTGGTATGTTTCTTTTTCTACTTTTTGTCCACATGAGACTGAAAAATTGATTAAGAGAATCACTGTTTAGACAAATACTTGTGGAGTTGTGCACAAATGTGGTGCCATGACTGTGACAAGGTTTTTTTTTTTTTTTTTTTAAGAATTTAAGCATGCAATTAGTAAGGGAAGAATATGGAAGGTGCTGAGGAGTTAATAATAAATGGGCTTAGTGAACACCAAATGAGTGGCTGTCAATATCTGCCTTCGTCATGCCATGTGAAGGACATTGAGTTACAGGCACTTACACCAATCTCTGGTACCTTCACATTCTCCTCCCCCCACCATCTAGTCTTTTAACGTTTCATGCACTGTCCCACAGGCAGGGTAGGAAGTCATGGGGAGCCACAGGTAAACCCCTCTCAGGTAACAGAATATTGACTTTAGCAATCAGAGTCAACCATTAGCTCACAAAGTTGATGGATATTAACCTAGTTCAAGACCAAAGCCTCAAAAGAACTTAGTTGAAACCACCTCATACAACTTTTAAGAGAAGCTGGGAAAAGCCAGGTCTGAAGAGCTTTCATGATGGATGATAAAACAGTGCCTTGCACGGCCCTAAGGAAAACAAGTGAAAGATCTGGCATGAGAACCATCACTGTGTGCACTTAAAAGGGAGCAATGAAAATCACCCCACAAACTTCAGGAGACGTGGTTGTGGTTTAATGGCTTGTTTATGATGTTACACGGTCAGTCACGTTGACTCTGCCCACAGTTATCGTCATCATACAGAGAAACTCAGCAAATGAATTCTTCCCAGTGGAAAAACAAACTCTTTTGCCAAGTGGGGTAGTAGTTTATCTGTCATAGAGTTGCTGAAACCAATCATTATTTTTAGGACTGCTGAAATTATTTAGGAATTCCTTGTTCCTGGGTAGACAGACCTAAAGCTTTCAGCTGACCTTCACCGCTTCTACCATTAGGACCATAAATCTCCCCCGAAGGCAGACAGCACTTGGGTAATTTCAGAGAGGGCAAAGGAACAGAATTATAGGTTGTCTGGGAAGGGTTGAAAGATTAGACCTCTGGAGAAAAAAATAAAATGAATCATGTTGAAGAGTAACTATTTCTTAGGGTCAAAGTTTAAATGTCTGTAATCAGTGTTTTAGTTTGACTTGCTGCTAAGATAACTAATGCTCTCAGGTCTTGGATTAATTGAAAATAAAGCATTACATTCAGAACAGATGATATTTATTTCAAAAAACAAAGAGAACACTCATTAAAAAAATAAAAAAAACCCTGCCTATGAGTCATTAAAAACATGTAGACAAAAATGACCTAACTTTACTTTTCTGAAATGAGTAATTTTCCTTTTCTTTAATTAATTATAAAAGCACACAATAGATTTCTTTAAAACAAGAATGATAGATTAATATTAGGGTGGCTCCTCAACTTCTTTTTTTTAAATGCCTCTTTCTGCATGTAGCTTAATTTGTATTCTGTCTAAAGCTTTCATTTAAAGAGCCATAGAAGATTTTGGAAGAAATTATAGGCTTCTGATCCTACTGTCTAGGGAGGTAGTTGTAGGCCCTGTGCTTAAGGCAACTTTGAAGGAATGTATGTCATGTGTGATCTTGTATACACATGACTTAATCAACCGAGTGGCATGTTAAAATTGCTTTTGTACTCAGCAGCAAGTACGCCAGCATTGCATGTTTAACAATTCACTTAAATATTAAATATTTATGATTTTTAAAAAAATTAACACAATGTGCAATAATTGGAGAGAAAGCATGTGGAATATTTTGTTATATCAGAAATTCTTGTTATATACAGATGTTTCTGTAGTCTGCCTACAATATGAGTATTTGAATCCTAGTTTTCTCTATTCATCTGATTCAGTTATACTGGGAAGAAGATAGCATGAACATTAGTGCTTGGGAATGGAAAACTTTAAAAATTCAAATCTTCCAGATATCACATCTAGAATTCTGTAAGTACTTGTAAGCAATTTGATATTGCATGTAAAAAAAAAAAGTATAAGGTGGAAATGAAGTAGAAATCCGTGACAAAGGAAGATACTGGTGAATCAGAGAGAGACACAAAAACATGACTATTTTCAGGTGCTTGCTGAGAGTCAGTTTCACTGAAGAACAGCCGGCGTCTTTGTGGCCGGCTCATCCCAAACACTTACACTGACAAGCAGGCTCTATTGCACCTGGGCGAGGTGGCTCTGTTTCTCTGATAGAGAAATAGTTCTTCAACTGGCAAGCAATTCTTCAACTTTGACTCAGTTTCCTCATTATTCAACTTCTCAGAGCAATTGTGCCTTTCAAATGTCATGTGGGAAAGTGCAGTGTAAATAAAATCTCTCATTCTTACTGTTGGTCTCTAAAGTGCTGTTATCACTCCTTCTAAGCCAGGAAAGCTTAGGGAATGGTGGCCTTGATCTGAATCAAGTTAGCTGCTCCTGTAACAACCCTGTTTTTTTTTTTTTTCTTTTGTTGTTGTTGTTGTTGTTTGTTCGTTTGTTTTTGAGATGGAATCTCGCTCTATCATCCAGGCAGGAATGCAGTGGCATGATCTTGGCTCACTGCAACCTCTGCCTCCCAGGTTCAAGAGATTCTCCTGCCTTAGCCTCAAGAGTAGCTGGGATTACAGGTGTGTGCCACCACACCTGGCTAATTTTTGGTATTTTTAGTAGAGACGGGGTTTCACCATGTTGGCCAGGCTGGTCTTGAACTCCTGACTTCAGGTAATCAGCCCGCCTCAGCCTCCCAAAAGTGCTGGGATTAAAGGCATGAGCCACCGCGCGCAGCCCAACCTTGGGTTCTAACGAGATCTTTCAGGACCCTAAGAAGGGCCCCGACGTCTAGTGTATCACCACCAAGGCCAGGCAGGTCAGAAACAATTATGTGGATAAAGCTAAAACACAACCCAAAACAGCAAACCAAAACAAAAACACACTACATTCCAAACAAAAAACAAAAACAAAAACCTTAATTTCTGCTCATTTTATCAGCTATCTTGAAAGAAAGAATCTTTTTTCCATTATTGTTATATCACTTGGGTTCTTTGCCTTGCTTATGTTTACATTTTTCTCAAAAATGAGCCCTCTGACATCTTCATTTTAAGGAGTAGTGGCCAAAGTAGAAGTTTTGGGAGGCCCCAGAGCAGAGCTATTTCCTTGTGTGAAGACACACCTCTGGGGAAAGACTGCTCACAGAGTGACCCAAACCCAGCCATAATGAAATAGCCAGATGACTGCAATGATCTCAGCCTATCCACAGGTTTAAATTGTTGCTTGAATGTGTTCACGTGGCAGAACTGGTAGTAGGGTTTGGTTGGCTGGGCTCATCACGTGTTTCTTGTTGTATTCTAACTCTTACTTCATCTTGTTATTATAATAATCTTCCAAATAGTATTGTACTTCCAAGAATCTAGGTTAGATCTCTGGCTCTGAGTGACTCGATCAACATGCAAGTTCTGTTTGTTTGAAAATTGCAGAGTTAAGCTCTCTATGCTTGTTAGAGCCAATTGTACATGCATACCTTTTTTTTTTGAGACAGAGTCTCACTCTGTCGCCCAGGCTGGAGTGCAGTGGCACAATCTCAGCTCACTGCAACCTCTGCCTCCTGGGTTCAAGCTCCTGCCTCAGCCTCCCGATAGCTGGGACTACAGGTGTCGCACCACCGCGCCCAGCTAATTTTTGAATTTTTTAGTAGAGACAGGGTTTCACCATGTTGGCCAGACTGGTCGCAAACTCCTGACCTCAGGTGATCCGCCCACCTTGGCCTCCCAAAGTGTTGGGATTACAGGCATGAGCCACTGTGCCTGGCCTATGGATACTTTTTGTGTGTGGTGCCTGAAGCGGGGGATGATATTTAAATCCTTTGGTAGCATGATTACTGAAGATCTAAAAGTAATGAAAAAGACTGCCCATGACTATCAGTTCATCGACAACACTGAAGGAAGCTTGTTTTCTTAAAGGCATAGAACCATATGGCAAGAACTCACAACTACTGATGTTTAGAGATCTGCTGGAATGGGTAAACTGTCTCCCCTCCCAGAGCAGCGGATAATGTCATTTGTCTGCCTGCAGGTCTTTAATTATGGTGAGGCTGCTCAGTGCACCCCAATGACCTTACTGCCTGCTCTTTCCCATTAATTTTGAAATTGTAACCCAAGTCAAGGGATGTTTCAGTGTGACCCTGAGGTTACTTTAGTTTCCCATTTGTGTTTAAGTAAATAACTGTGATCAGTAATTTCCCTCTGGAACTGTAAGAGTATGGCAATTACATGAAATTTGCCTGGCTGTTTTCATGCATGCCTAGAGTTAGAAGTAAGTGCATAAGGCACTTGGAATGATAATTTTTAAGATACGCATGAGACCCTCAATAGTTCTGTGTTCTCTCTCTGGCTCATCAACAGTCCCATTGTCACTTTTAACTGCACAGACTCAAGAAGATACTGTACATGGAGGGTATATTCTTTTAACCCACAGAGAAGAAATGGTTTCTATTTTCTCCTACCAAGTTGAAACCATATATTTTCTCTGTACATAAAGGCTAACACTTGGGCAATATTTTCTTACTTGAATTTTTTTTTTTCTGAAACAATATTTTGATATTTCTAAACTAAACTATGTTGTAGTTGGCTAGGAGACTGGCTGAATTTTGGAAATGAATTAAATAAAGTGTTATGTCTGTGTAGCCATTTAGAAAAGTATTCACATTCTCAACAGCTCTTAAGAAGGCAATACATAATCAATAATGATGTACTGTTTGGTTCTTCTGAAAACCAAACCCTCTGTGTAGGGAATGCACTGTTTTCTAAGAAATCAATGGACATTAATTTTATAGAACCACAAGTCAAATTTATAACAAGTGGAGAGAAATAAAAATTTTGACACATTAACTTCCTAGAAATAGGATAAATGTTTAATTATGCAGTCTGTTTTGTTATGCCATAGAAATTCTAGAAGGTCCTGTGTTCTAGAATACAAATAGTACTACAGAGTTTTATGATGACTAAATGATACACTGATGTTGTAAGGTCTAACAATTTAAGAAATGATAAAATATGACAAAGTAGATAAAATAGGCAATAAAGTAGAAAGCCTCAAAATTTGCTAATAAAAAAACTGTCAAATTTTCACTATGCAACTTAATCACTATTAGACATTGACCAAGTCCCTTAATATTCCTGAACTTCAGTTTCTTCATTTATAAAATAGAGATTCCAATACTTTACTCCAGGCACATGGTTACTGGGAGGATGAATAAAATATTTATGATAGTGTATTATAAATCATAATATGCAATGCAAATGCTTATATATGCTAACAATATTTAATATGTGGCAAAGATTCTTTAAAGATTGTAACCTTTGCTATCACTTTAAAGAGTTTACTGGAGGGCTGGTCTTGGAAGCTCACATTTTAAATTTTCTTCATAGATATGTATGTCTATAATTTGCATCAATGGTCAACAGAAGAATCATGACAAATGATCTAAAGAGCTTAGCTTCTCATAAATGTGGATAATAGCTTCTCATAGGTGTGGAGAACAGCTAGTTCAATAAGCTTTTCTGCACATATATTCTTTTTGAAGATAAATCAAAATGGAAAACTATTAAATGAGCAAATGTGTTAGATCTCCATGGGGCAAATGGAAAGACCAGTGAGCACAGTATAAAGAGGCTGATGGTGTCTTTCATGTCCTGGCATTACCTTGCTGGGTGACTTTTTCCAAATCTCTTCTGATTCCAGTTTCCTGTGGAGCCTGATGAAAACAGGGGACCACAACTATGGAAAGGCTATTTGGGAAGAATTTATGAGGGAAGTAGTGAAGGGGAAAGAGTCAGCAAGGATCTGGCCCAGGAAAAGTGGAGGCTTGGCCTGATTCACTGGCACCTCTGGCATAAAACACTCAAGAGCACTTGCCCCTTGGAAGAGGGGAAGACAGAGGAGGCTGGAGAAGAGGCAGCTGTGAACTCTTAGGAGGCAATAGCAAGCAATACTCACAGCTGGGGTGGCATGCACAGGCACAGTAAAGAGAATGGAGGTGGGGCACCAAATCACATCTATGACAAACAAGCCATACATTTTCCTGTGAAGACCTTTCTAACGAAAAGTCATGTACATGTGTGTTATGAACAGATGACCCCAGACAGTTGCTTTCTCCATCTTTGTTGAACCCCTGCGGACTTTACTTTAAAACCTGGAAGTAGGTTTACCTTCTTCATGCACATCCACCCTAATGCTAACTTTAGTAACAATATCACCTTGCCTTATAGGATGGACTCCAAGGAAAAGTCTACATTGCAAGGAAAATGCTAAGTTGATTTAAATGGCTTTGACAACTAAGATTCTTCTTTTTTGTGTTCTCCTTTTTTTGCCTCTCCTTTTTTGTGTTATCTTCCCATTCCCCATTTTCCGTAAATATCAGATTTGCTCTTTGATTGACTGTGTAGGGCCAGCAGGGTGAAAAGCTGTTATCAAAAACTAGGTATCCAGCATTTAATCATGTAAATTTCAGACCAAAATATGTAACCAATAGTTGGTAAAAACTTAGAGTGGTCTTTCTCAAAGAGAGTCTTTCACCTTCCAAAAGATTTCCAGAAGCAAAGATTTATGAAGCTAAATAACGTATGAGATATGCTGCACATTTCATTCCCATTGGGAGCTTCATCAGACACTTTGTAATTAATTAGTTTTTGGTTTACTGCTTATTGTCTGTGCTCCACTTGTTTGTGAGTCCTGCAAGTGTGGGTATCTGTCCTATTCATCGTATCACGAGCCAGGCCCAGAACCTGGCTCATCATAACTCTCAATAATTATTGTTAAAAAATTATGTACATAGTAGAGCTTTGAAAATTCCTTGAGTAAAGATTTCTGTTTAGTGTGAGTTTAATGTGTTAATCCAGTGTTTCCCAAATGAATGTATGCACAAGGAATTCTCCTCTCCCCAAATCCCCCCAACACAGAGCACCCATCTGGAATATATTTGGGGAAATACTATCTTAAAGCAAGAAAAGACACTTCAATAGAGGGTGGCATTTTGTGTTAGTCTAGATGGTGATTGTGTTGGTCATTCACCTTTTGCCCTTCCTCAGATCCATTCTCTATCTCCTTTATCCTGACCTCCACAGGCTCCATCATCTGGGTTCCATTGCCCTCTGGTTTCCGGTTGGACTTGGCCAGTGGGAAGCAATGCAAGAGATGGAAGAGCAGGAAGAGAGAGGTCAGAGTATGTCTTCCCCACTCCCTTTGCTTGGAACTGCAGCCGTAGCGGTAGATGCATCCCTCCCTGATGATCTTGCCTCCCCAGCAAACCCCCTTACTCTCTTTCAGCTCTCCCAGGATCCAATGACATGTATCTTCCCTCACTCTGTCAGGGCTCAGGGCTCAGGTCTCAGGGTGGTACTGACTTGCCCTGGTACTATCCTTGGAATCCTCAGCTTTGCCTATAGATTTCCTTGATCACACCCAAACCTCTGCAAAAAAGTCTTTCATTACAATCTCTTCAGAAACCCCATCAGAGCATGCCTTCTATTTTCTGTGTGTCCCAACGAATACAGGGATAGCTTCCTCAGTCTGAAATGAAATACCAAGAGGAAACTGAACAACTTCCTCGCAGAGACAGAGCTTCACATAGTGGTTTTGTTATTTTGATTAAAGTTTTACGAATTCTCAAAATCTTATCCACACCTCTACAAGTTAGTAAAGAAATAAACTCCAGAATCACATATAGTACTCTTATGAGTTATCCATCTTATTAGTTCACAGTTGGGAGGTAAACTATGTATGAGATAGTTTTAATCTATTCCTCACACAGATTTTGAGCTTCAAAGAAAATAGGAACTTACTCCACAGAGCCATCAATCATCATTTTTAATATAGTTCAGGACACTGTGGGCACTCATTCCATGTTAATTCAATTCTTATATTCATTTAGATGATGGTCACAGCTGCTGAGAGTAGACCAAGTGGAGGCACATCCATTAGCATCAGACAAAAGTATAACATTTGGCAGCACTGTGAACAAAGGCAAAGAGGGACACATTTGTGAAAAGAAGTGACCAGTTCACAGGTGTAATGTTTAGCATTTTTTAATGTGATATGAAGCCTGAACTAATGTACTTACTTTTTATTATTATAAACTTGGCAATAATTAAGATCTATCCAGTGGTGGTAGAATAATACCTAATATTACCTAATAATACCTAAGAGCATAGTCCCTATAGATAGGGGTGTTTTTGTAACTGCATGAAGTGTTGGTTTTCTAATGAGCTTTAGTAGGTTTATTTGCCTTGGAAATCAATGGAGATGGGACACTGAAAATCAAATGATGTCATAAAACAAAATTCCTTAAGAGGCATGGAGAGAAAATTCTACATTCTGATGACGGGGTTGTAGAAATCCAATGCCTTGCACAGGCCCCTGATGGATCCCATGAGCAGTAGGAGGGGGTTATTACTAGAGAAGATGCAGACAAAGGCCTGTCCCTGCAAGTTAGTTCCCTGAGCTGGTCAGTAATAACCTACTATAACCTCAAAGAGCCTCCAGCAGCATCACTATAAATACTTGACTGTCCATGAAGAGTTGGTCTTTTCCATCAAAGATTTTGAGAGGAGTAAAGTCAGTGTAACTACTTTTTTTTTTTTTCTGAGCTCTTTTGCTCATTCCTCTATCCTTGACCTTAGTCCATTTCTTCTTGGCATAGTTTCTATCATCTTGGAAATTATTTTGCAGGATGAAACAGTTGCTTTTTAGTTGTGTGGGTCTTTGATAAGGGTTGTGTGTTTCCCTTCTGTGGAACTGGTTCATAGGATTGCAGGCTAAACCTGCTTGGGCAGCTAAACTTGTGATGAAAATAATGATAACTCAGTTCTGGTTTTTTTTCTTATAATTATTTATTTTAATAATCACTGCTCATATGCTTATCTTCTTCTCAAAGTATTATGTCCTTGGAAACCTGTCTATAATCTCTATCTTGTCCTAGGAGCTGACTCTTCCCAGGATGACTGAGAGTGGAAACAACCAGTCCCTCAGGGAAGGCCCAACCCTGACTTTTTATCTCCACCGAAAAATGATATCAGAATACGCAAGTGTGGCCAGGTGCTCATGTCTGTAATCCCAGCACTTTGGGAGGCTGAGGCGGGTGGATTGCTTTGAGCCAAGACAACATGCCGAAACCCCATCTCTGCAAACAATACAAAACTTAGCTGGGCCTGGTGGCCTGCACCTGTAGTCCCAGGTACTAGGGGGGTGGGGGGTTGCTCAGGCAGCGGGAGAATCACCTGAGCTCAGGGAAGTTAAGGCTGCAGTGAGCCCTGATCTCATCACGACACTGCACTCCAGCCTGGGCGACAAAGCGAGACCCTGTCTAAAAACAAAACAAAACAAAACAAAAAACACAAGTGTATTTCCCTATGTCTGACTTATTCAGTCTAAATACCATGTGTAGGATATACAGTCAAGGTTAAGCTTTATCCAGCCTGGTCCAGAAGTGACCACAGCTACTTCTCATGAATAAGTTTAGGACCTAGGCTTACACCACCATTCTTGCTTCCTACTTTGAGGTCCCAGCCGCTTACCTTGCCAGTTTTTGCTGCTTCTCACATAGGTAACTTTTCAACCATTTGACAATGCATAGCCAGAGCATTTCACAACCCTTATATTTCTAGTAATGGTATCTATCATTTATGTAAATCAATGGTTGATTCTTGTAGTTTTCTCAGATCAAACCATCTAAGTGGATCCAAGTCTCCAACTCTTCCCTGTTGAAAGCAGCTGTGTTTTTCATTCCTAGTATCTCTGTTAAGATGTCAAAGATTCTGTAAACAAGCTTCAGAGTATAAGCCCAGGGTACTGCATTTAATATGCCAACCTAGCCCTTGAAAAAAATCGAGGTAGATCGTGGCAAATTATGGTTGACCACTGTAAGCTTAATCAAATAGTAGCCTCAATCACAGCAGCTATGCTGGATGCGGTGTCGTATCAGTGTTGACATGTTCTAGAACATATCTACATAGCATCTCACACTTGGGCACTTGGTATGTGGACTATTTATTTGGCATATATACCCTTCAGGTTGCATCAGGAATTAGGATCAAAAGCAGCTTCCAGTCACCTGGGATGAACAGCTGTACTCAATCAGAGCCTTACCCCAGGGTGGTGGTTACTGCTTTTTGACAGAATATAATCCAAAGGATCTTGGTTATCTTGACATTCCACAGAACATCATACGAATCCACTGCTGCCTAGGCATTTTGGTGCCTCCTGCCAGTGGTCTAGCAGGCAGAGAAAGGGGTTCTTAAAGTCACTTGCTGACACTGATATTTTGAGGGGTTAGGGTGACTGCTACAGCATGGGAGCTGGAAAGAGGCCATCTGACATATAAGAGGCTCCCTGGGGAAACTTTTAGTACTTCCCTACAATAAGACACCATGGAAGGATGCCCCTCCCATGCTCCTAGGACCTCAATATGTCCTTACATTTCCACAGCTTTCTATTGCAAGACCTGCAAGACTTTCTTCTGGCTGAATGTTTTTGTTTTTTTTTTTCTTGCAGTGGGTGGGGGGGGTGGGCGCCAGTTGGTGGGGGACTGAAATCATTCTTGGTCAATTCATGGGGCAGGCCAACATGCCAGGGAGCCAATGCTCCCAGAAGCAGCTCTCAACCTGTGCTACATGGGAGTTAGTGGGCAAATACCCCAACTTCTTCTCCCTTGGACTGGAACCAAATGGTGCTATGGAGAAGCAACTGCTACAGAAGGTTAGAGAGGGAATAATCACAATGGCTGAATAGGAAAGGCTTCACAGAAGAGGTGAAACTTCATCTTTTTTTAAAAAGACCATATTTTGACAGGCAGCTAAGAGAATGGAGTACATTACATAAAAGGGAAGATACAGGCAAAGGTCTAGGAGTACAATAGCTTTATTTTATCCCAGGCAGAATAAACTAATATTTCTTATTCTCCCTTCTATGTACCAAGCACTGTCTAGGTCATTTACCTACTTTTTTAGGGGGAAAGAAGATCAATTCAACTGAGGCAGAGGCATTTGAGTAGAGGAGCATTCAAAATGTATTAGAAATGTGGCCTGCAAGAGTTTGAAAGAATATTGGTGGGATTTGAGTAGCGGAAGTGAAATATACAACTCTTAGAGATTAATTCGACAGCATGAGTAGCAAAGACTGGAGTAAAAAGATATTGGGGGCTGGGAAACTAATTGGGAGACCTTTGCAATAAACCAGATAAGGTATAACATGATGAGGGGCTCACTAGGACAAAGGCCATGTGGGATGGATAAGAGACTGTCAAAATATGTGAAGGGAAGAGGGAGAAATTAAGGATGTCCTGCTTGATGGTGGAGGGTGGGTGGAGGGAGAGACATTAAATGAAAGAGAAAGAATCAGTAGTCTGGAAGGTGGAAGAAATTATTAACTCACTTCACCACACCTCTCTTCCTTTTGCTGTAAACCCTTGCAGCTAGGAACTTGTGAAACCTAATGCCAAAATCAGTGTTTGTGTACTGGATTCACCAGGGGAGAAAATGTTGAACCAGATTCTCAGCCTGTCTGAGCCTCCTGCCTTTTGTATGCTTTATGTATTGTAATATTTAATAAAAGGGAAACTGTACTCTTTAATTCTCATTCCAATTTGCTGTCCTTGTGGAGAATCTTATTTTCACAACACTAGGGATTGTAGACATCCTAAATTTGGAATTTCCCAACTCTCATCAGGATAAGTCACATCTTTAGTGGTTCTTAAGTGCAGTGGTTGGGAATTTAATTATATTATGCAAAATTAGTAAACAGCTATTTCAAGACAAGGCTGATTAAAATGAATCTGCAAGGTATGGTATTTATTAGTATATTTTCAAAACTAAGCGATATAGTGTCTTAGCTCTTGAAGTTGAAAGATGAGCGGCACCTACAAAACGATATAACAGGGATGATGGCTGGTGTTTAAGTTTCAATGGAACAGTTGTTTTGACAATTTCATATGGAACTGATTAGCCCCTGAGATAGACAGCTGCACTCTACCTTTCCCCTGCGTCACTTACATAGCCCTCTGCATTTTTCTCACCTATTCTGTACTTTTTGCTCCTTTTCACATTGTTAGATGTCTTGTCCACTGAAAGAGATTCCCAGCACTATGAGGATGGCTATGGGCAAAGGACTGGGGCACTGTGAAGGAAAGATGATAACCAGAAATGCTAAAAATCAGAGGCATCTTTCTGCTGGTCCTTTGGCTAAAGCCATGGGGATCATCCCTCTGTGATGAGGACACTATGTGCTAAAGGAGGCCCTTGGCTACTGTGTGCCTTATGGAGTTCCATACATTCCTCTCTTAAGTTTCTTTGTTTGTGAAAGTAAGGTGCTAGGTGCAATATATTCCCCAATCCTTTTCTCATTCTCCCTCTGTTTGTATGTTGTCCCTATCTATATGCCCTTTCCTATTTTTAAGGAATTCTGAGGTGAAGTCACTTACATACTTAATACCAGATCATGTATAGCCTATGAAATCTGCCTTGCTCTCTGAGATTGATTTTTAACAGGATTCCACAGTCAGGCTGCTGTTCCAGAGACTGACTGGCTGAGATATCAGTTGGGCCTGATTACAAACTTTTGGAGTCAGATGGCATCTCAAGATCATCATCAACACGCAGTTTCTTTCTCTCTGTCTTTGGCTACCCTGAATATTACACGCAAACACTCATGTCACTTTGATCATATGTAGATCCCCTGGTATTCTGCTTTAGGGAAAGTAGTTGCTGTTAGCTCAGAACTCGTTCAAATATTTAAAAATATGGATCCTCTGCCTAGAAATTTAATTTAGAAGAAATAATAGAGGACAAACCTAACATCTGTGATTGTTTTTTATGGACACCTTTTTCCCCTTGCATCTTAAATTCCAATCTGTGACTAGTCTTTGTTTCTCCCTTGGTACTGAAGGGAATGACATCGTCTCAGGTTGTATCTCTCTGGGCTTCAGCTCTAGGAATCATTTCTGTATCTTCCGGAAACCATGGACACTCCTATTATTTGTAGTATATTTTCAATTGTGTGCCAGCTCCTCGGTTATTTTGGAATCAACACATTTTAACCTTTTTTCTGCTTCTTGTCATCCCTTTTCTTCTTTTAATAAGGGACATACACTTCTTTTTTGTCAGTTCCACATGATTTTCTTTCAGGACCTACCTGTCTGGAGGGGCTGTCTAACTGCATTATCTCCCCTCCTCTGGTACCCAGCACAGGTTGGCCCCATCCTGTTAGCCTGAACCCTGATTGGTTCAGGTGGGGATATGTGACCCTAAACCAAGTCACTCCTAAAGCCTCTCTGGGATTTTTGTGGGAGCTTTTAGGAAAGTGACCCTTTCTTATACTTCATCTGGAATTGCTATCTGTAAAGAGAGTAAAACTTAGGATTTGCAAGGACCATCTTTGCCACAACATGGGAGAATCTGCCTAAGAAAGAAGCCAGCACAAAGAATAGCAAAGCCAGGAGAGAGGGGTGGGGGAGCTTCACGGACTGCTTGAGACATTTGAGCCCCAGGCTTCTAGCCTTTCTAGGCCATTGGGTCAAAAAATTCCCATTCCTGCGTAAGCTAGTTAAGTTGGATTTCTGCCGCAGCATCTTAAGGGTTTTTGACAAAAATACAAACACAAAATGCCAGTTATAGTAAAAAATGTCACCTTAAACAAGAAAAGTTCTCACTAGCCTGTAACCAGAAATATAATTCCACAGATATTAAGTAATGAATGAATGAGAGAGGCTAGATTCTTGTTATATCCAGAAGTTGGGGGTCAAGAAACCAAAGTATCTCCAATTTCTAGTTTCTCCAGTCTAAGGCCCACCTCCCCAAACATTACTTCCTTTTCTAGAAGCAACCTATTTCCAAGACAGTGAACAGTGGAAATGGCTTCTCCTGTGGAGGAAGCCCACCCCATCCACAAGAACAAGGTGTTGCTCACCAGTCCCAGCAGGCTGATGGCTCAGCACCTACTGGTTAATAATGCATTCAGCCTTTAACAACATCTTGTGTAGGACAGTTCCCCACCAGTCCAGTCCCGTAGAGTTGTTTTTGTTAGTGTCTCTCTTCCAGCACGTGGTGAAGGTCACTCCTTAACCTATGGCATTCCTTAACTTATGGCACTTAATGCTGCCTAGTTAACACACCCCTTAACAGTGCCCAGAATTCAGCTGAATGTCTGGCTCTGCTGCTAAGCAGCTATTTGATTGCTGCAAAAGTAGCTATTGGGTGGGTGCCATTACTTTTAATTTCAAAAACTGCAGTTACTTTTGTACCAACCTAATAAATCACAGTTTAGGAGTAACTCAGCCACAAGAGCGAGACTCCATCCGAAAAAAAAAAAAAAAAAAGAGTAGCTCGGCCACTCTGAGTCTTGTTTTATTCAAATATAAAATGGGGCAAAGAGACTACTTACCTCAAAGACACGTCAAAAAATAAACTGAGACAATATCTACCAGGTTCTTAGCCTAGTGCCTGACTTGTAGTAAGTTCTCTATATAATAGAACTAGATAATAGCCTCGCTGTTGACTTTCTACAGTCCTTGTTGCCTCAGTGAGCTTCTGTTTACAAAAGAATGTACCTAGGCCTTTTGAAGAACAAGAGATAATTGCAGGCAAAGTGCAATATACCACCAACCTGATAAAACACTTGTGCCCTAACCCATAAAAAGGGGTGAGGAATATTTTTTGCAAAGACATCCCTCTGCTTTAATTATTCTTAATGGTTCAGATTGCCTGGAGCACTTAGCATCCAGACTAAAGTATGTATGGTTTAGCTCAATGAGGACTTCAAAGTTTTCCCAAACAAAATTTGGTAAGAACCTGATTTACTTATGTGAAAGCAGAGGTCCTCTTCTAATAGTTCTCCCAAATTGAGAAAACTGCCTTCCCCAAGATTAAAACAACCTACTACCCCTTGAGAAACAGAGCACTTTTTTCAATCATTAAGACATTTTCTTTAACTTCTATCCATCCCAGTTTCAAAAGCCTTTGCTAGGGCACTCTGTCCCATGATATTTAAATCATTATCAGTGTAAAAACACAAAGATAAGAAATATGTTGTTGTTATTTTTGTTGTTGTAAGGATGGAGATAGTTGGATGGGTGAGCTTGTTTATTATTCATTGGCACAGCAGGAGGTACCAGATTTACATTTTATTTGGGAATAAAGAAGGTACCATCTCTGCACTCATGAAGCTTACGGTCTAGTGGGTGGGTAAGTAAGCAAATATGTACATATGAAGTGCTGGGAAGTAAACAGGGTACAGTGATAGAGAGTAAAGGGAATGGGGGACAGTATTGAAATATGGTGGTCAAGACAGGGTTCCCTAAGGAGGAGACATTTAAGTTGGTCCTGAAGGATTAGAAGGAGTGGGGAAGAGAAAACAGCATGTTTCTGGACATAGAAAAGACTCAGCATTTTCAAGGAAGTGAAGGGAAGTAAGGTATAGAGGGAGAAGAGGAGAGTAGCAAGAGGCAAGAGTCAAATATACATACACTTGCAGATGCTTGAATTTTATTCTAAATACAATTAGAAGACATTGGAGTCTTCTTTTACACTGCCATTTACACAGTTCAGGTACTTTTAATCAGAGTTATGATTTTAAAAGACTACTTAGGATTTCATATGAGAGTAGATTGGAGGACGCAAAATTGTAAAGAAGGGAGAACAGAGGAGAGGCTTTTGTAGTGTTTCAAGTGAAAGGTGGTGGTGACTTGGTCGGGTGGTAAAATGTAGAGCCCAAGAGATGTAGACTATTTGAGACGTGTCTTGAAGGTAAAATAGTTCTTAGTGGTTGATACGTTGTAGGGTGTGAGGGAGAGAGGGATGAAGAATAACTCCTAAGTCTCTGCCTTATGCCACTGGCAGGCCAGTGTGCCCTCTATTGAGATAGAGAAGACTGGGGGAGGAAAAGGTTTTGAGAGACGGGAGTGGGAAATAAAGTGAGTTCAGTTTTAAACATGACAACTTTGAGATGTTAACAAGATATTCATATAGAACTTGTCACATAGCAGGTGAATATTCCAGTAAGGAATTCAGGGCTTAGAGATAGACATTTGAGAAACATAAGCAGATTGGTATTTAAAGGCCTGTAGCTGGATGAGATCACCTGGGGACAAGGTAGAGAAGGATCAAGGATCAAGCCTCGTGAACCCTCATAATTAATGGAGAGGTAAAGGAAGAGAAGTTGGCAAAAGAGACTGCAGAGGAGCCACCAACGAGGAAGGAAGAAAACCTGGAAAATGCAGGCTCATAAAGGGCAAGGAAAGAATATATACAGAAGAAGAATTACTCAGCTGTGAGAGATCTGGAAGAAAAGCTCAAAGAAGGGAGGGTTTTGCTATGTAGGGGAGAATAAGTAATATATTTTCTCCACCCATCACTAGGTTCGTGGCTAAGACCCCTATAATAAAAGACAGATTAATAAGAGGAAAGCATACACATTTATTTAAGATAAGTTTTACACAACATGGGATCCTTCAGAAATGAAGACTCAAAGAAACAGGGAAATTGTGTATTTTTAATGCTTCAGTTTGATGAAGAGTGCACAGTCAAGTAGATGAATGATTGGACCAAAGGGGTATGATCTAATGGTACTAAACTGGAAGAACCTGGCAAGGCCTGTTTCCTCAGATTCTTCTGTGTTCCCATGTCTTCCTTCACGAATAAGAATGTTAATAAAAGGTCTTAAGACCTACTTTGTGGGAGAAGGGAGAGAAAAGGTCAGGGAGTGACCTTCCTGCTCTGTGATTTTCTCAGTGTCCTTCAGCTTCAAATATTCAGTATACCCAGGCACCACAATTTGGGGTAGCGTGTTCTGAGCCCTGTTAACTACATGAAGATGACAAATGACCTGGACAAGGTTGTTTTTGTAGAGTAGAGGGGACAGATAGCAGGTTGAGTTATGAGTGAGTGGGAAATGAGAAAGTAGAAACAGAACACTCGGAAAATATCTCAGGGACCTGGTAAAGGGAATTAGGGAGACAGAGTAGTCATTGGAAAGGAGTGTTTGGTTTTCTTAGATATAAAAATTCAGACACTATTAGTTTACTGATAGGAATCAACTATTGTATTACTAGGGGAAAAGCAAATGATGACTTAGAAGAATGAGGATTATCAAAGGCATGAAGTTCTTAAGAGAAGGAATAAAGTCAAGAGTAGTGCTCTCAAGTGTTTGTGTACATAAACACAGAAAACCCCTGGAGAGGTTGTTAAATGGCAGACTGTGAGGCTGTAGGTGTATGATGGGGCCTGAGAGTCTGCATTTCTTACATTTTCCCAGGTGATGGTGATGCTGGTGCTGCCGGTCCACAGACCACTTTGAGTAGCAAGGGTAGTACATAAAGGGTTATGCCTTTAATTGAAGAAATGACATTTCTTCAGTTGCAAGAGGAGGGAAGCCAGAGAAGATGGGTAGCTGCGGAGGTGGCAGGGACGGGGGCAGTTACCTGATAGTTTCTAGTTGCTAAGTAAACTCTGAGAGTGAGGGAGGGGGAAGTTGAATAAGACATTTGAGAAGATAAAGGCATAAAAACTCTCTTAGAGAGTAGAAATGTAAGCCCTAAAGAAACATAACTAGGTTTGGGGGCAGAGTTGTGGACCCATCTGAGGTTTTCAACTATGACTTGACATGAAACCAATCTACAGTATTTAGCAGCTTGGGTGCCTACAAGAAGAGGATGGTTGGATCTCACTATTATTGAGATTTTGCCAATTGATTGTGAAAGAGGGAGTGAGGGGTTAAAGAGGGGAAGGTCTTTTCAAAAATTATTATAACAATGACCATGGAATCTAAACTTAACTAGAATGGAAGTGCGCTTATTGTTCTTGCCAAATGCGTGTCAGTTGAGATAGGAACATTAATTTCTGTGTAGAGATATGTCAAGGTATTCTGGAAAAAAATACTGGCTCATTAGACAAGACATGCTATTATCTTAAAAACAAAAGCACTAATTCTAATTGAGAAATGAGAGGTATCAAATATCTTTGGTTTTTCTGTTATTCCTGTGTATTTGTTAAGAATATATTTAGGTATAAGAGCAGATTGCTCCACAAATATTAGCCTCAAAGAATCTAACATAACAAAAAATCTGGAAACATTGCTGTTGTTCTTTTAAATGCTTAGTAATGCCATACTGGATCCAGTCTCTTTGTGTACTTTTTGTCCTCCTAGTCATTACCTTGTGCTTACAAGATGGCTGCTGCTGCTCCAGACAGCCCTCCCATGTTCAAGTCAAAATGAAAGGAGGAGAGGATAATGCTAACTACGACTGTCTCTTTTTATCAGAGCTATAAAAGCTTTTCCAGAAATCCCGAGCAGATTTCCACTTACATTTCATTGGCTGGTCATCATTATGCAAGGGAGGTGTGTAAAATGAATATTTAACTTTTCTACTCTCTATGATAGAGGCTGACGGGGGAAAAATGTTGTGAATGGGTGTGAATCAGCCCACCTACAATATCTGTTTCATTCAGGGCTGGCCGGAGAGTTTAAGTATCTCTGTTTTAGAGCAATCACTCCACTAATACTATCCTATTATATTAACTATACTGTGCTTAATAATAAGTAAAGAACTGCCTTCTCCTCCACTTGGCTCTTCTGCTCTCAGCTAGCAAGAAGGTTTGTATTTGAGAAGGAATATGGAATATACTGGGAACTTTTATTCTCTGGGCTTGCAATGACTCTCTCATCTGACTCACCTTTCCGAGATAATTCCGTGCTGGTTTAGGAGAAAAATAAAAAGTGAAGAACAACGATGTTGAATTCTAGGGAAACACTCAATTCTGGATCATCTACCAGAACATGATTTGTTTAAGGATTATACATATTGGAAGGGGAAAGCTACTACCTTCAACCAAATCCTGTGTTCTCATTCCTAAGAGTAATTCACAGAGGTTCTCGGCAGAAAATAGAGGAGTTCTATTACTTCTCAACCAGGTTATTTGAAAGCTGTGTTCTATAATTCACAGGCAGAGAAATGCCTTTAATCCAATGCCATGATAATATAAGATTTTAAGGAATTTTGAGGATTGGTGAGGAAATCACCAGAAAAGTCAAATACATGAACACCAGTTGTATTAGCAGAGTCTCTGGGACAAGGCCTCTCACACATAGCACACCAGGCTCCATGCGACCTGGCCCCTGGCATCCTCTTCAGCTACATCTCTTGCTTCTGCTTCTTGAGCTCTGCCTACAGCCAGTGAACTAATACTAGCTCCCTAACTGAGCAGTGTCATTTCATATCTCCTTTACATACACTATTATACTCAGAGTGCTATATCATGCAGGGTCCCAACAGGGAACAGGTGGTGCACCCAGAAAGGTAACGGAAGGTAGTAAAGTAAAGGGATTCTCTGTAGAGATGTGGGCAGGATTAGTGAAGCCAGTAAGGGAAGGTGCCTACCCTGGGGCCAGCAACAGCAGGCAGCTGCCAACCTTGGTCACTTCTAGTAACTGTTTCCTTCTCTTGCTAGAGCTTGGGAGGGAGTCCTTGTCAGATGGAAGAACAAAGCTACTATCAAACTGGATGGAGAGGGAGGTGGAGGAATAAGTATCTCTCTTTCCTCTTGCTGGCACCTCCCCTCAGAAATGCAAACTTGAAAGGCAGGGAACAAGAGGGAACGCAGTCCATAGAAGTCAAACTCACAGCATACTGAGAAGGGAGAAGCCTGGAGATTATGCTGGGCATTCTCCATTTACCTTTACAGATCCAAATGCCCTGCCTCCCATCTGTTGTCCTAGCAAATTCATTGTCACTTATTATGCCCTGTGTAGCTCACCCACTATGCCACCTTCTGCAACTTCTCACCAGCCCCTTCTTTGCTTCTCCCTACACATGGCCGTACCTCTCTGTGGCACTGACCACTTCACATCCCATCATTGCTTAATAGATTAGTGCCCTGCTAACCTGTAAGATTGTTGAGATCAGAGACTACACCATCTTTATTTTGATGTATGTATTTTTATATTCTCAACCCCTGGCCTACTGTCAGACATATAATAGATGTTCAATAAATGTTTGATAAATTAAGAAACACGGAAGCATATGAACTAAAGAGGCCCCCAAAGATGTATCTACTGAAACATAACTCTGTCAGCACTCCTTTACAAATAACGAAGACTGCATTCATTGGGACTAAGATTGAAGTGTTACATATGGGCCAGGCTAGGTGGTTCATGCCTGTGATCCCAGCACACTGGGAGGCTGAGGCGGAGGTCAGGAGTTCGAGACTAGGCTGGCCAACACGGAGAAACCCCGTCTCTACTAAAAGTACAAAAATTAGTCGGGCATGGTGGCAGGCACCTGTAATCTCAGCTACTCAGGAGACTGAGGCAGGAGAATTGCTTGAACCCGGGAGGCGGAGGTTGCAGTGAGCCAAGATCACGCCACTATACTCCAGCCTGGGTGACAGAGCAAGAATCTGTCTCAAAAACAAAACAAACAAAAAACCCCAAATGTTATATATGTAGCTTATTAAGTCCCGGACTTCATACAGTGAGAGTGTCACATTTATAGTAATAGCTGGAATCTCAATGCTTCAAAGGCCCTGCCTGCCTAATTGATAATAAGTCATCTCCTCTCCCCAAAGACAGTGGAGAGTCCCCAAGTGTGCCTACAGGTGTTGTATTCTGAATGATTCTAGCTTCCTCCTTACTCTTCCTCTAGGATTTAGGGGTTCAGCATGGAGTTAGTCTCCCTCCAGGAGTCCCAGGTTAGGGTATCATCTCCCAGTGGATGCAGTTTTGCAGAACTTTCACCTTTCTGCTGCCACTTAGCCGCCCACTGGACACTGCCCTTGCTGCTACCCATATTACCGTCAGTTTTCCTCTAGACTGGTGTCTGCACCACCACAGGAAACTGATCAAGCTTGAGCCTGCTGACTATACCGCTGATCATACCTGGCCTGCCCTAGAAACCACTGGTCTCCACGCTGTCAACAGGTTCCTGTTGCACAGCTCCCAACTTCCTCTAATTCACCAATTGCCAATGCTGCTCTTCCCCATAATTTACTAGGGAAGTACTTTCTCATTGACTGACCAGATTTTTCAGAAGGGCCTCCTATAGCAGAACTGTAGGGCCTCTAAAGACAAAGTTCTCTATTCCTCATTCCTCTCTTTTGCAGAGCCCCCTGGCATTCTGGGGTTGGGGTTATATCTGGGTGGGTACGTGAGGGCCTTAATCCCCACTCAGAACTAAAGTATTAGCCCTTCTTGCTTAGTTAGCCTCCCTGACAGGTTTCCTTTCAAGATGATTTTTTTCCAGGGCTCCAGGTTCCATTTCTTATAGCTTGCTTCTCTTTGAAAATACTTAGTTCATCCAATGGGTCTGTAATGTCTGAAGCCACATTATACAGAGGATGCAAGTTATTTGACATAGGTCTCCAAGTTTCCATAAAATTCAAGTAAAATTAGTGGGGATCTGTTTTAAATATCTTCAGGTACTCTGAGTTAATTTAAAAATTCAGTAAATATCTACAACAGGGGGCTTTCTGCTTAGAAAACCAAAGAGACTTTTAGGAAGTTGTATTGTTTAACCTCACACTCTACACAGACAGTCTCACACCCAGCCCAGACAAGATACCCAATGGTATCTGGCAGGGACAGCACTTTTTTATTCGACACATAAAACATTAGTGATTTTATTTGTCAGTAGGCCACGGCCAGGCCTGCTACAAACCCAGTGATGCAGTACGTGATAGAACTTAGAAGTGGAGTGGTGCTGCAAGAAATTCCTAATCATTTTTTTAAAAAATTAACTGATCATGATGGCATACACTAGTAGCTATACTCCTATACACGGGATAGCTGTATACTCCTATACAGCTATACACAGGAGGCTGATGCAGGAGGATTGCTTAAGCCCAGGAGTTTGAGGCTGCAGTGAGATATGACTGTGCCATAATAGATGGCACTTGTATGGGTATTTGACCCAGTCCAGGGCACTCCTGAATAATAAATCTATAAACCCATGGGTCTATGTCTTCCAACACAGCAGAATCCTCATGCCAGTGGAACACTGAATTTTACAGAAGGAACTGGAGAATGACAGCTATTTGCTTTCCTCTTTAATCTTGTTTTTTTTTCTTTTTTAAATTTTTATATCAGAAACAGGGTCTTGCTCTGTCATCCAAGCTGGAGTGCAGTGAGCTATGATTATGTCACTTGAACTCTAGGGCTCAAGTGATCCTTCTGCCTCAGCGTTCCAAGTAGCTGGGACTACAGGCACATGCCATCATGGTGGCTAATTTTTAGAAATATTTGCAGAGATGGGGTCTTGCTATGTTGTCCAGGCTGGTCTCAACTCCTGGCCTCAAGTGATCCTCCCACATTGGCCCCTCTAAACACTAGGATTACAGGCATGAGCCACCACACCTGGCTAATCTTATATATGTTATGTGCACTGCTTGTTTGCTGGTTTTGTAGGCAAGAGAAATGAAAATCAACTTAAACTGAGGCAGATTAATCATTCTTGCCTTGATTTATTCATCTATAAACTGGAAATGATAATCATGTCTTTCCTAGAGTGTCATTTACATGATTGAATGATTTAACATATATAAGGAGCTTAGAACAGTGTTTGGAAGTTAATACTATCTACATATTTGCTATTATTTTTACCATTATTACTGTTACTGCTACTACTATTATACTTATTTGTAACTTTCAACAAGATAGTGCCTTAGACCTAAAAGAGGGATTCAATAAACATCTGTTGAAATGTTTTACGAAGGAAGGAAGATGAGGGCAGTTAGCTGGTAGGTGATAAGACTTGTGATCTCTATTAAAAAATGATGCTAATTTTTAGCCCAATAAACCAGAGTCAATGAGTAAACTGTATGTCAATACATTAGAGAGAAACAGAGACTATCTTCTTGTTCCCTAATTTAGATGGTAGTCATTTGTATTCAGATAAATTAAGTCCTGGTGCTGTCACTTGATGGATCACCAAAAATCCTCTAGAGTGGTGACTTTTGCGCCTCCAATCCTGCAATTACTTGAAGACTCATATGGGCTACTCCTGTGGGGAGGGGAAGTACAACTAGTGAGACCCCTAACTCAGCCACTGTCACTCTACTTTCAGCTGCTTTATATATAGTGGTTTCACTGCTTTAAAAATGTTCTCCATATTCACTGTACTAGACGAATCAAGAAAAGAAAACATGCACCCACCTTTAAGGATTTCTAGTTCAGCCAACCCAGACCTGTCACATCATGCTATTTTCCGGTAGGTCTGAGTGGAGTGATGTGTGAATTGTCCCCCGAGTTAAAAGCCAAGAAAACAACATGCTTTTCTAAAGACCTTTCTTTCTGCCTTCTCCCCACTTTTTATTTCTTGCCGTCTTTTTGTGCACCAGTTATGCTATATATTTTCTTTTTATGCTTTTATGGCTGCTAGGGTTACTTTTGGAGGGATACCATAAGACAGCAAAGAAATTAATGCATCAGGGGACTTCAAGTAGAAAAATCCATCTGACCTGGTGACAGTTGGTAAGCATTAGAGAAAATCTCATTTACTTGAGAACCATAACTTTGGCAATTTCATTTCGGCTTACTTCACTGCCCTTCCCAAAGCTCTGGTACAATCAAAGAGGAGGAAAAAGCAACTTTGCTGAACTTGGTCACAGAGAGAACTTTGAAGCCCACTGCAAGACTGTCCAGGAGAAAGGAACTGTAAGAAAAATATCTCATGGTTGTTGGTCTAAATCTGACTTCCTGATGCTCTGTTCCATTTTAATGAAAATTTTAAGCCGTGTCCCAGATTTTCCTTTTTAGCTGATGGATGGGGAGTATTGCTCCATAAGAAGGCACAAATTCTTTCTGCCTTTTTCTGCTTTCAGTTGCTTTATTGGGTGCTTTATCTCCACCACTTACAATTGTTTTATGATGAAGGCTATCTTCCAGTTCATCTTGAAATGGAATGTGCTATTATAATGGGTTGGGCCGAGGAAGAATGTCTTTCTCAAGAGAGGAAAAGTGGAATTTGTCAGTGATGCAAACCAGACAGGAAAGGAAGGAAGGAAACTCCAGTTATTCACAAAAGGGTACCAGGATGATGAAAAGTGAGCCCGACAGATTCCATCACTGAGTGGGGTCATCAGCCCACAATTCAGTGATCTTGTCAACTAATCACAGGGCAGATACATCTTGGGGCCTGCTCTGGGCTGTGTACTGTTCTGTGCTTTGAAGATAGTGACAGGCAGTAAGGGTTTCATCAGGCAGAGTCATGAAGCCTCTCTCTGGGGAAGACCTTTGACCTGGCTCCTGTTTTTGTATCCTTAGTTTTCCGCCTACTCCAAATTTGACTCTTCCGAACATGCCTGAGGAATGGTTCCATCCTTCTTAACCTAATTAGTTCAATCAAAGATTCAAATTGGAAACTAAAATAATTCCCTAAGAGAAAGTTCATTTTATCCTCACTCTCCTATGATGTCCCTATGTCTCTGGGGTGTTGCATTTTTCTGACTAGCTTACTAAGAGTGACTTTAAAAAAAATGGATTTTATAACCAAAAAGTCTAATATTTTGTAGTGCCTCTGAGGTAACATCTAATTCAGAAGGAAAGAAACTAAGAAATAATCCAATTTTGTTTTATTTTTGATGTGTGATTTAAACCTGAGAGTCAACCAATTATTGATCATTTAATTAGGTATTTATGCCTATGTTAGTCATTATAGCATGCCAAAGAGTTTCAATACTCTTTGTTCACAAGAAGTTTAAAATTTAGTTGGGGAAACAAAATAATCTCAAATAGCAATTAGTGAGAAGACAATGTGATAATTAACTATATTTTATATTGACAAAACAAAGTGCTAAAGAATCAAGTCCAGAGAACAAAGTGGGGTAGAATGAGGTGTTAATTGCATAGTATAGATTAGAAATGAAGAAGCAGTTGCAGAGAGATGATTAGGGCACAGCTTTGTTAGGTAACTATGGAGGAGGCAGCTCTTAGGCAGCATTTTAAAAATCTTGTTCTTGGTTGTATTGCATTGTTCTGGGACCACTTCATGATTGTTGATATCAGATCCTATTAGTTACTCTAGTGTCAGGGAAGAAAAAGAATATACCAATACAGCTATGATGTGTTAGGCTGAATTTGAGGGTGATGGGGAAGGGTTACCATGGGGAAAGGGGTGCTAATTTAAGCTTTTACCTGGTAGCTTTTATCCCACTGACTAAACTCATTCTTCTCTTCTACAAATGTTTTCTAACTTTTCCTAAAATGTCTAACAATGTTCATGGAGACTAATGACGGAGCTTTTAAAGACAGTAGATTCCATTACATGATTTCATTTACCATCAATCCTGTTACTATTTTATGTGGCATAGTGGTGGGGTCTTCATGTCACGCACTCTAAACCCTGAGGTGTGTTAGCATTTTCTTGCAATGAAGATCCTGCTTCAGCTGCGTTGCATTCTTTTTATTGGGGAAGCTGAAGGAGATGACAAGATGAGTGATACTGTGTGAGGAGACCTCTTGTGCTCTTCTGCAGAGGTCACATTGGTTAATGCCTAACGCTACCTACAAAACACCAAGGGCTTATCTCCTATATTAGTCCTTTCTTACACTATCTCATCTTATTCCTGTGGGCATCTATTCCAGCGGAGCCTTCCTGGTAAGCTTGGGTTTATTACAAAGGATCCAGTGGGTTTTCTGTAAAAGTCATAATTAATCTTACATTTCCAATTTGTGAACTGGTTGGAAACAAAGTCGCTTACTTGCTTTTATTTATCTGAAACTGTTGAAACACATGCAGCTGATTTGATGAGCTGCCAGGGACCACCAGTGTTCTTTGGACCATACTATAAAAAACACTGCTTTAGGACCATTGAGAGAATGGGCTGCATTGTCTGAAAAGAGAACAAGATGGAGACTTGGTGCTATTTAGGTGGAAGAGGAAAGGGGCCTAAATAGGAAAAACAAACTGTTTTTATCTACTTTCACAACACTTCTGATACCAAATGTGGGGACAGGGCATTCCCACACCAACCAGTACTCCAACTCTCCAGGCACCAATTGTGCCCTACAATTTAATTATGACACTAAACTACCTGGAGTTAGTGCAGACCCCACAGGTTAAGTGGTCACTTTCACAAGACTGTCCCCCAGCTTGGATGAGAATTACAAGTAGTGAGTCCCAGGTTACCCACGCTTCTGTCCAACTTGGCTACAAACCGAGGGTTTTCATGACTGCCTCCTCAGGTTTGATCATTTGCTATAATGGCTTCGAATTCAGGGAAACATTTACTTGCATTTACCGGTTTATTATAAAGAATATAACCAAGGATACAAGTGAACAGCCAGATGAAGAGATACAGAGAGTGAGATCTGGAAGGGTCCCAAGCCCGGGAGCTTCTGTCCTGTGAAGTTGGGATGCATCACCCTTCCTGCCCATGGGCGCGTTCATCAACCTGGAAGCTCTCTGAATGCCACACTTTAGGGAATTTTAGAGAGGCATAACTGACCATTACCTCAATCTCTAGCCCCTTTTCCCTTCCTGAAGAATGGGGAGTAGGACTGAAAGTTCCAAGCTCTAACCATGGCTATGGGGGGTACCAGTTCCCATCCTGAAGCTAGCCAGAAGCCTATCCAAAGTTGCCTCATTAGAACACAAGATACTTTTATCCTCCCCAGGAAATTCTAAGGAATTTAGGCCACTCTGTGTCAGGAACCAGGATCAAAGACCACATTATACAAAAGATGTTTCTAAAACTTCTAGCACTTAGGAAATTACAAGGGTTTTAGGAGCTCTATGGCAGGAACCAGGGGCAGAGACCAAATATATTAGATTTTATTATGTTACAGGGTCTGACCCTAGAGTATGGTAGTTTTCTTGCAACTGGGCAAAGCGATGAGGTCACTGCATTACAATATTCTAGAGATGGTAGAATCTCAGATAGAAATGACTCTGTGAAACTGGCAGCCAAGCAGCATAGACTTGGAGGTCCCAGCAAAGATTTCCTTAGCTGAGCTTAGTGGGAGTGTGGAAGAGTGTTGGAGGGACTGTATGCAATGCTAGTTGTTGTTATACCCTTAAAGGCCTGAGAAATAAGAGAAAATAGCTCCACCTCAACTCGGTTATCTTCCATTTTTCATGGCAATGTAAGATTGAGGTTCTTGTCAGATTAAGAGTGTCAACTACGCCCTGATAGTCAATCTTGCCATCAACCTTGGTAAAGGGGTGTAGGAAGCAGATTTCTTTTATTTACAAAAATTAAGACATGGAAATGTCATTGCATTCCAGAAGCTATGGGGCAATTCAGATCTGTTAAGTCTTTGGGGTTCCCGGAGGCTGTGGCGGCAGTGCAGGCCCAGAGCTAGGGAAGGACAGGCCCTGTGGAGGCCCCTTGGCCGTTAGTCCACCTCAGGCCCATTGGCTGCCCCTCCCCTCCCTGCTCCCAGTCCCCAGCCACGGCAGCCCACTGGGAGTCCTGCTAAGAGAAGCTGAGAAAGGGGGTCCTGGGGAAGCATTCCCGGTGCTCCTGAGGAAAGCCGCGACAAGATGGCGGCTCCCAGTGGGAAATGGAGGCCGAGTCTCTCTGCTCTCAGGAGGCCAGGCCACTGTTTTTCTAATCCAATCATCTGGCTCTCAGCCCTCACCATCATGGCCACTGTCACCAGGCCTGCTGCCCACACAGACTGTGGTGTTCCAGGGAGCTGGATCCTGGCAGTCCCAGTGGCCTGTCTTTTTGGAAAGAGCAGGGCCGAGGGCGGGAGCACTTTCTTAGTGCATCTGTAAGGGATTCCGCAGCAGGTGCTCATCCCAGCAGCTTCAGGCTTTCGGTTGTTGTTTTTACATCTGTGACAAATGACATGGCCAGACACAGGGTAATGTCTGAAGAAACCTCTGTGGAAGAGCAGGATGCATGGGGCATGCTGCAGCTCACACAGCAGCTGCCAAGCACATGGGAGCCTGCACCCACCCAATTTGGCCAAAGAAGCCCCCATACTCTCCGTGAAAAATATTTCCAGAAGCTGTTGTGTCAAAGTATCGAAATACACAAACTCACAGAAAAAACAAACAAAAAACACCAACACTAAAGGTCGCTCTTGAGTCTGATTTGAAAACTAGGGTCAAATTCTGCAGAAACATTCACTTGGCAAGCAAACCTCGTAATAGCCACATCTGTAGGTCCTATCCATCATGCCAGGGAAAATGCCCCATTCACAAGTCCTCAGCTTCTGCTTCTAATTTCAGGGTTTGCTCTATAGTTAAAGGTAGAAGGTATGTTACCCACTTATTCTTATTCACAGATGTGAATATAGAGGTCAAGAGGGGAAAGTGACATGTCATACGTCAGAGTAGAGTCAACAAGAAAATAAGACAAACAATAACTGAGCCCCTAGTGTATACTGGGCATTGGTGAGCTGCTGGAGAAAACATAGTTCCTTCTTCAAGGAGCTCCATCCCCTTTGCAGGCAGGACCAGGCTTCCCTGCAGCAGAAGGAAGCTTGAAATTAGGGTAATGAGGTTGAGCAGGGAGGGGCCACCATACTGCCCTGAGAGGATCTTGTATGGACACAGAGCTGTGGCATGGCCCTGCTTTGACCCTCTAGCTATGTTGTGGGGCCAGGTAGGGGCTGGAGTGGCCTCCTGCTTAAGATGGAATAACAAGGAGCAGATTTACCCTCCCACCTGAAACAACTAAAATCTTGAACAAAATATGTGAAGCAAACATGTTCAGGACATTGGACATCAGGCAATGAAGACCAGTGATATCTGAGAGACAGGAAACAAATGAGGTGAGCCCTATAAGTGCCCCCAACTTATTGCCTAGAAACAGTTTCCAAGGGTGGTCCAGGGAGGGTAATTTCCAAGTATTTGAAAAATAAGTGACACACCTATACATTATCTATGGATCAAAACAGAATTTGAAATGGGAATTAAAAAGTATTTTGAAGTGAAAGAAAATGAAAATATAAGATATCAGTATTTGTGGGATTCCATTAAAGCAGTGCATAGGAGGAAGGTTACAGCACTAATCCCCTATATTAGAAAAAGGTCTCAAATCAATTACTTGTTTCCACCCAAGAAACTAGACAAACAGGAGAGAATTAAACCCAAAATGAGCATTAAAAAAAGGGTTGGGCTTTATTATAACAACAACTAACGGTGTGACCTGGGCAAGTATTGTTCTCTCTGGTTCTGCCTGATTTCATCACTTGAAAAATGAGGATTATAAACAGTATTAGTGTTTTCCAAGTTATGGGCCTGCTGCACAAGAATTATAAGGGAATTTGTCAGAAATGCTAATTTCTAAGCCCTGCCCCAGATCTGGGGAATCAAAATTTCTGAGTAGGGCCTGAGAACCTTTCTCTCTCCCCTACACACACACACTATATATATGTTATATATTTGGATATATATCTGATATATAAAAAATATATATTGGAGACAGGGTCTCACTCTGAGGCCCAGGCTGGAGTGCAGTGGCAAAAACATGGCTCACCACAGCCTCAACCTCCTGGGCTTAAACAATCCTCCTGCCTCGGTCACCCCAAGTAGCTGGGACCACAGGTACTGGGTACTGGCAACCTCCCTTGGTTAATTTTTTTTTTTTTTGGTTAGAGATGGGATCTCTCTATGTTACCCAAGCTAGTCTCAAATATCTGGGCTCAAGTAATCTTCCCACCTTGGCCTCACAAAGTGCTGAATTTACAGGCATTAAGCCACCAAGCCCAGCCTGAGAAGCTATATATTTAAATACAGTAGTAATGGAATATTCTAAGAGAGAAAGTGTCCTCCTTCTTGGTGGCTTTCTGTTCAGAGACATGACTTCTGAGGAGATGCAAGGTAGGAAGTCTCAGCTCTGAACAGGAGGGGTCTCAGCTTCAGTATAACCTCTGCCCACCTGTAACTCAAGCAGCTCAGTCATCATGGAAGACCGTAAGAGCCTAGACATGAGGATTGTAACAGTGACCAGGACGGACTAACCATAGGGATCATTCACTCATTTTATAATGTTAGGTAAGCCTCATAGATTTATCGTTCCTTCCGAGGTAGGGGAAGGAGTCTGATTATTACATAGGCTGGTTCCCAGCTCTTCCAACAATGTAGGAACTGATGATGTGATTTAATATTTCATTTCTGCCTATTTATGTTCCATAATTTATTTCTTTAATGTAAAAATACCTTTATTATGTCTTTGAACCACCTCAACAAATTTACTCTGGCCTATTTTCAGGCTATTCTCTAAAATAAATTTTATCTGGGTGAATTACTCTTTCTGAATTATACTACCAAGTCTTGTTCCTTGGCTGTCCTTTGAGAAATTAGACTTCTTCATGTGTTTTGGAACTTTGGTTTGCAGGCTCATTTTGAGCATCCCTTTCAAACTTTTCCCTCCCTAAGAATTTGGTGGTTTTCTTTACCTAGGCCAGCCCTTTTACTCCTAAACCAGAATCAGGTTTACAATCCAGCTTGGGATGTACTGCCCCTAGGGGACATTGTGGAGTATAGCAGATCCATTACCAAGTCTGCCTAGTGCTGGCTCAGTTCCTGGGAGTCACACTTGGTCTTCGCCCTTTGTCTCTTCAGGCTTGCAGCTTCATCTGAAGCCATAGTCGTAATAGAGCAGCGAGCCTTGTTCGCCTCTGGCATCACATAGGAAGCCTGGCTCTGCTCCAGGTCTCACTCACATTTAAAACTCCTTTTCCCATAGGGACCAAACTCTCAGTCACCAGTGTCTACTTCCAGAGCCCAGACAACCCACGATTTATGGGATTTTTTTTTGTTTCTGGTCCACAGAGATGTTTATCTTGAACCAGAGCCTAGTTAGATTTTCCTGCTTTTTAAAAATATTTCATCTGTCATTGCTATGTGTTCACAGAAGAAAGGTGAATTCACTGGCTTTTGATCATTATAAAAATCTGAGTTAATTCATTTGAAAATGGTAAATAAATGACATTTCTTTCAAGCACAAGTCTGTGGAGTGAGATCCACATCCTCTACAATAACATGAGAAATCCTTGTGGAAGACACCTGATTAACTCCTATTTATTCCTCCACTTGACAGAGCCTGAGCATTGATATCTTCTATTAATACTGCGGTATGTTGTACAAGTTGGTACTTGTTGATTTGCTAGAAATGTTATGTGTGTGCATGCACCATTTCCAAATAATCTGCCAACTGCTTAAAAGCAGGGACCATGACTTGTCATTAAAGTATTCCCTAAATGACATATTTTCTGGTAGCCACACACGGTAAGCTTCAATATAAATATCAATTATCCGATTGATTTACTCCAGGTATCCCAAATTTTCTTAATTACTTAATCAAGTGTACCATAATGATTTAAAAAAATATATCCAAAGGTAATGTTGAAATAAAAAAATGGACAACTATATACAACATACAAATGTGTACACATATTTGACACTTTCATGGGGGGATTTCCTTGCTACGTGCTTCGAGAGTTAGTGCCTATTGACCTTCAACTTGGAAAACATAATACAGTTCTCTACAATCCATTTTGCATTTATATGGAGAGAGAAAATTTCCCCATGAAAGGGGCCTCCAGCCTTGCCTATCAGGAAGTCAGCTACCTGTGACCAGATAGCCTGAGTACATTTTTTCTGGGAGCAGGTGTTAACCCACCCCCACGAGTTAAGAGCCTGCAGGGCCCCTACCTTTGGGAGATAAAGAGGCAGTCTGTGTGGGGTCCCTTCTCCTCCACAGAGCCATTTGTTCTTGGGGTTACACCCCCTGCAGGAATCTTTCAATGCTCTTTAAATCGTGGGCATGCACAATGCACCTGACCTTGTTCAAAGACAGGGGTTGCACTGCCCCAGGCAAACACTGAAGAAATCCAACAAAATACATCTTACCAGGCTTTCTCTACTCTGTTGCATGGAAAGGCTCCTGTGTCTGCTGACCAAAATACTTACTAGTTTTCCCTTTTTTCTTTTCACTCCAATAACTTAATTAATGCACACCATCAGTTGTTCATAATTCAGCAATAAGAATCTTTCCTTTGATAAGATGCAGCCAGTGGGAAAAACACAAAACTTTGTATCCTCTGTATTTTAGATCATTTATTTACTTCTAAAAAGAATGTTTTTTTGGCGTGTGTGCCCATCATGGAATCAGGAATGGACTTTGCGCAAAGCATGTTTTATCCTGTAGAAAGAATAAAACACTTTGGAGGGTGGCATTTACTCAAAGGGAACAGATGCCTGCAGGGTGTTCTCACAGTGGGGGTGGCTGGTGACAAGGTGTGATATCTGCAGAAGAAATACAGGCAAGCACTTTAGCCCCCAAGTACTTCCCAGTAGAGAGTGGGCTTACTCACAACACAATAGTCGAAATCTGGCTCATGCTTGATAAGCAATTCACTCAGAACTTTACCCACCCAATGGTACCTGCATTTTAACTATAGGAAAAAGGACTTGAAATCTGTGGGAGGTTACCACTTCCACCACATACTCATGCACACACGTGCAGTTCCTTGCTGAGAGTAGCAAAGACGATACAGGAATTCACTGTAAGAGGTGTGTCCATGTATCTGTATGAGATTATGAGGGATACTTAACAAAAATGGAATTTGTGACCAGATGTGGTGGCTCATGCCTGTAATCCCAGCACTTTGGGAGGCCAAGGCGGATGGATCACGAGGTCAGGCAATCGAGACCATCCTGGCTAACGTGGTGAAACCCCATCTCTACTAAAAATACAAACAAATTAGCTGGGTATGGTGGCAGGCGCCTGTAGTCCCAGCTACTCAGGAGGCTGAGTCAGGAGAATGGTGTGAACCCAGGAGGCGCAGCTTGCAGTGACCTGAGATGGCGCCACTGTACTCCAGCCTGGGTGACAGAGCAAGACTCCATCTCAAAAAACAAACAAACAAAAACAAAAACAAAAAAACTGGAATTTGCTAAGTGATTGAAAGGTTATCCTTATACTCCAGGTTTCTTTTCAAGTTTCAGCTTAGGCTTACAAAGACAAACTAGATAGTTCCTGAATTCCTAAAACCTTGTGAAATGGACTGGTTGGAATGGGCAGTTTGTAACATGATACTTTTAGATTGGAAGGCCCAGTAATGTGAGGATCTTGAAGTACTCACTCCATGAGAAGCTGTTATTCTCAAAATGAAAACAGTTTAAATAGGTGCACAGGAGCAGGTATTTATGGAGCAAAGAGGTAGGCTAATTTTTGCTTGTTCTCAATCATATTTAACATAGGGAGAGAAAAGTATGCCTGATCCCAGAAATGGCTAGCACAATACAGGGGAATTCTATTGGTTTCAATTCTTGGGATTGGGAGGGACCTCAGGAAGATGGCATAATAGCATTCTCCAGGTCCATCTCCCTGCAGAAACATCAATTTGAACAAGTATCTATGCATGAAAATACCCTTACAAGAGCTAAGGAAACCAGGCGAGAAAATACAGTACCTGGGCATCACTATGCCCAGTAATCACTTTACTGGGACTCATGAGGAAAAAATCATTTTAAAGTTTATTCCTGATTTTTTTCTTTCTTTGTCCAACTTAGATAACGTGGTCAGTCACTTGAATAATGAACTTACTATCATACACACTTCCTTAACTACTGTCCTGTTGTACTAGCCCCCAGAGTGCTAAACATGCAGTAATTCTAAACCGCAGTTACTTTTGCACCAACCTAATACAACTTATAATGAAGATTGTTTTTCATATCTGATTCCAACTATCTGTTGGTGGTGGCTTTGATCACCAGTGTACAGAGAAACAAGCTGGACTCAGAAGAAACAAGTGCATGAGTGGCTCACCCTGTCTATTATGGATAGAAGTGGAGAGTAGTGAGAGGTTCAACTTTATACTTAAGTCTCAAATGTCTATCTCTGTTGTCACTATTGAACTTTGGACCTGCATATTCAACTGCCCACTGGGTAATCTTATCTGGATACCCCAACTACCTCAATCTGCACATGCCTAAAATTAAAATAAAAGTGGGTTAACTGATCCATCAAATTGGCCTCATGATCCCTATGAGCACTGTGTCCTAGGCAGCCATTATGACATTTCAGATTAGTACTCAATTCAGAATAAACCCTCTTTGCCATCTGACTAAGGAAATTTGCTCTGATGGCAGAATTATAGGCATCCGCAATGGGGGTAAAGGAAAAAGTTGATGGGATGGTGGAAACACAGTGTCTTAAAATCTTACCCATTTCACGTTTCCTGGCTCTGAGTACAGAAATAAGATCACAGGGAAAAATTCAAACTATACTCGATCTCAAGTGCAGTGATAGAAACTGGAAAAAATAAAGGTAACAAAACTTTTAGACTTTCTTTACAATATCCTATTTAGCTTATATATATCTGCCCATCTCCCTTAACTTCCTCACCTTAACCCCCAATATTTTTATTATCAGATGGTCATTAGGACAAAAGCTTATTTAGCTGAAGAATTACAGTGTCAATCCCATGTAGGATGGTCTATGTGTTTACACAAAAGTGCTCTGTGACAGAAACAAGGTATAAAACTGATTGATGTCTTAAAGCAACTAAGGGGTCTCTACTGGTAGCCAGGATTACTGTTTCCTAGTATAAAAACTGGTAGAGAAAACTGAGTTCTTATAATAAATTCCATAACAGCAGCTTAGCTGTAAATGATTTTTTAAAAGTCACTTGACTGTGCAAACTGGTTAGAGCGGAAATATTTTAATGATATTTCAAGAGCTTAATGTCAACCATCAGTGTCCAATAAATGAAAATTACTTTTAGTGATACATCTGGAAATATGATGGTTTTTTGAGCCAAAGTCTCTCAAGCTTTGCATAGAATCTGAATTTTTATTTTTACTCTGTGCCTGTTATATAAACTTCTTATATTTGTTAGAGAAAAAAGATAAATTAGACACTACTTGGGATATTGAAAAATGAATAAAATGTTAAGACATGTTAAATTTATTGTTGGCTCATTGAGAGAAAGAACAAAAGTCAATAATTTATTTAAGAAAAACAATTTTACTTAAAGAATGGGCAATATTTTAATACGCAGAAATAGGAGAGGGAATATATTTTCAAATGAAAGCAGCATCACTGGAATGAAAAATGTAATGTGCCAAAGTCACTACTTTGAAGGGGAACATGCTCATCTGAATGTAAAATTTTGTTATATTCCTATAAAACCCTAACTTTATTTTCATTGTTATCTGTTTAATCATTTAACTAATATTTATCGAATACCCACTCTGTGTAATGGTGTTGTGGGAGGAAATTGTGATACTTGTGAATAAGATAGTCACAGTTTCTCTTTTCACAAAGCCTACATTTAGTGGAATTTTCATTAATGGACTACTTCACACACTCATTGTATTAGGTAAGATAAGGTATAGCTGTGTGTGGCATGAAATCTGAAATGACAATAATTTAAACAATTGCGTAATGCAAATATAGATCTTTAGAACTCAGAGAGTGGCTCCACCATTATGAAAAACCTTAAGTCCTTTTATCTTGCTGCTCTGCCATTCTTAATCAGTGTATGTATTTAGTCTTTGGAGTCTATTTCCTTTCACCTAGCGTAATGCATCTGAGATATGTAATGTTATTTATATCAATAGTCCATTCTTTTTATGATTGGGTAGTATTTCATTCTATGCATGTACTGCAGTTTGCTGATGTATTCTCCAGCTGAGAGAATTTTGGTTTCAAAATTTTGGTGATAAAATTGCTATAAGTATTTGTTTACAGTTTTTTTGTGTGTGAACATAGGCCTTTTATTCCACTTGGGTAAATACATATATACCTTGGAGATATTGTGGGTTTGGTTCTAGACCACCTCAATAAATCAAATATCACAATAAAGCAAGTCACACAAATTTTTTGGTTTCCCAGTACATATAAAAGTTATGTTTACACTATATGGTAGTCTATTAAGTGTGCAATAGCATTATGTCTAAAAAAGGACATACTTTAATTTAAAAATACTTTATTGCTAAAAATTGCTAACAATCATCTGAGCCTTCAGCAAGATGTAATCTTTTTGCTGGTGGAGGGTCTTGTGTCAATGTTGATGGCTACTGACTGATCAGGGTGGTTGTTGCTGAAGGTTGGGGTGGCTGTGGCAATTTCTTAAGACAACAATGAAGTTTGTCAAATGGATTGAGTCTTCCCTTCACAAAAGATTTCTTGGTAGCACATGATGATATTAGATAGCATTTTACTCACAGTCAGTCCTCTAAAACTCTACTGCTGCTTTATCTACTACGTTTCTGAACTATTCTAATTCTTTGTTGTCAGTTCAACAATGTTCGTAGAATCTTCACCAGGAGTAGATTCCATCTCACAAAACCACTTTCTTTGCTCATGCATAAGAAGTAGCTCCTTATATGTAAAAGTTTTATCATGACATTGCAGCAATTTAGTCACATCTTCAGGCTGCACTTCTAATTCTCTTGCTATTTTCACCACATCAGCAGTTACTTCCTCCACTAAAGTCCTGAACCCCTCAAAGTCATACATGAGGGTTGGAATAACTTCCAAACTGCTGTTAATGTTGCTATTTTGACCTCCTCCCATGAATCACAAATATTCTTCATGGCATCTAGAATGGTGAATCCTTTCAGAAGACTTCCAATTGACTTTGCCCAGATCCATCAGAGGAACACTATCAAAGGCAGCTATAGCCTTACAAAATGTATTACTTGAATAATAAGGCTTGAAAGTCAAAATGATTTGTTGGGAGAAAAGCTCAGTGTTGGGAGAGAAGCTGAGGCAGGGCTTTCATGTCTGCTAGACTTGCTGGCTCCTTGCTTCTAGCACTCCCATTATCTCAAGCAGCCATATGTTTTTCATTCACTTGATACACTGTTTCCTTTCAACCCCCACATCCTCACCACCTGTTTGTTTGTTTGAGCACCAATAAATAGCACGGGCTCCCAGAGCTCGGGGCCTTTGCAGCCTCCACACTCGCGATGGCCCCCTGGTCCCACTTTCTCTCTCAAACTGTCTTTTTCTCATTCCTTTGACTCCACTGGACTTCTTCGCCCCCATGACCTGGTGTTGGGTCTGATCACCCCAACATTCCTGGCTGCCCAACATGGGGTGACAAAGATCCCAGTGAAGGAATGCCAGAGCGTGTGAAAGTGAAGGATACATCATCAAAGGATACCTGAGGATGTCTAAAAAAAGCTCTGTGGGAAAGCTGAGCACTCAGAAGAGCCAGGGTAACAGTGGGACAAAGTGAAAGCAGACATTCTGCTTACTTAAGTTTTTTTAAAGTGTTTTTATGAAGTTGGGGAGTAAAAGTTAGTACTCAGAGTTTGTTATCACTTTTTAGTACAGTAAAGCAGTTTAGCCCATGATTCCTGGAACAGGGGACTATGGAGTTGGATGAATGGGAGAGAATTGGAAGAGACTTTTTAAAAAAGGTGTATAAAGACCAAGCAATGACAGGTACCATGGAGGGTGCTGCTGAGGCGATGATGGCAGAGGGACCCAAGGAAGCCAGAGGCTGCCCTCCCGGGGCACCACGAGGGCATAGGGGACCACGAGCTCTTCCCTTCCCTGAGCGGTTCTCCTGCCGCCGTCATCCCATGCCCCTGCAGCGGCCCCCAGGGCCACAACTGCTAACAGGTCAGAGCCACCTGGCAGGCTCAAGAGGAGCCAGGAGGCGACCTCTAGCTCCTGTGAGGGGCTGCAGGAGCAGGCGGGGTGTGAAGCATCCAAAGCCGTGGTGCTGCAGGAGAGCCAGAGCAGCTGAGCACCTGTGGGTGCTCCCGGCAAGAGGACGAGTGGCTGCAGCAGTCCTGTTGTGGCTACCTCACCTGGCACAGTGGCCCGGCCACCTTCCCCACCTGCTGCAGCCCCCAAACCCCACAGAGCTTCCCTTCATGTGGCGCTGCTGTCCCGTAGGCCATGGTGCCGCCATTCCCGTGGCTGGGCTATTGCAATCCCTTCTACTTCCTGAGCCCTGGGCTGTGGGGCCTGACCCTGGGGCAGCTGCTGGCATCAGCACCCCTGCTCCAGTCATGGGCCTGGGACCCCGGGATCCTCATGTGCAGGCATTAGTCTGGGCCACTCCATTGAGGAAGGTAGGATCTGCAGCCCCTTCATGAAGCCCAAGTGAGACTGGGCAACAGGCAGGCAAAGAATATGTTATTCCATCATTGGGCCACAGATTTATGGCAAGAATGGTGGATTTCTTTATTCTCTTCTTTGTAAAAGCAACCATTGTCTTCAGCATTGTGCACCACAGTGGGATAAAGGATAGCTCTAAGTTTGCTATGCACCATATAATGGAAGAAATAGATGAAGAGACATCAATGGAAGACTTGCAGAAAATGATGGTTATGGCTCTTATATACAGATTATTAGTTTGTTTTTATGAGATAATTTGCATTTGGGGAGCAGGTGGAGCTACCCCAGGGAAGTTCTTGGTGGGGCTTCGAGTTGTGACATGTGATACATTAGTGCTTATTGTACTAAGTCGGGTTTTAGTGATTCCTTTCTCAAATGTTAGCATTACAATGTCCACTATATGAGCTTTGATCAAGATTTTTTTGATTGCTTCTTTTTTCCCTGCTTTCATCACACTGCTGTTTTTTCAACTTAATCAAACAGTCTATGACAATGTAGCAGGAACCATTGTGGTAAAAAGAAATGGGGTCAGATGTTACCCCCCCAAAGATCTGATTTCTACACACTATGATGACAAGACTAAATTATGTATCAAGGCCGTCAGTATCCCTGGGTTACACTAATTGATGATTTAGAAATTAAAGCAGTCATTCCAGTGTGATGCAGCTGACTATTCTAAAAGTATTGATTTTACTTGAATGCCAAAGAACTTTTCCAGAAGAAAAACCTATTAAATTCAAGTATTAAAATTTTTAGATCAGAAAGGTAAATGATTTTATAAACAATGGACAAAACATACTTTCTTAAGATTTAAAGCACTTTCTTAAGATCTAAGAATTTGCTGAAAGCATTTTCAGCTTTGAAATCTCCAAATGAAACTTTAAAGTTTATTTTGGTTTATCCCAAAACAATGGAAAATGTCCAGTTGTGTTTTGTAAACATCTGTGTAACTCATCTTTTAGTTCACACTTCCTGGGGAGCCACCAAAGAAGCTCCCCATGGGAGTTAGGGGACCCTTACCCTCAGAAACAGTCAATCTACTACTTGGAAGGTCTAGTCTAAATTTAACAGGTGTTACTATACATACGGGAATAATTGACTCTGATTCTACTGGAGAGATTCAATTCATTATTAGTTCCCTGACTCCGTGGTCTGCCTCCCCAGGAAAAAGAAGTGCTCAGTTGTTGCTGTTACCTTACATAAAATTAGGAAGCAGCACAGTGAAAAGAACAGGAGGCTTTTGTAATACTAATCCAGCATGAAAGGCTGTGTATTGGGTTAATCAAGTGTCTGACAAAAGACCTATTTGCACAGTAACTATTCAGGGAAAAGATTTTGAAGGAGTAGTAGATACTGGAGCCGATGTCTCTACTATTGCTATAAATCAATGGCCCCAGCACTGGCCTAAGCAAAAGGCATCCATTGGTATTGTTGGAGTAGGAGCTACCTCGGAAGTTTTTCAGAGTTCTTTGATTTTACCATGTCAAGGGCTGGATGGTCGGGACTGGACAATTCAGCCTATCATTACATCTATTCCTGTCAATTTATGGGGTAGAGACTTATTGCAACAATGGGATGCTGAAATATCTATTCCTATGGATCAATATAGTAATCATAGTAGACAAGTGATGAAAAATACGGAATATCGCCTCGGAAAAGGACTAGGAAAAGATAAAAATGGCCAATCAGAACCTTTAGAATTAAAAGGGCAAACAGATTGGACCAGACTGGGGTGTCATTTTTAGGAGCGGCTGTTGTTGAGCCTCCGGCTCCCATTCCTCTTGTTTGGCTAACTGCCAAACCGGTTTGGGTGGAGCAATGGCCACTGAAACAGGAGAAACTGGAGGCTTTAAAAGAACTGGTGCAGGAACAATTGCAAAAGGGACATATAGAACCTACTTTCTCCCCTTGGAATTCTACTGTATTTGTCATTAAGAAAAAATCAGGGAAATGGAGAATGTTAACAGATTTAAGGGCTCTTATTGCTGTGATTCAACCCATGGGCATGATATAACCAGGGCTGCCCTCCCCAGCAATGATCCCAACATACTGGCCTCTCATAGTGATAGATCTGAAGGATTACTTTTTTTCTTACCATTCCACCATTCCTTTAGCTGCCCAAGATTATGAAAAATTTGTTTTTACTGTTCCTGCCATAAAATTAAGAACCAGCAGACAGATACCATTGGAAGGTACTACCACAAGGCATGCTAAATAGTCTGATTATTTGTCACACTTATGTTGGGAAAGCTATTAAGCCAGTTAAAGAACAGTTTAAAAAATGTTATATCATCCATTCCATGGATGATATTCTGTGTGCAGCTGAAACTAGGGAAGAACTGATGTTGTACTACAAATACTTAGAAAAGGCTGTAAATGTAGCAGGGTTAATTATAGCCTCCAATCAAATCCAAACTTCTACTCCCTTTCAATAAAGCCAAGGCTACATTTTTTTCAACAATGGAATATTACCCATACTATGGGTATTCCATATAACTCACAAGGACAAGCAATAGCGGAAAGAGCTAATCGTACTTTAAAAACTCAAATACAAAAGCAAAAGGGATGGGACCAGGAATATAAGACACTGCATATACAATTGTGTTTAACTTTATTAATATTAAATTTTTTAAGCTTACAAAAAGATCAACCCATGACTGCAGCTGAACAACAACTGACAGGACAAAAGAAGAATAAAAAGGCTGGACAAGATATATGGTGGAGGGATGCACATACAAAGAACTAGGAAAAAGGAAAGACAATTTTATGGGGAAGAGGATTTATGTCTCTCCAGGTGACAATCAGATGCCTGTGTGGGTGCCCACCCAACATCTGAAGATCTATCATGAGCCACAGCATCTAGCACCTGTACAGTGCAAATTGAAGGTTGAGGGATTGCTTTTAAGCCTTAATTTGCTTACTCTGTGCCTTCTGTTATAAGAGACCTGCTTCTTGTTATCAATAGTAAGTTTTACCCTGGTAATTAACCAAAGAGGCAGAAACTGAGTTACAAAGGTTTCAGCAATGGCATGCCTCCCAGCTACAGCCACAAAAGTTTTTGCTTCTGTTTCAGTAGATTTACTAACGTGGGGGTGAGGGTATGCTTGTGTTTTTGCAGGAGATAAACCACCATGTAGATACCCTCAAGATGTGTGCCACCATGGAACAGGAGACTGGAAGGACCCATGGATCCCAACCATGGACTGGGTTCCCCCAGTATGAGCCACGCTGAGAAACTGCTGGAACACCAAGGTTTTACCTATAGTTGCTTAACAGACCAATGCTTTCTGACTGAACTCCTCTCTACCCTGAATACAAGAGACCCTAATAGGTAGGCAGGAGTATCATCATCCTTATTCAGCATGAAGAAGTACAGAAAATGGACCTTCATCCTTATGTAACCCCTAGGATTAAGGGTCTTCTTGTAAAAGGGAAAGGGGAGATATGTGGGAAGCATTTGAACCACAGTAACTCCATTTTGAATAAAGGGCTAAGAAAAATGAAGCTGGATCACCAACAGGCAATTAAGGGCTATACAGCCTGCAATTGCCTTGCTCAATTAATTAAAAAAGAGGCCACCTTATGCTAGTAATAATGATAGCTGTGGTGGTTTTTACAAAAAAGAGAAGAGGGGGCATGTTGGGAGAAAAGCTCAGTGTTGGGAGAGAAGCTGAGGCAGGGCTTGGATGTCTGCTAGACTTGCTGGCTCCTTGCTTCTAGCACTCCCATTATCTCAAGCAGCCATGTTTTTTCATTCACTTGATACACTGTTTCCTTTCAACCCCCACATCCTCACCACCTGTTTGTTTGAGCACCAATAAATAGTGTGGGCTCCCAGAGCTCAGGGCTTTTGCAGCCTCTGCGCTGTTGATGGCCCCCTGGTCCCACTTTCTCTCTCAAACTGTGTTTTTCTCGTTCCTTTGACTCCACTGGACTTCTTCGCCCCCATGACCTGGTGTTGGGTCTGATCACCCCAACAATGACTCCCTGCTCTATGAGCTGCAGAATTGATGTTGTGTTATCAGGCAAGGAAACACATGAATCTCCTTGTACATTTTCATCAGAGCTCTGAGATGAGTAAGTGAATTGTCAATGAGTAGTAGTCGTTTTGAAATAAATCTTTTTTTTTTTTTTCTAAGCAGTAGGTCTCAACAGTGGGCTTACAATATTCAGCAAACCATGCTGTAAACAGATGTGTTGTCATATAGACTTCATTGTTCTATTTAAAGAACATAGACAGAGTAGATTTAGTATAATTCTGAAGGGCCCTAGGATTTTTGGAATGGTAAATAAGGTAGCTTCACTAGCTGCATCAGCCCCTAAAAAGAGAGTTGGTCTGCTTTGTGAAGCTTTAAAGTCAGGCATTGGCTTCTCTATAGCTATGAAATTACTAGATGGCATCTTCTTCCTATGGAAGGCTGCTTTGTCTATATTGAAAATCTGCTGTTTAGTGTAGTCACTTTCATCAATGATCTTAGCTAGATATTCTGGATAACTTGCTGCAGCTTCTCCATCAGCACTTGCTGTTTCACCTTGTGCTTTCATGTTAGGGGCATGGCTTCTTTCCTTCAACTTCATAAACCAACCTCTAGTAACTTTTTTTTTTTCCTGCAGCTTTTTCACCTCTGTCAACCTTCATAGAAGTCAAGAGAGTTAGGGCCTTGCTCTGGATTAGGCTTCTGCTTAGGGGAATGTTTTAGCTATCTTTAATCTGAACCACTGAAACTTTCTTCGTATCAGCAACAAGACTGTTTTGCTTTCTTATCATTCTTGTATTCACTGGAGTAGCATTTTTAATTTCCTTCAAGGACTTTTCCTTTACATTTATAATCTGGCTAACTGGCACAAGAGGCCTAGCTTTGGCCTATCTCAGCTTTCGATACCTTCCTCACTAAGCTTAATCATTTTTAGCTTTTGATTTAAAGTGGGAAACATACAACTTTTCCATTCACTGGAACACTTAGGGGGAATTGTAGGGTTATTAATGGCCTATTTTCAATACTGTTGCACCTCAGGGAATGGGGAGGCTGGAGGAAAGAGAGATGGAGAATGGCTTGTTGGTGCGTAACAGTCAGAACACACACATTTATCAATTAAGCTTGCTGTCTTATTTGGGCACGGTCCATGGCCCCTCAAGACAACTACAATAGTAACAACAAAGATCACTGATCACAGGTCACCATAATGAATAGAATAATAATGAAAAAGTTTGAAATATTGTGAGATTTACTAAAATGTGACACAGAAACACAAAGTGAGCACATGTTGGGAAAATGGCACTGATAGACTTGTTCAATGCAGAAGTACTTCAAACCTTCAATTTGTAAAAAAAAAAAAAAGCAGTATCTTTGAAATGCAATGAAGTGAAGTGAAATAAAACAATATATGTCTGTATGTAGGAGTAGGATTATTGGGTTATATGGTTAGGTGTATATTGAATTTTATAAAAGTGGCAAAACTATTTTTAGTGCGGACATAACCATTTTGCACCCTCACCAGTGCTGTATGAGAGTTTCAGTTGCTCTGCAGCCTCATCAACACTTGGTATTGTCAGGTTTTTTTTTTTTTGACATTCTAATAAGTGTCTAGAAGTTATCATTGCAGTTTTAATTAGCATTTCACTAAAGACTAATGATATTGAGCATCATTTCATGTGCTATTTGTCACCCATATATCTTCTTCGGTAAAGTCTCTGTTCAAATCTTTTGGCCATTTAAAAAAATTTGGTTGGTTTCTTATTGTTGAGTTTTGAGAGTTCTTTGTATGTATTAGCTACAAGCCCTTTGTCAGGTGTATGCTTTGCAACTATTTTCTCCCAGTCTATGCTTGTCTTTTTATTCTCATAACCGAGTTGTTTGCAGAGAAAATGTTTTAACTTTTAGAAAGTCCAATTGATTTGCTTTTTGTTATGTATTGTGCTTTTGGCTTTGCAATTTCAACCTTCAATTTTTATATATTAAAATTTCTAAAAAAAAGAATTCCTCCTAGCAATAACAGATTATCTACATGTATGTAAATAATAATTACGTATATCTCCTAAATGTGAAATTAAATAAGAAGACATTAGATAATTTGTGCAGAAAACACGAATTAGAGTTAAGAAAGATGAGACAAGGATCTAATAATTTTTAAAACACGGAACTAATGTCTTTTCAATTTTGGGTAATAGTTGCATGTAAACACATGAAATAAAATGCCTCGTGGGGTTTCAAATACCAATTCATTTATTTACCCATTCATTTTAGAATATTTACTGACACCCACTATAAACCAGGCACTGTGTTCTACATGGGGGTATATAGATTCATATGATGGGACCAAGAACTTGCAATAAATAGATAAATGGATAACACAATGTGGTAAGAAGTGTGATTGACACATGTTCAAAATGAACCAGGTTTCTTTTTGTACGTGTAGTAGTGTCTTCATGCCTATCTCAGTTTGAAATTGTTCATGTGACTATTTGATCTAAAGTGTTTCTCTCCTACTCGGGTGATGGGTACACTACAATCTGACTTCACCATCATAGAATTCACCCATGTAACCAAAAACCACTTGTACTTCCAGAGCTATTTAAATAAAAATATACATTAATTTAAAAAATCAGGAAGGGCTGCTTTAAAAATAATCAATAAACAAGGCTGGGCATGGTGGCTCATGCCTGTAATCCAAGCACTTTGGGAGACCAGGATGGGCGGATCACCTGAGGTCAGGAGTACAAGACCAGCCTGGCCAAAATGGTGAAACCCCATCTCTCTACTAAAAATACAAAAATTAGCTGGGCACCAACAACTCAGGAGGCTGAGACATGAGAATCGCTGGAACCTGGGAGGCAGAGGTTGCAGTGAGCCAAGATTATGCCACTGCACTCCAGCCTGGGCGACAGAGCGAGACTTTGTCTCAAAAGCAAAAACATAAACAAAACAACAACAAAATAATCAATAAACAGATCTGTAGTGAGAGCTGGGCAGGTTGGGAAGGTGCAGGGTGAGACCAACTGTGGTAAATGTGAGCTGGCAGACTCAGCAGCAGTGAAACAGAGGATGGCACTCTGCTGTGTTGGGCAGTGGTAAGGAAAGGGCTTAAAATAAATTAAAAAAAAAAAAAATTAAGTGCATCTCTCTCTTCGTGCACTCCAGGAGTATGAAGAAGGCGTTGCTTAATTCTGCCCTGGCAGTTTCGAAGACTTGATTTTTAAAAAGGTGAGATTTGAAGTGAATCTTGAAGCAAAGATAGGAATTGCTGTTGAGGCAGGAGATAGTTGAGAAGGAAGAGAAGGACAGCATTCTAGCACTGTGAAATCTTAGACACGGGTGTGTGAAGGTCCATGGACAGACAGTTGTATGTGGAGTAGAACCAGCCTGCCTGCATAAGTGTGAGGACAGAAGACAAGACCAATGTAGAAGGCTGGGAACAGACTGGGAAGGAAACGCCTTGCCAACCAGGCTCTATTTGAACTTCCTAAAAGTGGGGTTGGGGGACTGAAGAATTTTAAGCTTGAAAGTGACATGATTACATTAGTGATTCTCGAATAGAGAGGGCAGTGTGCGGCCGACTGGAGAGCAGAGCAGTGAAAGCCTGTTGCTGAAGCGCTGGTAAGGCATGATGAGGTCTGGCAGTGAAATAGAGATGCTGGGAGGGATGGAACTGGAAGTCATCCTAGGAGACAGAAACACAGGACTGGGCGATTGATAAGATGTGAAGGGAAAAGCAGAAGGAAGATTTAACATTTTCGCTCTTCTGATGCCTGAGGAGTGTTGCATGTTGGTAGTCAACATATTTTAAAAAATTTTTTAATTAATATTCTTTAGAAAATACCATAAAGAACAAGAAAACCATCCATTATCCCAACATGCAGAGATAACCACTGCAGACATTTCATATGCATATATTTCTAGCCTTCTTTGAAAATATATTTCTGAAAAGAGATCCTAAGGGTTCCATCTCTACCAGGAGCTCGGCTCTCATAAATTGTATTAATACGTTAACCTTCACTTTGAGCCCAAATATGAGTATTTTCACTAAACTATACACCGATTTTTTTTTTTAAATAAAGTGAGTAAGTACATGGACTGGAACTGCCAACTGGAAACTAAATGAGTGTCAGCAGTGACACCCGGGACATGCCCTCATTAGTAGATGCTAACCCGCAGAGGTAACCTGCCTAGACACGGAGGGACATTTCCAATTTCAGGTTGATTAATTAATATTCAATTCATTCACCCCGCTGAGCCCTGCAGGAAGACAGCGCGGCAGCGATCTCCACCTTGAGGGGGCGCTGTTTTTTGCCTACCTGAACCCTGAGCTTGGGCAAGCCTGTGCACATAAACTAACAGAAAAACTTTGAGGTCTACCAGCTGTCGATCAAAAACAGGTTATCCTAGGCCCTTCCAAAAAGAGGGACTGGGTAAGGAAGTTTAAAAAAAGAATAAGAATGCTTTTATGTCGAGATGGATAGATTATTTGGAAGATCGGAGGCAGGGTGGTTCAGGAGAGGCCTGAGAAAATGCTCCAGGGGTAGAAAATCCAAGGAGAAAGTGAAGGGGTCTCAAGGATGGACAAATAGCCACAGGGCGGGCCGCCCTCACGAAGGTAGACTTGCAAGCCAAGTTCAGGGCGGCGGTGGGGACGCTGGTTCAGAACTCCCGGGCATACCCGCGGAGTCCTTCCTCCAGATCTTCCCGTGGACCTGGTCACCCCGGCTCCCCGCCGGGCCCCCGCGCTGCTCTGAGAGTAGGACTATGACCCACTTCCACTCTAAGACTCTAGATCGAAACGTCCAGGGGGGTCAGACAGGATTTACAACAAGGAAGAGAAAAACCAATATGTCCCAAGAGGGCTGCAGGGGCTTTACCTGGAGAAAGGCTTGGGCAGAGGGTGGCAGTATTATGCCCTGGACTTTTTTTCACCAAAACCCATAACCGGATTCCCACTTTCTAAGACCTGCCTTCCTGGCTCTTCCCACCGTCTCCATCCTCTGCCCAGCAGCCTGGGTCTTTTACTGCAAACGTCAAGTGGTCTCTGCCTGCCCTGGGTTAGGAGCTTCAGTTGCTCTTGAGCTCTGCGGTCCGACGTATTTCGCGGGGCCCAGGGGATGGCTGGGGTCATTTCACACTGCCGGGCCTCCTGCCACCCACGCAACCGCCTGGCTGGCGGCCAGGGAGAGGCGCAGGGGGTCGCGCACAGGAAGGAATCGGTGCACCCTCAGCAAACACTGCTCGCTTCCAACGCTCACTGGGAACAGGCTTCCCAGGCAGGTCCCAAATCTCTCCAGTTCCGCTCACCCTGCGGGCAGGAGCGCGGCGCCCCGGTGCCCCACCTGCGCGGGGCGGTCGGCTCCCGCGGGCCAGAGTTTGCAGACTTGGCACTCAGGCCGATTCTCCTGGAGTTGGGTCGCGCGCGCCGGGCCAATGAGCGCGCCCCGCGGAGGGCTCCGCTCCCCCCGCACGCGCTGATTGGTCCCGCGGCCCTCGAGGCCGGGCCGGCAGCGACTGCGGGCGGCGGCCAGTGCCCGGCGCGAGTGGGAGTGGCGCGCGCGCCCCCAGCCGCCCCCCGCCTCTCCCCGCCGTGCTCCCTCGCTCCCTCCTACTCGCTCCCTCCCTGAGCTCCCGGGCTCCGGCAGCGCGCTGGCGGGGCTCCGCATTGCACACTCTGGGGGCGCCGCAGTGTTCGTGGGATGGGGCAGCGGGCTGCAGCTGGCGGCCGGAATCCGCGCGCAGCCCGGGTGAGTAGAGGCGGGCTTCCCGGGAGAGCACAAAAGAACAGGGGGTTGGTGCCAGCGGCCCCGGCTCAGGCGGGGCCTGGCCAAGCCGGGGAGTGCGCTGAGTCGCTGGAACTACCCAGTGTTAGGGCAGCCCCCTGGGGCCAGAGGAACTGGGGTCCCGGCCTCTGGCGTTTTGCTCCGAGTGGGCAGAGAGCCCAGCGCGCAGCCTTAACGGGTCCAGAGGGGCGTGTGTACTCGTGTGTGTTGGGCTGGCGCGCGGAGGGTGGAATGGAAAGGTCAGGAGCTGCCAAGTTCAAGGCTGGAGGAACCTTTCCCAGGAGTAGTAATTCAGCATCTTCCCACGGCCCAGCATGCGTCCACCAGGAACTCCAGCTGGAGGGAGTTCCAGGGCGGCGGACTGGCAGCACCCCACATGTTGCTGCGGGGCGGGGGGCGGTGGCGGTGGCCCTGCTGCGCTCACCCGGAGCTTCTGAGGGAGGTGTAGTGTGCTGGGGGTACCTCCCCGCAGCTGCAAGACCACGCTAGGCCTTTCAGCCATTCACCCCGACGACTCGGGGAAGGGGCCATCCACCCACAGAGTTGGGATTTGGCCTGGGCTTGACTTGGCGACCTGTTTTTCTCTCTGGTAACAGCAGTTCGGTTGATTCACATTTGGCTAAGCGTTCAGTTACAACCTAAAGCTCGCTGTCTGACGGTGTGACTCACTCTGACCCCCACCATATCCTCACCATCTCTGCGGCTGCCCTCCTCCAGTCCCCTCTCCCGCCCCGGTATCTGCCCTGCTCCTCACTGCGAGGCTCAAAACTTGGTGTTTGAGCATGATTGCCTTCGGTGTGGTCCTTGGCATTTTCAAGTGTCACAATCACATCCTGTTTCCTAGAGGACTCCGAAGACTTGTTATAATGGGATGGGGGGAGAGAATTGGGTGGGGGTTAGGGGGATGGAAGAGGGTCTTTGGTAGTGACTTGTTGGAAGAACAGCATTGACTTCCCAGAGCATATGACAAAAAGAATGTTAAGCTTCTTTCTCTGGTAACCTACCCAAGGTGTGACCTCCAAAATTCAATTTTCTTTGTGGGAGGCAAGGGAGTTTAGATTCTCCAGGGGGAAGCTTATTTCTTGTTAAATTGACTTGCGGTGACATACACTCTGTTCTGCTCTGCTCTGGCCAGCCATTGCAGATGCCATGATATTATTAGAGCAATTCCCTTAAAGCCATTACATTTTCTTTCGAGTGAGAGGAACTTGAGCTAGCTGTTTAAAATTTGGGATCTGCACCTTATTTCTCTAGAAGACATTAATGGTTACTGTATATGCGCTCACGTGTACCAAGTTTGCAAAAGATATTTGTGCAATCGCCCATGAAATGGCTTAATGCACATTTGTGTTAAACCCACTTAAATGTAAAACATCTATCTGTTTTCAGTTTTAGTTTCCACCTCGACCAAAGGCACCAGACTGAAACAGGACTTAAAAGAGGCTTAAATAGATGTTTATAGAACTCTGGTCCTGAGAGCACACAGTAAGCTTGCTGAGCTTGTAGGCACACAAAGCTTGTTAGAAATTGTAAATTGGTTCCTTGGGTTAAAAATAATGGAAATGCTTCCAGACCAAATAAGACAGACAGTTGATGAAGCTACACTCTGAAACTGTTGACAGTCTTTGTAAGGTGAATGTTTACAGTACATAATGAATAAATGGGGCTGATTTTAGGCAAATAATGTCAAGTAAAAAACCATACCATGTGTTGTATCATACTGGATAGTTTATATGGCACATTGAAATCTGCTGTTAAAGTGTCTGAGGAAATCATATCTTTATCATCCCCATTTCACAGATGAAACAACTGAGGCTTTCAAAGATTGACTTTTCCAAGATCAATAGAAGAGTTTAAAGTCAAGTGTTTTTCAAATTCTTTCCTCTCTCACTCCTCCCCTTCCTTCCTTCCTTTTTGGTGTTTACCTACTTCTGATTTCTGCACCTTTTTAGTGTTTAACCTGTAGCTTGAGGGACCAGTATGAGTCATCCCCAAAAGGCTTTGCTGTCTGTAAATATCACTTAGCTCCCACTAACGTGAGGGCTGATAAAGATTTAAGGTGAAAACTAAGAATGATTTTAGACAGCTACCCTTTTCAAAGAGATACATTAGTTTTGCTAATGAGTTGTTAAAGGTACATACAATCAAAACCCAAAAGGACGATGTCCTAATGGTAATGTTTCAGAAAAACCAAGGAACAGTAGGAGAGATGTGTGAGAAATAGGTAAGTCTCCTATTTTATAAACACACTCTTTGTAAGCTCTGTAGACAAGTAACAATAGAAACAATAAATGAGTATCTCATTAGTGCTATTATTTTTAAAGAGAATTGACACAATTGATAAATAAAATCAGAACTGCTCTGGAAACACAAAAAGCACCCACTTATCAAAAGTCCTGAAATCCTCATTGACTTGTGTACAAATGTAGCAGAAGACATTGGTTAAAGAGAAATCATATTTTTACTTGCAAAGCTAGTAATAAGAAGCATAAAGATATCTGTCTATCTGATTATTTTTTAAGGACTCATTTGCAAATCTTTTCTTGGAATATGATTGCTTACAGTATTTACTTGTGTTATTGCATAATATCTATTAATGGGATTAATTTCATTTGCAATAATGTGGTGAAGTGTGGAGCTTACTAGTAGTAAGTCTTGGTTAAGTATGCGGGCTTTGGATTCAATTCTTGTCTTAACATATACTAACTGTGGAACTTCAAAAGATGATTGAACTTCTCTGTGCTTTGGTTTTCTTATGTGTAACGCATGAATAATGCACCTACCTCATGCAGTTTTTAAAATTTATTCATGCAGCAAATATTTAGTGATTGCCTATTATGTACCAGCTCTGCTCTAGATGCTAGGGATACATGTGCAAACTCCTTGCCAGTGAAGTTTACCATCTGGTGCCTGACATCTAATGACACAATGCATTTAAAATGCTTGGGATGGGACCTGACACCTACCAAATGCCCCGTTATTGTTAGCTGTTGGTATCACACATTCTTTCAGGAAATGTTCAGAGTGCTTACCATATGTAACACAGATTGCAGCATGTAATGATGAATGATACGTATTTCAATTCAATTAAGACTTCTAATGGAAGAGGGGACTCCAAAGAAAGACATCAAGAGTATAATCAGTCTCTAAAAAGGAATTCAATGCTGATATGTTAGGGAAGAAATGAAAAGAAATAATTTACCCGTAAGAAAGTGGGGAGCATATGAATTACCTTATAGGAACCCAAAAGTGGTAAGAAAAACAAGTCTTGTACCCAAGCTCTGTAAAACACTAAACACATAGGGAAAACATGCAGGGAAAGTAAAGAAAAGAAAAAGAAAGCTTACTTGGATACATATAATGAAAAAGGAAAACTCGAAGGGTCAGTTTATTAATTTGACCTTATGAAGGGCAACAGATCCCAGGCATACTAGAAATGGGGTAATCAAAAGTGAATTTGTTAAAAAAAAAATCCTTGCAATGGATTTCCAAAACAATAATGAAAGTCCCTTAAATACTGTGAAATAAGGATTGTGGAACTACTCGTCTTTAATCATACCAAAGATGTACTGGGAGATAAAAAGAGATAAAACAGAGTGTAAATGAATTCTGTTTTTGCTGAGTAATATTCCTACACCCAGGCTTTCTCAAGCAATACGCACATTGGAGGTAATAGATCAAGAAGTGGCAAGTGCTGAGGATATTCCAGACCTAATCAGCAGACTAGTTAGAGATAAATCGCCAAGACTAGATGGCCTTCACCTAGGTATATTGAAGAAGCCTGGTGTGTATGTGACAGCAATCTGGGGTATTGCTGGGGCATTGGCTGGTGTCTTTAGGGGATCCAGTCAGGGGAAGGGTTTCCAGAAGGACTGGGGGCAAAGAAACCAGGCCAGTGTCCCTGTGGATGATGGGGAGATGGATATTCAAGTAAGCACAGATTACAGCAAGTCACAATTTTTTTTTTTTTATGAAAAGAGGGATTGATGTATTAGAGTTAAAGAAGGAAAATACAGTCATGCACCTCATAACAATGTTTGGGTCAAGAATGCACTACTTATGTGATGGTGGTCCCATACGAGTATAATGGAGCTGAAAAATTCCTATCACCTAGTGACATCTTAGCCGTGGTGATGTTGTGGCACAACACATTACTCACCTGTGGTAATGCTTGTGTAAACACACTTACTGTATTAGCAGTGTTATAAGAGTATAGCACATACAATTATGTACAGTACGTAATCCTTGAGAATGATATTAAATACCTATGTTACTGGTTTATGTATTTACTGTTAATGTGATTTATCATTATCTTAGAGAGTACTCCTACTTATATTCTTAAAAAGTTCACTGTAAACAGCCTCAGGCAGGTCTTCAGGAGGTATTCCAGAAGAAAACATTGTTATCATAGGGGATGTCAGCTCCATGCATGCTATTGCCCCTGAAGACCTTCCAGTGGGACAAGGTGTGGTGGTGGAAGACAGTGATATTGATGATCCTGACCCTGTGTAGGCGCAGGCTAATGTGTGTGTTTATGTCTTAGTTTTTAACAAAAAAGTTTAAAACATGTTTTTATTTAATAGCAAAAAAGCTTACAGAATAAGAATTTGAAGAAAATACATTTGTACCATGTGTTTGTGTTTTAAGCTAAGTGTTATTACAAAGGAATCGAAAAGTTAAAACATATAAAAGTTTGTAAAATAAAAAAGTTACAGTAAACGAAGGTTAGTTTATCATTGAAGAAAGAAAAAATGTTAAAATGAATTTAGGGTAGCCTAAGTGTAGTGTATATAAAATCTATAGTAGTCTACAGTAATGTCCTCAGCCTTCACATTCACTTCCCATTCACTCACTTGCCATTCACTCACTCACCCAGGGCAACTTACAGTCCTGCAAGCTCCATTCACTGTAAGTGCCCTATATAGGTGTATCTTTTTTCTTTTATACGGTATTTCTATGGTACCTTTTCTATGTTTAGATACACACATGCTTACTATTGTGTTACAGTTGCCTGTAGTATTTAATACAGTAACATACTGCACAGGTTTGTAACCTAGGAACAAAAGGCTATACCATATAACCTAGGTGTGTAGTAGGCTTCAGGCTTGTGTAAATACACTCTGTGATGTTCACACAGTGACAAAATCACCTAATGATGGCTTTCTCAGAACATATCCCCATTGTTCAGTGATACATGACTATATGTTTGTTGCTAAGTGTTACAGGAAATATATTTTAATGTTTCAGAAAGCCTAACCATGTTTCCAATTCCAGTTCCCTCCTCATTCATGACAGTTTCTTATGAATGGGAAATTGGCTAAGGAAACAAGAAACAAAAAATGGAGATCAATAGGTATGTCTCTGAGTGGACAAATAGCCTCTTCCAAGAAGTAGTTTGGGGATGGTCTAATTTAACACTTTTATAAATGCTTACGGGTGATATGCAGTTCTTATGGTAAGTAAAAACCAAGCTGCTAAAGTTGAACTATAGAAATAACTTAAAAGACAATCTAAATAGGAAGAAAAATAATAGAAGATTAAAGTCAAAATGGAAGATCGAAGATAAGTGTACTTGGAAAAAGCAATCCCAAGAACATTTATAGGAGATAGTTTTAAATTCTGTTCCCATCAGCAGACAACATAGCTGGCTAATAGTCTCTCAGCGCTCTAAAAACATGTGTCCACCAAGTTAAAGTCAATGTTAGAAAAAGGGTAGGATATAAAACTCTGTATTAATGTGGTGCTATTTTAAAAATATATATGGTTGAATAAGTTTATATAAATAAATCCTCTATGTGGAAGGAAATACATCAAAATATTAACGTGACTATCTCTAAGTATTATGGGATTAGAAGTGATTTTTATTATCTTCTTTTACCTGTTTTCTCCAAATTTTCTACATTAAACACATATTATTCTTATAAGACAAAACATTATGAAAATAAGATTTAGTATTATAATCTCAGGATTCGTGTAGTCTTAATAGAAAGGCTCAATTGATTATCATTTCTTTGTCTTCTGAAAATCTGTAGTTGAAAATGTTGCCTTTTTCTCCCCTCTGAATTCCCCATGTGAAAAGGGCAGCATGTTGAAATAACTTTTTTTTTTTTTTGTATTTAGTGTTAGGAAAAAATGTGGTTGAAGATGAACACCTGTGCTTTTTAAAATAGAACTAGGAAATGTAAAAAGATTTCGTTTTTGCCGTAACTCTTAGGATTCGAAGAACCAAGTTATAGAAGCATTGCTGATTTCTTTCTAGATTGTAAGTGCTATGAGGACAGGCACCAAATCTGTTTCTTTCCTTTCTATGTAGTGCTTGCCTTGGTGTCTAGCACAGAAGACTCTCCCAGTAAATATGTTTGAATGTTTTGAATTGAATGAAAGGATTGAAAACTCTGATAGGCATGTAGAAATTTGAAATAAGAAGAGTTTCTAGGGCCCATTGTATCCTCTGAGGTCATATGATTCACTCACGTCTTAGTTTAATTGTTTCTCTGTAAGTTATCCTGGCAGTCTTTGTACCATATGACCCCAGGGCCACGAAAGTGGTTTGTGCTGGTCATCTGGGATCCTCTGGCTTATTCTCAAGTTTTGATCCAGCTCCTGCCACTTGCACCCATCTCTCATTTCAGTTTGTTTTGTGCTTTGAGGCTGGTGTTTTGTTTCTTTCCTTGGCTCTGGATTTTATCTCTCTTTCAGGCTTTGGCTTGGGTTCATTATCTTTTTCTCCCACTGTGGACACCAGTGTATATAATCCCAGTTAGCTCAGGCCCCCTTTTAAAAAAACTTTAATTTTAGATTCAGGGGTACATACACAGGTTTGTTATATAGGCAAATTGCATGTTACAGGGATTTGGTGTACAGATTATTTCCTCACCCAGGAAAGAAGCATAGTACTCAATAGGTAATTTTTCATTCTTCACTCTCCTCCCACCCTTTACCCTCAAGCAGACCCCAGTGTTTGTTATTCTCGTCTTTGTGTCCATGTGTTCTCAATGTTTAGCTCCCACTTATAAGAGCATGTGGTAATTGGTTTTCTGTTCTTGGATTAATTCACTTAGGATAATGGCCTCCAGCTTCATCCATTTGGCTGCAAAGTATGTGATCTCATTCTTTTTTATGGCTGCATAGTATTCCGTGGTGTTTATGTACCATGTTTTTTTAAATCCAGTTTACTGTTGATGAGCATTTAGGCTGGTTCCAGGTATTTGCTATTATGGATAGTGTTGCAGTGAACATACACATTCTTGTGTCTTTATGTGGAACAATTTGTATTCGTTTGGGTATATATCCACTAATGGGATTGCTGGGTCAAGTGGTAATTCTGTTTTAAGTTCTTTGAGAAATCGCCAAACTGCTTTCCACAATGGCTGATCCAATTTACAATACCACCAGCAGTGTATATAAGAGTTCCCTTTTTCTCTGCAACCATGTCAGCATCTTTTATTTTTTGACTGACCCTTCTTGATAAGCTAGAATCTTTTACAGAGTGGTTTATACCACAAACTATTAAATATTAACAATTGAATGTTACTGTGGTCTGAATATTGGCATACCTCCAAAATTATGTGTTGGAACATAATCCCCAATGTAATAGTGTCAAGAGGTGGAGCCTTTTGGACCGAGCCCTCGTGAGGGGGATTAGTGCCTTTATAAAAGAGGTTGAAAGGAGCTCCCTTGTCTCTTCTGCCATGTGAGGACACAGCAACAAGGTGCCATCCATGAGGCAGAGAATAAGCCCTCACCAGACACCAGATCTGCTGGTGTTGTCATCTTGGACTTCTCAGCCTTCAGAACTGTGAGCAATAAAATTCTGTTATTTATAAATTACCCAGGCTAAGTTGTTTTATTATAGCAGCCTGATGGACTAAGACAAATATTAACACCTGATCCCCAGAAGGGATCTAGGAGTCATTGTAGATTATTCTCCAATATTAGCTTAATAAGGCACTGTGGTCAAATTATTCAGTAATATCACTGGTACTGTCAGAAAGAATCTTGGCAGGAGAACAGAAAATTTTATGTTGTTCTTACATAAAATCTGATATATATGTTACAACATGCAACCCTTATTGTCATTTTCAAGAAACACAGATAGGGAGGAATTGTATAAGAGCAATAACATAGTCAAGCCAGTGCCCAGGATTTTGAGTGAGGACTTAGGGGAAGTAGCTATTTTCTGATGACAGAATGTAAAGAGAACTCTGGCTTGGAAGATAAAGGCTCAAGGGATAGGACCTTGTGTGTACATTATGAAGGCCACTGCCTACTAGAGAGTCTTCTTTATCTAATCTGACTCCAAGACTAACATAGACCAACCCAAAGGCTACGTATAACCAGAAGGCCCTAGGGCAGGAACTCCTGCTTGCCATCAGGTGCTTCTCTTTGAGGGAGTTCTTGAAATGGTCCACGACTCAGGTGTGAAGAGGTGAGATCTATATTGGACAGGTGCTGGAGCCATCCTGACTTAGAAGCCTCATACCCCTAGGAGCTGATATCTCTTGTAACTCCATAGACAAAGCTTCCAGAGTCTCATAGGGGATGTGCCCAGTTTACAGAATCATGGCCCTCAGGGAAGTGCCAAGCATGATGTCCTGTCAAGTAATTTTAGTTTTCACCCAGCCTACCAATTACAGTCGTAGCTGTAACTTGTTACTATGACGTTTTTACCCTTATCAGGTTGCTACAATAAAACAGATACCCAAAGTCAAATTCTCATGCAGTTACAAGTAGAGTGAATTTGCATTATTTTTCACAAACATTAAAAACTGGAACTAGAATACATCTGTTGATATCTGAAAACAAGGGATTTTAGACAGAAAGCAGTAAGGTCAGACTATGTAATACCCCTACCTCCTGTCCTACATTCCCACCTGCTCATCCTTATTCTCTGGAGAAGAGGATGCAAAGCAACATTAAAAATAGGTTCAAAAGTGTTTAGGTGTATGCATGAGTAATTACCACATAATAGATTGTTAGGCAAAATGAAAGTATTGGGTGTAAAATCTTCATCTTTTGCTAGAATTTTTATTGAATTCTTCTAATTCAAATTTCCGATCACCTAACTGAATGAATTCACAACAACTTTTGCAGCAGTTGTGATTTGTTCTCAGCCATAGATGTAGGAATTCATAAACCCAGGATTGTCCTACTATTTCTGCCTGTTTTTTTTTTTTTTTTGGAAATCATTATTGTTACTTGAACTATCAAAAAAGTACATTTAAGCACTCCAGATGATTAAATAACAATGCAGTCAGTGTGTTTTGGTAGTAGGATTTTGGGTAAACATTTTCAAAAAATATTTAATATTTTGATGACCTAAAAAAGCAGGAGAAATAAAGGTGGTTTTAAGCACAATTTTTAGTACCTTGTAGTGTAACATATTAGCCCAAATGTACACATTACTTAAATTTCTTTCAAGATATCTAGAAATACTAGTTATTTTATGCTGTTACAGAACTTTAGATAATATATACATTTATTTGCACTTATAATAACAGCATTTATTAGCCTCTACTTTTGCTTGCATGGTTTTTCATCCACAGGACTCTACCTGCTTGTGAGAGATTATGTTAATTTTTCATTGGCAGAGAGGCAATGTAGAGGGAAGGTTGGAGGTCTGGGCTCTCCTGTGGTGTAATTCTGCCTCCACCAGTTGCTACCTGTGTGACCTTGGGCAAGTTATTTAGTTTCCTCCAGTTTTACCGACTGCACCATTAACTAGCTGGCTGACCTTTAGCCAGTACGTTACCCACTGTGTGGGCATCATTTGCTTCAACTACAAAAATCAAAAAGCTGCACTAACTTCCCAGATGAGTGGGAACCAACGTGTATTTTTTGACACTTAAAACTACCCATTAATGCTGATCTAATAAAATTGCTTTGATTAACTGAAAGTGTGGCATAATATTGGTATATAGCCTAAAATAATTAAACATTCAAGAATTCTTGTCTTCTAAGAGCATGATACCTCTAATAAATAATTTAAAAGATGTAGCACATTCCCTCAGAATATATTTTCTTGTTATATAGATCTTCACTGTTCTTTGACTTGCCATGTGGAATACATTTAATTTCTTAGAAAATTTTCAATCGTGGAGCAAAAAATTCTCTTTCAAGTGTTCTGAAAATATTGCCACTTAAAAATACTGACTTTAATAGAAGTAATATCCTGCGTTTACATAGTGGCTTTTCATGGAAGATCAAAGGAATGGCATTAGAAGTACATGGTTTTTCTTTTATGTATAACTTCATAGGAGAATTTTCTTTTATTGAGTTCTTTTAATTCAGATTCCCGATCGCCTACCGGAGTGAATTCACAAAAAGTTTTGCAGCAGTACTGACTTGTTCTCAGTCAGGTGTGTCCTTGGTCAGGGGTCTCCTTCCATCCATTATTCCACAATTGACAATGCTTTTCATCCTTCAAAGCCTAGTTCAATGCAGCTTCCCCAAAGACACCTTTTCTCCTGATTCCCTCATCATGCTCTTTTACGTATGCCTGTATTTTGTACTGACATGTTCTTTGTTACATTCTATACATTCTCTTCTTTGTTACCTGTATTTGCAGTCTTATTTCTCATGAATGCCAGCATGAACATAATGTTTTGCATAGAGTAAGCCCTCAGTAAATATGCTGAATAGAAGAATACCTTTCATAGAGAAAAGCTGTAAAGATCTGGGGGGAGTCACAAAGGATTGCATCTTAGACTCGTTGTGCTACTATAACAAAATACCTGAGACTGGGAAATTTATATCAAACAAAAATTTATTTCTCACATATCTGAGGCTGAGAAGTCCAAGATCAAGGCACCGACTGGTGAGGGCACAGTCTCTCTGCTTGTAAGATGGTACCTTGTTGCTGTGTCCTCACATAGGGAAAGGCAGAAGAGCAAGTGAGTTAAGGCCACGTGAAGAAGCCTCTTGTACAAAGCCCTAATCCCATTCGTGAGGGAGGAGCACTCATGTGTAATCACCTCTTGAAAGTCCCGCCTGTCTTGTACCTAATGTAAATGATGAGTTACGGGGTGCAGCACACCAGCATGGCACATGTGTACATATGTAACAAACCTGTGCATTGTGCACATGTACCCTAGAACTTAAAGTATAATTATAAAAAAAAGAAGGGTACTGGGGGGGTATTGGTCAAAGGGTACAAAGTTTCAGTTAGAAGGAATAAGGTTTTTTTTTTTTTATTATACTTTAAGTTCTAGGGTACATGTGCATAACGTGCAGGTTTGTTACATATGTATACTTGTGCCATGTTGGTGTGCTGCACCCATCAATTCGTCAGCACCCATCAACTCGTCATTTACATCAGGTATAACTCCCAATGCAATCCCTCCCCCCTCCCCCCTCCCCGTGATAGGCCCCGGTGTGTGAATAAGGTTTTAAAATCTATTGCACAGCAAGGTGACTTTATAGTTAATAATAATGTAATATATGTTTCAAAATTGCTAAGAGAGCAGATCTTAAATGTTCATACCACAAAATAAAATAAATATCTGAGGTAATGATAAAAAAAAAAAAAAGAAAGTCCCATCTCTTAATACTATCATATTGACCACACCTGAATTTTGGAGGGATCACCGTGAAACCATAGCAGATTGGTTTAGATGGAAAGGATAGGTTTTGCATTATGACAAACTGTCACCTAATTTGGGTCCCTGGATGTCCAGGAAGAACAAATGAATACCACAAGCTATACACATTCTTCTTAGAGACTGTACTCTGCCGCTGTGTCCTTGGAATGAATACCTTTTAGGTATTGAGGATACTCACAAAACAGACTCTAAGCCCTGAGTTGCCCATGACCTAGGACTTTGGAAAGTTAGGTATGATATTTTTACCCTTATCCTGGCGGGGGGGGGCACCAAATCATTCATGGAGGATCTGCCCCCATGACCCAAATTCTAGGCCCCACCTTCAACACTTGGGATCACATTTCAACATGAGATTTGCATGGGATACAACACCATATCAGTAGGTAATTTCTGGTTTTTAAAAATCACAAAAGTTTAAGGAAGAAAATAATCATTCCCCATTTTATCACACTGATTTAATTATTCATGTATAATTTCTTTATTATTTTAGTGATATTCTCTTTCTGTATATCACATGGTGGCTGCCTAGTTATGGATATAGCATATGTTGAATGTATTTGATCCTTATCTTAATAGAGTAAACCAGAGGCCAATATGGCAAATTGACTATGTATAAAGATGTACACTGTTCTTCTATGCTACTGAAAAACACTTTCATCAGTGGGCTCCCATATGGCCTCCTATTTGTGGAAGGGACTAATGTGCATAGTTAGGGCTGGTGTTTTTTAAACAAAGAAATAGACAAGGCCAGATCTGTTTAATTTCTAATGGCCAATGTTCTTTCTGTTTATTTCCATAGATTAGAATCACAGCCAGCTGGCTTAAAATGTTGTTTTAAGGAGCACCAGGTGAGAGGTGGCCAGATCAGCATCAGCTCCCCACAGTCCTGATAAATGACTCAGGGTTCAACTCCTCCTGTTGCCAATATTGTTATTCTTTGGTAAGGTGAACCAGGCAAGCAAAAATCAACATGGTACAAAAAAATTTTTCTCACCAAAGCTATTTGGTGGCTCATCTTTCTAAATGAAGGGCACTGCATTTCATAGATAGAATAGCATTTTAAGGATATGTACTGTCTATAATGGTACTTTCTTCTTAGTTGGGAACTGTCTAGGAGAGATCTTTGCTAGAGGAGACAGTTTTCAGCTAGGACATGCAAATTCAAGAAAGGTACAGTGCCATAGCGTCTACAAGACACTAGAGAAGTGAGCAAACTCATTTCCTGTAGCTTCTGGGCAGTTCTGGCATTGCATGTGGGTTTCAGATCTCTTCTGGAGAAGCAGTGTACTGAATAAGATTGAACACGGAAATGGAAAGGAAGAGTGGGCAGAGAAGGTGGAGCTAAAGGACTTTTAGTAAAGAAATTATCATCTGCTTTATAATAGATTAAAAAAAACTTTTCGATCCGATCTAACTCATGTCCTGTCAGAGAAATCCCTAAAATAAAGAAATTTGAGGAGAACGACAAACATCCATCTGCCTTAAATTATCTCCCAGATTTCTGCCACTCCCACCTTCAAAGCCACTCCTTTGGCAAGTCATTGATTCAGCCTTAGAAGATCACTGTTAAGTGTCTTCCCTGAAGGGAAAATCATGCTCATTAATGAATAAATCCAAGCTGCGTAACATACTCTTCCAGTAGGCAAGTGAAAGCTGGGGGAATATGAGTCCAAGCAAGGGGACTGAGATGGGGAAATAGAAGAGGTAACTTTTTCCTTGTAAGGTGTAGGTGGAAAGGAAAGATGTTGAGATCTTTGCTTGTTTCTCACTTTTATCTAAACTCTCATCATGCTGTTTGCTGAATTATCAGCCACCAATTAGTGATAGGTTTTAGGCCAAGCCAGTTAATATCTTTGAACCTCAGTTTCCTTAAAATGATTGCATAAGATCGGCACTTCCAAAGGAGGATCTGTAAGGAAAAACACTGGTTCTGTGGGATATTACAGGAAGATAAAACAATGGATTGAGAAACAATGGATTAAAAATGTTTTTGCTTTTTGAGTTGCAGGACTTTTAGAACATTTAGTAACTGAATGTTCACTCTGTATATCCGAAAGAAGGTGTAATATATAATATTCAGTGACTCCCAGACCTATTTGGCAGTGATAATCATTTTGAGGGTTCATCTTGAGGGTCAGCATTTTCTGCAACACAAAATAATGGATTATCTGGTGTCTGATGTCCTTCTGAGTTTTAAATTCTGTGAATATACAATTAGTTTGTCTCTCCTCCTATTTCTTTCCTAGCCAACCCCCTTGACTCTTATCTAGAACAGTTTTTGTGTTGTGTGTAAACCATTTGATCAAAAATGTACTCTGTTAGAAAATCTCTGCATCTGCTTTAAGAGAAGTGCATGTTGAGGTAGTGCAAACCTGCAAGCTATGCACTTTTCCCTTTTATTTTTATATTTGAGACTACAGTAAGTCAAAGGCAGTCAAAAAGCAAACAATAAATTCCCCAAGTGCCGTACACCCTCCCCAATATCCTAACAAAAATATTGAAACATTTATACTAATAGAGGGCATAATATTTCAGAAAAGAACAATTTATAAAGACCCAGATTTTATTCTCACAGAAGCATTTCTAAGCAAAGCAGGGCAATTAATCATAGAGCTATAACATAAAGATGAAAAGATGAATACTGAATATACAGAAAATGTGCACTCTTCTTCCCTTCATCTTTAGGATTACAAAAGATGTTTATCACCCCTGGCCTTATGAACACCAATCTTGGATTTTTTGTTTGGCTTCTGTACCGGATTCACCCTTGACTTGATGAGGGGCAAGTAAAAGCTGAGGTGCTTTGTGGGAGTGGGTGTGGCAGTGGAGAAAGGTATAGACATCCAGGACGTAGAATAGCTGTGTCTGAATTAGACCTCCTCCTACAGAAATAGCTCCTCTTCCAGAGGTTTTTTAAAGTGAGGGAATACAGGGTGGTCATCTGTAGTCTCCTGGGTCAGGAAGGGAGAGTAAGAGGTAGGTGTAGTGTCTCGTGCTTATAGTTCACCTACTTGGCAGGCTGAGGCAGAGGTATGGATTGAGTCCAGGAGTTTGAGGCTGTAGTGTGCTGTGATTGCACCTGTAAATAGTCGCTGCATTCTAGCCTGAGCAACATGGTGAGACCCATCTTTACAAAAAATAAAAATAAAAAGAGAGTAAGGATTCTCACTGACACACTGCCCGACCCCATCTCTGAAAAAAAAGAATGAATAAAGAGTAAGGATTCACACTATTTTTCATATACTTATTGTTGCATATCATGAATTCTCTGAAATTAGAGCAATCTGAATATCTACAGGTAATCTACAGCAGACAGCTTACTGAAGGCTATGTGTTTGGTTTGATTGTCTGTCGTCCACCCTTAATTTAAATTTTTAAGAATATTTGTCAAATTTTCTGTTATTTGAATTCAAGCTTACCTCTGATGAAACATTAGTATTTCTATTTAGTTTTCCTTGTCTTATTTAAAAAATTGGAATTTGTTGTGTACATTTGGTTATATATATTTTAAAACTCCAAATTGCATTTTGAAATTTGGTAGAGAACCGATAACTACATTTTTCTCAAGTGATACAAGATATATTAATAATATTAGCTTTGTTCTGAGGTCTCGTAGGTCCACAGCCTCCTTGAGTTGCCTTAGAGAGGCTTCCAAACTGCACTGTGCTCCAGTTTTTGAATTCAACCCTTCCATTTTTACAGGCCACCTTTACTATTCTCCTAAATGTATAAACGATGCCTTAGTTTACTAGTCTCAAGACCTGGCAGAGAATAGATGCCCAACAGATATTTGATGAGCAGACTCTCCCTACTTGATCAGTGTTTCTTGAATAAATGAATAAATTGTTAATGATAAGTGCTTATTATAATTGTCACAATTTCATTCCAGTAATGTAGCCACTTCTTGGCATCTAACACTATTTTTTAAAAACAATTAAAAAATAATTTTTTTTGGTAACTCACAAACTTGATGCTAATTAGTATTTAATGTTTGTTTTTCTATTTAAAAAATACATAAAGTTAAAATTATTGTACATAAAAGTTTTTATACAGATTTCACAAAGCTGAACATATGTGTCCGTGCGGTTGGTTCTGTACTGCAGCAGCTCAGTGAACTTGGAGGAGACCTGAGTCCTCTCACGTAGGACTGAGTTGCTCTTTATGGGACTGAACATAAGTGCCATAAAATCACTTGGTAGGGTTTGTTTTGGCATGTTACAGCATTTCCCCTCGGGAATGCTCAAACATTTTATGGATGGAAGATTTCCATAAAGTCTTCTACATAACCTTCAAGTCATCTTGTGTGAAAAAGAACTTAGTTTGCATTTGTTCTATAGATAATTGTCGATGTTTTATAGGTAACATTCTGAATGTGTAGAAAGATTGAGGCTTTCCAGCCACTTCTCAGACTTACTGACTAGTACAGAAAGAGGAGGAGGGGGGAGGGGAAGAAGAGAGAAGAGAAAGAAGCTAGCTCTTCTATGTCTCCTTAAGAGTACTAACGCTGTTCAAGAGAGCCCCACCTCATGACCTCCCAAAGGTCCCATCTCCAAATACTATCGCATCACATTGAGGTTTAGGGTTTCAGTGTATGAATTTTGGGGGACACAGACCTTCAGTTTTTAGTACATATCTTTCTTTTTTAGGATGGGCAGGGGAAAGCCTCCTCATCTGTCTGTGGCATTCCCCCTATTTCCCCAATTTCCTAACAGTTTGACCAAAGCCATGACCAACATCATCACTTGACAAAATGGAATTGATTTATTAAAGCACTTGTTCATTTTAATAATCAACCTAAAGGAAAAAGAATTCAAGTTACTTGTTTTTGAGTCTTGCATTGAAATTTATTTTATTTACTGTAATTTTATCCCCAAAATGACAGATTCCTTTTTCATATTTTTTGAGTAGGTATTTGTGTCATTTTTTTGGCAACACTTAAGAAACTATCTCTGATTGGTGATTTTGAGAATTGTTCATACTTGAACAGAGATTATGAGCTTAAGTTTAAATAGCTTTGAAATCTTTAAAAAATAGTTACATCTTTTAATTGCATCAACACTGTCTATATTTAACATGTCTAACTATTTAAATGACCTAATATTTTATATTTGCCAATGCAAACATAACAACAATCAGGCAACAAGTACTTTTTTTCTGGGCCCTACCCAGGGACATAAAAAAATAGAGTGGAGCTGGGCGTGGTGGCCCAAGCCTGTAATCCCAGCAGTTTGGGAGGCCGAGGTGGGTAGATCACCTGAGGTCAGGAGTTCAAGACCAGTCTGGCCAACATTGTGAAACCCTGACTCTACTAAAAATACACACACACACACACACACACAAAAGGAGTGGAAGACACGACAACTGTTCTCATGGAACTTGGCTTCTCTCCCTGTCTCTCTCTTTAAATACCCAAGGGCCACCTCATGCCAATCATAGTTCTAGGTGGAAAAACAATAATAAATGAAATGGATAAACGTCTCTAGGGATAAAGCAGTGAACAAAAACCACAGAAAATTCCTGTCCTGGTAAAGCTTACATTCTAGAGGAATAGAGGCAGAAAATAAGGAAATAAATCAGAAATGTGCAGTATGTTGGGCGGTGGTAAGTGCTATGGAGAAACTAAAGCAAGGAAGGGGAAAGGAAGTGCAGGGTTGGGTGGGAGGCAGCTGGTACCTTTACCTGTGGTTGTCATGGATGACTCCACTGTGAAGGTATCACATGAGCACCTGGACCAGGTAAGGGAGAGAGCCCTTAGGACCTCTGTGGGAAGAGCCCTCCAGGCAGAAATGCAAAAGTGCTGTGGTGGTCTCATGCCTGGCTTGCTCTCCAAGAAGGCTGGTGGAGCAAGCCAGGGGGAATGTAGTAAAAAGTCAAAGATGTAAAGGGCAGGCTGTCTAACATTCAAAGCCTCAGAGGTTATCACACTATGTTGACTTTTCCCCCACTTTCTTCCTTCCTTCTTTGTGAGTTGGGGAGCCATTAGAAGATTCTGCACTGAGGAATGACCTGATTAAATGATTTTAAAGATCACTGGTTATTGTGAGAATAAATACAGGAGGGCAAGGTTGGAAAGAGGGAGACTTAAGACGCTGTTGTAGCAGTCCAGATGTTGGCTTAGATGTGGGTAGTTGCAGTGGAGATGCTGAAAAAGGGCATTCTTTGTCTATTTGGAAAGAGTGGAAGAGAGGATCTCTGAAGGATAGGATGTGAAGTATAAGTGAGAAAGCAGTGTTGAGCATGCTTCTAAGGTTTGGGGGACTGATAACTGGAAGGACGGGGCTGTCATATACTGAGATGTAAAGACTGAAGAGGAACAGATTTGGAATAGGATCAGATATGGTGTACACACCTTAAATTTGGACACCTATTAGGCTTCTAAATGTAGAAATGGAGTAGGAGGTTGGGAATGTGAATGTGAATTCAGGGGAGACATCTGGGCTGAAGATATAATGCTGGGAGCTTCATGATCTCAGTAAAAGCCATAAAAGGGGAGCAAATCCACGAGAGTGAGGAGATGAGATCTGTCTGTCAGAGGCAGAGTGAAGACAATGAAGTTGCAGTTGTGTGCTCCATTATTATTTGCTGTAGGTACAGAGAGAAGTAGGAATTTGTGGGCTAGAATAACTGAAGCAACTTTCATGAAAAGTGTGGGACTTGGACTGGTCCTTGCAAGTAGTTAGGATTTGGAGGGGTAGAGAAAATGAGGAGAGGGCATTTTGGTTAAAAGTTACCAGAGTTAAACACAATGCAGTATGAGGTAGTAAGGGAAAACATACCGAAGTCATGATGGGATTTTTCTCATGTGTGGAAGGGGTAGTACTTGAAGGTTTTGTTCAGTCTGTTTCCAAGGATCATGATATGCAAATGGTAAAGAGACTTGGGTCCCATTAAATTTTTTAACATTTCCCAATACTTTGCTAACAGCGTTTCCTCCTTACCCTTGCAGCTGGTGCTGCCTTATATTTTGTAGTAACTTGAAACTGACATGTGGGGAATTTTAAGTACATATGTTATCAAAACAGATGTTTCACAGACTTCATAGACTATCAGGAGGTCATCTTGTCTTTCAAAAAGCAGCCTGGAATTTGAATTTAGTTCCTCTTATAATTTCATGCTCCAAAGTAACTATATGAGAAATTTAAAATTTATTAGCAACTTTCTCTTGTTCTCAGATTTTAGAGAGATGGTAATTTCATTAAACCTGAAAAAAAAATATATATGCTATGTTACCTAGAGGCAGATTATCGAATAACTTTACTTGCCTGGTGATAAATCTAAGGGACATGAGTATTTTAACGCTTTCCCAGCAACTTTGGAGTTATATTTTTAAAAAGGAAAAACATCAACAACCCTGCAGTCCTTTTTGATGCAAAGTAGCGAAGCAAAAATGAACCTCATAAAAGAATACAAAGGATGCTGGCTTCAGAACAAATGGTTAGACACATTTTGCCTCTTGTCTCCTCTTCCCACTTTTTCCTAGAATCTAGATGAGAATCAAGTATCGTTTTTATTCTGTGTCAAAGTTTTTCATGGAGTTGCAGAAGCTAAGGACTTTGGCAGAACTCCCCGAAGTAAGAGCAAATTATGCATTTTGTTGTTCATTTTCCTTAAAGAATGCCTTCAAAATAATGTGGTGTTAATTGTTTGGCATAACCAGGCGTGACATTCCGTATCCCCATTTGTCCTTTGGGGTTTCAGAGAGGTGCAGAGTACAACTCCTGCAGGACTTGACAGTTTATCTGTGTCCCTTGAATCCTGCAGGTGTTGGCTGGAGAGCAGCAAGCAGTTAGTGGCAAAGGGGTTTGTAAAGAAACCCCGTGGACCCTCTAGTGCTGTCCAGTAGAATTTTCTTTTTTATTTATTTATTTATTTATTTATTTATTTATTTATTATTATTATACTTTAAGTTGTAGGGTACATGTGCATAACGTGCAGGTTTGTTACATATGTATACTTGTGCCATGTTGGTGTGCTGCACCCATCAACTCGTCAGCACCCATCAACTCGTCATTTACATCAGGTATAACTCCCAATGCCATCCCTCCCCCCTCCCCCCTCCCCATGATAGGCCCCGGTGTGTGATGTTCCCCTTCCCGAGTCCAAGTGATCTCATTGTTCAGTTCCCACCTATGAGTGAGAACATGTGGTGTTTGGTTTTCTGTTCTTGTGATAGTTTGCTAAGAATGATGGTTTCCAGCTGCATCCATGTCCCTACAAAGGACACAAACTCATCCTTTTTTATGGCTGCATAGTATTCCATGGTGTATATGTGCCACATTTTCTTAATCCAGTCTGTCACTGATGGACATTTGGGTTGATTCCAAGTCTTTGCTATTGTGAATAGTGCCGCAATAAACATATGTGTGCATGTGTCTTTATGGCAGCATGATTTATAATCCTTTGGGTATATACCCAGTAATGGGATGGCTGGGTCATATGGTACATCTAGTTCTAGATCCTTGAGGAATCGCCATACTGTTTTCCATAATGGTTGAACTAGTTTACAATCCCACCAACAGTGTAAAAGTGTTCCTAATTCTCCACATCCTCTCCAGCACCTGTTGTTTCCTGACTTTTTAATGATTGCCATTCTAACTGGTGTGAGATGGTATCTCATTGTGGTTTTGATTTGCATTTCTCTGATGGCCAGTGATGATGAGCATTTTTTCATGTGTCTGTTGGCTGTATGAATGTCTTCTTTTGAGAAATGTCTGTTCATATCCTTTGCCCACTTTTTGATGGGGTTGTTTTTTTCTTGTAAATTTGTTTGAGTTCTTTATAGGTTCTGGATATTAGCCCTTTGTCAGATGAGTAGATTGCAAAAATGTTCTCCCATTCTGTAGGTTGCCTGTTCACTCTGATGGTAGTTTCTTTTGCTGTGCAGAAGCTCTTTAGTTTAATGAGATCCCATTTGTCAATTTTAGCTTTTGCTGCCGTTGCTTTTGGTATTTTAGACATGAAGTCTTTGCCCATGCCTATGTCTTGAATGGTACTACCTAGGTTTTCTTCTAGGGATTTTATGGTTTTAGGTCTAACATTTAAGTCTCTAATCCATCTTGAATTAATTTTCGTATAAGGAGTAAGGAAAGGATCCAGTTTCAGCTTTCTACTTATGGCTAGCCAATTTTCCCAGCACCATTTATTAAATAGGGAATCCTTTCCCCATTTCTTGTTTCTCTCAGGTTTGTCAAAGATCAGATGGCTGTAGATGTGTGGTATTATTTCTGAGGACTCTGTTCTGTTCCATTGGTCTATATCTCTGTTTTGGTACCAGTACCATGCTGTTTTGGTTACTGTAGTCTTGTAGTATAGTTTGAAGTCAGGTAGCGTGATGCCTCCAGCTTTGTTCTTTTGACTTAGGATTGTCTTGGAGATGCAGGCCCTTTTTTGGTTCCATATGAACTTTAAAGCAGTTTTTTCCAATTCTGTGAAGAAACTCATTGGTAGCTTGATGGGGATGGCATTGAATCTATAAATAACCTTGGGCAGTATGGCCATTTTCACGATATTGATTCTTCCTATCCATGAGCATGGTATGTTCTTCCATTTGTTTGTGTCCTCTTTTATTTCACTGAGCAGTGGTTTGTAGTTCTCCTTGAAGAGATCCTTTACATCCCTTGTAAGTTGGATTCCTAGGTATTTTATTCTCTTTGAAGCAATTGTGAATGGAAGTTCATTCCTGATTTGGCTCTCTGTTTGTCTGTTACTGGTGTATAAGAATGCTTGTGATTTTTGCACATTAATTTTGTATCCTGAGACTTTGCTGAAGTTGCTTATCAGCTTAAGGAGATTTTGGGCTGGGACAATGGGGTTTTCTAAATATACAATCATGTCATCTGCAAACAGGGACAATTTGACTTCTTCTTTTCCTAACTGAATACCCTTGATTTCTTTCTCTTGCCTGATTGCCCTAGCCAGAACTTCCAACACTATGTTGAATAGGAGTGGTGAGAGAGGGCATCCCTGTCTTGTGCCAGTTTTCAAAGGGAATTTTTCCAGTTTTTGCCCATTCAGTATGATATTGGCTGTGGGTTTGTCATAAATAGCTCTTATTATTTTGAGGTACGTTCCATCAATACCGAATTTATTGAGCGTTTTTAGCATGAAGGGCTGTTGAATTTTGTCAAAAGCCTTTTCTGCATCTATTGAGATAATCATGTGGTTCTTGTCTTTGGTTCTGTTTATATGCTGGATTATGTTTATTGATTTGTGAATGTTGAACCAGCCTTGCATCCCAGGGATGAAGCCCACTTGATCATGGTGGATAAGCTTTTTGATGTGCTGCTGAATCCGGTTTGCCAGTATTTTATTGAGGATTTTTGCATCGATGTTCATCAGGGATGTTGGTCTAAAATTCTCTTTTTTTGTTGTGTCTCTGCCAGGCTTTGGTATCAGGATGATGTTGGCCTCATAAAATGAGTTAGGGAGGATTCCCTCTTTTTCTATTGATTGGAATAGTTTCAGAAGGAATGGTACCAGCTCCTCCTTGTACCTCTGGTAGAATTCAGCTGTGAATCCATCTGGTCCTGGACTTTTTTTGGTTGGTAGGCTATTAATTATTGCCTCAATTTCAGAGCCTACTATTGGTCTATTCAGGGATTCAACTTCTTCCTGGTTTAGTCTTGGAAGAGTGTAAGTGTCCAGGAAATTATCCATTTCTTCTAGGTTTTCCAGTTTATTTGCGTAGAGGTGTTTATAGTATTCTCTGATGGTAGTTTGTATTTCTGTGGGGTCGGTGGTGATATCCCCTTTATCATTTTTAATTGCGTCGATTTGATTCTTCTCTCTTTTCTTCTTTATTAGTCTTGCTAGTGGTCTGTCAATTTTGTTGATCTTTTCAAAAAACCAACTCCTGGATTCATTGATTTTTTGGAGGGTTTTTTGTGTCTCTATCTCCTTCAGTTCTGCTCTGATCTTAGTTATTTCTTGCCTTCTGCTAGCTTTGGAATGTGTTTGCTCTTGCTTCTCTAGTTCTTTTAATTGCGATGTTAGAGTGTCAATTTTTGATCTTTCCTGCTTTCTCTTGTGGGCATTTAGTGCTATAAATTTCCCTCTGCACACTGCTTTAAATGTGTCCCAGAGATTCTGGTATGTTGTATCTTTGTTCTCATTGGTTTCAAAGAACATCTTTATTTCTGCCTTCATTTCGTTATGTACCCAGTAGTCATTCAGGAGCAGGTTGTTCAGTTTCCATGTAGTTGAGCGGTTTTGATTGAGTTTCTTAGTCCTGAGTTCTAGTTTGATTGCACTGTGGTCTGAGAGACAGTTTGTTATAATTTCTGTTCTTGTACATTTGCTGAGGAGTGCTTTACTTCCAATTATATGGTCAATTTTGGAGTAAGTACGATGTGGTGCTGAGAAGAATGTATATTCTGTTGATTTGGGGTGGAGAGTTCTATAGATGTCTATTAGGTCTGCTTGCTGCAGAGATGAGTTCAATTCCTGGACATCCTTGTTAACTTTCTGTCTCGTTGATCTGTCTAATGTTGACAGTGGAGTGTTGAAGTCTCCCATTATTATTGTATGGGAGTCTAAGTCTCTTTGTAAGTCTCTAAGGACTTGCTTTATGAATCTGGGTGCTCCTGTATTGGGTGCATATATATTTAGGATAGTTAGCTCTTCCTGTTGAATTGATCCCTTTACCATTATGTAATGGCCTTCTTTGTCTCTTTTGATCTTTGATGGTTTAAAGTCTGTTTTATCAGAGACTAGTATTGCAACCCCTGCTTTTTTTTGTTCTCCATTTGCTTGGTAAATCTTCCTCCATCCCTTTATTTTGAGCCTATGTATGTCTCTGCGTGTGAGATGGGTCTCCTGAATACAGCAGACTGATGGGTCTTGACTCTTTATCCAGTTTGCCAGTCTGTGTCTTTTCATTGGAGCATTTAGTCCATTTACATTTAAGGTTAAGATTGTTATGTGTGAACTTGATCCTGCCATTATGATATTAACTGGTTATTTTGCTCGTTAGTTGATGCAGTTTCTTCCTAGCCTCGATGGTCTTTACATTTTGGCATGTTTTTGCAATGGCTGGTACCGGTTGTTCCTTTCCATGTTTAGTGCTTCCTTCAGGGTCTCTTGTAAGGCAGGCCTAGTGGTGACAAAATCTCTAAGCATTTGCTTATCTGTAAAGGATTTAATTTCTCCTTCACTTATGAAACTTAGTTTGGCTGGATATGAAATTCTGGGTTGAAAATTCTTTTCTTTAAGAATGTTGAATATTGGCCCCCACTCTCTTCTGGCTTGGAGAGTTTCTGCCGAGAGATCTGCTGTGAGTCTGATGGGCTTCCCTTTGTGGGTAACCCGACCTTTCTCTCTGGCTGCCCTTAAGATTTTTTCCTTCATTTCAACTTTGGTGAATCTGGCAATTATGTGTCTTGGAGTTGCTCTTCTCGAGGAGTATCTTTGTGGCGTTCTCTGTATTTCCTGGATTTGAATGTTGGCCTGCCCTACTAGGTTGGGGAAGTTCTCCTGGATGATATCCTGAAGAGTGTTTTCCAACTTGGTTCCATTTTCCCCCTCACTTTCAGGCACCCCAATCAGACGTAGATTTGGTCTTTTTACATAATCCCATACTTCTTGCAGGCTTTGTTCATTTCTTTTTCTTCTTTTTTCTTTTGGTTTCTCTTCTCGCTTCATTTCATTCATTTGATCCTCAATCGCTGATACTCTTTCTTCCAGTTGATCGAGTCGGTTACTGAAGCTTGTGCATTTGTCACGTATTTCTCGTGTCATGGTTTTCATCTCTTTCATTTCGTTTATGACCTTCTCTGCATTAATTACTCTAGCTATCAATTCTTCCACTTTTTTTTCAAGATTTTTAGTTTCTTTGCGCTGGGTACGTAATTCCTCCTTTAGCTCTGAGAAGTTTGATGGACTGAAGCCTTCTTCTCTCATCTCGTCAAAGTCATTCTCCGTCCAGCTTTGATCCGTTGCTGGCGATGAGCTGCGCTCCTTTGCCGGGGGAGATGCGCTCTTGTTTTTTGAATTTCCAGCTTTTCTGCCCTGCTTTTTCCCCATCTTTGTGGTTTTATCTGCCTCTGGTCTTTGATGATGGTGATGTACTGATGGGGTTTTGGTGTAGGTGTCCTTCCTGTTTGATAGTTTTCCTTCTAACAGTCAGGACCCTCAGCTGTAGGTCTGTTGGAGATTGCTTGAGGTCCACTCCAGACCCTGTTTGCCTGGGTATCAGCAGCAGAGGCTGCAGAAGATAGAATATTGCTGAACAGCGAGTGTACCTGTCTGATTCTTGCTTTGGAAGCTTCCTCTCAGGGGTGTACTCCACCCTGTGAGGTGTGGGGTGTCAGACTGCCCCTAGTGGGGGATGTCTCCCAGTTAGGCTACTCAGGGGTCAGGGACCCACTTGAGCAGGCAGTCTGTCCCTTCTCAGATCTCAACCTCCGTGTTGGGAGATCCACTGCTCTCTTCAAAGCTGTCAGACAGAGTCGTTTGCGTCTGCAGAGGTTTCTGCTGCTTTTTATTGTTGTTGTTTAGCTGTGCCCTGTCCCCAGAGGTGGAGTCTACAGAGACAGGCAGGTTTCCTTGAGCTGCTGTGAGCTCCACCCAGTTCGAGCTTCCCAGCGGCTTTGTTTACCTACTTAAGCCTCAGCAATGGCGGGCGCCCCTCCCCCAGCCTCGCTGCTGCCTTGTGGTTAGATCGCAGACTGCTGTGCTAGCAATGAGGGAGGCTCCGTGGGCATGGGACCCTCCCGGCCAGCTGTGGGATATACTCTCCTGTTGTGCCCGTTTGCTTAAAGCACAGTATTGGGGTGGGAGGTACCCGATTTTCCAGGTGTTGTGTGTCTCAGTTCCCCTGGCTAGGAAAAGGGATTCCCTTCCCCCTTGCGCTTCCCAGGTGAGGCGATGCCTCGCCCTGCTTCAGCTCTCGCTGGTCAGGCTGCAGCAGCTGACCAGCACTGATTGTCCGACACTCCCTAGTGAGATGAACCCAGTACCTCAGTTGAAAATGCAGAAATCACTGGTCTTCTGTGTCGCTCGCGCTGGGAGTTGGAGACTGGAGCTGTTCCTATTCGGCCATCTTGCTCCACCCCCAATAAATGTTCCCAGTAGAATTTTCTGTCCTATTCTTGGTGACAGGAATATTCTACTTATGTACTTTCCAATATGGTGGATGCTACCCATACTGGCTACTGAGTACGTGAAGTGTGGTTAGTATAGTTGAGGAACTGAATTTTAAGTTGATTTCATTTCAATTAATTTAAATGCAAGTAGCCACATGTAGTTAGTGTCTCCTGTGCACTTGTTTTTATTCTGTAGATAAAATAGTGACTGCACAGCCAAAGCTGACAGCTCATCTTGGGTTTTCTGGAGCACAGAGTGGACAGATGCCCACGCTACACTTGCCAGGGCCTTTCTGCCATCCTGATGAGTGTCCACCAGCAGATCTTTCACACAGGGACACGACACTCCTGATTATTTCCAGGACAGTATACAGGACTTTTTGAAATGCCTCCCTCTTGTCCTTACCAGAAGTGGGGAGAAGGAATAAGGAAAGGCAGAATGACGTTAGATGAGATGAGGTCATTGTTATGGTCTTAAAGACCTTTTTCTCACAGAGATATTTTTTTAAATAGCCTAGGCTGGTTATGGTGGCTCACGCCTGTAATCTCAGCACTTTGGGAGACCGTACGGGTGGATCACTTGAAGCCAGGAGTTCGAGACCAACTTGGCCAACATGATGAAACCCTGCATCTAATAAAAATACAGAAATTAGATGGGTGTGGTGGTGCACACCTGTAATCCCAGCTACTCGGGAGGCTGAGGCATGAGAATCCCTTGAACCTGGGGGGCGGAGGCTGCATTGAGCTGAGATCATGCCACTGCACTTCAGCCTGGGTGACAGAGTAAGACTCCATCTAAAAAAAAAAAAGAAAAGAAAAGAAAAACAAGCCTATTTGTATATTTTATTACTGATTGAGAATTATCCTGAGCCGTAGATGTTAGAGGAAACATTAGTACATTCTCATCTTACTGGTGTCTTGAAAGTAAGAATTCTGTGAAGAACCCAATTTCATACCTGGACGAAGATTGTGTGTTCATAAGGAATATTCTCTAGGTTATTATTTATTTATTTATTTATTTTTTTTTTGAGACGGAGTCTCGCGCTGTGTCACCCAGGCTGGAGTGCAGTGGCGCGATCTCGGCTCACTGCAAGCTCCGCCTCCCAGGTTCAGGCCATTCTCCTGCCTCAGCCTCCGAGTAGCTGGGACTACAGGCGCCCGCCACCACGCCTGGCTAGTTTTTTGTATTTTTAGTAGAGACGGGGTTTCACCATGTTAGCCAGGATGGTCTCGATCTCCTCACCTCGTGATCCGCCCGCCTCGGCCTCCCAAAGTGCTGGGATTACAGGCTTGAGCCACCGCGCCCGGCTTCTAGGTTATTATTTTAAAAAATTAAAAGTGGATTATTGAAGGTCTGCCATGTGCCTTCACGTAAATACAAATGTGTATGTATTGTTCCAGGAAGGGGATTATTAAAGAAAGGCATAGATAGCACAGGGCATAAAAATGATGAAGATTGGGTTACTGTAAGCCAAGGAAGGACTGAGTGTGTGACGAGGACAGGCAATAGGCCCTGCCCTGGGATTTTCCAGAAGGGTGTTGCTGTTACAGAAATGCTGGTGAAAATCACACTCCAGGAGCACGATAGGTGATGCAGGATAAAGGAGGTCTTTTTGCCTCCCGGTGGTCAGTCTTTACACTGAAGAAGTTGGCCACAGTCTTACTGCTGCTGTGGTGAGCTGCCCCTGCCCTGCCCCAGTATCAAAAACTGTCCCAGTTGAATTTGCTGAGAAAGGTGTTTAAAAAGATTTGTTGGTTGATATTTCTGTGGACATTCTGCCACTCTCACTCATAAAACTAAATGGAGCTTATGTGCCAGGGACCATGCTTCACTTGCCATCTAAATGAGGAAGAAAAAAATGTGTACATGGAAGAAGAAAACTAATGATAAAAAATGCTATAAGATAGATCCCCAATGAGTGGTGAGACAGTAACTGCCATATCCAATAGTTGTCTTCAAATGCATAAAGGGCTGTCAGGTGGAAGAGGTGTTAGACTTACTCTCTGGGGCTCTGGAAGGCAAAACTGGTGGTATTTCTCTTTAACTAAAAAAATGATTTTTGAAGGCCTATTTGTGTAGAGTACTCTGGGGGGAGAGAGTGATTTAGGAGAGGACAGCATGTGCAGGATATGAAGATACGACAGTGGTTGCAAGTTACAGGGAAGTTCATTCCAGTAAATAGAAGGGAGAGCTTCAGAAAACAGAACAGGCTGCTATGAGGAGGTTATCCCCCTTCCTCGGAGGTGTTCACAAAGAGACCTTGCCTGCTGGCTGAGAAAGGGGTTTCATTCTGGTAGAGCAGGGGTCAGTCAAATCTGGCTGGCTACCTCCTTTTGTAAAAGAAGTTTTATTAGAACTCAGTCATTGCCCATTTGTGTAAATATCCTGCATGGTTGGTTTTGCAATACAGTGGTAAAGGTGTGTAATTGGGACAGAGATCATTTGTCCCACAAAGCGTAAACTATTTGTTATCTGGCCCTTAATAGAAAAAGTTTGCTGGGCCTTACATAGGATTAGATTTAAAGATTTGTAAAATCCTTTTTAATTTTCTGGTTGTAAGGGATTCAGAAAAGAAGACGAAAGCCTTGTGGGAAGTCTGAAGAAGGTTTCTTGCAAGATGGGAACTTTCTGTTGGACCTTAAAAGAAAGCACTTGCTGGTCCTGGCAGAGGAGGCCTGTCTACATGGAACACTTGGGCAGATCTCAAGAGGACTACATCTCTGGTCCTTGAATACAGTGTACAGACGCATTCCGACATTCGACATTCATGCATTCATTCATGCATTGTGCCTCCAGCATATTGCAGGCCAATGTAGTCATCTACAAACACTTCTTTGACTGCTTTTGGTAAAGTAAGCACAAATTCTGGCATGAGATGTTGGCATTTTGATACTAACTTTGCCAGAATGAAAATGCTCATGAAGTTCAATGTTTATCATTGAGTTTTGCAGAGTTATTTTATTCTACGTATAATTGTCTCACCTAGACACAACTTAGAATTTATTTACATATTCTGCTTAATTGTAGGATGTAAGAAATGATGGTTCCAAAATGAAAACCTCACTGTATTTGCAGGAGATGCAACTCGGAGTGTTAAGGATAGGATGATGCACATTACTATTCATGCCTTTTTAATTGATTAGCCTTTAAGGCTTCTGCAAGCCTTTAAAAGTTGTTTTGTCAACATTAGACCAGCTGCTGTGTAATTATGGTAGCTCTTCTTGCAGTTAAATTCCTTTAATAACGTGTTCAATCTGCCGATGCCAAAGTGCTTTGAACCTGTGATATATACTATGGAGAGCTTTTGTTTTACTTACAGATGGTCGGTGCCATTTTCTGGGCAACTCTAGAATTTTCACAGAAATTTTAAAGATGAATTACTTCAAAATGGGAGGCAAATGAATTTGAACATCAGGTTACTCCTCCCCCTATAAAATTTGTTCATATGTGACTTGAATTTTGAACTTGGCTCATAACATCATAAATGTGCTCATTAAAAAAAAAAATTCCACCTTGAAACCTTTTTAAGGCTCTTTTCTCTGACTCTCCAGCTTGTAAATGAATCAAATCTTTCTGGCACCAGATAGATGATGGTGGAAACAGTGGACCTGTAACAAGGATCACTGCTTAATGAGGAGTCACAAAAGGGTGGTTCTGCCTTCCATTCAGGGGCTGAAACTTCACTCAGAAACTGAGTGTGAATTTAGCAGTGTGTGAAGTCTGGCATGAGAACCTATTACTAGGGATAGGGTCTGGTGTCAGAAAGATACAAACAGAAGATGTTGTGTTTGTCTCCTCCCCAATTCACCCATCCTTTCCCCCACATTGGATTGTACTGGTGGATAAGGCATGAGAGGTGGGAGCAGTGATGATGGTGGCTGTAGAGGCTGCCCCTGTTAGTTCAGGCCGTTTTGGTGGCTTCTTTCCTATAGCCTTTCTTTTTTTTCCCAAGATGGAGTCTTGCTTTGTCACCCAGGCTGGAGTGTAGTGGCACAATCTTGGCTCACTGCAACTTCTGCCTCCTGGGTTCAAGCAATTCTCCTGCCTCAGCCTCCAGAGTAGCTGGGATTACAGGTGCATGCCACCACACCTGTCTAATTTTTGTATTTTTAGGTTTTAACATGTTGGCCAGGCTGGTCTCAAACTCCTGACCTCGAGATCTGCTCACCTCAGCCTCCCAAAGTGCTGGAATTACAAGCATGAACCACTGGGCCCGGCCTCCTATAGCATTTTAAAAGGCAAACCATTCAAAACAGAGGCGCAGAGCATCAACACATGAAGGAATAAGAGATTAGACCAAGCTACAGCAGCTTTCTATGGCCCCATTATTTAATTTGTATTAAGGAATGCACCTATGTTGTTGGAAAACCATGAGACGAGTCCCTCAACCACCTGTGCTCACCTTTTCTTTTCACTGTACAGCATAAGGGGGTGTGGAATGCAGTTGACTTTATACAGTGTGAAAAAGCCGACATGCTTCAAGCTTGAATAGAAGTTCAAGAATATTAATGACCTGCAGAATTTGGAGAAGCAGCTAACCTTGACGATATTGGCTTACATAATGGTAGGGCTAGCCAAAAATTGTGTCTTGTGTACTCTCTCACAATGTGCAGATTTGTTTGCCTTGAAAGCTCGTGAGCCCTGAGAGTTGGGGCATTTAAGAGTTTGAGGAACCATAGACTTACAAGCATAGAGCACTTGTGGTGGTATGAATTCAGTAGCCACTAGACACTCAAACGAAGAAAACTAGAATTTATATAATTAAAAGTTGTTTAATTAATTATATTTTTTCCTGTGGGATAAAACTGTTCCTGGTAAATGGCTTAATCTTTTCAAAGTTACATTAAATGTTAATCTGGAGTGTTTTTAATATTGCAAGCTCATAGAGTTGTGTACCAAGATGTGCCCAAGAAAACTACCATCAGTCTCAGCATTTTATTTCTAAATAACAAAACTTGCTAGTGTCAGTAGAAGCATACATCTTTTTGGTAACATCACCTTTTGCTAAAATGCATAGTTTACATTGATATGATAGGAATTAAGTCAGCCTCAGTTGTCAGTTCTGATCAGCTGCATGAGACATGGTCTTCAATTAATCTTATAACCATTAGCATTTTATATACTTTGTCAAAGTCTTGCATACAGTTTTAGAAAATTAGAAACTTTTAGAACTTCTTTGAGGACTTCAAAATCGTTTTTGTTACCCTTCCAAAATAATCTTATGTTATCTTGAGATTGCATTGAATCAGAGAGGAGATGTTGGCTTTAGCCTCTGGTGCTAAGACCCGATAGTCATAAACCTACATACATACATATGCACATATATCCACATACATGAGTGATCAGTTCCCAAGGAACCCAGCGGTCAGCAAGACAAGGGACTTGTGTATACTCCCAAATGTCATGGAGGTCTTTACTTCTCTAGTCATCCCCTTAAGTCTCCTCTTATGTTCAGAGGTACCCAGGAATAAAATCTTTTTATTTTTCTTATCAAGTATTTAGAATCTTGTTTGTAAGCAGCAAATACGTGGCTCAAATTAACTTAGGAACATTTATCTCATGTGTCTTTCTCTTTCACTTGGCTTGCTCTCTGTGGACTCTGTGAGGATTGGTCTTTGTACTCCGGGTCTGTGTGCTTACCTAGGAATAAATTTTTATGGTGATGAACTGTGCCACCCCTGTCTTATGTTATTAAGTGTAAAATAAATTGAAAGAAGAATTAAATAGTCAAAATGCTGGAAGAACAGGGCAATAGCAGGGACTTGAGAGCATTTAATACTCTTTCCCCACCTTTTTATTTTTTTCTATCATCTTACTGGTTTCATTCTTTCTTAATGCAAAACAAATATGCAAACAAGGTGGGAGTGATATCCTCAGATGCTCCTGAAATGTACAAATGTCATAGTTTATGCCACCATTTAGGACTGACTGATGCTTTTTCCAGTACCAGACTCAACAATCCTAGGGAAGAGAGCTCATTGGCCTATCTTGGGACAGATATCAACATGGACCAATTAGTTGTGGCTGGAGGTAGGACCACATTGTACAAACTTGTCATTGGTGACCCCATTTCTATGTATTAGTAAAAGAAAAATCACTGTGGGCTGGAGAAACTTCAAACACACGAGATGTTTTCCTTCCCTACATGGACACATCACCTCAGTCTTCCCAAGTATGACTACTGGCCTTTTCTGGATATCTTCTTTCTTCCCCGTTACCTCTAGCCTGAGTGCCATTTCTTTTCATGATTTGGTAAAGAACTTGGGGCAAGACATACTGTAGACAGGAGGAGAATTTCTGTGTTGGTGATTTAGAGCAGATCTCTTCTGATCCTTTCTCCTGAGCCCAATGACCCTCATCTTCCTTTTTGTCATGCAGGAGGAAGTGGCAACTCAGGAGAAGGCAGATGGAAAAGTTAAATGGTAAAGCTCACAATCTGCTTGTCCAAGGAAATGATGCCCTTTTCTTAAAGGCTAAATGTTTTTTCAGGATGAGTGGTTCAGTCAAGTCCAAATATTCTTGACTACTATAGGAGATATTTGATTCTTTAAGTATGTATAACATTGTGTAATAGTTGTAGATAAAGCAATTTTGATTTTTCTTTGTTTACTAATTTGTTTTCATTATCCAAATTCACTCGTCTGTACTTTTAGGCTGAGAAAGTTTTACAAACTATTTTAACATGCGACTCTTCAAAACTTTAATTGGATTCTTTGTGTTTGCTTAAATAGGAGCCATTCTGGTTTTTTTTTTCCCCCAGGTTAATGGTGCTAACACACTTATGTTCTAATTCTGACAGCCATTCAGTAGTAATGCGTTTCCAAAGGAGTTGCAGTAGATTTTTAAGCCTTGTGTTTTCAGTTCCTGCCTAGTTATCTACCCTGATTGGCATTTAACCATTGAATTAGATTTTTCTTCTACTAAAGAGAGCTTTATGAGCTTTAACTTCAAGTGCCTGTGTCACAGTGTGATTTGTTTGCATTGTGATTGACACTGAGTAAGCACTTTTTGCAGGAAAAGGCATTGTCTTTTAGGATTGAGGGAGGATTTGGACACATAGTCTCCTGACACTTTTTTCCAGGGTTCCATCTAATAGTGGGCACATCAATAACAATCTCACCTGGCACGTGTTAACATGGTTACTTTGTTTTTGCCATCAGTAACTATCATATTCCCTGAGAGCTGTTTCTCTGGGCCTGTTGACTGACATGGCCATAAATATATCCCCAAAGGCTAAAACTGTACCTGTTTCAGCACAGATGAAACAAAAACAAATGTCCCACTGTTTTAGGATTACAAATTATAATCTCACTACAGCATGAACTTTAAGGTGGTGATAATTCAATTTCTACTCTTTGATTTTGACATGATGGTAGAATAAATACAGTTTAAAAACACTTCATTCAATTAATTTTCGTGACCATTTTGTGTGCCTGGTTCATTCTGTGCTCTCTAAATCATGGAATACATTATATTTCTTTCTTTTCTTCTTATTATTTTTTTTAATAGACAAAGTCTCACTCTGTCGTCCAGGCTGGAGTGTAGTGGCACGATCTCGGCTCATTGCAACCTCCGCCTCCCGGGTTCAAGTGATTCTCCTGCCTCAGCCTTCTGAGTAGCTGGGGTTACAAATGTGTGCCACTATGCCTGGCTAATTTTTGGATTTTTAGTAGAGACAGGGTTTTACCATGTTGTCCAGGCTGGTCTCAAACTCCTGACCTCAGGTGATCTGCCTGCTTCGGCTTCCCAAAGTGCTGGTATTACCGGTGTGAGGCACTGTGCTTGGCTGAAATACATTATATTTCAAAAATAGTACTACCCTTCGAAGTTCTTACCTTTAACTGTTAATAGTAAATAAACAAAATAATGTTTTCTGGACCTATAAATTGATTTTGAACATATCCTTGCCTTAAAGAGAACAAATAATACACTTGCTGTTTCTTCCTATTATATTATCATATTCATTCACTCAATCAGCAAACATCGATTACTGTACCTCTGGGAACCTAAAACATACTAGGGACGTATAGACAAGTAATAAGTCTTTAATAGTTAGATAAATCATGACATGAAGTACAGTGGGGACACAAAGATAGGGACTGGCTGGTTCCATTCGGGGATTGCTTTAACTAGAAGATAACATTTGAAGTAAGCCACTTATGCTAACTGGGAGTGCCCAGAGAGGGCCAGAAGGAAGGCCAAAAGAATGTGAATCAAGTCTTAGAGCATAAAGCAGCATGGGCAATTGGGGGAAGTTGTTTGTTGAAGTTTAGAGTCAAATGTGTAAGGGAGTGAGTATCTAGAAGTGGGACACAAAAAAGGTGGGATAGAGCCTAATCAGAGATGAATATGCAAATATATATATTTTTTCTAAATATATATATATATATTTGACTAGAATTTGAATTTTATTCTAGATATTAGTAGTATTGCAGTGTTTTTGGTTTACAATATTAAATTTAACAGGAGGATGAATATTCCTGTGATCGTCAACTTGGGGAAGTATCAGAATCTTGTTGGGTGGAGGAAAGGGGCACATTAATAATTTAAAAAACCCACGAGGTGATTATGATAAGTCCTTGCTTCCTCCCCATTGAGAATTATTGCTATTGGTAGTGGAAACCACTGAGTTTTAAGTGGAGTCCTTAATATCAGTGACCTCATTACAGTACTATCTCAATTTATTATTCTTTAAATAAAACGATTGAAAAATATACTTACCTCCTCCATCTCTATGCTCCCATGATCCCCTATGTAATTTTTCAGTATCAAATTAAAAAAAAAACTCATTTGTTGTGCTGCTGGCATAAACATATTTTAAAAGGAGTGTTTGGGAATGGAACATAAAACAGAAATGGAAAACAAAATTGACATTATATGTGTCTATCTTTGATTTCCATGACTGCACATCTTTGATTTCCATGCACGTCTTCAGTTTTCATGACTCAGGGCTTTTCTGAGATTCCTTTGGGGGTGTCCAGGCTAATGGGAGAAGCAGCTGGAGGAGAGTATAGCAGGCTGAGTGCCCGGCACGCAGTAGGCATACAGTGATTGCTAGTGTCTTTAGCTTCTCCTTTTAAACTTTAGCTCTTTAGTTGAAAATTAGGAGCCACTGGATTTTCTGTTAGTGGCTAATGTCAAGAGTGGCTGAGAAAAACGTCTGAAACTGAGGAGAAAATAATGACTCAGATATTAGACACATATAAATATTAGAAGGGAATTTAATGATTATCTCATATCCCAACCTGCTGCTTCACAGATGGTGAAACCAAGGCCTTGAGAGGTTGAGTGACTTGACATCACAAGGCTATTAAATGACAGAGAAGGGCCAGAAGCCAGGTCTTTTAACTCCTTTAGGTCTCTCAGATATGTAGATGGCATTTCTTCCTGGTTTTTCTTTTTCTTAGAGTTAACTCCATGAAAGGTTCTAATCAGCATATCTAAAACATAGCCCTTCATGAACTTCTTCCTCTTTCTCTGCTTTTTGTATCCCTCTATTACCAGAAAGGGGTCCCAATCCAGACCCCAAGAGAGGGTTCCTGGACCTCGTGCAAGAAAGAATTTGTGGCAAGTTCATATTGTAAAGTGAAAGTAAGTTTATTAAGAAAGTAAAGAAACAAAAGAATGGCTGTTCCATAGGCAGAGCAGCAGCATGGGCTGCTCACTCGAGAATCCTTACAGTTACTTCTTGATTATATGCTAAACAAGAGGTGGATTATTCATGAGTTTTCTGGGAAAGAGGTATGCAGTTCCTGGAAATGAGAGTTCCTCCCTGTTTTAGACTATATAGGGTAACTTCCTGATGTTGCTGTGGCATTTGTAAACTGTCATGGTGCTGTTGGAAGTGTCTTTTAGCATGCTAATACATTATAATTAGTGTATAATGAGCAGTGAGGATGACCAGAGGTCACTTTTGTCACCATCTTGGCTGTGGTGGGTTTTGTCCAGCTTCTTTACCACAACTTGTTTATCAGTAGGGTCTTTTTGACCTGTGTTTTGTACCAGCCTCCTGTCTCATCCTGTGACTAAGAATGCCTTAATTTTAACCTCCTGGGAAAGCAGCTCAGTAGGTCTAAGCCTTATTTTATCCAGACCCTATTCAAGATGGAGTTACTGTGGTTCAAATGCCTCTGACACCTCAGTGGCATCAGGCATCTACCATGCACTTGAGCTAGTCATTTCAGCATCAGTTTTGTCTCCATCTTATACAGCATTCAGCTAGTCATCGAGTCCTGTTGGTATCACTTTGGAAATGTCTCTCACATCTATATTTGCTTTTATTTCCTACATTACTTCCTTAATTTAGTCTTTCCTTGTTTTGTTTTTTTTTCCCCTCTGGACTATTAAATTAGCTTTTTAATTGGGTTCTGCCTTCTGCAATCCACTGTCTCCACTGCCTCTGGAGTTTTCTTTTTGAAACATAAATCTGAATGATGGGTTTACCAGGCTTCAGTGGCCTTTCATTCTATTGAAAAGTCCCTTTCTCTAGCTGTAGCCTTTCACAATATAGCTTTGATGTCCCTCTTCAACATTTTCTTCTGACCATTTTCTACTCCTTTTATCTGCCAAGACTCTGATCACACCAGCCCATTCAATGTTCCTAACTTTCCAACGTACTTTCCTGGGATGCCCTTCATCACCTCAATTTGAGCACACATCAGTGCTCAATTCTCTGCATGTGTAGGAGAAGAAAAGTTGTTTTCCTTTGTTCTTCATAATTCTTAATTGGAGTGGACCCCTGTAACAAAAGACAGATTAAGATGGGAAAAACAAACACAAGTTTATTAACACATATAGTTCATATATACATGGGAGATAAATGAGTAAATCTCAAAAAGGTAGATTTGAATTCAGTCTTAAATTCCATCTTTAGCTAAAACAAAGAAAGCTGTTGAGGGATACGGTTATGGGAGGTAACCAGGAAAAGCATGAGACACAAGGGTAAGATTCCTTATATAGATTTAAATTGGTGCCTTCTCCATTAATACGAGTCTGTAGTGATTTAGAGTCATCTTTCCTGATGCAGAGAAGGTGACACAGTTACAAACAGAGATTTCCTTTACAGATGTAAACTTTCCTACAAAAGGGTAACTTCTGCCCTGCTTTTAGAGCTTCTCCTGTGTTTTCAGTGTTCAAAATAATCAGCTTGAAATAATCTTTATGCCAAAGAGGCATACTTTGAGATGGCGTATTCTGGTCTCTTAAACACATCACTTTCTTTATGAGGCCTCCTTTCCTTTCTTGGTCGAGATAAACAGATGGATCCTCTGTTACCCACAGAGCACTATGTTTCTTCTCTAACCATACTGAGTGCTGTAGTCTGATGTGCATGAGAATTAATTTTCTTTTTGAATATGTCTGTTTTACTCAATAGTTTGTGAAGTCCTTGAGCTCAGCAGTTGTATCAAATTCATTTTTATATCCTTGGTACCTGTGGTAGACTGAATAATGGTCCCCTATAGATTTTCATGTTCTAATCCCTGGAGCCTGTCAGTATGTTACCTTACCTGGTAAAAGGGATTTCTTAGATATGATTAAGTTAAAGATCCTGAGATGGGGCTATTATCTTATCATGGTGGAGAAAGGCAGCAGGGTTGGAGCAGAGAAGATGATGTGATGAGAGAAGCAGGGGAAGAGAGGGGATAGTCAGAAGAAGCAGAGGTTGCAATGATGTGCTTTGAAGATAAAGGAAGGCACCATGAGCCAAGGAGTGCATGTAGCCTCTGGAAGTTAGAAAAGGCAAGGAAACTCATTCTCCCTTAAAGCTGCCATAAGGAATGAAGCTGTGCAGATGCTTGGTTTTAGCCCAGTAAGACCCATATTGGATCTAACCTTTAGAACTTTGAGATAACATGTTTGTGTAAGTTTCGAGCTGTTAATTTTGTGGTAGTTTGTTACAGCAGCAATAGGAAACTAATGCAGTGGAGGAGAGAAAAAATATTTTTTTCTCTACCCATTGTAGGTTTATGGATGAGGCCTCTATAACAAAAGACAGATTAACAAGAAAAAAAACATACAAATTTATTTAATAAATTTTTATGTGATGTGGGAGCCTTCATAAGGAAATTGAGACCCACAGAAATGGGTAAACCTGAGTATTTGTAGGCTAGGTTTGATAATGAGTGGATAGTAGTGGAGAAGTATGGTAGGATAAAAAGGGCATAATGTAATGGGAATAAATTGAGGAGAACTTAGAAAGATCTGTTTGTTCAGATTCTGCTCCGTAACTGTCTTAATCCATTTTGTGCTGCTACAACAGAATAGCTGAGACTGGGCAACTTACAAACAATATAAGTTTACTTGTTTCATAGTTCCAGAGGCTGAGAAGTTAAATATCAAGGATCTGGCATCTGCGGGGGGCCTTTTTGCTGCATCATCCCATGGCGGAAGGTAGAAGGGAAGGAGAGTGCTTGTGAGAGAGTGAGAAGTGAAGGGGGCTAGAATTCATTATTTTCTTAGGAATGTACTCTTATGATAAATAACCCACTCTGAAACTAATGGCATTAATGCATTCCGAGTCACCTCTTAAAGATCCCACCTCTCAACACTGTTGCATGGGAGATTTAAGTTTTCAACACATGCAGTTTGGGGGACACGTTCAACTCAAAACAGTGACCCTTCATCTTCAGAGACAAGGAAGTTCCTTTTCTCCTGGTATAGGGAAGCACCTCTTAGATGAGGGTCAATGATCTCCTTCAAGGGAAGGTCAGTAAGTTCTTCCTAGGTTTCTTGACCAGCTTTCGGGGAGAAGTATGGAGGCGGGTCAGAGAGACCTTCCTGCTACTGAAGGAATTTTTCTGACATTCCTTTAGCCTTAAAGTTTCAGTCCGCCACAGTGCCATGTTTTGGGTTAGTATGGTCTGAGCCCCATCAGCAGCACTTACACACATGTAACATACAGTTGGGCTCAGTGTATTTGCATCTGACCTTGACTAATCAGAGAATTGTTCTCGACGCCCATGATGATGAAAGCTAACATTTGTTGAACCTTTTGCTGTGTGCCAGTCACTGTGGTCAACATTTATATATGATCCTCATAATCACGCTATGGCACCGTTATTATCCCTATTTGGCAGATGAGGAGATTGATGCACAAAGTGTTTTGATAATTTTCCCCCAATCACACTACCCAATAGGTGATGGCACTGGGACTTGGAAGTGAGCAGTCTGGCTCCTAGGTCTGTGGCCACAGCACTCTGTCCTGCTTAGTCATGTTCTCATGTCACATATATAGAGTTCATGTGTGCTGTCCTAGTGTGATATGTTGTGAAGAAAATTGAAAGAGCTAGATTTGAATATTGATGCCTACACTAATCAGTTGACTCTGTAAATGTGGGCAAGTCAGCTAACCTAGATCTGTGTGCCTGTCTTTGTTAAATCATTCTTTTTGTGCTTACCTTATGGGGTTAATATGAAGACTGAATGATAAATCACATGAGAAAGTACTTTGAGAAACAGCAGGCACTACACATATGCTATTTATCAGTATATATTTGCTTGATGTATATCTTCTGCAGATTTCCTCATACCAGGATTACCTGGCTGGTCTGACTCATTTGGTGACTAGGGGCTTAATAATATTTGCTAAATGCATTTGATAAAAATGCTCTTTTGTTCTCATTCTTATATTTTGGGTTGTTGACACTAAAAATCTGAAAGCTCAGAATTTAGTCTCCTTCATAGAACTTTATTTTCTTTCCTACTTTTAAAAAAATGAGGCTTTCTTATCTCACTCCTGAGCTAATATTTTTATCTTGTAGCCCATAGGAAGGTGGGACTTACAGAAGATTTGCAATGATTTCAGCAGCTTTTCAGAAGGGCTTTGAGTGAACAGTTAATCTCTTGAGAATGCAAAGTCATTTGTGGCGGAGAGTCTTAGGCCAGTGTTGAGTTGCAAATCCTGGGGAGTCCTGACTCAAGAAGATAGGGAATTTAAAAAGAAAGCCAGTGAAATACATTTGATTCTTATTCTCCCTGTCCTGCCTTAGCCTGCAATGTTACTTATTCCTTTAAGATGCTTTAATTGCTAATTGTCTGCTGTTTGATTTTGAGGTTAGTTGAGATCACCAGGATGATGGAAGGCCTGACCTGACCAGACCTGAATTCATTGGTACATTCTCAACTTTTTGAAAAATTAATGAGTTTTGGCTGAGACACACCTGACTTTTGCAGCATCTTGTTTTTATTTATTGTTTCTTTTGTTTACTTGTCAGATATTCCCGCACACAACATGGATTTACAGAGTAGATTTTTTTTTTCCTTGCATGTTCAAAGAAAGTCAAGCTATCCTGATTGGTGCAACATACAGACATAAAATGCTACTTTGAGGGGCATGCTTATGGATGCATTTTTGTTCCTCTCTCATTGTTTCCTTGATATGAATTCTTAGACATAGAATTACTCCAGGAAGGGTACCAACTTAAAACATTACAATCAAACCAAACCAAAAAAGATGCATATTAATAGATTGTATTCCCTAAAGGCTGTACTAATGAACACTCCCACCAGTAGCGTATGAGAATGCAGATCTCACGGCAACTTTGTCAGTGTTCACTTACTCCGTAGCATCTCTGGAGTACTCACAATCTTCCAGGTTCGGACATTTTTCAGAAGTTTTCCAAGTCACCCTAGGTGATTTGAAGCTGAAACCACTGGTTTAGTTAATAGGAGAAAAGTATTTTCTCACTATCTCTTAGTGGTCTGAATCTCTCTTACTATCCCCTTAAAATAGATCAGTTGCTTTAGGTCATTGGTGTGTTTTGCTATACAGGACATACTATTCCTAATGAGCAGCCCCTTCATCAGTCTAAAACTCTCTTGAACCACTAATTCACAGTAATGTCACCTCTAGGCTTATTAACATAATCTTTTGCCCATGCAAAGCTCTCCAGTGTTCAAATAATTCTGCTGGATGATGTTACCTTTCAACTGAACCGCATCATCTTGTTGGCAAAGCACTTCACGAATACTATCATTTCACTATTGCAGGGACCTTGGAATTAAGACATCTTCATTCTATTTTTACAGAAAAACAAAAAGGAACTCAAATAAGTAGCTTTTCTCTAAGGTTGTGCAACTTATAATCACATGTTAGGACTCAATGTAGGTCTTCTGACTTCAAGTTCAGAGTTTCCAATGCTGTGTCAGAACCTGTCTTTGGCCTTCTCTAGTTCTGCTGCTTTTTAAATACGCAAATGGATCTGGTTATTGGATTGTTATTAAGGTTTTTTTTTTTTTTTTTTGGTGTCTGCATTTCTTATGCTCATTTTCTTCTCTGTATGCTCATTTAGAATTCTACATATTTACAGCTGTGTTTCTCAACTTTTTTTTATTATTGCTCCTCCTTCCCTAGGAGAAAAATTTAATTTAAATTACATTCTTCCTAATGATAGAAATTAAATATTAAACTGATAAGAACAGATACTATACTTGATCTTAGCCAAAAGGCTGAGAAGTGAAGAGAAATTAAATATTAAGGAATAAGATTTTGACAGGTACAGTTGAGCCTTGGAGGACCACAAACTATGATGTCTTATACTTTGTTCCTCAACAACCAATTTTAATCTTCTTGGGAGTTCAGAAATGCTGTTAATGGACACACCAATTTAGATGACTAACCCAGGCTATCAGGGCAGAGAGGAGAGCTGTTGAGCATACTGATGGATGGTATAACCATATGTGTGTAACTAGTGGAACACATGACACTGACATTACTCTCAGCTCACATCAACTAATGACTTACAGGGAAGCTGTGCTTCAATGTGGATGGCTAATTATTCAAACATGCATTCTGTATGATTAAACCACATGGGATTTCACATTTGCTTTTGTTTTCCATATATTTTATGGGTCATATAGGTTATATCTCCACCTTTCACCCACTGCCTGCCTTTTTTATTAAATATGAGCTTTGTATGAGGCTTTTGGCTACTTGTGGTCACAGCTCTGGGCTGAACTTTTAGATTCATTAGTCTCTGATTTGTAGCAGTTACCTACATTTTTACTTATACTTTTAGATAAATAAATGCTGGCCTGTTCACAGGCAGGAAAGCACTGCATTGGTAGATAAGGGCCATTCCATGCTGGGCTTGACTGGTTGCCACCAACTCTGACATCCCTGACCCCGTGGCAGGGAAAGAATGTAAATGAGTGAGAATAAAGAGCCCCAGGTAGCTTCTGTTTGTTTTTGCAAGAGAGCTAGATCTAGGTGATTTGGGAGAATGCCAGATACTATAAACACAGAGCCAGAGAAAAAGAAAAAGGATGGCAAGAAGAGCCCAGGGACTGGGGGAGGTACACTTGCAGGGAGTGGAGGTTGGCCCTGAAGAAGGTTTTCATTCATTTCTATGTGTAGAATTTTTAAGATTAACTTGCTAATTTTTTTTTTTTATTGAAGTCAAGCAAGATTTTAAGTCATTTATCAGGGCTCATAGAGTACCTATTTATAGAAGTCAGAATAAAAGTAAATGAACCATGAATGCTAACACACATCTTGCAAATTTAATAAGATTTAAAAGTTAAATAAACCAATGAGCCTACAGATTTTCTCCAGGGCCCCTTTACAAGTTTTAACTTTGTTTCCTTTCCACGAACTTCATTTTACACACTGTCTTGTGTGACTCTTTTAGCCTTAGCTTGTAGAATACTAAAATGATTACAAGCCTGCTTTTAGAGGATATTTCATTTTTAGTGAAACATTTACATGATAATGGTTTCCTATGTAACCTGCTGAAAAACAAAGTTTTTTTTTTTCTTTTTTTCAAGTGCTAGACTGTCAATCAGGATAAAGGAGATTGTATGAATTATTTGTTGTTGCATAACAAACTACCAGAAGTAAAACAACAAATATTTATTATATCAAATGTTGTATGGCTTAGGCGGGTCCTGTGCTTCAGGGTCTCTTACAAGGCTGCAATCAGTTGTTAGCCAGGACAGGGATCTTATCTGAAGGCTCAACCGGGAAAGATCCACTTCCGTGCTCCCATGGTTGTTGCATAATCCAGTTTGTTGAGGGCTTTTGGGCTGAGGGCCTCAGTTCCTAACTGCTTTGGGGGCCACCTTCAGTTCCTGGTTATGTGGGCCTTCTTGGCATTGGAACTTGCCTCCTCAAAGCCAGCAAGAGATACAGTCTGCTGGAAAGACATCCACCATCTTTGCCGTATTACGTTGGTTAGAGAGTCGTTAGACCAGCCCACACTAAAGGGCAGGAGATCACACAAGCGCATTAACACCAGATCGAGGGGCACCTTAGGATCCTAGGCCAAGGAGATACGTGACTCCATCCCAACAAGCCTTCAGGATCTTAGATTCTTTGAGGGAAGAGACCTTTTTTTCAGAGTTAAAATATTTACAAAACCTTTGTGAGGTGGTAGCTAGCACTCTGTGCTGAACTGGATTGTGGAGCCCTGGGCTAGGACTGTGTGCGGCATTAAAGACCAGCCACTCTGTAAATGCACGTAGAAAACAACCTCCTTGACCAATATCAAGCAAGAGAAAGAAGAGGCCTCAGAGCGCCAGCAAAACAATGGCAGAAAACATATCCTTATCTTTTCCTTCTCATTTTCAAAGGTGTGTTAGAGGGAAAGGAATATATTCTGGTTCTGGAGATTTTCAGTTTTCTTTTTATCTCATTAATTCCTGGCTGGGTGCTCCAGGACAAGATATCCAAAAAGCCTTTTTTGAATCGCAGGTACTGTGAATATAAATAGAAGAAAGACACCATCTCTTCCTTTAAGGAACTTACAGTCTTAAGGAAGAGACACAGATGGAAGTGGACAATTACCAAATATCATCAAAAAGCCTGAGAAAAAGTTATGCGAAAGCTACTGTGTGAGCACAGAGGCTGTAAACCTAATCCTAAGTTGCAGGTGGGTGAGTATTAGACATCACTCAAGAAAGGCTTCATGGAAGAGGTGACACAGAGTTGAATTAGTTGGACTTAACCTTTGAAGAAATGAAGGCAGGCTTTGCTGGGAGGCATTGGAGTATTAGATATAAAGGCTTAGAAGCAGGAGAGCATTTGGGACCTCACAAAACTGCAAGTTGTTCAGTGTAGATGGAGTTTAGGGGCCTTCTTGGGAAGTGGTAAAAATTGAGGCTAGAGCTGGGTGTGGTGATGCCTGAAATCCCAGCTATTCAGGAGGCTGAGGCAGGAGGATCACGTGAGCCCAGGAGTCAGAGGCTTCAGTGATCTATGATTGCACCACTACACTCCAGCCTGGGTGACAGAGTGAGACCCTATCTCTACAAATAAAAAATAAAAAGATGAGACTGGTAAGGTAGGTAGGAATAAAATGATCATCAGAGTTCTTGGATATTGTTCCAATGATTTTGGACTTTACCTTAGAAGAATCAGGGGATAATCCAATCAGATTATGCTTTAGAAGTAGAGAAGTATTGGAGGGATGTTAGGAGACAAGAAGACCAAATAGTATGTAGGCGAAGGGAGAGGGGTCTAAAACACAATGAAGTCAGAGGGAGAGGAGACAGTGAATTTGAGATCCTAAGGATGCAGAATCCTCAAGACAGCGTGATGGCACTGGTTATGAAGGGAGAAACAGGAAGAAGGGAAGCTTGACTTAGATTTCTGACTTCAGTGACTGGGTAGACAGTGGGGTGACTCGCCCGTCTACAAAATATTGGAAAGTGATACGTTTGAGTTCAGTTTTGGAATTATGCATTATAGGAGTTTGTAGGAATCTGAGCAGAGATGAGCAGTGTTTCAGGGTGTCCAGATCTGGAGCTCAGGTGAATATGGAGGAGACCACCAGGGGAGAGTATGCAGACCCAGAGGAGAAAAAGAGTGAAGGGTGAGTGCCTGTGACATCTGCAGTTAGGGGGAAGAGGACACTGTAGGAGAGGAGGAGAAATGAGTGGTATGATAATCAAGGTTCCCAGGGTTACAGGCCACAGGAGCCAACACAAGCTAGCTCAAGCAAAAACACACCTTTTAGAATTTAGGATATCAGGCACTAAAGGGTCTGGAACTAGGACCCAAAAAGTCTCCAGGAGCACAGCAGGCACTCTGTCACACTAAGGTCCTCATATTGCAACAAAGCTCTTTCCTTTTTCTGTCTAAACACCATCTTCCTCCACTGCTTTGTGTGAGTGACAAACCCAAAGCTCCTGAGTTGAAGCCCCCCTCCCCTGAATAACGAGGTCACCCATCCAACTGACTGCCTTTCGACCTCAACTCCAGTTTTCTGGGAGAGTTAGTCTAGTATTTCATCTTGGAAAGGTGCCCATGGTGTCATGCAGTACAAATGTAGCTAATGAGGGCCCACCCTGGCTGTAGTCAGCCCTTAGAGAAAGAAGGATGTAGTTAGAATCGTATCTACCATGGGCAGCCAAAATGGTAGGAAGACAGTGGCAGGAAGAGGGGTCAAGAAAGCCAGACAAAGGGAGAGATTCAAAGAGGAGGGAGAAAGTGGTCCACTGTGCTAGATGCCGCTGACCCAACAGAAGGATTGAATTCAGGAAGAAGAGGACTGTGAGTCCACGACTGAGTAGCTAAGTTTGTGAAAATAAGTGGGCAATTGTTGGTTTTCATGTTGGTAAGGCAAAAGTATGCTTCTCTGTGGGGGAAGAGGAGGAACAGGCATTAAATTGGGAGGGTAAACAATACAGATGAAGGAGGCCATAACAGATGGATGAGATTCCCGAGGAAGCAAGAGGGAACACAGGTGGAGGGATTAGCAGCAGACAGGAACAGGCCACGGTTCTCACCAAGGCAGGCAGGAAAGTGGGGTGCAGATGTAGATAATTTGGAGGGTGGGCTGCTAAGAAATTAAGTCCAGATTCTGGTGACAGGAATTATTTACTCTTGACGAAACCCTAAGTTCTTCTCTTGCTCCTTAAATGTATTGAATCAATGCTGCAATTTAAAGATCTTTGACAACTAAAGAATCTGGTATTCCTATGCCGGGGGATTGACACAGAGAGCTTAGGCCAGGCCAGGACTCTTTATAGGAGCCCCCAGTTGGGCCCAGTGTCCCTGTCTGAAGTAAATGCTTCTGTGTTCCTGCTGTGGTCTGTGTCCTCCCAGAATCCATATGTTGAAACTTAATTTCCAGTGTGATAGTATTAAGAGGTGGAGCCTTTAGGAGGTGATTTAGTCATGAGGGTGGAGCCCTCATGAGTGGGATTAATGACCTTATATAAGAGGCGTGAGGGTGCTGTTCATCCCTGTTCCCCTCCCATCTCTTTTACCTTGTGAGGGTGCAGCAACAAGGCACTATCTTGGAAGCAGAGAACAGCTCTCACCAGACACGGAATCTGCTGGTGCTCTGGTCTTGGAATTTCCACCGTCAAGAGCTGTGAGTAGTACACTTCTGTTGCTTATAAATATATCACCCGGTCTGTGGTATATTGTTACAGCAGAACAAACAGACTTGGACAATTCCTATGTAAGTTCAGGAATATCCGAAGAGAAGCAAACATAAAAATATGAATGTATCACTCCAGCCTGGGCAACAGTGAGACCCTATCCCTACAAAAAATTTAAAAAGTTAGCTGGGCATGGTGGTGTGCACCTGTAGTCCCAGCTACTCAGGAGGCTGAAGCAGGAGAGTTGCTTGAGCCTAGGAATTCGAAGTTACATAAGTGAGCTATGATTGCTCCACTGTTCTCCGGCCTAGACAACAGAGTAAGACCCTGTCTGTTAAAAAATAATGAATGTAGCTAATGACAACTGTACACAAATTAGAAAACTTCGAGTTTGTCTTTCTCCTGTCTTCTCGCCATGACTTTCCTCTTCTCACTGAGGCTGACTTCTTTTTATAAGTGACAGGATCCCACTCTGTTGCCTAGGCTGGAGAGCAGGGGGCGAGGCCATGGCTCACTGCAGCCTTGACCTCTCAGTCTCAGGTAATTGAGGCCGACTCTTGGTTGCATGAACAGTATAGGGCTGGGATCCTGTGCAAGATGGCCTTGCTCCCAAGTCTGTCAACTGTCACTGACTGGCAAAGCACGTATCTAAGGATGTCTGGCCCTAACTGGACTCATCTTCCCACCCACCACTCCATTTACCAGAAGATCTGGAAGGTTTTCTTCCATGCATCTTTAGCCGGGCTAAGTGAGAATTACTTGCATAGGATTCAAGAGAAACTTAGGTTTAGTAAAAAAGAGAAAGTGGAGTTATATAACATGAAATATTCTAAAGCAATATTTTTTCCTCTAAGAAATCTTCTGGTTTAGTTTATCAAAAAGAGGATGGGATGATGGTGATTTTACTCAAGTTAATTTATATTTCAAATGGAAGAAGCAAGCATGGTTTTTTATTTTATTTTTACTTTTATTTTTTGTATTTAGGAAGCAGAAACCATGATTTGTGGGAATTCTTTCATGGTGATAGTCACCAGCATTTTTTGAGTGCCGCACATGCGCCTGAAATCGTGTCGTCAGAACCCGTGCCTGGCACTTAGCAGGCGTCAGGAGGCACGGGTCTGCTGATGCGCTTAACTAGTGTTTGTGTTACCAGAAGATGCAGAGGGCAGACTTTCTAGTACCAAGGATGAGCTGTGAGAGTAGCTTTGTCAAATCTGCCAGACTCTGCTGGAGTGGCCATAGTACTCCTATGTAATCCTGATTTTAGGCCTAGAGATTCTCTGCTTGATCTGAGGAGGGGGGCTATTGGACCATCAAGGGAGCAAAAACAAGTCCTTAAGCCCTTCTGTCTGCCCATCCACAGAGGCTTCAGAAATTCCAAACCCAGGGGAGATGGCTCTTTGGGCTTCAGGTGGCAGAATAACTCGTAGGAGAGCTGAGGCGTTCCAGGGATTTGCTTCCCTGGGGTATTTATTTGAATAGGCCCTTATTCTGGACAGAAGGACTACAGGACTGTGCCTTGAAATAGAGGTTTGTTAGCCTTCTTCCTGGGTGAATAGAATGTTCAGTGGGTGCAGGTGAGGCTTTATCAGACTTCAAGCTGCCCCACCACAGCCCATCCTCATTGATTCCTAATACTTGCAATACAACTCTATCAGTGAGACCTTACGCCTGATGAAGTCCCCTTCCTCTCCTAAGACTATAGCCATATACTTTGCTCATGCTATTGTATTTTTGTCACTTTGAAGTCTCTGTTTGAATTTAAAGAGTGATCTCTTTGACTAACTTTCCCTAGCAGAATATCCAGATTGGTTCAAAACCCGTGAGTAGAGGCAGTAGGTCCTCTTAAATACTGTTGTCTTAAACACTGAGGGACAGTTCACAAGGACACCTTCATCTGGAGTGTTGGGTGCATTTAATTCTCACTTTTTAATTAGCAAACTATTTTGGGAATTGAGACATTTGACATTAGATGACTCCAGGATATCTCTGTCTTAAAGCTGGTCTAATAAACTTGCAGAGCATTCGAAAAATTTGATTTAGTTTAAAAAATTATTGATCTGGCCGGGCACCGTGGCTCACGCCTGTAATCCCAGCACTTTGGGAGGCCGAGGTGGGTGGATCACGAGGTCAGGAGATCGAGACCATCCTGACTAACACGGTGAAACCCCGTCTCTACTAAAAATACAAAAAATTAGACGGGTGTGGTGGCAGGCACCTGTAGTCCCAGCTACTTGGGAGGCTGAGGCAGGAGAATGGCATGAACCCAGGAGGCGGAGCTTGCAGTGAGCTGAGATGACACCACTGCGCTCCAGCCTGGGCGACAGAGCAAGACTCTGTCTCAAAAAAAAAAAAAAAAAAAATTATTGACCTCTATGAGTCAATGTATATAATGGTCAAGAAAAGACAATACTAATCCGTTGTAATAAAAGCTAGAGTAGTAGTTTCCTCTGAAGAGGGTGGGGACAGGACAGGGCATAAGTTTTCTAGAATGCTGGAAGTGTTTATAACTTGGTTCAGGTGTGAGGTAGGGGCATACAAACATAAAAATTCATAGAGCTTTATTTATAGCAGTGAAAAAGAACACAAAAATTTTCATCTAGGGGTTGATCTCATCATTCCCTAAGATTGCAGGCTTCATTATAGGTCCTTAGTGTAAATCTTTGTGGGGTTTTAAGACCCCATAGGGAGTTACAGGATCGGATTTATGCTTTGAGGAGCTCTCTCTGGTTGTTGCTAGAGAAGGGGTTGGAGGAGACTGAGTGAGAGCAGTGGCCATGACTGGGAGGCTGATGCTGCGGTCAGTAAGAGAGAGCGGGCCCTTGATTAGAGTGCAGGCAAGGGGCTTTGTGAGGTTCAAGAGAAGGTGTTGAAGGTGACTCCCAGGAGTCATACACGAGCAGTTGTGTGGAGGGAAGGGCCATTGCCTGGAGATAAAGAATTCAGCTGCAGACATGTTTAGTTTCTAATGCCAGTGAGCCACCCTTGAAGATGACAAGTAGGTAATTAAGTAGATGAGTCTGGAGTCAGAAAATCGGTCTGAGCTGAAGTTATAAATTTGGGAGTTGCTGGCATGGTATTTAAAGCAATGGGAATGCATGAAATCATTTTGAGAGAGAGCATAGAATAGGAAGGAAAGGGGTTCCAGGACTGTGTCCTGAGAAATTGCCACATTTGGAGGTCAGGTAGGGGAGGAGTCAGAATAGGAGGCTGAAGAGGAGTGAAAGGGGAGTACAAGGACAGCAAGGAGACTGGGCTGTCCTGGCATCCAAGGGAAGAATGTTACAAGAAGTGGTCAGCTGTGGTGAGTGCTGTTGTGTAGTCGAGTAAGTGGAGGACTGAAATCCTCAGTGAGATTTCATAGCATGGAGGCCATCCGTCATCTCTGCAAGAATGGCTTATATGGAGGTGTGCTGGTAGAAGCCACACTGCAGTGAAGCAAAGCTGTACTTTTTTTCTTGCAGGTTATTTGTTGCTTTAGTCGTGTATTCAGAATATCAATCCTGCATGTAACATTTAATTATATAAGCTTAATTCTATTGTGTAATGTAAAGGGATTAATTGGAATCCAGTTTCCTTAGCTGTTTTAGTGAAATAAATTGAAGATAGAAAATTGCTGTGGGAAACTATTTTTGAGGCTTTGTATTTACTCAGTTGGATTTTTAAAGAGGTCATTTTATGGTCCATTCCTGCCCCCATGTGGGAATGAACTGGACAATACTTGATTCATATTGCTTTAAAGGGCAAGGTATTGAGGGAACTTCTTGGGACATTTAGAACTTCTCTAGCTGATCCTGAGGCTAAGTATCCCTGGAGGCTAAATGGCCATCATCTTTTCTTAAACCAATCATGGGCCATGCGCAGTGGCTCACGCCTGTAATTCCAGCTCTTTGGGAGGCTAAGGTGGGTGGATCATGAGGTCAGGAGATCGAGACCATCCTGGCTAACATGGTGAAACCCCGTCCCTATTTAAAAAAAAACCCAAAAATTAGCCGGGTGTGGTGGCGGGTGCCTGTTGTCCCAGCTACTTGGGAAGCTGAGGTAGGAGAATGGTGTGAACCGGGGAGACGGAGTTTGCAGTGAGCTGAGATCACACCACTGCACTCCAGCCTGGGTGACAGAGCGAGACTCCAGCTCAAAAATAAATAAATAAATAAATAAATAAATAAATAAATAAATAAATAAAATAAAAAAATAAGAAACCTATCGTGGAAATCCCAATAATGGAAAGAAACCAGGGCAGGGAGGTCTCACATCACTTTATTTCAGAAGTCAAGCATATGGTTTTGTTGGCTAAAATACATAGACTGAGAAAAAAGAAAAACAAAGGGAAAAAGTCTCAATTCTATTCAGGTCTTGAGTGTAGGAAGTGTTTTGTGCATACGATTCATCTTATAGGTTTGTATTTGATATCGACTCAGTATTTAGTCAAGGTTGAAATGTAGAGTAGATGTGTGACTTTCCTACTTCCCGGGACACAGTAACATCTAGCCCTGGATCCTGGTGCTCCATGATACCGGGAATGAAGGCAGCAATTTGAGTATTATCTAGGTAGAGCCCAACAAGTAGTGGGTGCCCGAGTGATATTATGTTGAATAATGTTACACTGAAGGGAAGTCTGTCCCTGACAATCTCCCTTCTTTTGTTTGCTGAGTCTCATGTTCTTACGAGAAGTGATCTGTATTAATTTTCTTCTTATTCCTGTACTTAGGAGGTTCTCCTGAGAATCAAGAGGTTCAATCTATAATCTCTAGGTTTCTCTATGCTGTTGTCAACAGGGAGCGTTAACATCTTGCCTCATAGGAAGGTAGCACATGTTAGGCTTTTACTATAGATGGTTAATATTTTCAGGATGAAGTTTGATTTTACAGCATAGTCATATTTATGCACTATGATATTATAATACAATTATGAGGAAAAAGTCATTTTGTTTTGTTTTGTTTCGTTTCGCATGCAAGGAAATGTGCTGGGATGACCAGGAAAGAAAACAGTGAAGAAAACAACTTCACTCCCACTATTTGTGGAGCTTGTTTCATTCTGGCAGGAAGTCAGGGTGTCAGAGGAGATGGGATGTTCAGTTTGGTCCAGGTGATCTTCAGTCTTCAAGGATCTGGAGAGACTTGGGAGTTGTCCATGATTCATCAGAAGAACTGTTTCACAGACCTCAGGGTTTGTTTTGGTTTAGAATCACAGTGCCTTCTTACATTTTTCTTAGATTGAGGTGAAGGTATGAGTAGGTTTATTTTGAAGGTAGACAAACCAGGATTTACCTTGATTTCTTGAGTATTTTTCATCAGCATAAATGAACCCAATAAGTAAGTGCCCATGGGTGGCCCTATGATTTTTGATATACAGTTGGTATCAAACTAATTGTAAAGGGTCTTGGTGAGATGAAGTCATGGACTGTGGGAGGTAGATGGGGTGTGAGTGGGGAATACTTGAGTGAGAGGTTTCTTTTCCTCTGAAGGAATGATGATGATGATAATGATGCCTACTGTTTATTGAATGGGCACAGATGTGGTCCTGCCCTCTGTCTTGGCATGATGAAAATAAAGCTCGGCAAGTTCTTATGTGTTCTTTGACCCTGAAATCCCAATGGTCTGAAAATAGATTGAGAAAATACCTTTCCTAAAGAGAATCAGAAAAATGTTTGGGGTTCTCCCAACATTTTCTCTTTGTATATTCTTGTTTCTCTGTTTCTTCTACTATGCTTTTTTGTCCGCCCATTTGCTGTACCTGTTACCATGACATTTGAAATTCCCAAGTGCTATAAAGAGACAGCATTGTTAGTATTGCTGTTTGTTGTTATTTTTATTATTGCTGTGATTGCAGGGAGGGAAGGAACTGGGTTTGACAGGTGGAAGGGGGAATTCCAACAAGAGCACGTCTGGGATGATGGGAAGCCGAGGACTGGGATATTGAGAGAGTTAGACAGGATGTGACTAGTGAGAACAATGCCATCAATATGCAAAGCATACAGAATTGCAAGTCTGGTTCAAAAAATGCTACCACTGCAAAATTACAATAGCAGCGTTTTCTTAGTGCATATGCCAAGTGTTATTTTAGCCTGAGAGGAGGCTGCTGAACTGGAGATAGTGAACGCACCTAAACAAATGTGGCCTGGGATGAAGCTGCAAAAACACAAAAGGGCTGCGTGCTGGCATGGAAACCGCCTCAGAGCTGAAACAACAGAAGCTGAAGTTGAACAGTGTCAGCCCGGGATGTGTGGTTTGCCCTGGGTCTGTTTTGGAGGCCTTGGGAAAACAGCCCCACAGATAAATTCTCCAGATTTGCGGTCTAAAACTGGTACAAAAGAAACAGCTCTGTCTAACTTGGCAAGATTGAAGAGCTTTCTGGTGGTTAACTTGCACTGTGCATATCTATTTGTGTGCCCTGCATTTCATCTGAATACTATTAAAATAAATGGAGTTAGAAGTCCCTCACCCACCCCATTCTGACCCAGAACATTTTTTTTTTTTCCATTGCTTTCTGAACTCTGCTCAGTAGGGGGGCCCTCCTAGTTTGGAAAAACCACTGCTTGAGTGTTCTATAGGAGGGGATAAAGAACAAAGTCAGATAAACCTGATCTCCCATCTGTAAAATGCTGCTAATAATAACTACTTCATAGGGTTGTTGTGAGAATTAAATGCAATTAATAATGTTGCAATTTAATATAAAATTCATTATCATTAGATGCCATACATGTGTAGAAGATCTAGTAAAAAATATATTACTGGGTACTCATCGTGTCTTACCCACTGTTTCACTGTCTTTATATGCAATTTCTCATTTGGGATAAGCACCTTAATCCAGGTACGCACATAAAGCTTATAAAGTGTAGGAAGATTTGAAATCCTCAGAACTGATGGCAAAGCTCACATGTAACCATTGCTACTGTTCCCTAATTTGGAATCTGGCATTTTGTAGGTGTAGTACTGACTAAATTCATTTAATTAAATATGGAGCAATCCAAAGTTCACATGTTCTTTTCTCTTGGTTTCATGTAAACTGTTGACAGTGCAGTCACCAAACCTTTGTATCTCCTTTGTCACTGGGACCAAGAGATAGCATAAAAACAGACTTCTGCTGTATATGGTTATACATATATGAGCCATCTCACTATAGGACTCAGCCGTCTTAACCAGGGTCTGGACTGTTGCTGCTAAGAAAATTGATGACCCCTGGTTTAGAACTTTGTCTAACAACAAACGACTTTGAATAGGCAAGTGGTTTTTTGTGGTGAAGTAGATGACTCTTTTTTTTTTTTCTTGGAAACATGCTAAGTGATGTCTCTCAGGTCTGCTGGCAGGTTTTGTTGCAAGGAGACTATGCAGGAATCTGCCTGCTTGGTTTAATCACTGGAAAAAAAAAAAAAAAAAGACAGTTGCTGAGCAAGTCCCAGGTTGAAGTGGGCACTGTGTACAAGAACTGCTTTATCAGACTTAAAGAGATGCTGCGAGAGGCAAGAGTACTTCTCCCGGATGTAGGCTCTAACCTTGAAGGAACAGTGGCTCTCACAGGCCCGGTAATAACGTGAGCATAAAAAAGCAAAGTGGCCGGGCGTGGTGGCTCATACCTGTAATCCCAGCACTTGGGAGGCCAAGGTGGGTGAATCACCTGAGGTCAGGAGTTCAAGACCAGCCTGGGCAACATGGTGAAACCCTGTCTCTACTACAAATACAAAAGTTAGCTGGGTGTGGTGGCACATGCCTGTAATTCCAGCTACTCGGGAGACTGAGGCAGAAGAATTGCTTGAATCTGGGAGGTGGAGGTTGCAGTGAGCCGAGATCATGCCACTGCACTCCAGCCTGGGTGACAGAGTGAGACTTCATCCCCACCCCAGACCCCTCCCTCCAAAAAAAACAAGGGAAACTGTTAGGACGCCTCTGATCCTTCCAGTGTCTGTATCTGTGTTTGCTGGCTTTATCATTACTCTTGCCCTGGAGCCTCCTGCAGGCCTCATGTGTATTCATCACAAATATACCATCTCCAATGTGCCGGGCATGAGTCAGGCCCTGGGGATCCAGTAATGAGACATAGTTCCTATCTATATATTGTCTCTTCCTTTTTCTGTGTGCCTTCTAAAGCTGGAGATGCCATTTTACCTATTCTTGGAAAGACTTTCCTAGTTATGTGTAACTCATAGTAAGAATCAAGGGAGTATCTATGATTAATAATACATATATTTTGAGACAGAGTTTCACTCTGTCACCCAGGCTGGAATGTAGTAGCATGATCACAGCTCCTTGCAGCCTCAACCTTCCCTGGCTTAGGTGATCCTCCCACTTCAGCCTCCTGAGTAGCTCGGATTACAGGCACCTGCCACCACGCCCAGCTAATTTTTGTATTTTTTATGGAGACAGGGTTTTGCCATGTTGCCCAGGCTGGTCTCAAACTCCTTGGTTCAAGCTGTCCAGCTGCCCTGGCCTCCCAAAGTGCTAGGATTACAGGCATGAGACATTGTGTTCGGCCCGATTAAACTTTTAAGAGGACTTGTCCCATCGTTTCATGTTAATTCTCCTGTTTTTAAGTAGTCAGTTTAACAGCAATATTTTAACTTACTCTAATACTCATTAATGTATTAGCAAACATTTTCGGATGTCTCTTATCTGTAAGGTGCGATGTGGTTCATGTTTTTTATGAGTGATTATTTTTGTTTGTACAGATTTTTAAAATGAGAATTTGCAGAAGTTGAAAGGGGAGTCTTGCATTCAGCAATTTGCCCTGTATTTAATGAGCCAGGCACCTTGTGTCTTCCCCTCCTATGACATAGCCCTGCAGCTCACCCTCCAATTGACACATGAAAACTTCTTTCATGAAACGCACAGTGTCAGTATCTCTCAAGTACTCTTCTCCTCCACTTCCGGGGCATGATCTTGCAATGTACTCCTTACTGCCCCATCCTGGGAACTTTTACCTATATCCTTGTTTCTATACAGTGTTTAGCTAAGGTCCTTGACCAGAATATAGATCACAAGAAGTACTGGTTGTCAAATGTCATAGTAACTGACATTTGACAGAGAGATATTATATTTGAGGATGCCAAGAATTAGCAAACGTTTTTTTCTGATCATCTCAGGCTATTTGAAGAAGTTATGAATTCACCGAATTGACTGAAACCTGCCCTCTAAATAATTCTTCAGCACTACATAAACCAAAGTTTGTGTTGGTTCAAGCAGGCAGGAGGGCTGTGCATCTGTGGTATGGGAGTCCCCTCAACTAGAGGCTGGAAAAAACCAGCATTTATGCTGCAGCTGGTTTTGGTAACAGATGAGCAGCTTTAAATTGGGAGTCAGGAGAACTGGAAGACTGGAGCCCACGAGGAAGGTAATTGAAGCAGAGATGGCTCAGAGACCACTAGGACCTGTGCATCAACACCTGCCTCAGGTCTTTATGGACACAACTGCTAAACCTTTGCAAGCCTGAGGTTTACAAACCACTTACCTTAAATGTTTAACACTTAAATTTTGAGAAAAAAATTTTTAAAAGTTTACCAAAGGATGCCCAATGCCTGAAGTAGAAGAGAACCTTCATTTTACAATTGATGTTTGGAAGAAATTCCGGATTAGTTCATATTAGATTCAATGAAAATCAGCAGTGGAAGAATTTATTCTCATGATCATGCCTGAACTTATCTTGGGTGGGTACTTCAGTTCTGTCTTTGTGTCAGGAAAGGTTGTGGGCTGTAAAGAGCCCTGAGCTCAGCTGTGTCTCATGTCAGCCATGCTCCTTCAGAACCACAGAATAAGGCAAGGACTAGACATCTGAAATCACTCACAGCTAATAGCTGTAATTCCATCATTTAGTTCATTAATTCAACAAATGTTTATCAAGCATCACCTACTAAGTGCCAGGCATCTTCCTAAGTGATGGTTTACAGCAGTAAACAAACCAAATCCCTACCCTTGAGAAGCTTCAATCTGCAGCATGGGTGAGACAGACAGTGAGCAAGATAAATCAGTAAACAACAGTAGATATCAGAAGGTGAGAAGGAAGTAGTGTAGAGAACTCCCTCGAAACAGAGCAGAGGAATGGGAAGGATTTAACTCAGGCAGGGTACCCTGCTTTCAATAAGGAAGGCTTCCCTGAGAAGGTGACCTTGAAGAAAAACTTGATGGAGGTAAGGAGGCAAATGCCACGGGTCTCTGGGGAATCTTCCTGACAGAGGAAAGAGCACATGCAGAGGCCCTGAGGCAGAAGCTTGTTGGCAAGTGTGAGAAATAGTGAGCAGTGGAATGATCCTGAATAGGGGATAAGGTCAGAAAGGGGGAGAGGGGGCGGCTCTTGATTATATAGTTTCTTGAAGGCCTTTGTTATACTTCTGGATTTTGTTGAGTGAGGAAGAAAGCCACAGGGGGTTTCTAAGCAGAGCAAAGATATAACATAACTTATCTTTTAAAAGAATCACTCTACATGACATGCTAAGAAGAGGCTATAGAGGTGAAGCAGGGAGCCCAGGTGGGAGGCTATTGCAATATTCCAGACAAGAATTGATGGAGGTGGTAAAGGGGTGATCCATTTGAAAGATTTGCATATGGTAAGTTGTGGGTATGGGACAAAGTGTAGAGTCAAGGATAGTCCAAGCATTTTGGCCTGAACAGCTAGAAATATGGGAGTGGCCATTAACTCAGGCAGGGTACCCTGTGACCATAGCAGATGTTTGGAGACTGACCAGTTATTCTGTTTTGGACATTGTAAGTTTTCTAAGAGCATGAGACCTCCAGGAGGAAATGTTGGGTAGACAGTTGGATACAGAAGTATGCAACTCAGTGAAGACATCTGGGATAAAAATATGTAGTTGAGAGACATGAGCATATGGATGGTATTTAAAACCATCAGCCTGGATGAGCACACCAAGGTATGAGTGAGAAAGAAGGTATTGAAGGAAGGGTTTAAGGACTGACCTTTGGGATACTCAATTTTGAGTCTGGGACACAAGGACATAGCACAGGAAGGTGTGAAAAAACAACCATTAAAAAAGAAGGAAAGCCAGCCCAGAAAAGAGTCCCAGAAGCCAACTGAAGAAGAGGATATGAAGAAGATGTGATCTGCTGTGTCAAATGCTGTAAATAAGATGACAGTTGAGAACTGAGCAGTATATTCAGCACCCTGGACGTCATTGGTAGTTTTGAGGAGAATTGTTTGGGTGGTGTGGTGGGGCAGATGCTTTTTGGAGGGAGTTGAAAACAAAATGGAAGAAGAGGAACTGGAGACAAGTGTAAAGACTCTTGAAGAGTTTTGCTGCAAAAGGAAGAGAAGAATAGTCTGGTACCTTATAGGGGAACTTCAGTCAGGAGGATTCTGTTTTGTTGTTTGGTTTGGTTTTTGCTTTTAGAGGGGCAAAACAACAGTGTGAAGGTTTACTGCTGGTACTGATCTAGTAGAGAACAAAAAGTTAATGATATGGAGGGGAGAATTGCTATTGGGTTGCTGAGTAGGGAGGAAGAGATGCGGTCTGTTGACGAGGTGGCCCTGTTTTAGGAATATAATTCATCCTCTGTAACAGGAGGTAGGCAGAGTGTTTGGGCAAGATTCTCACAGGTAGATAGAGGTGGTGGTGAGACCATGTGGAAGTTCTTTTCTGATTTCTTCAGATTTTTTAGTGCAGTCAGAAAATAGGTCACCAACAAAGATTGATGCTTGGGTAGAAAATGATAGAAATTTGAAGGTAGAGAAGGAAGACAGAACATTGTCATCAAAGAGAATGAGAGCATGAGTGGACTAATGTCTAATACTGCAGACTAAATTTTAATGGTAACAGTAGATTTTTATTAACCTACATTTGTCAATGCTTTTCCATTTACCAAGTGCTTTCTCATATGTTGGTTGCCCCAACAACCCTGTGAAGTTGGCAGAGAGTTGGGTGTTCTAAAATCACACAGCTTGAAGTCAAAGTGTGGTTCTCAAATCCAGGTCATCTGAATTGCAGTATAGAATTCTTTCCTTCTGTTAATATTCTCTTTTTAAATGACTGTTAATTCGTGATCATTTCCAGGTCTGAATGTACTCATAGGATCTCTTTTTTCCCCTTATGTGTTTTATTGCTCTGAATAGTCCTAGAGAGAAAAGATCAGATTAAGTATTTTTTGTTCATTACTATTAAATGTTGAGTTTCACCATTTTCCAGTTATAGTTCAGTGTATAGCAAGTTTTAATGGGGAGAAAGTCCTTGTGGAGCTTAAAAATGAAACCTTCTTAATAGGAAAAACATAACCTTGTTAATGGAAGTTTTGGTTGCTTTCCAGCCCCAAAATACATTTTTAGAAATACATTAATTAACATGAGAAGTTATAATTTCCTTAAGTGCAAAGTATTACTATAAATAAGGTTGAGGTAGATGGAATTGCTCTTCTTACCTTGCAGTCACATCTCATACAATGCTAATTGTGCTGTACGCATAAGTAATATTGGGTTAAAATGTCTCTAATGTTCCCTTAGAGATGATTAGAATTTTTAGGTGGAATTATTTTCCTGTTGTATTAGAAGTCGTTTAATCAATTTCAACTCGTACATCTTCTCCTCAAAATGCCTACTCTTAAAATGAACTCCTTAACATACTCCACCATCTGAATATTTGCCCATTTCTTTCCACCTTTTTTTCCCCGACTGGATTCTATGGCCCTAAATCATGTTTGTGAACCTCATGTTGACATCAGTCGGCATTTCAGTTCAGTATTACTGTCTATACCATAAATCACTGGAGTTTCTAAATCTCTCATCAGCTTGATTCAAATCTTGCATAAGATTTAGTTAGTGTCAGAACAATTCAACTGTGCACAAATTCTCGTCAAACAAAAACTATAAGAATTGAGATCATTTTAGAACATCTGTAGAAAAGTAGTAGTTTTGATGGCATGTTTGCTATCAAATTGATAGCTATTATAATTATGTTAGCTCATTAATGTAACAAATTTATGAAAATATTGTGGGCTCTTCTCTAGAATTCTTTAAGATAGATAAAGTTTTCTTATAGTACTTCATATATGGTTTTGCCTGGATAAAAGGCAATATATCTACAATCTTTGATCTCTTACAATACTCTCCAAGGAAAATGGTCAGAATAAAAACTTCAGATGTCAATATCTGTTCTATAAAAAATTCTAATAAGTGCTTTTTAAATAAAATATTTCAATAGGGTATTTTTATTGTAGTGAAATATATATTGCATAAAATTTACAATTTTAACTAAAGTATATAATTCAGTGGCATTAATTAATTCAGCGTTTTGCAACTATCACCACTATTTCCAAAACCTTTTCATTACCCAAACTTAGTAAGTGCTTTTGAAATTACAGAAAAATGTTAAAACTTTTCTATGCCGGTTGACTAACCCTGAATAATGCCTTGAGTTTTAATAGGTCAGTAAAAATGTTTTGGGTCAAAAACTGAGTGTTCATTTTGTAATATTTTTGTTTCTTACTAGGATAAACTTAACCACATCTTTTGGCTCATTGATTATTGTTAAAATTCAGTTTTTTGGGGGGTAGGGTGATTGCTTTTGTGAGCCTTCTTTTAATCCTTTTTATCAGAGTACCACAAAATTAAACTCAACATCTGTTTAACATCAAAGAGATTTGATGATCATGTGCATTGCCACATGTACAGTCCAAAGATGAAAGTCAGTTCAGTTTAAAGAGACTCCAAAAACAGCTGACTAAAGGAAACAGTACATGGAAATGGGAGTGAGAGAAGCATTCATCTTATTGAGTCATTATGGGTCAAAGCCTTCCATGTACTGTATAAAAACCATAGAAAGAACCAGTTTGGTAAATTCCAGTGAAGTGATCATACGTTGAGCACATTTATAACTTTTCAATTTAAAGCATTGGTCCATTTGCTTTTAGATGATAGTGGGGATGATTTCCTAGTAACAGATGATATGTACTAGTAAGTAATAAAACTGAGTTTTCCTACATATGGTGTGTTTATTATAACCTACACCTCTTTCTTCACCTATAAAACACATATTCGTCCCTAAGGATCTAAATTAAATACTTTGTTTTGTGAAGTCTTCCCCAACTCACATAGACAGTCAATCAATCTTCCTTTGGTGTAATAATATGCTACAAGAAATACATATTATAGCAAACCTCACATTAAATTCCTGTTTTTTCTACACTGTAAGCTGCTCAAGGGTGGGGGCTATCTCTTATTCCTGCTTATATTCTCAGTATAGTTTGTGTCCCATAGTAGAATCCCATTAAATATTTGTTGACTCACTATTTGAATGGATGAACTGATCAATGTAAGCATCCATACTGGAGTCTTCATTTTTAAACACTATCTCAGTTATAAGATATTCATAGTTTATTTACTAAGGCAATTAGCAAAATATATATAGGATTCAATCGTATGCATTGAGGCAGCAGACATTTCCATTTGTGACATAAGCTGAAGGCAAAGTATTCTTATTACAAACTCGTGGGCATTTGTCAGTGCCTATAGAAAACTCAAATGACATCTGCAATAGAAATACCTGGATGTCTGTGTTTGTTGGTTGCCTATGCTAGACTATGAACTCTCCGTCATCTGCTTTGTTCCTGGGCAAAGGCTTAGCACTGGCCCCAATCATGGGCACTGGTTGGGGGAACGTTCCATCTGACATGGCGCCTACCACAGTTGTGTGCTTGTGTTGGCACTATAGCTATTAATAGTACCACAGTGGTAACGGCACAGAGGGAACAGCCTGACTCAAGGTGTCACCATGCATCTTTGTGACTAGACAGTAGGACTTCCCTTACTCTTCTCCAGGCTCTGTTTGTGGATGTAGACAGCATTTCTCTACCTTCAGTAGCTTGGTGGGACCATCCTTTCATTTCCTCTCCTTTCATTTTCTCTCTTTTCCCTTTGTTTCCCTTCTGATTCCTCCTTTGCCCTGAAGGAAAGTTATGAATCTCTAGGTGGCAGAGTGCAAATGGGGAAAGATGGGGTGTTCATTAGTGCCTGATGTTTTCACTGTGTGTAAACCCAGCCTACCCATCTCACAGACCGCCTTTGCCTGAGATCCTCTATTTAACGTGTGGCATTCAGAGCAGAAGAATCTGAAAGGCACATTTCTTCCACTAAGCCTCCAAGAGGACAGACCCAGCAAGGACATATTGGATTTATCTGAGTTTAATGGTATTAGCCTGAGACCAGCCATGATGTGCCAAAGACACTGGCCATTTGGAAAACTACCAACAGGGTCCTAATGTCAGTCATGTCTGCATAGGGCTACCTTGGTGACAATTTTGCTAAAATTCAGGGACTTGGATGGTCTCCTCAGTCAGGCATTTGGAGTGATTTATTTTCTGGGACTGAAATGACCAGTGGATTCAGTGAAAGCAATTAGACTGACTCTGTATAGATACTGAAATTTTCCTTTCCCATGATTAACAAACAGAGTAATTAAGCCTTGTTTGTTTGTGCTCATTCTGGAACAGCTATGGCAAAGGGGGAGGGGAAAAAGGTTGACTTTTCTTTGGCACTGGAAATCAAAATGCACATTTGTCTTTGTGTATACAGAAAGAGAGGGAAAAAGAGAATGATGGGGCAGAGAAGGAGAGAGGCAGAGAAGGAGTGAGGCAGAGAACAGTAATTACCTGCTTTAGAGAGTGGAGTGGGGTTGGGACACCCTTTCCAGGAGTTGGAAGATTAAGGCAGCACTTGGGTCTAGAAAACTGCTACTGTTCCCCCAGTACGGTTAAATAGATACATCTTGACAAAGGATTCAGAATTTCCCCCCAGACCTGTAATTAACCATTACAATTGCCTATGTTTTCCAAAATGAAAATTTCCTTAAAATTTAATCCACATATTTTAACCTTTTAAATCTTTTGTAAAGAGATAAATAGCATGTGGGGTAAGTTACCCCTTTTTGAAGAATGACGATTAACCTGAACTCAGCTATAATTATAAGGAAAGGAGAATCTTTAGAAAAACAATGGCAGGGTGCTAGGTTTTATATCCTGTTGTACCTAGATTTAGAGTATTTTGGTTTCCATTACAGCTGCCTGAGCATTTCTTCCTCTGTGTAAGATGATTTTTAGATTTCTCATTCACTACATGCTTTAAATTTTGATAATGTTACGGACATGGAAGGTCCTGATTTTCTGCTTCTTACCAGTCTCATCCTCTTACCTCAGCTGCTAGAAACTGTTCTCTCCACAGTAAGCCTGTCTGCAACCTAAAGCCTTCAGCAGTGAGGATGGAAATGGGTTCTTGAATATGAGGCTCAGAGTGGGGACCTGTGACCTGCTTTCCAGATGGAAACCATGAGAGCCATGCATGTAGACATATTCCCAGCTGCTGAAAACAGGGAGGTGTGGTGAGCACAGGATGGTGCTGGTGGTGAAGAACCACGTCTTCTCATTTAACAAAGACAGATATTCAGAAAATAGACATTTTAGAACAAATCTGAATGCTAATAGAATTTCTGAAAAGGGAGAGAATGGATGTAAAGTATACTGTAATCAACACTGGGAAGTTCTGGTAGACCAAAATGAATGTACAGTTTCTGTGTGGCAGCCTGTAGCCAAGCAGCAGATGGCTGCCTGTGGGCTTTACCTTCACTACCTCTTGAGTATAAACAATGAAAAAAAATTGAGAACTTGGAAAGATGTTTTATCAAGACTTGGAAGATCTTTCAATCACCCTTACATGTAGTACACATTCATGGCTCTCACACCAGCTATCATGCTTCCCAATTATGAAAACAGAGCACTCTATCCTCACCCCCAACATGACCCTCATGACTCTTGTGTCTCGTGGAAAGGCTGGGGACAGCAATGGCCATTGAACCAAGTGGAAAAAAAAAAAAAAAAAAAAAAATCTCAGTGCACCCAGCAGGCCACTTCCCTCTAGCAATATCGAAGTGTGCTGTTTAGGAAAGCCAACCTCTTCCTTAGTTTGTGATCCTCTATTTTCATGTAATAGTAACTCTCAGTTTAATGTGAACATCTAAACAAAAAGTTTTTCCAAATGAATAGAGCCAAGGGGAGATATTGTATTGAGTGTGGATGGCAGAATGAGAAAGAAAATGTTTTAGTACTTCTAGTTCCATAAATTTAGTCTTCTTGATACTTTTCTCTTAGGCCAAACCACTTTGAGTAACAGAAGTCCTTGGCTAAGTTCCAGGTGGGAAGAAGCAAACTGGCATTCAATTCAATTCTCTTTCTCACCTTGCCCTTTTTTGAGGTAGCACTGACTGGTATGTTAATTTCACTGATTCATTTTTCATTTAATAAATATGCACCTAAGATTTACTGCATGGGAAGCGCTGTGTTAGAGGCTAGTGATGCAAAGATTAATAAGACAGGTTGCAGCCTGGAGTGACTCCTTGGGTGGAATTAAGGAAGTATCAAAGAAGTTAGCAACTCAGCAGGAAAGGATTGAGGTGGAGCTCTAGAGGGGGAATCTGCTTGAGCTGAGATAGGGCAGACGATGAACACGAGACGCTCCCAGCAAGGGGGATAGGTCAGAGAAATGTGGGTGAGTGAGAGAATATAGAGGGAGCTATGAGTGTAAATGATGAAATAAATGGAGAAAATGGGGACATGTACTTTATCAAGAGTTGGAGCATCTTCTCAATTGTCTTTGCATGTAGTACACAAAACCAAGGCTCATCCATCAGTCACTCTTGGCCTATGGAAGGTGGGGTCTACGTGAAATATGACCTTGTTGTTATACCAAGCAGTTTTGACTTCTAAGTATTTGGTAGGGAACACTGAAGGATTTGCAATTGGGACTTACATGTCCATATTTTCATTTTGGAAAATGTATTGTGACCCTCAGTTCTAAATGACCGAGCCTTATTTAAATCACCTTATGCCAAAATGAAATTTTAAGTTGAAATACTCTATGTCTTCTAAATAGTAACCTAAATTTCATTAAAGTAATTAAATATGTGTAACTACCTTTCTCTCTCTCTCTCTCTTTTTTTTTTTTTGGTCTAGGTTGGTCTACAGTGTCTGAAAGAGTTGAGTGGATTTCTTTAGAAGCAGAGAGTAGTGTACTTTGATACTGTCAGTGTGCCATGGATATACAAGGACACAGGGTTAACCTGGGATGATTCATTCACATGAATTCAGAAACATTGCTGTTAAATGAAAAAAAAATGTATATATTATGGAGTAGAATGCAATTGGCATGTTTTAAAAACAAACATGAGACTTGAAGGAAGTTTCTACTTTGGGCTGAATCTCAAGCCCTCTTGGGTGGGCGCCTGCTGTGCTCTGCAGTAGGGTTGTCAAGAAGACTGAGAAGCACTGGGCTCTGTTGTTGAGCCAAGCCACGCACAAGGAGGTCCTTATGCAGAGATGGTGTGTCAGGAGAACATGTCTGGGTGTTAGTTAATGCTCGTGGAACTCTCACAACTCCACCAGGGGGATGAGGAGCTGAGAAAGTAGGGGGTGTGGTGGGAGGGAGAGTCATGTAATTCTTGTTTCGAGGCCTGGCTTCATTTTTACAAGATGATTAGCTACATTTAAAAAACTGTTCTTTACACATTCTTAATTTCACTGGAGTTGTAATATCTTTTCCTCTTCTCTGTGTTGGTATTTTATGAGCAGATCAACTCAACCTGTTTTCAATAACATTCAAGTTAATAGTACTATGAGTTAGATTAAAAGAAAGATAAAAAATTACCAACAGCTTGGTATACTTAACCCTTCCTAATGCTGGACACATTAGCTCTCCTTTCCTGGATGGGCTGGGGAAATTCTGGAAAGTAGTTGCCCAACAAAATAGGTTAGTACTGTACTGCACACTTTATTCAGCTTTACTGTGGGCATTGTCAGATCAGGTTACAGCATAGGATTTAAAGGTCAATTATGCCATGACTTTAGGGGAAAGGGAGAGTGGCTAGAAGGTTAAAAAAAAAGTCCTAAGTTTTGGCTTAAAGACTTATGAAATTGTATTCCCTTTGTGACATTTGATGAATCACTTTTCTTGATTTCCATTCTGATAACAATCTCCCTAACCGTTTCCTAGGAAGCTCTTTCATGGCAAAAATACTGTTCTGTGGATGCCTGAGAGAGTTGGGGCCAGTTAATACAGGGTGGGGGAGAGTTTCGGGAGCTATTCCTGTCTCTCCTAGTTGATTTGATACTGCTTCCTTGAATTTACTGAAATCAAGACACCTGAAGAGATTAAAATTTTGTGGCATAAAAACAGTCACAGCTAGGCATGGAACCGGCTTCAGGGAGAATGACCAAGTTAGGCATTTAGATGATGAGAACCAAATTAGAGATATATGAAAATTAGAGAAACCAAAACGACCCCATGCATTAATGAATGGCCTGAGGGAACATTTGTGATTGTCTGCATCTTAGCTTAGAAACTGAATCCAGGGACGTTTTCATCACAATGGCTGCATTTGAATAGCATGGAGGGTCACCAGGATTAAGAGTTTTGACCTGTCACCGCAATGGGGTTTAGGTTTGGTATCTTTATTTTTGGTCTGTAAGCTCTTTTGTTCAAGGCAAAGTTGATCTCTCCCTGAGTCAGGCCTTGAGTGGAGGTGGACTGGCTTCATGTTTCTAATTAGTCAGACACTCCCCCTGCTGCTGACTACTGATGGATGTCCTGTTAGGACAGGACCCCCAAGCCCTCTCTCTCTTTGAGCTGCAGTGCAGGGATCCACTTTAGTACTGAACTGTCATTTGTATGGTTAGCGTGGTAGCCGGCTCTCTTGAGATTATGTTAGCAGACCCCCTCCCTATCCCTGGCTCTTGACCTTTCAGCATACAGCCTCTTGGCATTTTCCCAAATGGAATGATATATGTGTAAGCACATTGAACAGCATTATATGCTGTTTTCTAATCAGATGTGGTTGACTATGATTATTTTGCATTCAGTTCCTTGTTGGTAGATATTCTGTACAGGTAGTTCATTTGTATTTTGGATCTTGATTAATTTTCACAGTGCCATATGTTGACCTTGAAAGAAGTCTTGGTCAGTTTTGAAAATCTTTAGCCATGCAATGGTTAGTCCTTCAGCCCCACCATTTAGTTTGACTTTCTGGCCTCTTACCCACAGCATCTTATTACTTCATCTCTACTTTGAATGATCTCTTGTCCATCCTTTGGGAGGACAGTGGCCCTTGTCCCTCAGGGGAGACCCTCCTACATGCTGTAGCTATGAAGCTAAATGCTCACTGGTTCTTACTGGTTTAGGGGATTTGGGGAGGCCTGGTTTGTCCTAGGTCCCTATCTTCCACTCATGCAGTACTTACTGTGGTTCCATTTAATTGTACATTTGTATATTGGTCATTTCAACCTTGCTTAGTGGCCCTCCGTCCTACTTAGACAGCTAACTTTTTTGGCTTTCTGGAAAATTCCTTGGGATTTGTTGCCCACTCCTCAGTTATGTAGGCTTTGTCTGTACTGCTTATCCTAGAACATCAGGGTACATATCCTAGCTTACATTATAAGTCTCAGTACCTCAAGTCTTATAATAGCCAATTCTGTCTTCTTAGTATTATGACTTCTTGATGTCCAGCAGAAAATACTGCAGTCCATTAACGCACAGAATAGTATGGAAAGTTAACTGAATGGAAATATTACTAGATGCACTTTATAGATGATGAACAGATTATGACATCATGTAGTAGATATAATTGGGTTCTTCCTTGGAGAGATTCATCAATAATAAAAACAACTTTTATTTATTGAGAACATATGCTGGATTGCATAATGCTCTATGTATTTCCTCTAACGCTTTCAACGTGTATAGTGAGCATTGGTATCTCCAGTTTATAGAGGAAGGACATGCGATGCTTACCTGAGGTGGAATCAGTGTTACTGTGCAGGTATATCTGACTTCAAAGTCAGTTTTCAATTAGGCTGTGTGGCTATATAGTCACAAAGAAGACTCCTAGTGGTGATAATTAGTGACCTACTATTGGCAGGAGAAGACTCTATCGTTCTCTTGAATGTACACCATGTTTGCTCATTGACTGATTGATCCTTTTTTGTTATGTGCCAGGCGCTGAGATGGTCTCAAGTTTTAAATGTAAGTAAGACTTCAGCTCTTACCTCAAACATTTCATAGTTGAGTGGGGGAACCACTTGTTTAATGTCACTGATTTTTTGGTCTGGTGTAGAAAGATCATGAAACTACTACCTTTGAGCTTTTTCTTATTCCAACTCCCTTATTTTCCCCTGATAATGGAGAAAACTTCTTGCCCTAAAGAAACACACCTTAAGGGATGGCGTAGACTATTGTGAATCTTCATATGCTCGTGGGTTTTTTTTTTTTTTTCTTTAAACTTATTTTGTTACTGGAGCTGTGCGATCTTTGCTTTGAGGTCAATTCCACAAAAGGAGCTAAGATTGTATAATTATGTTTCCCATCTATAGGGCCCCTCATGATCTATAAAATGCCTTCCATATACATTATTTGATTTGCTCCTAGGAGGGCAGATATTTGATCCCTGTTTCACTGTGGTACACTTAGGGGGCCACTCAAGGGGTATGTGATGAGCTGGACATGACCCTGAGTTCTCCCTGCCTGTGACATACCTCCCTTCCAATAAGAGGAAGAGGTGTTGCTGGCAGAAGCTTTCTGCAAGAATAGAAGGTATATTAGAAGGAAATGTGACTATGTGTATCCCTATTGGTGGGGAAATAGAAACTAATTGATGTATCTCAGCAGGACAAATGGTTTGGCCACCTGGGGCCCAGAAACAAAGCAGGGGAAAGCCATAGAGGTTGGTGCCTGAATCAGCTAGGGCTGCCATAATGAAATACCACAGACTGGGTGGCTCAAACAATAGACGTTTATTTTCCCATAGTTCTGGAGGCCAGGAAGGCCAAGATCAAGGTGCCTGCCAATTTGGGTCTTAGTGAGGGCACACCTCTTGGCTTACAGACCTTTGCCTTCTAGCTGTGTCTTCCCATGGGGACAGGGTGGTTAGGGCAGACCCAGTTCCATGGTGCCCCTTCCTATAGGGCACTAATCTCACCATTAGAGTCCTACTCTCCTGAACTCGTCTCAACCTAATCACCTCCCAAAGGCCAAATCTCCAAATACCATCACAGTGGAGGTTAGGGCTTCACCATGAATTTTATGGGGTACAATTCAGTACATAGCATAAGGGTGGAGAGGTTAAAACATGTGGAGGAAGATCGCACTCCAGATGGTCAGGGCAAGTGTGTGGATGTTTTAAGCATGACCATAAGAGGCACAATCAAGAAGGTTATAGAAAACAATCAATCAGTGTTCTGTTTGGACTGCAAGTAAGAGGAAAGTGGGACTTGTGAATGCTTGGCATACCTCAGCCCTTCTCTCAACTCTTGGAAACTCATAGGGTGACCAGTCCCCCTGAGGACCAGGGAAGCTGTGATGGCATGGGAGAGTGTTGTCCCCATTGCCATAAGCAGAATGTAGACATGTTATTTATTTATTTTTGAGGCTATACGAATATCTGTTCTTTTGAAATACATTAGGTTCAAATTTGACACCCTGGGAAAGTTTTCTGTCACTTGAAAGGATACTGCTTTATGTATGACCCCACTAGAAAGACTAATTCTTGGCTGGGCACAGTGGCTCACGCCTGTAATCCCAGCACTTTGGGAAGCTGAGGCTGCTGGATCACAAGATCGGGAGTTCAAGACCAGCCTGGCCAATATGGTGAAACTCCGTTTCTACTAAAAATACGAAAAATTTAGCTGGGCATGGTGGTGAGCGCCTGTAGTTCCAGCTACTTGGGAGGCTGAGGCAGGAGAATCGCTTGAACCCGGGAGGCAGAGGTTGCAGTGAGTCGAGATCGCACCACTGCACTCCAGCATGGGCGACAGAACGAGACTCCATCTCAAAAAGAAAGATTAATCCTTGTACTTTGGCCCAGGTACATGTTGAAGTGTATGGTCTTGTGTTCTTTTGATATACTCACCTGATTGAGCAGAATCTCACAGAAGTCTTTCCTTGCTTCCAAAGTTACAATGACTCAGTGACATCTATAAAAGCTTTTTTTCATGGTAATTATAATCAGACATCTGAATACATTTATGCATCTGTAGCTTCTCAGTTTTACACGTAAATAGATGCCATCAGAAGTATTTTGAGGGCTGATTTAGCTCGAAGACGGTCCATTTAGAACCTATTCTTGTGTTCCCATCATTTTCGGCAGCCAGGCAGCTGAGGTCAGTGTGGTCATAAATGGCTTTGGGTGAGTGTGTGAATTAAAAGCTCTCTGTGTGACGGTAACAGTGTATTTTCTGCTCACAATTACAGAAGCATACATTTTGAAAGTAAATAGCCTCATAGTTGTTGTTTCAGGTACTAAAGAGCCAATTTATCAAGAATTAAGGCCTACTGAGTTAGGGGGCATAAAAGCGGAGTGGACAGGGCAGCCTCACCAAGATGGAGCTTGAGCCAAATGTGGTCCTCCTGCCCTGTGTGGGCAGCCAGCAGGCTACTGACTCCGTGGTGCACTAAGGAGCTGCCTTTTTGGACTGTATTACTTAAACATCAGAGGGTAAGTATTATGCACAAATCTGAGGAAGATTAAGGGATCTGGGTTGCTCTGTACCGTGAGAGAAGATGAGATTAGCTTTCCCCAGCTAGAGAGACTGGAGACATTTTACAAAGCATTTTAACCAGAGGGTTTTCTAAGTTCTCCTGGAATCCATTACCATCTATTAGCTTTGAAACACTGACTGCCAAAAAGATAGGGCAGTGACAAGGCAATTTGCTGTCCTTTGTGGTGGGGTTTGAATCCCAAGGTGCCAGCTGAGACTGGAAGGGCTCTCCAGACCTGCTGATAGAGGTAGGGAGATGTTAGACAAAGCCCGCTTACAAATCGGGCAGCTCGACAGTCTCAAATATAAAATGTGGTCATTAGCTTACACTGTCACATATCTAGCTGGATGACAAGAGGACTTAAGACCTTCTGTTTGGAAAGTCAGAAACTAATGTTTTTGCTTCAACTCTCAGCTCCCAATAATGTCATCTCCTGTTGTTGCACAGTCCTGTGGAGAAAATCAGCCCATATTCTTGTTTTCCTCTGGATGGAGGTGATTTTAGAGCCATTAGTGCTTCTAGAAACTTCCCTCCCCTCTGGGTCCCTGAGGGGATACTTTTGGTACAAGTAGACAGAGTTGTCAACAGGTGATCACGGACCTCTGAAAATAGTAGTAAAAGGAGCAATCATTATTCTGTGTGTCAGGCACTGTGCCGGGGGTTTTACTCTCCACCGTATTTAAACTCCTCAAAATATAATAGGAAAACCCACCAACTTGGAATCCATTTTGGATATATGTTAAAACTAAATTTACACCCATGCATTTATATTTTATAATTTCAGTATATTTTATAATGAAATTTGTTTTTTTGATCATATAAAGTAAAAACTATTTGACATTTCATCTGTCTGTAATGACCACAAATAACATTTTGGTACTCATTCTTTCATCTCTCTCTCTCTCTCTCTCTCTGTCTCTCTCTACACATGCACTGGTGTGTGGCATGGGCATAAAGAGATTTTCACAAATTATTATACATTTTGTACTTATTGTACATATCTTTTAAAAATTATGTGTTGTTCCTTTCCTCCCCTTGATACTCACTCTGCGCTCACCACCATCAACCAGTGTTGAACAGCCTGGTTTGTAGATGTCCACATTTCTATCCGTGTTTTTGTAACCATCTATAAATGTATATATTTATGTTTTGTTTTCTACAAAAAGTCACCCTCCAAAGCAGTATTTGTCGTGTGCCCAGGATCCATTATTCACAATTCAAAATGGTAGACAAGATATTCCAAAAAATGAAGAGATTATTGTAACATATATTCTCTGCATGTTACTTTTCTCACTCAACAATACCTCATGGACTGCCCTTCCTGATGGTTTAGGGCTGACTCACTCTCTAATGGCCTTGGAATACGATGTGAGGTGGGAGACCAGCCATTTTCTTTTCCATATGAGTAGTCAGTTGTGCATGTGCCATTTATCAATAAGCTGTTCTCTCCACCTTGGATCACAAGACTCACCTTGTCACCTAGAAGCTTCTGTTGGTACTGGAATTGATTTCTGAGCTCATCAGTCATTTCTGTTGTTTATTCCCATGCCATGTTTTCATTTTAATGGATTTCAGTCTGATATGATACTACCCTCATTATTCTTTTTCAAACATTTTCTGCCAATTTTTGGATATTTGATGTTACCTAAAAATGTATTATATCCACATTAAAAATTTTGGGGTTCTAATTAAATGTATATGTGAAATTTGAATTTGTATGCTTTAATTTTTCTTTTCCTTTTTAATGACAGTATAATGCTATTGTAATTTTTTTCAATTTGCATTACAGATATTTTAAAATGCCCTAAACTTTTCCTGCCACCTGATTAAATTCCTTCATTGATTTGAGTACTTTTTATTTTTAGAGTTGGTGTTCCTAGGAGTGTGAATATATTATTAGCAAGAAGGGAAAATTCTGTCTTCTCATTTACTCTGTTTATAGAAACTATTTTTCCCCCTCAATTTGAATTATAATGATAACAGCAGGTATCCCATCTTATTCCTGGCATTTGATTGTTTGGAATGATGTTTGCAATTGATTTTTGATGAATCCATATTCAAGAGGTTTCTTTTATTTCTATTTTACTTGAAGTTTCATTAGAAATGGCTGTTGAATTTCACCAAATGCTTTTTTAGAACCTATTGATGTAACCAACCACTTTTACTCCATGCATTTGTTGCTCTCATGAATGATGGTAATGGATTTGCTGATGTGAAAACTGCCTTTCTGGAGTCGTCCTCGTTTGATCATTGACGATATTCATTTGATATAGTTTTGGGTTTTACTTCATAATGTTTTATTTAGAATTTTAGCAAATATTTACGAGTGAGATTGCTCTGTAGTTTTCTTTTATTGTACTGCCTTTACCCGTTTTGGTTTTAAGGCCAAACCAGTTTCATAAAATGGACTCGGGGATTTTCCCTATGTTTTTGTTGTCTTGAATAATTTAAATAACATTTCTGTCCTTTGTTATATAGACCTATCCATGAAATCAACTGTTTTTGCTGTCTGCTTTTTTTTTCCCTCTTAGTGGTAGAAAATCTCTTCTCCTGTCTTTCCTGTGGTAACTGGTCTATTCAGTTTTCTACTTGAGTCACTTTTGTTCCTTTATATTTTATGGAAAGTCACACCAAGAACTTCAGAATGCTCTTCTTTCTCCCCCTCCTGCCTGCAGCCCTGCTTCTTCCTAATGCCTATGTTTTCTTTTGTTCTTGAGTATTACTATATCCTTGAAGTTTGCCTCTTATTTCAGAAATCTTTAATATTTATTTACATGTTCTCAGTCATGGTATCATTATCCATTTAGATTTCATAATGTATTTGCAAGATACCCTTCTCACCACTCTTTTCTCCTTTCCCCTCCCCTCTCCCTGGGATCTCTGCCCTGATTTATTTTTGTTGCATTAGAGTCTTTCTTGATGTTTTCCTCAGATGAAGCCTGGGGTTGATTTACTATTGAACCTCTGCATTATTCCAAAGATTTTCTTTCTGACTGTATAATCTTGAGAATGTTATTTAACTTCTCTGGGCCTCAGTCTCCTTAACTGTAAAATGGGAATACTAAGAACAGAGACCTTACAGGAACTTTATGAATATGAAATGAGTTAATATATGCATTCTGGTTATCTATTGCTGCATTGTCCCTCAGTAGCTGTGGGGGACTGGTTCCAGGACACCCTCTGCCCTCCCATACCAAAATCCACAAGTGCTCAAGTCCCTTATGTAAAATGGCTCAGTATTTGCATATCACCTTTGCAACCCTCCTATATGCTTTAAATCATTTCTATATTATAATACATAATACAGTGTAAATGCCATGCAAACAGTTGTTATACTGTATTTTTTATGTTTTAAAAATATATTCTATCTGTGGTTGGTTGACTTAATTGGTGTCGAACCTGTGGATATGGAGGGCCAACGGTATATAATGAACTACCTTAAAACAGCAGTGTAACAACAATGTATTATTATCTCTCGTGGGTCTATGAGTTGGCTGGGTGTAGCTGGGAAGTTCTTGCTTGGGGCCTTTCATGTTTGGAGTCAGATAGCAGCAGTGGCTGGAGTCATCTAAAGGGTCAGCTGGGCCGGGAGTCCCAGATGGTTTTTTTATTTATTGTCTCAGTGTTCCTCCATGAGGCCTCTGTCTCCATCAGAGTAACCTAGATTTCTTACCTGCTAACCCAGGGCTCCCAGAGGCAGAAAACTGCTGGTCTTCATAATGTCTTGGCCCAGAACTGGTGTAGCAGTGCTTCAGCCACATTCTATGAGGTGGAAGAATAGACTGTACCTTGAGTTGGAGGACTGAACAAGTAGAGAGGGAGGGAAGGAATTAATGATAGCCACATTTGTAGACAAACTACCACAATAAGTGAAGCGCTTAGACGAGAATCTGGCACTGAATAAGTGCTATAGAATTATTAACTCTGATATTATTGCAGTTGTTCAATTACCTTCAGAATTTGCTTTTACTCGGAGAGCTGAATGGTGTCTTGTATGAGTATAGAAGTCTAGGACTGTGGTTCTTTTCTGTAAGTAGTGTGCAGATGAAGTGTGATGCCAGTCTAATGACTTTTCCTTTGTGGGCAAGTTGTTATTTTTATCTAGGAGCTTTCAGGATTTTTCAGTAAAAGCAGAAATAAGATAGTTATCACGATTTGTTAACAGACCTTTGAAGGTTCTAGAAAATATAAGACAAGGAAGAAGTTGATATTGAAAAAATTAAAATTTCTTCTCTGTGTTGATGATTATTTTTAGCAAACCCAGGAAACTCCATTAAGAAAAAAACAACTAACTAGAATTAAAGAGGGAACATGGTAAGATGAGAGATTACAAGATAAACATGGAAACATAATAGCTTTTTTTTTTTTTTTTTCCCTATTCTGGCAAGTACCATAGTTTGGATTGACAGAAGTCTTTTATAATCTATTCTTAACCTGGAACTGGATGAGCTCTTTCAGTTCAGTTGGATGAGACTTCTTATGCCAACTGAAGTCTTTTTAAATAGTAAGGAATTTGGCCAGGCGCGGTGGCTCATGCCTGTAATCCCAGCACTTAGAGAGGCCGAGGCAGGCGGATCATGAGGTCAGGAGATCGAGGCCATCCTGGCTAACACAGTGAAACCCCATCTCTACTAAAAAAACACACATACAAAATTAGCTGGGCGTGGTGGCGGGCACCTGTAGTCCCAGCTACTAGGGAGGCTGAGGCAGGAGAATAGCGTGAACCCGGGAGGTGGAGCTTGCAGTGAGCCAAGATCGCGCCACTGCACTCCAGCCTGGGCAATAGAGCGAGACTCTGTCTCCAAAAAAAAAAAAAAAAAAAAGGAATTTTTCCTCTTTTATTTCTTCAGTTACTGTCTCTGTCTCTCTTTCATATACTCCTTTTTCTCTATTATTTGCTTGGCTGTGATATGACAATTGCCTTTTCATGGGAAGATTTGTTCTTTTCTTATAAAGTTCTGTTTTTCCTATTGTAGAAGATTATCCTTTATGATATGATGGGAATAGCAAAGATGGCTCTGTGTGTGTGTGTCTGTGTGTGTGTGTGTGTGTGTGTGTGTACATGCGCATGCACTTTGTTGTTTTTGTCTCCTGGCTGTCCTCAAAGTGTTTCCAGCAGATTTTCAGAGGGATGCTGCTTTCCTTACTTTCTTGTTACTGAGGAGGCTGGAGTGGGGAAGGGATGGGGGTAGCAGAGAAGCTTTCCTGGAGACCTCAACAAAGGACAGGCAGCTAGACCTGCTCCAGCCCTAGCCCCTCTCATGAGGTTGTTGCTGTTCAGAGTGCCCAAATAGTTTGACCTGAATTGAACTCTGAGGGCAAATAGAACCATGAGAAGCCTGGAAACCAACATAAGGGGAACTCAGCCACCAGAAAATAATAAGCAGAAGGTAAGTGGTGCAAGTCAAACAGAATGGATAGAGGAGAAGGTTTAATCCTAACAAAAAGGTATAAAATAGTTCCGTTGCAAAAAATAAGTTTTCTAGAATTTAAACAAGTAGTGTAAAAATGAGACATTCAATATATGGAAAAGATACCCAAGAAATTGCTAAGAGATTACCTCCAGAGAGGAGGCAGAGGGACGGCTGGGGACCAAGGTGAGAAGATGACTTCCTTTATTCATTGACATTTGCCACTATGCCAGAATGATATATCATGTATGTATGCAGTTATGTAGTTGAATGGAGAATGAAGAGGAAGGTGTTTTAAAAAAAATCAAGCAGTGGTGTTAGGCCAGGGTGGAAATTTCCTGTTTATGAATTATAGTAGAATACAACATTTAATTTGGAAGTAAAAAAATGCATCTTTATTTTCATTTTCTTCTAATGAAACTGCAACAATGTTATTCGTACCTGTAACTTTGTCAGCAATAGAAATCAAAAATATTTTCATATAGTATTACAGTCGTTTCAGACATTTGAATATCATTTATGTTCATCAGAGCCTAAAGTTATAATTGTTCATAGTACCACCACTAGAGCTTGGTATTTAATGTCATAATAAAAGCACATGTCATTGAGTTTGTGCATTTTAGTATTTTGATACTTAAATAGGATTGGTTTCCTTAGTAATCCTATGGGTTTCACTTTATACATTTAAATGCATTATTTTTGGGATAGGGTCCCTAGCTTTCATTACACCACCAAAGGGATCATGCCCTCAAAAAGGTCAAGAAACCTGTGGGATATAGGGGCCACTGGAGTAAACTATTGGCCCAGAAGATCAAGTGGAAAAAGAAATTTAAAATGCAGACCAAAAACGTATAAAAAATATAAAAATAAAAGTGGAACAAAAACAAAAAATAAATGATAAATTATAAAATATATAAATTATAAATAAGTATGTGGATAAATAAAAATAAGTACATAATGAAATAAATTAAATAAAATCATTAGAAGGACATAAAGAGACTTAGAGGACAGTCTAACACACCCAAAATGGGAAGAACAGAATCCTTCATAATAAAAGGATAAATCTTCCCAATAAAGGGTGGTTGGGAACATTATGTCTAATAAGGCTTTGTCCTTTATTGTTGCTTTATTTGGATGCTCATTTTAAGAAAAACACAGCATTGGCAAAGCTTTGTTGGACCACACTTTTACTGGTCCACAAAACCCTCCAGCTGACAACCCACAGACGCAGGGTGGAAAAGCCTGTGTGACTGTCGGAGGGGAGCAGCTGGGTCCTTCCAAGCACACTGCAGCTGGACAGAGTGTCCTGGCAGTGGGAAGTCTCAGCACAATGGCCTGGTGCTTTTACACCTGCGAGAACAGCTAGTGATGTGTGTCCTGCGTGGGCAGAAGCAGCAGTAGTGTGTCCACTGTCTGAGCACTTCTTGCTGCTTACTCCACCCTCCTGGGTTACCCGGCTCTTCCCATTGTTACAGGGGTAGTGAAGATGTGGATTTGAGAATGCTTGAATTGTTTCCTGCTGACCATAGGTCGCAGATGGCTGTTTATGTAGCAAACGGAGAGCAACATCAGTTGTTGGGACTGGTGACTGTATGTGAGAAAATGATAAAAGGATGGGGGCAGGGTGTGTGTGAGAGTGAATGCCGCGTTGGTGTGTTTATAGTTCAGTGTCTTTCCGGAGCATGAGAGAGGAACAAGTATTGTTTAAACGAATGCTGTTTAAACCCTGGGATTATATAGTCATGTGAACTTTTTTGGAGGAAACTGCAAATGTTGCTAGCCATTGTAATTGTGTTAGTTCTTGACTAAATGTCGTATATAAACTTCCTGGTAACACAATTGTAATAGCGTTTGCCACTTAATTATAACAGCATTTTACAAAAGTGTCAGGGCATCCTTAATTTCCATTTTGATAAGAGTGAAAGATTCAGAAAGTTTGCTTTCAGTTATCTAAAACTTGGGGCCTTCTCCAGCATATGCCACCAAATAGTAATGCTTAAATGTACTATGTATATGAGATGGGTTTTTGTTTGTATATATCTAGATGGATCCTCACTCCAGGGGCTTAACTAAACTGGGATTTACTTTTCTCATTAATATGAAGACTGGTAGTGGGTAGCCAAAAGCAGGTGTGAAAGCTCTGGGATGCTAGTCTCATTTCATCTTTCTGTACCTCATGCTCCCCCAAATGACAGCCATGCCTTTGGGCTTCTTGTCTGTATTTCAGGCAGCTAGGAGGCTGGAGGACAAAGAAGGAAAAGCAAAAGTCCAGTGCAAAGCTTTCTTGGAAGGCCTGCTAGTGGCTTCCACTTACATCTCATTGATCAGGAATGCACCATATGACCATCTGTATGGATCCATATAGTGGCTTCCTCTTACATCTCATTGGTCAGGAATGCACCACAAGACCACCTGTATGGAATTCTGGGAAGTGTATTTTGGGTCAGGCCAGTAAGAATTTTGTTACCTTGAACAAAATTTTTCTATTCATAATAAAGAAGGAGTGATTGGATTTGGGATATGTAAGCAGAAGTGCCAGGCACAGGAGCCTTCACCATTCCCCTCTGTCTTTGTTGCAGCTGATTTCTGCTCATCTGGAAGGCCTCTGTGTCATCTCCAGGAAGCCCCCTGTGAGCCCCAGGTGGGGTTAAGTGTCCATTCTTCAAGCATTGATGGTACTCTGTATCCACGCATCTCATATTCCCTATCTTTTTCCACATATAAATTTTCTATATCTGGTGGAAATCTCTATTTTAAGAGTATTACCTCATTATACTTGTAAGTGCCATGAAAGTAGGATTTGTGTCCAATGTTTATTCCCAGCTCTTTTATTTTTAGTATTATTTTAATTTTTAATTTTTTAAATCTCAATAGGTTTTTGGGGAACATGTGGTGTTTGGTTACATGAGTAAGTTCTTCAGTGGTGATTTCTGAGATTTTGATGCACCCATCACCTGAGCAGTGTACCCTGTACCCACGGGATAGTCTTTTATCCCTTGCCACCCCCCACCCCTTCCCCCAAGTCCCCAAAGTTCAATGTATCATTCTTACGCCTTTGCATCCTCATAGCTTAGCTCCCACATATGAGTGAGAACATACGATGTTTTGTTTTCCATTTCTGAGTTACTTCACTTAGAATAATAGTCTCTGAATACCTAATTCATGAGGGGCTTAAAACCTCGATGACGGGTTGATAGGTGCAGCAAATCACCATGGCACATGTCTATGTAACAAACCTGCACATTCTGCACATGTATCCCAGAACTTAAGACAAAAAAAAAGATTTGTAGTCTCCAGTTCCATCCAGGTTGCTACAAATGCCATTATTTCGTTCTTTTTTATGGCTGAATAGTATTCTATGGTGTGTGTGTGTGTGTGTGTGTGTGTGTGTGTGTGTGTGTGTGTATCACATTTTCTTTATCCACATGTTAACTGATGGGCATTTGGGCTGGTACCATATTTTTACAATTACAAATTGTGCTCCTGTAAACATGCCTGTGCAAATATCTTTTTCGTATAATGACTTATTTTCCTCTGGGTAGGTAACTAGCTGTGGGATTGCTGGATCAAATGGTAGATCTATTTTTAGTTCTCTTAGGAATCTCCACACTGTTTTCTATAGTGGCTGTACTAGTTTACATTCCCACTAACAGTGCAAACGTTTTCCCTTTTCACCTTGGCATCCACGCCAACATCTATTATTTTTTGATTATGGCCATTCTTGCAGGAGTGAGTTGGTATTATATTGTGGTTTTGATTTGTATTTCCATGATGACTAGTGATGCTGAGCATTTTTTCATATACTGGTTGGCCGTTTGTGTATCTTCTTTTGAGAATTGTCTATTCATGTCCTTAGCCCACTTTTTGATGGGATTGTTTGTTTTTTTTTTTTTTTTTTTTTTTTTAGACGGAGTCTCGCTCTGCTGCCCAGGCTGGAGTACAGTGGCCGGATCTCAGCTCACTGCAAGCTCCGCCTCCCGGGTTCACGCCATTCTCCTGCCTCAGCCTCCCGAGTAGCTGGGACTACAGGCGCCCACCACCTCGCCCGGCTAGTTTTTTTGTATTTTTTAGTAGAGACGGAGTTTCACCGTGTTAGCCAGGATGGTCTCGATCTCCTGACCTCGTGATCCACCCGTCTCGGCCTCCCAAAGTGCTGGGATTACAGGCTTGAGCCACCGCGCCCGGCCATTTGTTTTTTTTCTTGCTGTTTTGTTTGAGTTCCTTGTAGATGCTGGATATTAGTCTTTTGTCAGATGTATAGATTGTGAAGATTTTCTTCCATACTGCGGATTGTCTGTTAACTGTGCTGATTATTTCTTTTGCTATGCAGAAGCTTTTTAGTTTAATTAAGTCCCATCTATTTATCTTTGTTTCTGTTGCGTTTGCTTTTGGGTTCCTGGTCATGAAGTCTTTATGTAAGCCAGTATCTAGAAGGGTTTTTTTCCAAGTTATCTTCTAGAATTTTTACGGTTTCAGGTCTTAGATTTAAGATTTCAGGTCTTAGATTTGATCTATCTTGGGTTGATTTTTATATAAGGTGAGAGATGAGGATCCAGCTTCATTCTTCTACATGTGGCTAGCCAGTTATCCCAGCACCATTTGTTGAATAGGGTGTCCTTTTCCCACTTTATGTTTATGTTTGCTTTGTCGAAGATCAGTTGGCTGTAAGTATTTGGCTTTATTTCTGGATTCTCTATTCCATTCCATTGGTCTATGAGCACCTGTTTTTATACTGGTACCATGCTGTTTTGGTGACTGTGGCCTTATAGTGTGAAGTCAGGTAATGTGATACCTCCAAATTTGTTCTTTTTGCTTAGTCTTGCTTTTGCTATGCAAGCCCTTTTTTGGTTCCATATGAATTTTAGGATTGCTTTTTCTAGTTCTGTAAAGAATGATGGTAGTATTTTGATGGGAATTACATTGAATTTGTAGATTGCTTTTTTCAGTATGGTACTGACAACATTGATTCTACCCATCTATGAGCATAGGATGTGTTTCCATTTGCTTGTGTCGTTTATGATTTCTTTCAGCAGTGTTCTATAGTTTTCTTTGTAGAGGTCTTTTACGTTCTTGGTCAGGTATATTCCTAAGGTTTTTTTTTTTTTTTTTTTTTTTTTTTTTTTTTCCTATTGTGGAAGGGGTTGAATTCTTGATTTGATTCTCAACTTGGTCACTGTTGGTGTGTGGCAGAGCTACTGATTTGTATGCATTTATTTTGTATCCTGCAACTTTCCTGAATTCATTATCATTTCTAGGAGTTTGCAGATGTCTTTGGGGTTTTCTAGGTATATGATCATGTCATCAGCAAACAGCAACAGTTTGACTTACTGTATTTGGATGCCTTTTCTTTTTCTTGTCTGATTGCTGTTGCTAGGACTTCCGGTACTATGTTGAATAGAAGTGGTGAAAGTGGACATCCTGTCTTGTTTCAGTCAGCTTTTTGAGGGGGAAAGCTTCAGTTTTTCCCTGTTCAGTACAATATTGGTTGTGGGTTCGTTGTAGATGGCTTTTATTACCTTAAGGTATTTCTTTCTATGCCAATTTTGCTGAGGTTTTTAATCATAAAGGGATGCTGGATTTTGTCACATGCCTTTTCTGCATCTATTGAAATGATCATGTGATTTTTGTTTTTAATTCTATTTTTGTGGTGTATCACATTTATTGACTTGTGTATATTAAAACATTCCTCCATTCCTGGTATGAAACCCACTTGATCATGGTGAATTATCTTTTTGGTATACTGTTGCATTTGGTTCACTAGTATTTTGTTGAGGATTTTTGCATCTATCTTCATCAGGGATACTGGTCTGTAGTTTTCTGTTTTTGTTATGTCCTTCCCTGGTTTTGGTATTAGGCTGATACTGGCTTCATAGAATGATTTAGGGAGGATTCCCTCTTTATCTTTTGGAATAGTGTCAGCAGGGTTGGTACCAATTCTTTGAGTGTCTGATAGAATTCAGCTGTGAATCTGTCTGGTCCTGGACTTTTTTTTTTTTGTTGGCAATTTTTTTATTACCATTTCAGTCTCACTGCTTGTTGTTAGTCTGTTCAGATATATCTTCCTGGTTTAATCTAGGAGAGTTGTATATTTCCAGGAATTTATCCATCTCCTCTTGGTTTTCTAGTTTATGTCCATAAAGGTGTTCATAGTAGCCTAGAATAATCATTTGTATTTTTATGGTATCAGATGTAATACCTCCTGTTTCATTTCTAATTGAGCTTATTTGAATTTTCTCTCCTTTTCCTGGTTAATCTCACTAATGGTCTATCAATTTTATTTATCTTTTCAAAGAACCAGTTTTTTGTTTGATTTATCTTTCGTGTTTTTTTGTTGTAGTTGTTGCAGTTTCAGTTTCATTTAGTTCTGCTCTGATCTTTGTTATTTCTCTGCTTCTGCTGGGTTTGGGTTTGGATTGTTATTGTTTTTCTAGTTCCATGAGGTGTGACCTTAGATTGTCTATTTGTGTGCTTTCAGACTTTTTGATGCAGGCATTTAATGCTATGAATTTTCTTCTTAGCACTGCTTTTGCTGTATCCCAGAGGTTTTGATAGGTTGTGTCACGATTATCATTCAGTTCAAAGAATTTTTAAATTTCCATCTTGATTTCATTGTTGACCCCATGATCATTCAGGAGCAGTTTATTTAATTTTCATGTATTTGCATGGTTTTGAGGGTTTCTTTTGTAGTTGATTTCCAGTTTTATTCCACTGTGGTCTGAGAGAGTACTTGATATAATTTTGATTTTCTTAAATTTACTGAGACTTGTTTTTTGGCCTGTCACATGGTCTATCTTGGAGACTGTTACATGTGCTGATGAATAGAATGTATATTCTGCAGTTGTTCGGTAGAATGTTCTGTAAATATCTGTTAAGTCCATTTGTTGTAGGATATAGTTTAAATCTGTTGTTTCTTTGTTAACTTTCTGTCTTGATGTCCTTGCTGTCAGTGGAGTATTAAAGTGCCCTACTCTTACTGTGTTGCCATCTATCTCATTTATTAGGTCTAGTTGTAATTGTTTTATAAATTTGGGAGCTCCAGTGTTAGGTGCATATATATTTAGAATTGTGATATTTTCCTGTTGGACTAGTTCTTTTTATCATTATATAATGTTCCTTTTTGTCTTTTTTAACGGCTGTTGCTTTAAAGTTTGTTTTGGCTGATATAAGAATAGCTACTCCTGCTCGCTTTTGGTATCTATTTGCATGGATTATCTTTTTCTACCCCTTTTCCTTAAGTTTCTGTGAGTCCTTATATGTTGGGTGAGTCACCTGAAGATAGCAGAAACTTGGTTGATGAATTCTTATCCATTCTGCCATTCTGTATCTTTTAAGCAGAGCATTTAGGCTATTTACATTTAATGTTAATATTGAGATGTGAGGTACTATTCTATTCAATGTGCTATATGTTGCCTGAATACCTTGTTTTTTATTTTCATTGTGTTATTGTTTTATAGGTCCTATGAGAGTTATGCTTTAAGGAGATTCTATTTTGGTGTATTACAAGGATTCATTTCAAGATTTAGAGCTCATTTTAGCAGTTCTTGTAGTGCTGGCTTGGTAGTGGTGAATTCTCTCAGCATTTGTTTGTCTGGAAAATACTATCATTCCTTCATTTACGAAGCTTGGTTTCACTGGATACAAAATTCTTGCCTTATAATTGTTTTGTTTAAGGAGGCTAAAAATAGGACCCCAATCCCTTCTAGCTTTTAGGGTTTCTGCTGAAAAATCGGCTGTTAATCTGATATGTTTTTCTTTATAGGTTACCTGATCCTTTTGCCTCACAGCTCTTAAGATTCTTCCTCCGTCTTGACTTTAGGTAAGCTGAAGGCTACGTGCTTAGGCAACTATCTTTTTGCGTTGAATTTCCCAGGTGTTCTTGAGCTTCTTGTATTTGAATATCTAGATCTCTAGCAAGACTTGGGAAGTTTTCCTTGATTATTTCCTCAAATATATTTTCTAAACTTTTAGATTTCTCTTCTTCCTTGGGAACACCTATTACTCTTAGATTTGGATGTTTAACAGAGTCCTAAATTTCTTGGAGGCTTTTTTCATTTTTTAAAATTTTTTCTTTGTCTTTGACAGATTGGGTTAATTTGAAAGCCTTGTCTTCAAGCTCTGAAGTTCTTTCTTCTGTTCATTTGATGATGTTGTGAAGACTTTCCAGTGCATTTTGCTTTTCTCTAAGTGTGTCCTTGATTTCCAGAAGTTGTGATTGTTTTTTATTTATGCTCTTCAATTTCACTGAAGAATTTTCCTTTTGTATTCCGTACCATGTTTTTGATTTATTTAAGTTGGACTTTGCCTTTCTCTGACGCCTCCTTGATTAGCTTAATAGTCGACTTTCTGAATTCTTTTTCTGGTAATTCAGAGATTTTGTCTTGGTTTGGATTAATTGCTGGTGTGCTGGTATGGTATGATCTTTTGGGGGTGTTAAAGAACCTTGTTTTGTCATATTACCAGAATTATTTTCCTGGTTCTTTCTTATTTGAGTAGATGATGTCATAAGGAAGATGTGGGATTCAAGGGCTGCTGTTCAGATTCTTTTGGCCCGTGGGGTGCTCCCTTGATGTGGTGCTCTCCCTTTTCCCCTTGGAATGGGGCTTTCTGAGAGCCACACTGTAGTAAATGTTTTTCCTCTTCTTGGTCTAGCCACCTAGCAGAGCTCCGAGGCTCTGGGCTGGTACTATGTAGTGTCTGCAAAGAGTCCTGTGATGTAATTCATCTTCAGGTCTTGCAGCTATGGATACCACCACCTGCTCTGGTGGAGGTAGCGGGGGAGTGATGTGGGCTTTGAGAGTCCTTGGTTGTGTTTTTGTTTAGTGCACTGGTTTTGTGTTGGTTGGCCTCCAGTCAGGAGGTGGCGCTTTCAAGAGCACATTAGCTGCAGTCCTATAGGGAGAGGATGCACACTTGCCCTAGGGACACCTGGTTAAGTATTCAGGTTTCTCAGGTGGTGAGCAGGGCCATAGAACTTCCAAGAGATTATGATCTTTGTCTTTGGCTAACAGGGCAGGTGGAGAAAGACAACCAGGTTGGAGCAGGGATACGCGTGTCTGAGCTCAGCATCTCCTTGTGTGGGGCTTGTCGCAGTTGCTGTGGGGGATGGGAGTGTGGTTCCCAGTCCAGTGGAATTATATTCCCAGAGGGATTATGACTGCTTCTTCTGAGTCATATAGGTTGCCAGGGAAGTGGGGGAAAGCTGGCAGTCACTGAGCTCGCCCTGCTTCCACACGGCTGGCAGTCCTAAAGGCTGGTCTCACTCCTACCATGCCCCCCACCAACAATAGCACCAAGTCTATTTCCAGGCAGCCAGTGACCAGGGCTGAGAACTTGCCCCAGACCATGAGCCATCGAGAAAGCAAGCAGCAGACTCACAGGTTTTCGGCATTTCAGGGGGCCTGCAGCAGTGATCCATTTCTCCATTTCCTTCAAAGGGCCTGTGGATTCTCTCGGCTTCCCTGGTGTGTTCCTGCAGTAGTTCTTGGAGCAAAAGGTCATGATGTGCATCGCCACACACTGCTGTGTCCCTCTGAGCAGAAGCTGCAAGCTAGTCCTGACTCCTATGTGCCATCTTAATCCCCGGTTCCTATCTCTTAACACTGCACTTGGCATACAGTAGGTGCTTAGCTGAAGTTTGTTGACTTGAACTGTCAGAAACTAGTAAAACTTACTGAAATTTAGGGGTCTCAGAATACTTCTAGTTTTGTAAAAGTTCTTTTCTCATTTTTCTCTTTTTTGAGTGTAATGCATACATTTATAAGTGTATCTGTTGGATACATTTTTAGTTGTTTTTAATCTTGTAAAACATGCTGGTTGTTGGTGCCAGTATACATGAATATTTGTATGCGTGTGTGATTTGTATCTAGGTGCATTGTTAAATACATGAGCTATTTCCTATGGCGTCAAGTGCTTTTGACAACTGTGAACCAAGTAGGAGTTAGAAGTGATGGTCTCAGACATAGGATTCTAGTGCTGTGACTAAGGTGCAGTTTACCCCTCAGGGATGTTGGGATACAAATGAGGTTATTTACCTGAAAAGTAACTCTTGCTTCTCTGGAGAAAAGTCCTATGCCAATTTCTGGTACAGTTAATCCTCCATTCCCTGTGTCAATAGAAAAAAATAAAGAGTGCAGATTGTCTAAAGGTCATTGATTCCTGATTTTGAATTGAATTATAATGTATTTTGGATGTTGGCAGGAAATCAGCCTTCTGTGTGGATAAAACAAGGCTGTTGTTCATGCGAGTCAGTATTCAGTAAATCTGTATTATGAGCTCTTGTCTAAGCCCTATCAGGGGCAGGTGATGTGTAATACATTTGCATTATGAAGGGCCCAGGCAAGTACAATACATTTGTATGTATGGGTGTACTCCAGTTCCATCTTTGTTTTCTGGTTAGATCACAGGAAAGTTATGTGGCCTCATTAGGTTTGTAAATACTTTCACCATGTTACATTTCATTGTTTTACTGAAATGCTTATGTGAAGAGTATCTCCAGATCTTCAGCAGAACTACTGATGAAGTCATCAACTATTAGGATTAGTACAGTGGAATGGTTGGTCTAAGGTCCCAGTGTCTCAAAGTGTGGTCCCAGATCAGCAACATCAGCATCACCTAGGAAACTGTAAGAAATGTAGTCTCAAGCTCCATTCCACAGACCTAATGACTCAAATGAGAGTGGGGTACAGCAGTCTGTTTTAACAAGCCCTCTGATGCAGGGTCAAGTTTGGGAACCACTGGCTAAGCTGTAAAATCAAGATGTTTTCAAAGTGTCTTGCATAACATCTCAGAATTCAACACCTGGTAAAAATGTGTGTGTATTTTTTTTTTAAATAAATAGGCATGAAGTCTTTTTCCAGACAACAAGAGTGACATCACTCATCATGTTTCCATTTCTGCCTTTTCCTTCAGGAAACTTGGAGCTGTGCTTATTGCTTAATCATAGGCATTCCATTTATTCCATTTGCCTGGGCTTTTTATTTCCTTTTCCTTTCCATGAATTTTATTGGCTTGTTTTATTTAACAGGCTTTCTATGAATCTTTTATTATAGGCCTTCTCAAATCCATTTTGCTAGTAAATGGGTTGGCAGTGTAGGGTGGGATATAATTTGAAACAAATTGACTCACATGATATGATTGACAGTGGAAGTATTTGACAAAGAAATGATAGTAGGGGAAGCTAGCATGGAATTGAGCATATTTTGCAGCAAATACCGTGTATGCCCTTGAATATTTATACATGGTAAGAAAATGCATACAGTATAGAGAAATATAAAATGAGAAGTTTAAAACCTCCCTCACTCCCCTGGTGTTGGCTCTTTCCCCAAAAATTAATGCAGTTTAGAAAATAAAGGTTAATGAGATCACTTGGACTCGGGAAGGGGAACATCACACACCGGGGCCTATCATGGGGAGGGGGGAGGGGGGAGGGATTGCATTGGGAGTTATACCTGATGTAAATGACGAGTTGATGGGTGCTGACGAGTTGATGGGTGCAGCACACCAACATGGCACAAATATACATATGTAACAAACCTGCACGTTATGCACATGTACCCTAGAACTTAAAGTATAATAATAATAAATAAATAAATAAATAAATAAATAAATAAATAAGTTTAAAAAAAAAAAAGAAAGAAAATAAAGGTTAGACAGAGCCCACATATATATGTATGTGTATTTATGCATTTGCCTTTTAAAAATCACAAAAGGGACCTAGTGTACATTCTTGTTTGCATCTTTTTTTCTCATAATATAGCGTATGGTCTTCTCATTAAAGTCTATATGATATTCTTTTGTATGATTGTACTTTATGAACCTACCTCCTATTATCAGGTATTTAGATTATGTGCATTCTCACCTGTATTATCTTGATACACTTTTGAAATTTATCAGCTAGGAAAATTGTTGGAAATGGAATTTCGGGATTAAAGAGTATATACATTTAAAAAATGAATAGGTACTGCCTAGTAACTTTCCAGAAAATATAAATTAATTTGCTTTTCAAATGAGACTCTCTTTTCCCATAGGATATTATCAAATGAAAACCTTTTTACCAATTTTATAGATGTACAAATCGAATCTAATTGTTTTCACATTTCTTTAACTCTGATAAGGTTGAGCATTTGAAAAGGATTTATTAGCTAATTTTATTTCTTTTTTTTTGTGGATTGGTCTTTAGAGATGACACTTATCTGTGTTTTTCATGATCTAATCTTAAAGTTCCCATACCTGGAAATCCTTAGAATCCACCGGACAAGCTGTTTTGGTTTATTTTTTTGATACAGATTTTCTGGTTCTACTCTAGAGTTCTTGAGTCTGTTTCTCAACTCGAATAGCCTGCTTTTACAGATTCTTTTGCCAATCAGTCAGGTGTAGGCTGTGGTCCAAGAGCAGCATAAATATACATCTAAGGGAGCTTTCTCACACCAGCAGTGTCTCTGCTGTCTATATCCAATTGACTAGAAATCAGTTTTCAATATTGCATTGTGAGCAATATTATCATTGGAAGCCAAAATACTGTGTCAACTTTTTTAAGCCAGAAAAGCATATGTAAAAAGTAATTTCGTATTAGGATCCAAACTGTCTTTTGTGGCAGAAATGGACATGGAAAGTAGAGAATAATTATTTCTAGGAGAATTCCCATTTGTGAATGATGTGCTAGTTCAGTGTTTTCCTTTTATAATCATTAACTCATTATGCTCTCCATACTACCTTTTGAGCCTAGAAGCCCAGAACTGAATTTTAAGACCAATCATGTACTTTGATAGGTTTCTGATATTTATGTTTTTTTGAATTTCTGTTGTTTTTGAGAATGTTACACTCATCTCCAAAACTCCACTGGGGCTTGTGTTTTCCCTTCTTCTTGACTTTATAAAGGATTAACACATCCTTAAGTATCGTCTGCAGTTGGCCTTTTCCTCACCCAAGGCATACCGAGGATATTTGGGAATCCCCAACTGGGTCCTCCAGACACCCTCTGTTACTCAGTAATCATGGCGCCAACATCCTGCCAGGCAGCCTTTCCTTGCCCAGGAGAGACTAAGACGGGGGAAAGAGGAGGTTGAGTTTGTGAGTTACTGGATACATTTTCTGCCTTCTGATTTACTGCAACATGATAGAGAAACATGGATAAATAAACCAGCCCAAATTTTCTCATGTGTAAAGAAAAATGAAATGACGAGAGAGAGAGAGAGAAATTAGAAAAAAGAAGAGTTCATCTTTCTACTGTGTTACAGACTTATCACACTACGGTTTATCTGGCCCAAAATTCTTTTAGTTGTTCATCTCCCGCTTATTTTATTCTCCTTTCCACCTCATTTCTGTGAGATTTGCACTTTCCATTTATTCTTGAAATCAGTTAACAGTTAATCTATTCCCTGGCATTAGCACTTCCCCTGGGGACTTACCTATTGATTGGCCTTTTAATCTAGTTGTTAAAATTCTCCCAATACTCACTGACATGGAGCAGTTTCAGTTTGTGTGTTTTAAAGTATTGGCCAGGGTCATTAGAAAAGCGAAGTTCACATATCTACTTTGTGGCACCAGTACCTGGCAGTTGATTTGCTGTGTGACTGTGGGTTTTGGGGAAGAAGAAGAGAAGAGGTATTGGGAACAATTGCCAAGTCTACTCTAATTCTGGGGTCCCTCCGCATTCTGCACCATACAACACAGTCAATAAGAACATATCTTATAACCTTTACAGGTTATTGAAAATGTGCATAAGTTAGGGATACTGGCCAAAGGGGGGCCACTTACATCTTTAAAATGTGTAGGTGATTCTTTAGCAATCCCAGAATCTATGGCCACTTTTTCCTAGAACTAGTTGGTGTTGTGTTTGTGTATTTTTACAAATTTACATAATTAGACATAGGACTTGATAAGCAATGGAACTTTGATAGAGTAGATGTTCAGTTAAGAAACTTATATTGTACCTGTTTTCTTCCCTCAGATTAATTTGTGTTTTATGCCACTATTCAGAAAAAGAAATTTCAGAGTATTAGAATAAGATATAATTTTAAAGTGATTTCATTAAAGCATTTGTTAAAACATTTACTAAATGTTCCCTAATATATTTTTAATACTCACTGTTAATATTTCTCAAATTCTTACTTTTTACAATTTTGTCATGACAAGATTTCTCATCCATTAAAATCTTTCTTTGGAAATAGCTTATGTTTAAAGGTGTTTCTAAAAAATAGTATTTTTAAATTTGCATTATATTTTTGTTTGTTTGAGATGGTACTATTCTTTGAAAATCAAAACATTGGCCTTTAGTAGAGAATATATGTATTAAAATCGCCTCAAATAATATAAAATTATACTTTTAACATTTCTGTCTTTCCTATTAAATTATTATTTTCTGGAGGATAAGGATCAACTCTTATTCAAATCTGAACCTTCATAACTAGCACAGAGCTTGGCCCGTATTGAATGCTCAGAAAACACTTGTTGAATAAGACAATAAATTAATTGCCTCTTTGGTGAGGTTAATATATTCTGTAGTAGCCTGAGGTTATGAAATACCCCATGAACTGAAAGGACAAAATCCAAAATATAATGACTTAGTTTCTTAAAATTGTGGCAGTTCAGCTTCTTAAGAGGCATTCTGTGGAGGTCATGTTGAGGCTGTGGGAGCATTTAGAATGGTGGACACCAGCTGGCAGGCAGGAACAAAAACAGTCATTGGGTGCATTTGTCCTCCTGTTATGTTTTGTTAATTTTGAATCCGTTTACAACATTGAAAATGCAGTGATCTTACAATAAAAGTACAGACTTCTGAGGTTTCTTAAAAACTCAACAGAGTTAACCTCACTAGCCCTTGTGGCAACATTCAGCCAGAGCTGGTAGTGGGTGTTCCTTATAGATGGACACACACTCTAGATTTTATCACTGTCCAGTGGGAAAGAGACATTTTGTGGGATGCGTGCTGTGTAGTATAAATATATAGAACCCTACAACTTGGTGTAGGATGTGGAGGAGTCTGTGCTCCACAGTCAGGCAGATCCTTTTGAATGACCATGCAAAAACAAATATGGAAAGCTGGGCCAGAATCAACTCTCGTCCTTAGACTGGCTGCCAAACCTCAGTTCCTGGAGAGAAAGCAGAGGGAGTAGTACAGATCCCCCTCTGCCTAGCTGAGAAAGGAGGACGGCTCTTTAGTATGGAGTCTGTGAAGCACATGGCAGAAGGCAGGGGGCTTGCTAGGGGCAAAGAAGGGGGCTAAGTCTAGCGATGGTACAGGCAAATTAGGAAGGACCGAAGCAGACGCTGAGAGCAACTGACGGAGAAATATCTCTAAGGGAAATGGTGCTAGAGCTGGGGAAGGCTTGGAGAGCTATCAGACTGCAATGCAGGTCTCACCCTTATGAAGGAGAGAAGGAAGGGAGGAAGGAAGGAAGGAAAGAAAGAAGGAAGAGTTGGGTAGAAGGGCCTTACACTAAACTATAATTCTTTTTTTTTCTTTGAGACAGGGTTTCAGTCTCTCCCCCAGGCTGGGGTGCAGTGGCATGATCATGGCTCACTGCAGCCTCAACCTCGTGGGCTTCATCCTTCCACCTCAGCCTCCTGAGAAGCTGGGACTACAGGCGCACACCACTGTGCCAGGCTAATTTTTGTAATTTTTTTTTTTGTATTTTTTGTAGAGACGGGGTTTCTCTTCATGTTGCCCAGGCTGGTCTTGAACTCCTGGGTTCAAGCAATCTGCCCAACTTGGCCTCCCAAAGTGCTAGGATTATAGGCATGAGTCACCATGCCCAGCCTTCCCTGTAATTCTAAAAAAGTTTGACAAAGCTAACAATCTCAAGTCAAAGTTGCCACAGTTGTGCCTTAAAGACCTCTTTCTCCACTCAAGTTTGAAGAGCAGTGCCTCCATGGTTTCCATGGACTGCTTTTCCTAAGAGAGAACTCAGAATAGTAAAGTTAGCACAACAAACTATATCCCTTCCTCACCACAGTTAATGTGGGGTCTGCAGTGGGTACTCATCTTCTCCTTCCTGAGCTACCAACTCTGAGTTCTCTGTATCCCTAATTATCACCTTGGTGGGTCTTGCTGGCTTACTTAATGATGTGACCCAAATCCTCTTTCCTGGAGGAATGAAATCTTGTAGTCATGCCCTTCAGAGGCTGGGTTTGCTGCATGTGTCTGTTCAGTTACAGTGGGGTAAGGGAGTATCAGGAGGCACCCACATGGGTTTCATATGTTTTCCTCTCTGCCTTACTTGGGTAAAAACAGCCCTGCCTCTTCCTGCCAGTTAGGGCCCAGTTATCTCTGCCAGTTGGTCCCTGGACACAAAGAGTCCAAGGTGCCCTCGTGGCAGCTGTAACTGTAGTTCAGTGAGACCCTTGGTAAGTTCTTTGGCAAGAGGGTAAGGAGACTAGGACCTCCCACCTTACAGAGCCCGGAGTTTTGTGAAGGGGAAGCATAGAATCCCCTGGTGAGTTATCAGGAGTGCTAATAAGCAGGGCTACTCCTGTTCTTGCTTTGGGGGCCCATGTCATCTTCCTATTCGAGACATAGCACCCTGTGGAGGACTCTGATGCAGTGCATATGCTGCATCCTAAAGGATAGCACCACATCCTTTCAGAAGATTGCTTCCTAGCTGGTGCTTCAGCTGCACATTTAGAAGGCAGTTCTAGTGTTCTGTGAGGCCTGCCGCTCCTGGGTGGTGCGGTATGTGATACAACACTGGATTCCATGGTCTTGGGCCCAATCCTGCATCTGTTTTCTGTGACAGCATGGGAAGATGTCATGCTGTGCAGGATCTCATGCCTATGGACAAGGCAGTCCACAAGCCCCCAGGTAACAGTGCTGGCTGGGGCTCTGCTGGGTGTGAGTGCCTTTATGACTGGGCCTGCCCAGTAGAACCTAGCTCATGATGGGTAGTTCCAGATTCAGGATCACTCATTATCACATGGGTAACACTCCATTGTTGGCAGGAATCAGTAACATGCCAAGGGTAGTTTCTTAAAAGGGCTTTACTCTTCTACTGCAGATGGCATGGACTTGCTCCAGAATCCCAGGGCCTATTTTTTGATTCTCCCACTGGGGCTCCCCACAAGCTCTATACTGCCTTGTATATACTGATAAAGCATTTACTCTTTATCCTGTGAGCAGTGGGAACCATTGACAGTTTCTAACTGTAGAGCTATATTATTAGATCTTTTAGAGAACTGTAATACAGAATGTTTGGAAAGAAAAGAAACAGACCAGCAAAAATTAAGGGTCTGAACTAAAATTTAGGCCATAGGCATGATGAAGACAAGGGGAGTGATTTGAAGAGTATTTAGAAAGTAGGATCAGTAAAATGGGGAAATTGCATGTTGGGAGGGAAAAACTGTGTAGAACAATTCTGGGGTTTGGGGATCTGCAAAGTAACCAGAAAGGATTTCATGTGTTAAATTTTTGATGCTGAATTTTAGAGTAAAGAGTTCCCAAGGACTGTACCACTAAAAGAAACTTGAACTGTGTTGAGCTGTATTTAATCAGCTGGATTTTTAAGTGAATCGCAGTATTAATTCATATTGAATTAATTTTTCTTCCAAAAAATACTGAGCTGAGATAAACCAGAAATATAATGAACCAGAATATCAAATATTGTTTTCACCTCTTTTGTTTTTTTTGTAACACCAGAACCTATAAGTACCTAATACACATTAGACACAGTAAATATTTATTAAATGAATGAATTCTCCCAACTAAAGCAATAATCCGAAATCTGTGATTCATTTTTGCCATGAGCATTGAGTTACTACTGGGAGATGTTGAACTTGCAGTGTAATAAATATTGGAAGAGAAATGGTTTGTTCACTCATCTTGTGGTAAGTAGGACTGGTTGTATTAAATTACGGACAACTCGGATGTTTTCTGATTTTGCATGGGCTAGATCTTTATGGCCTCATCAAATCTTTACATCAGGAAGGGATCAAGAAAGATCCTCTTTTTACTCCTGTTGATTATAAGCCAAAGGGAACAAAGATTTCCAGACAATATGGAAATCTCTTTGTGACACAACTGTAGGGGAAGGGAAACCCCCACATTCTTACTGGTCCAACCAGTGCAAACTGGGATTCGATCATTTCCTTTTCTCCCCCTCCATGTCTAGAGTTTATTCTAAGAAAATAATGGGACATAGACCATATAATGTAGTAGCAAGGATGTTGCTCATGCATTATCTAGAACATAAAAATTTGGAACTCTCTGAAATGAGTAATAATAAGAGATTGAAATGGGGGACATGGCCCTTTAAAATAACCTACATTTTGTTCTGTATTGATAAAATTTTATAGTTAAAGCAAACCGGGTTAAAGAGAAACCAACTTTTAACATATAAAAACACTTCTTTCCTCTAATTCTCTCAAGACTTGCGCTGTTTCTCAGATACCTGTCCACAATCTTCCCATTGACTTTAATAGCTTGAGGAGAAGCTAGCAGATTCAGAGGAGGCCTAGAGCAATTGGCCAGTTGGCAAAGTGCGAGTCCCCCAGAGCCCCAGGTTTCAATGTCTGCTTCCTTCTCTTAACCCTTCTTCAGCACCCAGCTTTCACATGCTTGCTTTATACTTCTTAAAACCGAAATGATCACTTTCCCCTACAGTGACACAGTCTTAGCATGTCCAGGATACATTGAGCATGCCAGCCTCCTCTCAAAGGCAGTTCTTTTGTTCACCCTATCTTCTAACTGACTGAAGAATTTTAACACCTGGCATATGAAACCAGGCAGCTTCAATTCAAATTTTGAGTCTGCCACTTTCTATGATACAATTATAGGTGACAATTATCTCAGCTTACTCATCTGTAAAAACTGGGATTAAGATAATAACCTACCTCAGAGGGTAATTGATGGAGTCAAATGTAAAGCATGGAATGATTCTTTTCAAATAATCTATCACTGTCAGCCATCAACTACAAAAGAGGTGAGGGTAGTGTAGTACTTCTGCAGGTATGATGCCTGGTCTATTTCATTTCCTTTTGATCCCCTTTTACTGGGCTCTAATGATCGGGCCCAGAGTATCTCCCGTAGAAGCAGCTGTGCTATATTTTCTGATTTAATTAACGTTGATGTGTTGGTATTTCACTGGGTAATACTCATTCTTCTTCACCCTAGTCCTAATTGGTTCTGAGGTCACAGCTTTAAGTGATTGAATTTTATTCATTTATCATTAATTAAGAACTCTACTGTCCAGTACTGTGGCCACTGGCCACATGTGACTATTTAACTTAAATTTCAGTTAAATACAATTAAATTCAGTTCCTCAGTCACACATTTCAGTTGTGGCTAGTGACTCCCAAATTGGACAGCACTGACGTAGAACATTTCTGTCATTACAGAAAGTCTTATTGGACAGCACTGACTTAGACCCTTTCTTTTGCTGCCCTTGTTACAGAGAATCATTGTAGCATTTATCCTCACCACCTGCTTGCTCCTGTGCACAGACAAGCTGGCAGAAAGCTTCAGATACCTATAAGCATAAAAACAGGAATTAGAACAACCAGTTATCTCATATCAAATGCCAATCCTTCAAAGACTTGATCAAATTCCTTTGCCTCTTGTAGGATAATCCTCTACAACATGTGCTCAGGGGTGTGTGTGTGTGTGTGTGTGTGTGTGTGTGTGTTTCCGCTCATAAGGAAAAAGACCTTGCAGGATACAACGTAACTACAGAAATTGTATGGTTTTGATATTGGAACTATGTTATTCTACGTTACAGAGTGAAATCAGAATGAATGTATCGTTACCTTTCCTGTTGATTCCTGACTACCTTACTTGTATTTATTCCCTTTTGCCTTATTCCCAGGCCTGCCTGCTTTTCCGATATGAATAACATCAGAACAAGTGACTAGAAAGAGAAGACAGGAAGTATACCACCGTTAGAGAGGGGTCACGTAATCAAGGCTTAGTTCTCACAAGCATAGTTACTCACAGTCCACATGTCAGGGCGGGGGTCCCAGTGAGCTGAAGGCATCTCAGTGTGCCACTGCAAATGAGGACATTGAACTGCAGGGAAGTTTTATTGCTCAAGTTCACCCTGCTCTTTGTAGCAGCGCAGGAGTCAAAGTTCAAGTCTGCAGTCTGCAAAAGCTGTTCTTTTCTGGTCGCTGCATGCTGCCTCTGAAAATGTTGGTGTCTGTGTATGTTTCATTTCTCAAAATCTGACCCGTCCCACTGGCTACCTTTAGAGTAATGGGTGTGAGTGTATGTTCATCCCCGGAGAAGCCTCAGGACATTTTCTCTTTTGTTGTCATAAAAATCGAGAGTGTACTTCACCTGGAGTATTTCAAGGGTAACACCGGACAATCACTTCATCAAGAGGGTGAAAAACACTTTAGGGAAGTTATTGCCAAAGAAGTGACGAGAATCCCATCAGGTTTAGGGCTGAGCATTGTTGAAACCAGGAAAGATACTGTGGTAGTTTCATAGGTCAGGGCCTGCCTACTTCCTTTCCCCAAAGACTCGGAAGAGCCACAGGCAGGATAGAGAGAGGAGACCTAGTGGAATACATCGTGCTCTGATTATGCGGGACTGCTAAGAGCCCCTTCACTGGGCCATGTGGAGAACTTCTCAGTGCTGTTTGCTGCGGCCTGTGGGAGCACAGAACACATTTCGGAATGTTTCTTCCCACTGGCAACTTTGCAGAAGCATTATAAGGCTTCCCAAACTGTGCTGCAAATTAGAATCATGTGGAGGATTCTTAAAATCCCAGTGTCAAGGTCGCATGCCATAGCAGTGAAATGGTAGTAGGTGAGAGCCATCATCAGTTTTTCAGGATCCCCAGGGGATTCCGATGTGCAGCAAATTTAGAAACCTTGGCCCTTTTTGACACCCTCTTTCTTTCATCTCCTTCTCGCCTTTCATCCTTTCCCCCTCCTCTTCCCCTTTGCAGGTTTTCCCATAACTGTTGTTCCCTACTGTGGACCAGCACTTGTCTTCCTGGGACGTACCAGGGAAGCCCTCTTTCTTCCCCACCCTGAAACAACAGGAAAATAAGCAAAACCAAAAGGAAACCAAGGCAAGGTGGTCTTCAGTGGTCCCATCCTTCCAGCAGAAGACACTGCTCGGGGTCTCCGTGTCCTTCCAGTTCACATGGACCGCCCAAACTTTCATCTGGGTCTATTTCTCTATCACCTCATCCCCAGGATGCTTTAGGCACCTGCCAGCTTTTTAGATTTAAAAATGTATGTTTTGGAGTTGGATGTGGTGGCTCATGCCTGTAATCCCAGCACTTTGGGAGGCCGAAGCAGGCAGATCACTTGAGGTCAGGAGTTTGAGACCAGCCTGGCCAACATGGCAAAACCCTATGTCTACTAAAAATACAAAACATTAGCCCGGCATGGTGGTGCATGCCTGTAATCCCAGCCACTTGGGAGGCTGAGGCAGGAGAATTACTTGAGCTTGGTAGGCAGAGGTTGCAGTGAGCTGAGATCATAACACTGCACTCCAGCCTGGGTGACAGAGCAAGACTCCATCTCAAAAAAAAAAAAAAGTGCATTTTTATTTCTTGATGCCCAGTTTCTGTATCTGTAAAATGGAGTAATAATAATTACCCCTACTATACTGAGTGTTGTGGGAATTCACAGAAAGCACTTATGGAAGCATCTTGCACATACTAGGTTGAGCCATATGAAGTTGCTCTTTTTGTAGGTCAAAAATGATGGAATAGTGGCCATCTTATATTGTTCAGTCCTATAGTAAGTGCTCAATAAATGTTAATTGTTGTTATTACTTTCCATGTAACCAATGTATTTTATTTGAATATAATATTTATATGTGGCAATTTTTATTTAGTTTTAAAGCCATATATTGGCTTTAAAGCGTAATCCCAGTGTTCTGTCTGTATTCATAAGTAGTATCATAATATTCATTAGTTAACGGAGTGGGAGAGGTTCTGTCTGTGAAGCTGTTTTCTCCTTTTATAGGAGAAAATACTTTTCAAATTTGAGAAAGTCTGCCCCAGACCTCCCCTAACTAATCTGTCTCACTTCTGCCTGTGTTTTTATCCTCACCACAAGATGCTGATCTTAGCTTGGGATCAGCTAGGAAGTCTGACAGGTGACCCAGGCTTTTGACTTCTTATAATAGAGCTTGGCGCGCCATGGCGCCTTTCGGAAGACCTTTCAAAGGCGTTTCTGACTGGAAAGCAAATGTTCCTGGGCAGTGTCTTGACCCAGATGAGTAACTGGGTGCCTTCTTTGCCTACTGTGAGCTGATTTTGAGGACTATATTATATTAGCTATCAAGCATGTGCCAGCATTGTTCAAAGTGTACTGTCTGCTTTAAACCTCCTAAGAGCCCTGTGGTTTTAATTTCCCTATTTTGCAATTGAGGAAACTAAGGCACAGAGAGATTAAGCAACCTTCCCAGTAGCAGTCAGCATGCTAGGCTGAGCTGGCCCACTCCAGAGCCTGTGCTACTGTACTGCACCACACTGCTTTCGATGCATTACCTATTCTCCCTCACAGTAATCCTAGCAAGTGGGTAATGGGGCCTGGGGTCTCTCTACTCTGGAGCCCAGCACTTCATGTCCTTGCTGTAGTGGTTCCTAGTCAGCCTGCTTGTGGCTATTGGGTGTGGCTGCCCTATTACCCTTAGAGGCACTCCTTTCCAAGGCCAGGACTCTGCCCTGCTTAGGATGATGAGATGAAATGGCTTCTTGGAGCCTTCCTAGAACAACTAAAAAACACGTTATCTGCTGCTGGAGCCTTCTCTTGACTGTATTTACCTTGGGGCCCCCAACACCCTCTCCCCTTTGAGTGTTCCAGGGCAGTGCTGGAGGAGGCTCAGAGACAATGGGGTTATTCAGTGGGTTAATAGTTTTCTCCAGCTGTAACTCTACTTCCCCAATGTTGAGAAGGCCTGCCTTTGTTAGTATGGCATCTTTCCCTCTGTGTTTCTTTCCATGAAAATACGATGACAGCATGTATTCTTACTTATTAATCCTTTCTCAGAGACAAGAATATTATTATGAATCATAAAAATTGTTATTGCATTTTTCTGGCCACGGGTGATGGATCCAGGTTTTTAGAGAGTAGGACCCTCCTTAAGGAAAATAACACACAATTACAGCCATAAAATTAGGAGCAGGGTCTTGTCATGCAATCAGGTACCCTGAAGCTTAGATTCCACTAAACTCTATGATACATCCACCTCTAGCAATGGTGTTTGTGAAGTTTTTCCTTTTATTTATTTATGTAATACCTATTTTTTTTTTATTTTATTTTTTAGGGATGTCACTCTGTTGCCTGGGCTGGAATGCAGTGGCTCCATCGTAGCTCATTGCATCCTTAAGCTCCTGGGCTGAACAGATGCTCTTGATGCAGCCTCCTGAGTAGCTGGGATTAGTATTTTTAAAATTATATATATTTATGGTATACAACGTGAAGTTTTGCAATATGTGTACATTGTGAAATGATTAAGTCAGGCTAATTATCAGTCACTTCACGTAAGATTTTTTAGTGATGAGAACATTTAAGAACTAACTATTCTTTTAGCAATTTTCAAGTATATGATACACTGTTATTAACTCTAGTCACCATACTGTACAAGAGATCCCCAGAACCTATTCCTCCTATCTCACTGACATTTTATACCCTTTGACCAACATCTCCCCCGCATCTACCCATCTTCCCCCATCAGCTCCTGGCAACCACCATTCTTCTCTTCCTCTATGAGTTCAGCTTTTTTACGTCCTGCATATAGTGAGATCATAGAATACAGTGTTTGTCTTTCTGTGCCTGGCTTATTTCACTTAGCATAATGTCCTCCAGGTTCATCCATGTTGCTGCAATTGAATTTTAACATCTTTTTCTCTAAGCCCTTTTATTTCCAGTGTCCAATAATAAAATAAGTATACCACTGGTATGAATGAACATAGAGGTTTATCTGATCTTTATAAAATGTAATGGATCCTGAGCTGGGTTGGCAGTTGGAGGCAACACCAAGACAGATAACCACCTGCCCCCACAGGGCAAGGAGGTACAGGGTGACCTCATAGGTAGCTGGAGGATCAGCTGGACTGCCCTGCCCATCTCCCAGCCTCTGTCTTCCTCTCTCATCAGCACCGTGGGGGCAGCTGTATCTCAGGTGGGATGTGGAGGTCAAGGAATTAGATTGGCCTGAAGCATTCAATAAGGGAAGGTTCTCTTAAAGTAAGCTTCTGGGGTATTTGAATTTTGAAAGAAAACATTTGTGAACCTTAAATACATTTCCATTTGGTGATAATATCAAGCTGCATCATGAAGGGGGGAAATTTTGATAGGAGGGATGCAGATTTGGGGTAGATTTTAACCACCCTGTACATTGCAAAATGAGACGATTGCCTACTTTCTCTGTTGAAGTTAAGCAAGGTTTAGAGTTGCCATATTTCTGCTGACTGTGACATGGCACGCTGGGCTGAAAAGTGTCCTAGCCAGGGTGGCAGGAAAACGAGGCTGCCCTTGAAACTCTAATTGTTTGCCAGCTTTTTTCTGTGGCTAGATACCTGAAATACTCTGTGCCTCAATTCCTTCATGTATAAAATGACACACTTTGAATAGGATATTGAGTCCCCAAACTACTCCTCAGAAAACTAGACTGGTTAATAGATGTTCATGAGAAAATAAGCTCTCTGCCGGCAGGGCGGCAGGTGTCACTGTTAAAATAAGTGTGGGGAAAATGCTGGCTTAAGCAAAACCAAAGAGATTTCCTCACTGCACTACTTTTCAGAGCCTTTAGTATGCTCATGTGTATTCTGACTCTTAATGCACAGTATTTCCCATGGACGCCTCTGAGTAAGCTTGATTTGGGAGATGTGGGACACAACATGTTGCTGGTCCATCCAGCTCTGATAAAGTATTACTCAGAGACTTGAAGATTTCCCTAAAAGATGCTATCCTCTCAAAATAGCTCTATCTTCTCACTGTCCTCACCAGAAACACCCCAAATTCTTTAATTCCTCCAAGTTCCTGTAGCATGCATACACAGGTTCAATATGCACACTACACACACACACACACACACACATCCTTCTGTTATAAAAGCAGTTATCATGATTACTTCTACATAAAATCCATGTTTTCAACAAATCTGCTATCAGAGACCTCCTATGTCATAGGGGCTGGGGACCTAAAGATAAATCAGATGATGTCCATAAAATTTAGGCCCTTAAGGTTGGAGCTCAAAATTTAGTAAAAAGTATGTCATCTTAACCGTTCTACTACATGTTGGCAATCGTAATAACTAATAAAAGCTATACGTGGTATATTAATTCGTATCATGTCCCTACAGCATAGAAGCTATCAGTCTCATTTTAGAGATGAGGAAAGAGAAAGTAACCTGTCCAAGGTCATAATCCTAATAAATGGCAAAGCTGGGACTTGAGCCCAAATCTGTCAAAATACAAAGCCCATTGTCCTTACGAAATAAAGCCTGTAGCCACCTTAGATAGGTAGAGGCCAAAACACCAGCAGAGGAGGTGGTTTCTAATTGATCTGGTGTGAGGACAGGGGATGGGAGCCTTTCTAAAGAAAGTGAACTGAGCCTTCAGTAGAAAATTGAAGGAAACCAAGGATGACAGCAGGAGCCAAGCACTGAATGAGAAGCAGCTTGATGCACTAGACACCTAATGCACTGTGGCTCTGTCAGTTGAGCTGAGATGTCAAGGGGCAAGTGGTAGGCAGGCGCCAGATCATGGGAAGGCTTGTATTGTAGACTTCCGCTTCTACCCAGCACTGATGCTTCTCATTGCTGCTGGAGCTCCCACTTTACTTCCTCCCCCAAGGTTCGTCTTAGGGTTGTTTTGGAGACAGAATTGGGCCCTACTTGCCAGTCTGGTCAGAGACTGGAAAGCTTCAATGGGATCACCTTGGATCTGGGAGTCCAGGGCATTCCACAGCTCGCACCTGCCCCTCAGGTTGTGTGTCGTCTCTGTCTCTCTCCATTTTTTTCCTTCCTTTTTTCTTCCAGATAAACCGCCCTAGTTGGAAGGAAAGAATATGGACGTCTTATTGGTTTTCATGCATAATGCCTGTGTAGGGTTGATGCAGTCATGTCACCTGGCTCCTCTTCCTGCGTCTCACGTGTATGTGGCCTTGGTTCTAAGGATGGCACATCAGCATCACAGCATGCTCACTCTTCACTAAATGACTGAAGCCAGCATTTCCTCCCATGCTCTTAGCAGCCTTTGTGGGGACTTTTATTTTAAGAATAACAGTAATGATTTTACTAAGAGAGCTCAAGAATTTGAGTATTGCTAGAACTATTAACAATAATGTATATAATAATGTTATCTATGCCTGCCTTGTAGAGCATGATGAATGGGTGAATGAGTGAACATGTAAAATAGAAAACAAGGAGGACAATTTTCTTATCCATAAGAGGCTACTCAGTACTTTTTTCTCTAAGAAAGAAATTAATTTTGATGCAAAACCAAAAATTTTCTGTTATCAAGGAAAACCATCTTTTATTAATAACCCCTATATCCTTTTCTGCCTGAATGAATGCTATGTAAAATCTTATTATATTCTGCTTTGCTACAATAATACACTTCTTTAATTATCATTGTTTATAGAGACTTATAAATGAAGATGGTGCATTACAAAGGAAGAATTCCTGCCTCAATGATACAGAGTTGGGAGCTTATTTGATACTTTTTTTTTTTTTTTGCCTTCAAATGCAGGATGGGGAAATCCTTCTTTCCTCTAAATAAGTGTGCTAATTAGTTAAATGTGTTTGAAAAGTCAAATTATAGTTTAGGTTGATTTAGCCAATTTTATACCCTTTCACAAAAATAAAACTGTGATGGTCTTTGAGCTGTCAGGAGACATACTGTGTGTAGCTGAAGATATTGGTTGATCACAGATTTGGAGGATATGTACATGCATAGATTTGTTTTTTAAAACATATTCATTGTCAAGTGAGAAATATTGGTTAAGATTTAGAAGTTGGGTGCTAATGAACCCAGTGGTTTGCAAATAATGGTTTAGCCATAGGGTTTTTACATAAGCCATTGTTTTGTTGTTGGCTGTTTGATTTTTCTTTTTCTTTTTCCTACAAGAAAAGAGAACACAGGCTGGCTCTTCTCTGCTGTAAGAAATTCTGGAAGGACTCTCCACACGTACCAGATTAGTAATTACAGCTCTTTCTTGAACTTAAATTATTTCAAAGGCCAAATGGAAACAACTCTCAAGGTTTTTTGACAAACATTTGGTCAGGATTCTTGGAACCATGGGAAAAACCCTACTCCATGCCAGGTAGGACATAAGATTCAGCATGAGTTGGTTCTTCCCAATCTTGAGTGAGAATCAAGATGAGGCTAAGTGCTTGTTAATGGTTGAAGATGAGCCATATTGTTCACATTCTCTAACCCCTTCTTGACAGCTAGCTACAAGGGCAGATGGTGTAGGCTTTGAGGTAAGGAGGAGAATTTGTGTGGAAAGAAAGGGCATGATTTGTAAACTACGGTGGGAGGGAGAATTCTGACTTCCTCCTGTCCCCAGAATCCGTGGGACTTGGAAGAGTGAGTACGCTCTACTGGACATAGCTCAAAAAGGAAGCAGCAGTTTTTTTGCTGTGAACTGGGCTTCTGTCAATACAAAGCAATGGAAGAAACATTTCATGAAGAGGTTAAAGATTTCAGAGTGGTTTGTTTACATTTGGCTTTCAGACAGTGTGGTGAGAGGTGTCAGGAAGGGCAGAAAACCCTTAAGAATGTGGGCGAGCAGGGCAGTGCCAAAGACATTGGATGGGGGTGGGAGAATGAACCGACCTCAAAGTCTCAAACAGAATCTTCATGCCAGCCCTCTAAAATGATGACAAAGTGGCCCAAAACACCTTTCAATGGGCACTGCCAATAAAACTCAGTTCAAATAGTGCAGAATATCTTCATGGGTGCATGGCTGGCAGCGTCTGCTTTATAATTGATTACTAGTACTTCTTGTTCCTGAATATTTGGAAACATGAATAAAAGAAAGGTAAATTCATCACTCCAAATACAGAAATGACTACCTCGGTATAGTGCCAAGATAACTCTTTTTTTTGATTAAAGGATATAAAACATATGCCTAATAATCTAATGTTAGATTTGGAACCAGGTTATTTTGAATGTAAGAAGAGACCTGGCTGCAATTTAGTTCACTTAGAACTATTATATTGTTTCTGAGTACGTTTTGTACTTTTACATTTTTGGAATATCTCTAGGGTAAAAATTCCTGAAAAAAATAAAATGAAAAATGGCATTCTGAAACATAAGAAGAGTTTAATAAAAGACACAAAAACAAAAATTTCTTCAGACAACCACCCCCTCCCAATAAATAAAAATGACAAGCTGTAACTGAAATGTACCTAGTGTTCCATTGCTGCCTGGGAGTTCCTTGACTCCTTTCCTTTCTGGCTGTTTGCACTTGAAAATGTCTCCTTGTCAGTTCTCAAGAACCTTCAGATTGATGGAGAAAGCAAACAAGCATACAACCAACAAGCTGAATAGCTCCTAGAATAAATACATCCTTTAGAATTGTGAATACAGTCACGCACTGCATAATGACATTTTGGTCAACGATGGACTGCATATCCAGTAGTAATCCCATAAGATTATAATGGCTATACTCAATAGCCTAGGTGTATAGTAGGCAACCATTTAGGTTTCTGTAAGTACACTCTATGATGTTCACATAACACCAAAATCACCTAACAATGCATTTCTCAGAACATATCCTCGTTGTTAAATGATGTATGATTGTATATTACTAGACATACACAAAAAGACATCATCTGTCCTTCAGGAATTGAAATATTTTGATGCAGTTGAACTTTAAATCAAATTGGGGCAAGACAGCTTTTCCCTATAACTCTAGCCTTGCCAAGGGGCTCCAGAAAGAGAAATGAACTTCTTTAAAAAACCTTGATTTTTATGCGGATGGACTCTCAGTTCAGATTGGGTATATGTGAATAACTTTCTCCTTCTAGGTGTAGAAATAAAGCATCAGTGTCTATGAAGTCCAAGAGAGATCATCTCTGCCTAGTTCTCTATTATTGACATTTTTAAAACCACCTTTAACCTTTAGTTGATACGCCTTAAAGAAATATTAATGTAAAAAGCATATTTGTCTACAAAACAAATTTAAGCTGGTGGCCGGATCCTCTTGGAGGACTCTCTTGGAGCCAGAGTTCCTGACTGCAAGGGACAGAATGCCAGCTCAAACTAGCTTGGGCAAAAGGGAGATTTATTGGATGGATACTAAGACTTCTATAATAATTAAGGGAAGAGTTAAAAATCGGCCAGAATGCAAGAGTTGGGCCTTTTCTGATTCTTTCTCATCCCTGTTTCTCTTAGCCAGCAACGACCTTCATTCTCTTCTTCCTCATCCATGATGGGAGGAACATGGCATACACATGTTCCTGCATGTCACAGCTTGGGGGCTCCTGTACCAGAGAAGACTGGTTTATTTTTCCATTCTCACTTGAAAAATATTCAGAAAGACTTGTAATTGGCCAGAGTTGGCGAAAATGTCCAACACTGACCCAAATAACAGTAGCCAGTAGGATGGGCCATGTAAGAATGTGAAGCTCTTCAATAGTAACACATGATTGGTGTTAGCAGAAGACTCATTCCCATAAGAAGGGGAAAGTATAGAGCAGAATGAATTGCAAATGCCCCCTAGAACTTTGGTTTTATTGTTTCAACCTTACATATTGATTTGAAAAATTGTAATGGAGTGGTATTCAAGTTTTAGAGAAGAAAATAGGTAACATTCCTACTTATCAATAGGTAACATGTCAATAAGGAACACGTCTATCTTCTGGTATTTGCAAAAATATTCACCAGAGCAACCTTTAGCTTCATTTGCATGCCTAGGCTAAGGAGGTTGTTCAAACTCTGTATTGTTGTTGTAGTGGTCATCTGTGGTTTTGTTCTCCCAGCATCTAGTCAGTCCTTCTGCTTCAGTTTGAAACACCTAGGTTTTCCTGTGGGAAACCAATACCTCCCGCACTCTCATACCTTGTGATTTCAATAAAAATTACATGTTTGCTCTTGTTCCAGCTACATGCTAGTGACGCAACCCTGGGCAAGTGGAATGACACATTCCTCTGGCCAATTCTTGGTCCAAAGATGGGCCTCCCTCCTTTCTTAGAGCTTTTCTTGAAACATTTTGGAAAGAGACTTCTGGAGAATGCTTTTGGAACTGCTGGTGACTGTAGTTTGGGAGGACCTGATGAGAATAAAAGTAAAAGAGGGGGCAGAGCAAAGTTGAGGGATGAAAATTCCTGAAAACAAGGCTAAAAGTCCAGCCATGTCTAAACTAGATGGTTAGGTGAGACAGTAAAATGCTTCCCCTTCCATCCCAGTTGCAGTTTTAGTTACAGCCTATTTTATTGGGATTTCTGTACCTTACAACCATTGTGTTCTTAAAAATGCAATTGTCTTCATGAGCTGATCTGTAATTTCTAGTTAGCTCTTTAGCTCCACTGCCTTGTGTTTCGGTATCTGTAGCTGCTTTGCAAGTCACCAGAGACCTTAGTGGCTGGAAGGCAGTAACAATCATTTTATTTTCTCTCATGATTTCCATGGGTCAGGAATGTGAGAAGGGCTAAGCTAGGCTTTTCTGGAAGTTTCTATGCAGTTGCAAGGTAACTGTGGCTATGGAATAAAAGGGAGGAGCTGGGATTGGAGCCCCTGGGGTTGGCTGGGCAGCTCTCTTTTTTCATGAAGTCTCAGTAGCTCCTTGTGGACTACTTGGGCTTCCTCATAGCATGGCAGCCTTAAGGCACTTAGGCTGCTTACATGGTGTCTCAGAACTTCAGCATAATTATTCCAGAGTACCAGGTGTAAGTGGCATAACCCTCTGTGACCTAGCTTTTGAAATCACATAGCATCATTTATACCACACTTTGGTCAACTAGTTAGTAAAGTTGACCCAGAGTCAAAAATGACAAGATGTAGACCTCACATCTCAATGGAGACATGTGAAAGAATTTGCAGACAATTTTATTTATTTATGTATTTATGTATTTATTTATTTGAGATGAAGTCTCACTCTGTCACCCAAGCTGGAATACATTGGCGTGATCTCGGCTCACTGCAACCTCCACCTCCCGGGTTCTAGCAATTCTCCTGCCTCAGCCTCTGTAGTAGCTGGGATTACAGGTGCCCGCCACCATGCCCAGCTAATTTTTGTATCTTTAGTAGAGATTGGGTTTTACCATGTTGGCCAGACTGGTCTTGAACTCCTGACCTCAAGTGATCATCTGCCTCAGCCTCCCAAAGTGCTGGGATTACAGGCGTGAGTTGCCGCACCCAGCCCCCAGACAAATTTTTAAAGCAGGGCATGTCTTGAGCAATTCCTGAATTGCAAGAAAGGTGCCTGTGGTCAGAGTGATATATTTAAGGAGACTTAGCTTTAGAAAGACCTACCTTTAGTTTTTACTTTTGGAAACTGAAATATTAACTTTTTCAGGTAACTAAGGTACCACCATATTAAAAATTAAATCAAGATTGATTGTGATCTTTTAGGCTTCAGATTTCCATTCTGCTCTTGTATTAGGCATTTTAAAATTTCTGTTTGAATAGCATTGAAGTATTTAGATTTGTGTTTGTTTGCCACTTTATAATTGCTTATATGTTGATCTAGTCCTGAGATTTTGAAATTTAGTACTTGTTTCTTAAGATAGCTTCCAAAGTGCTTAATTTTCTACTAGTGACCAGTTTAAGTGGAAGTATCTCCTTTTATAGACTGTACATGAAATAGTAATTAGAGTGTAGACTTGTAAAACTTGACCTGGGTGATGGTCCTAGCACTTTGCCTGTGACTGATGTAGAAATCCTCTTTTATATTGTCTAGTACCATCCACAGAGTGAAGGTTCAGAATGAAACATTTCTCAACTTTCTCTGAAGTGGAGGAAGTCCAATAGATCTTGAACTAATTTTTTTTTTTTTCCTGTTTTGGAATGTAGCAAGTAATCCATTGGAATAAAACCAGCAGTTGAGTAACTCATGCAAAGGTAATTTAGAGCACAAATTAAATCTGTCAGAGTGGCATTAGATTTGCAAAAGCTCATAAATAACAAATGAAAGGTCACAGAGCTGTGAAAATGAAAGTGTACTTCTTCATAAAGAGAACCGTATTCAGGGACAGGATCCGCAGTGCATATTCAAATAGCAACATCATAAAATGGAAACACAATGTCTTTTCTAAATGTCTGAAACAGTCCAAAGGCACCGCAGATTTTGTGGAAAAGCATCAAAGTCCCAGGAAAGACTTCATATCTGAACATGTCCAGCATCACATTTGTGAGGTTTGTGGATTAAAGCCCCATCAACTACTGAGAATCTGTGAGGAAAAGATACATCCCCTGAGCAGAGCTTGTATTTCAGTAGCTATTAGGTTAATTGTGAATGCATGCCACCCATCTTTCATTTTTCAGTTCCTAGAAAATACTAATACAGTGAGTGGTGCTCCATGATTTATTGCAGGAATGTAAACAGTCGGTGATATGAATAAACAGTCCTGCCCATCCTGTTTTTCTCATGGAAAAGAGAGGTGAAAAATACAGTCTTGTCTACTATAAAGTAGACAAGTTCTTTTACTGTGCATTGTATGCATTTTTTAGTCCTGTGTTGGTCGTGACTTTCATAAGGGAACAAAATCTATGTTTATAAAAAATAATGTGTGGGCTCTATCAAAATTAAGAACTTTTATAGATCAAAGGACTCCATCAAGAAAGTAAAAGACAACACAGAATGGGAGCAGATATTTGCAAGTCATTTACCTGAAAAGGATCTAGAATACAGAATATAGAACTCTTACAACTCAAAAATAATTAGTCAATATTCGAGCAAAATATTGGTCAAAGGATGTGAATAGATGTCACTCCAGAGAAGATGTACAAATGGCCAATAAGCACATGAAAAGATGTTCAGCATCACTGGTTGCTTGGAAAATACAGGTCAAAACCAGCGTGAGATAGACTTCACAGCAACTAGGATGGCTATAATTTTTTTAAAAAAGAAAGGAAAGTGTCAGTGAGAATGTGGGGAAATTGGAACACATACATTGCTGATGAGAATGTAAAATGGTGCAGCTTCAGTGGAAAATTGGCAGTTCCTCCAAAAGTAAAACATAAGACCACAAGACCCGGCAGTTCCACTCCTGCATATATACCCAAGAAAAACAGAATGCATATGTCCACACACAAACATGTATGTGAATGTTAACAGCAGCAGTATTCACAATAGCCAAAAAGTGAAAATCACCCAATGTATGTCATCTGATAATGGATAAACATCGCATGTTCATACAATAAAAGAAACCTCAGATTTCCGTGCCAGGTGCTTGCTTTGTGTTTCCTGATCAGAGGTCCCTCCACACTGGGCTATGGCCGTCCATTCTGGCTGCTAAAGTGTAGGGGACGGAGGGAATTCCTTGTGGAGTGAAGCTTGATCAGTGGAACTGGATCAAGCAGGAAGGAACCAGGCAGATGACTTCTCCCTTTCTCCTTCCACGGGCTACACAAAGATGCAGGCCTTCCTCTTAATCTTCTACCGTTGTGACGTGGTTTGAGGTGGTGAGCAGCATAGTACCCTACGAGCACATTGCCTCCCGTTTTCTAGATTCATTTCCATCTCTCTTTTCCCCCTTTGCCTCATTGTCTTAGGCGTGCATCTTCCAAATAGTGTTAGGATACCAGGGAAGGGCATGGTAAGAGAAGAGAGAACATTCTGTTTCATATTGAATCTATTATTTTAGAAGACATATGACTATTTTGAGGTTATGTTCATTGGTTTTAGGTGAAAATCTGACTTGTGCATAAAAAGTCTGTCAAACTCATTCTTTGAAAAATGTTATTAAAAGTTTTTTTCTCTATGAAATAATACCTGCTCATTAAGATGTTTTGAACATGTAAATGAATATTAAAATACTCCCTAAATCCTACATTATTTTGGTGTCTATCCTTTCAGTCCTTTTTCTACTTATACATAAACCTAGAAAAGACATACTCTTTTTTTTCCAAAGAAGAAATGATTTTACAAGTAAAAGGTATTGGGAGAATTAGAATTCAAGTACTTTAAGAATATGTAAATTCAGCATTAAACACATGAAATTCAATGTTAAAAAATTATTTGAGTCCCCCAAATTTGAAAACTTGTGCTAAACAAATCAGGCCTAAAGAATTCAGCTTGCTCTTTCCTATGATGAGTAGAGGTGGATCTCTTGTAAAGAATGAAGTAGTTGCTTTAATTTCATCTACGCTGACCCACCATCCTGTGCACACACAGGATGTGGCCTTGGAAGGCGATACAAGGCAATGCGCTCCTGACCTCCATCAGCATCTTTTATACAAGTAAAAAAAAATTTTTTTTGATGTCGAGATATTGCCATACAGTCGAGAAAGCTGTGGGGGACTTGGTTTAGTTCCTGGCTGCAAAGCAGGAACTTCGTTTTCTCATGAGGCACCCTGCTTGTTATGAGTCACAGCTTCAAGCAGCAATTGTAGCCGTTTGGGATTTTTGGCCGTTTGGGTTTTTTAGCTTCTATAAGCAGAGTGCTATACTCCAGTCCCTAGTTTTATGCTGCGAGCCTGGTTTTAGTTCCCTATCTCACATGAAAACATGTAAGACTATTCTCCACAGAGGCCAAGTTCCTGCTGCCACATCCCTGCTACTGGGTCCATTTCCCTGCAGCCCTATGGCGTTTCCCCCACACCGTGTATGTACTCTGTGACTGCTCTGTAAAAATATCCATCTCCTTTTAGACCTGAGCCTTGGCTTTTTGGTATTGTCCTTTAATATATCATTAGCATTAGTGTATAATTTTATCAGAAAAGGTGTGGAAGCATGATATGTTGTGAAGACATCGCCCACCATTTCTTGTTATATTATTATCATACTTTAAGTTCTGGGATACATGGGCAGAACGTGTAGATTTGTTACGTAGGTATACATGTGCCACGGTGGTTTGCTACACCCATCAGCCCGTCATCTATGTTAGGCACCATGGAGGTACCATGATCACTCTTAGTTCTGCACATAGATATTTGCAAACCAATTAGATGATAAATAAGTGGTATGGTGGAGGGAGGGGGGAAGCATGTTTGACAATTTAAACACACTATTAAAGGCAACAAAACAAAAATGGAAAATGCTTCATAAGATTACCTGGAAGAGTAAGTTAAAAATTGAAGTGATGCCACATAGTTTTATAAGGCGTTACTTTTTTCCAAAAAGTAACCAGAACAAAAGCTCTGCTATACTTAATCCTCATCCATTTAAACTTTGCCATGAGTTTGCTTTACTGTTCACTTTACTATGAAGATAATTTTTCATATTCTTGATACTGTGAATTTTTAACGATGCCTTCAAGACATTTCTCACTCCCGCTTGCTCATATTTTTGGTCATAAAAGATATAGTATACATGGCTTCAAATTAAGTCTTTTTCTATAGCATGGATCTGGATTTTTGTTTTTAGCTGATGTGATGATGTTTTTATCACTCATCTCTTATGGCAAAACAAAGGATGAGTTGACGAAGAAAAGGAGTGGAGGGCAAGAGGCCACCCCTGAGGTATTAGAATAGTCTGACATAAATGTTCCCATCCACTCCACAGAGGCTCTCGGAGCCCTCTCTGTGGCCAGGGTCTGAGGCAGGGAAAGTAAGGATAATCATGGCAAGTTCCTGTCATGAGGAGCTCATGGTCCTGTAACCTGGGAAGGAGTTTACAGTACTCTGTGTCACCTCAGATCAATTACACTCTCTCAACATTATGAAACATTATCATCACTGGGACATGTCATGTGGGAGGAAATGTTACCTAAAAAACAAAACAACAACAACAACAACACAAAGCATGCAATGGGCTGAAATGGGTGCCCCCAAAATTCATATGTTGAAGCCTAACCCCTGGTACCTTGGAATGTGATTGTATTTGGAGATAGAGCCTTTAAGGAGGTAATTAAGGCTAACTGAGGCCATAAAGCTGAGATTATAATCCAGTCTGACTGGGTTCTTATGAGTAGAGGAAGTGACACCAGGACTATGCATGCAGGGCAAAGCCATCAGCAAGCCAAGAAGAGAGGCCTCCGGAGACAGCAGCCCTGCTGACACCTTGATCTTGGACTTCCTAGCTTCCAGAACTGTGAGAAATCTCTGTTGTATAAGCCCCCCAGTCTATGGTATTTTGTCATGGCAGCCTGGGCTAACTCATACACCATGTCTTTGCTATCTTAATTTTGTATTTTCCTCTCTGGTCTTTTGTCTGTGCTTTTGTTCACATTTTTGTTTATAGTTACACACATAATGTTCATGCCATTTTGATCTCTGACTCTCAATCTGAGCCCTGCTACATACAGATTGGGAGGAGATGGGGGTATTGGCCATGGTGCTGCCAGGTCTCCATGGGGTGCTGTGCAGACCTGTCCCAGAGGTGCAGCCTCACCTTACCAACCTCACCATGCTGGCAGAGAAAAGCCAGATGGATGTGGAAAGAAGCACTGTTGCATTCTTTCAAGATGAAGTGATGTTTGTCTCTGTCACTTGGCTGCTAACTTGCAAGGGAAAGATACTGGTGGATATTTGCTTTTTCATCACATTGTTCAACCAAGTGCCCAGCACAGTGCCTGGCAGTCATACTTACTAAGTGATTGAGTGGCCCATTCTCTTCCTGAATGCCAGGTTTGCTTGGGGAATTAAATTGTAAACAGAAGATGGCGTAGTGAGCGTGAAATTAGCAAGGTTGGCATTAGCAAGCTGTTACAAGTGATAAGAGAGCTCTACTCTGTTTTCTGACAATTTGCCAATTAAAAAAGAATAATCAACACATCTGGAAGTAATTTAGCGTGTTATGCATTTTATGGCTTCAGCTATTTAAAAAAAAATTTAAGAAAGTTATAATACTATTAACTTAACCTGTTCTGTAATTTTGAACAATTGCTTGCACCCTATAAACAGTTGGGTCTATTTCTGGGCTCCTTAGAGTGTTCTACTTTCTAAATTCATTTTTACACTTTCTATCGTGTTTTGATTAATTTTGCTTTGTAGTATATTCTAGATCTGATTGGGTCATACTGATTTTTTCTACTGAGTTTCTGTTTCATAATATATTTCCTTGCATGCGTATTTTTACAAATTTTGGAATTCTTTTGTTATGCATTTAAAAAATCTTGTTGAACATTTATATTAAACAAAATATCAAAATTGTTGGTTTTCAGCTAGGTTAAAATAAAATGAATAACCTTGACTCCTGGCAGAGGAATAGAGATAATGGTACTTAGAAAAGTAGTAGAACATGAGGAATAAGCTTTATAGGAAACCAAGAAGATAGCAAGAGAATAGCACCTATATAAAAATTAAGACAGATCTCTGCATTCCCAGTAAGCAGAGCAATTCAGCCTTATTACAGATTGTCTTTTCCTCAATTTTGAGTGAAAAAAGGACAATCAGAATAAAGGACAGAGTAGATAATAATCACTTCGTGCTATAGCGACAACACGATCTTATCAGTTCTTCCCCCCCCCCCGCCGATGGAGTTTCACTCTTGTTGACCAGGCTGGAGTGCAAAGCAACAGTGCAAACTCAGCTCACTGCGACCTCCGCCTCCCAGGTTTAAGCGATTCTCCTGCCTCACCCTCCCAAGTAGCTGGGATTACAGGTACCCACCACCACACCCAGCTTATTTTTTGTATTTTTCGTAGAGACTGGGTTTCACTTTGTTGGCCAGGCTGGTCTCGAACTCCCAACCTCAGGCGATCCACCCGCCTCAGCCTCCCAAAGTGCTGAGATTACAGGCGTGAGCCACCGCGCCCATCCAATCAGTTTTTTAAATACCCCTTAAGTCAGTCTTGAGAACACAGAATTGCCTAGTGTTTAAAAATGCAGACTCCAAAGCCACATTGCCTGGGTTGGAGTCAGATCTGCTATTTATTTGCTGAGCCCCAGTTTACCCAAAATGGGTTAATAATTGTGCCTACCTCATAGGGTTGCTGGGAGAATAAATGGATATACATAAAGGACTTCAGTAGTACCTGGCCAACAAATATTAGTTACATTAAGGAGATTTTGTGTTACGGAGGCACTTTTTAATTTTGGAAAGACCAGCTTTCCTGTATTTGTTTGTTTTCCCAAATCTGAAAGTCTGCCCTGTACAGGTTTGCATGGACACCGTGGCCCAGTATGGCTGCACTCGCTATCTGACCTGCACCATTCTCAGGGAAATGCTTCTGAGCTTTTGCTCCTGACTTCTTTGTCGTACTCTGACAGCCATCCCATGGCCTCCTGGCAAAAAGTAGCTGGATTTCATTAAAATTCAGTCTGTCTTGATACAGTCTCTGCTGAGTGTAAGAGGGGATGGCTACCAATTGAGCCTTAGAAACCTGATTAAGACTGTCTCTGGGCTGGAATGTTCTAAGTTCTCTAAAATTACTGTTGATCAAGTTTCTCTCCATGTCTACCCACTTCCTTATGCCCTGTTCCCCTCCATCCCATCTTACCAGCACGGGAGCTCAGCCAAGCCTCCTGTGGCTTTCTGCAGTTGATCACTGAGATGATTCTTCATTTTTCAGGTGCAGGTTCTCTGCTGTCGTCCTGAGTGCCCGCTCCCAGGCCCTCTGTATGAGTGACGCTTCGGTCTGCCATGGAACCTGGCCCTGCTCTGGCCTGGCTCCTGCTCCTGAGCCTGCTGGCGGATTGTCTGAAAGCTGCTCAGTCCCGAGACTTCACAGTGAAAGACATTATCTACCTCCACCCTTCAAGTAAGACTGTTCTCTTTGCTGCAGAAATATCACTTTATCTCAAATAAGAAGTGGTTCCAAAACCAGCCAGGAGAAGGCATCCTTCAGTATAATGAAAACCTCTGGTGATTTAATTAGGGGGGCGCGGCAATTTACAAAAGATGTTTTATGCTTTACCCTCACCTTTTCACAAGAAGATTTTTGGTGGTGTTAAGGCAAATTATTGGGCTTGTTTTCTCTGTTCCCTACACAATCACTCTGATTCTGAACACTCTTCCCCTTGTACTCATGCCGGTCCTAAGTCGGCTGTTAAAGTGAACCACCATATCCCAGAAGGAGGATTGTTTGTAAAAGATCAGTCCTTTATAGGTGAGGTAATAGCTGGTCTTCCTCTCTGTGCATCTAATTCTCAATTTCAGCATAATTTCCTCCCACAACTTCCAATGCCCTCTGCCTCCTTTTGGTTTCCTATATTTAAGAATTATCTAGGGAATGCATAATAACATAGATGCCCGGATCCCTGCCCCAGAGTTTCTGATTTGCATGTATCTCAGGCTGTACCTGTGGATTTTTGCTTTCAGCAAGAACTTCGAGTATTTCTGCTGCAGATATTCTAAGGATCACACTTCAGGAAACACAGCAGTTTGACTTCCTCTTTCGTTCTCTATCTTTGTATTTATTGTGTCTGTTTGTATGAATCGTCTTCTCTATTGCCCCTGTTGAGGTGAGAGCTGGTTGTATTGTGTGTATTCTGACCTTCAGCTTTTGCCCCAAGGTGTATGACTCTTTTGAAATGCTCTGCTCAACACATATAGTTTCAGTGTCCACTGTGTGTCAAGGATTGTGATAGGCTTGAAAGCATAAAGGCAAATCAAACACAGTCCTTGCTTTTGAGGATTGCATAGTCTACAAAGTGAAGGCAGCCATATGGACTCCTTCAATCCACGTGGTTGGAATATTTAATGTCTGCATGTTCTGAGTTAGCTGAGAGGTGGTATGCAGAATGCCCTGGGGCTTGGAGTCCACCCACTAGGGTCAGCAACTAGCTTGGCTACTTTGTGGCCTTTTGACTTAAAATAAATTCCCTGTCATTGTGAAGATTAAATTTAAAACGTGTATGAAGCACTTAGCACTGAGTGTGAGACATAGGAAATGCTCAATCAATGTTAGGAGAGTTCTTTGTGTTAATTTTGTCTTTTCTAAAGTGATAAAGTAATATAGTACATACTCTGTAGCATTATTTTATGGAACAGAAATAATATCTGTAAATCACTAGGCCTATACCACACCAGCAATCAAATGGTTGTTTACATTGTTGCTTTTATTATCATTGGCTTAGTAAACTGGGGGTTCTGAGAATATACTGCTCCAGTGTTGTATAACTCCCATACACTTTCAATACGCAGCAAATAATTTCTTTAGATTTCTATTGTCTCTGTACCCTCTTACCAGTATAGTCTGGTGCCCACTGGTTAATCATATGGAAGACTTATATGACTGCTTGTTTCGTGGGGCTTTTTATTTTAATGATATGCATGAAGAGAAGGTGCTTTCATATTTGTTCTGTTTTCTAGATTGCATTTTGCTGTTTTCTCCAAACAGGCATGCTACTTTATTAGACTTGGTGAATCAAAAACCTAGGTTTCTGTCTCTTAGGGTTGATTGCCAGAGTTTTCAACTTCTGTGTGATTCTTTCTCAACTTCAGTGACAGACTCAGTAGTAACTGGGCTGCAGAAAAGGTCCACACTGGACCTACACGGAGGCTGTGATTGTACACACAGAGTGGGAAGGAGAATTAAGGTGACTGGATTTAACAACACACACACCACTTCTGCCTCAGTAGTGTAGTGGGTCAGTGCCCTGTGTGGTGGGCCTCTATTTGGAAAGTCAATTTCAAAAGGAGGTCTTGAAGGCTGAGTCTTGCAAGCCGAGGGAAATCACTTCTGCTCTTGAAAAATTGATGGAAAAGTTCTGCTCATATGACCAATGTTAATTAAATAAAGCCATGGCCTGATTAGAAGAAACTCGCCATATGTAAAGAATTAATAGGGCTTCCTCTTCCCCTCACTGGCCTGAGGTGATCTGTAAAAATAGTTCACTATAAACTTGACCTGGAAAACCAAATCATGCAAATCAGGGTTCAGATCTTCATGTTCACTTTAAGAACGCCTGTGAAAGTGCCCAGGCCATCAAGTGTATGCCTGTGCAAAAAGCCACTAAGTTGTCTGAAAGATGTCATGTTACAAAACGAATGTCTACCATTCTAACATTACAATGGTGGAGTTGGTAGGTGGGCCCAGGCCAAACAGTGAGGCTGAACACAGGATCAGTGGCCTGAAAAGAGTGCTAATTTTTTGCCGCCCATGCTTAAAAACACAGAGAGTCATGCTGTACTTAAGGGTTTAGATGTAGATTTCCTGGTCATTGAGCCTATCCAGGTGAGCAAGGGATCCAAGATGCATGGCTGAACTTACTTAAAGAGCCGTTCATGAGCTCCCCCTGTCACATCGAGGTGACCCTTACTGAAAAGAATCAAATTGTTCCTAAACCAGAAGAGGAGGTTGCAGAGAAGAAAAAGATATCCCAGAAGAAACTGAAGAAACAAAAACATATGGCATAGGAATAAATGCAGCATAAAACAAATACAAATAAAAGTAAAAGAAAAAGAATTGGTGAGGTTTTCTGATATGATTTTGAGATATGGAGAAGGACAGAAGTTCTTCCTAAGGGAGATTATAAGTAGATGATTCACCAGCAGATCAGGGTCCAAGTTCTCGTTAGAGTCTCCCTGCATAACTTATGATGGGAATACTGTATAAATTCTTGTTACAGTGAAGTTACTATGAATGGCTCCTACTTGGCCAGAACTTTGTTTATTCTGTCAATTTATTTTTATTTTTATTTTTATTTTTTGAGACAGAGTCTCACTCTGTCGTCCAGATTGGAGTGCAGTGGTACGATCTCGGCTCACTGCAAGCTCCGCCTCCTGGGTTCACACCATTCTCCTGCCTCAGCCTTCCGAGTAGCTGGGACTATAGGCAACCACAACCACACCCGGCTTATTTTTTTTTTTTTTTTGTAGTTTTAGTAGAGACGGGTTTCACCGTGTTAGCCAGGATGGTCTTGATCTCCTGACCTCATGATCCTCCCATCTCGGCCTCCCAAAGTGCTGGGATTACAGGTGTGAGCCATCACGCCCGGCCTGTTCTGTCCACTTTTAAATCAGCGTTAACTTCTAATTTCTTTGAACTATTTTAGAAGTTTGTGGTGTGTGTGTTTTCACACTTTGATTTTTTAATTGGCATGGTTCTCTGTCCTTGAGCAATAGACCGTAGTAAGACGTAGTCTCTACAAATAAGCAGGTATCTGTTGAACATAGACGGTAAAAAATATATGAGGGAAGTCTGGGATTAGTTTGGTTTTGAATTATTTATGTAGTCACCTCACTTTGTAGATGAAGGCACAAACAGGGTTCTTTTGTGAGTGAGCCACATTTCATTAATGTTACAATATGTAACATGAAGCTCAGAACCTGCTGAAGGAGGAATGTAGTGATGCTGGAGGCATGAGAACACACACACATTTTCTGTACCAGACAAGCAGAAGCCATTTTCTCCTCATTCCAATGCCCAGAACAGCCATCACTGACGATAACTGGGGAGAGATTGGAACCCAGGCTGGGAAAATTCAGCCTCCCATGACTAATCTTTTTTGCTCTCTGGTTTCCTAATCTTTGAAGTTTCTGAACATTTAAAAGAAAGAAACTTCATGGCTTTCAAATCTGAAGCAGTGTCGTCAATAATGTTCTTTTCTATAATCCTTGTGTCATTTGTTGTTGTTTTTTTCTTTGCTTGTTTTTATGTGAAAAATGAATTTCTTCCCAGCCTATGATTAAAATACCAAATCAAATAAAAACTTTCAAAACAAGAGTTAGTATTAAGAGAAATGGAGCTGCTTATTTGGTAGTCAGACATCATAAGAGATAGCAGAATTTAATATACTAAGTGGCTGCAACCTATTCTTGGCCTCTGTTTCTTTCCTTTGAATAGAAGGAAACCTTTCCTAAGAATATCCAATTTTCCTCTGGTTGCATGTTTTCAATCTTTCCTTAATCATGTGCACCAAAGAGCTGTATTCCTGTGGGGGCTTGTTTGTGCCCACGTAGAGAGCCAGATAAGTTTGTTCAGACTATATTACGTAAATCTTGGAGAATAGGGGGACTTTCTGGGAAGGTACCAGATAATGTATTTTTTTCTGTTAGACATATGTCCCTGTTAAAATTGTACTCACAATATTTTGTTGCCAAGTGGACTGAGAAAAAACATTTATTAGATTTCTAGAATTTTTATATTTGCATCCAGTTTTCAGAAACAATGGAAGTTAATTTGGTAAGAATCAAAAAATGTTTGGATGTGTTACACATCAGCGTACCTTTCAAAACAAAAGTCTGTTCTCACCACGGTTTTGGTAACTGAAGGCCTTTGTCTAGGCAGAAGTTCCAAGAGGTGGAAACAAAGACTAAATCTTTTCTGATACCGTACAAATGAATTATGGTCGGTTGAACTATGGCTGACCATGAGAGTTAATGGACAGATTATTTTACAGGAAGTAACTGGGCACTTTGGCGTTTCTTTTTTTCTTTACAATCACCTTCCCTTAAGGGACCAAGGACTTATGCCCTGAAATACAGGGTACTGAGCTTATTAACTCTGTGATCAAGAGCCAAATTAGATTCATTCACAGCTGGGGCCACAACAATTTGAAACTCCGCTTGCTCTGCAATGCTTTGAAGTAACAAAGAAGCAAATAGCACATCTCTTAGGAACCTCTTTCCATCCTTTTTTTTTAAAAAAAAAACCTCTTTATCAGATGCAGTGTCAGTTAGCAAGTCACTGGAGATAGTGATAGTTGTTCATCTGTAGACCTCATTTTTGGCAAAATATCTCAAGAGGGAAGAATTTAACCATTTACTTGGTATTATACCTTAATTATCCACTTAAAGCAGTATGTTTGCAGAGATTTGTCATTAATCAGGGTGTGATTATTCACTAATTGGTATTACCTGCCAAGATGTCAATAAAAGTTCCTACAAGCAAATATTAAACTCTAACCATTGAGACTGCACAGATAATGGAACTGTAGATTCTAAAAGAAAATTCACCCAAAATGAGATAATTTGGTTAACTGTCAGTGATACACGCTGATAAACTCAGAGATAAATGAATTTAAGCAAAGCTTCATTTTGCTGCCATAGTATTATAGTCCCCATTCCTGTTTAAATTTCAGTATACTTTGGGTTAATTTCAGAATCCAGGCCTGTTTATGTAAGAAATAAGTGTTTGATTTAGTATGTCACTTGTCTCACAAAAGATCATTTTGAAAAGTCTATTAAGTAATTCAAATTTGGGGACACTACAACTTACTAGGGTGAGGGTCTCAATAAGTTTGTTCTTGGAGTAGTTGGATTGTCAGTCTTCATTCAGAATTCTTAATTTATCTCTTTGATGGGAAAGTTTCCAGGAATAACTAATTCAATATTCTATCCAAAAATTTTACTGGCTGCAGTGACAGAACAGATAAAATTTGATGCCCCAGTGAATTAATCATGCAAACTGAAGTGGTACGGGTAGCTTGCAGCCATAAACCTTGGTGAATATGATGATCATTTTTTTGAGAAATGCTGTTCTTTGACAAATGCTTTATATCTTTTTTTTTCCAAAATGTCTACTTTGATCATTCCACTTCAAATTTTACAAGCTATTTTAAAGTCCAATCTTTGAAAGTTGTTTATGTATTGAGTATTTTAAATTTGATAGGGAAACTATTTTTTAATGTATCCAATCAGGACAATTTCCTAAAATATTTTATATGATTAGTTAAAATATCTGCAAGAGTATTGCATGACTTTGGCGTTTGAGAACCTGTTTTGTTTTTGATATTTCTTCAGACATGTACAGGAATACCTTAGAGATTATTGCAGGATCAGTTCCACACCACCACAACAAAACAACCACAATAAAGCAAGTTATGCAATTTTTTTGGTCTCCTTGTGCATATAAAAGTTACATTTACATTAAACCATAGTCTATTAAGTGTGGAATAGCATTATGTCTAAAAAACAACGTGCATATCTTTTTTCCTTTTTTTTTGAGGCAGGGTTTGGTTCTGTGGCCCAGGTTGGAGTGCAGTGGTGCAATCTCGGTTTACTGCAACCACTGCCACCTGGGCTCAAGCGAGCCTCCCACCTCAGCCTCCTGAGTAGCTGGGACCACAGGTGTTCACCACCACGCCTGGCTAATTTTTGTATTTTTAGTAGAGACAGGATTTCTCCGTGTTGCTCAGACTGGTCTCAAACTTGTGAGCTCAAGCTATCCACCTGACTCGGCCTCCCAAAGTGCTGAGATTGCATTGTTGGCCACCATGTTCTGCTAACAATGTATGTATCTTAATTTAAAAAGACTTTATTGCTAAAAATGCTAAGGATCATCTGAGCCTTTTGCTGGTAGAGTATCTTGCCTTGATATTGATGGCTGTTGAATGGTCAGGGTGGTGGTTGCTGAAGGCTGGGGTAGCTGTGGCAATTTTTAAAAATAAGACAACAACGAAGTTTACCATATCAGCTTATTCTGCCCTTCACAAAAGATTTCTCAGTAGCATGTGATGCTGTTTGACAGCATTCTACTCACAGCAGAACTTCTTTCAAAATTGGAATTAATCCTATCAAAACCCTGCCACTGCTTTATCAACAGTTCTATGATGTTCTAAATCCTTTTTTGTCATTTCAACAATGTTCACAGCATCTTCACCAGGAGTAGATTCCATCTCAAGAAACTGCTTTTTTTGCTCATTCATAAGAAGCCAACTCCTCATTCATTTAACTTCTATCATAAGATTGCAGCAATTCAGTCGCTTTTTCAGGCTCCACTTCTAATTCTAGTTCTCTTGCTGTGTGCACCACATCTGCAGTTACTTTCTCTACTGAAATCAAAGTCATCTGTGATGGTTGGAATCACGTATTTCCAAACTGCTGTTAATGTTGATATTTTGACCTCCTGTGAATCACAAATGTTCTTAATGGTACCTACATGATTAATCCTTTCTATAAGGTTTTTAAATTTACTTTGCTCAGATTCATCAGCGGAATCATGATCTATGGCAGCTATAGGCTTACAGATATATTTCTTAAATAATAAAACTTGAAACTCAAAACGACTTCTTGATTCATCAGCTACAGAAGGGATGTTGGGTTCACAGGCATGAAAACAGCATTAATTTTCTTGTAGATCTCCATCAGAGCGCTTGAGTGACCAGTCGTATTGCCAATAAGCAGTAGTATTTTGAAAGAAATATTTTTTTCTGAGCAGTAGATCTCAACAGTGGGCTTACAATATTCAGTGGACCATTCTGTAAATAAATGTGCTGTCATCCAGGCTTTGTTGTTCCATTTATAGTGCACAGATAGAGTAGATTTCACATAATTCTTAAAGTCTCAAGGATTTTAAGAATGATAAATTAGCATTGGCTTCATTTTAAAAGTCACCAGCTGTATTAACATCTAACAAAAGAGTCAGCCTGTCCTTTGAAGCCAGGCATTGAGTTTTCCTCTGTAGCTATGAAAGTTCTAGGTGTCTTCTTCCAATATAAGGCTGTTTTGTCTACACTGAAAATCTTTTCAGTGCCATCATCTTCAGTGATCTTAACTAGATTTTCTGGATAACTTGCTGCAACTTCTTCATTAGCACTTTCCATGTTACCTTATGATTTTATGTTATGGAAATAGATTTTTTCCTTAAACTATATGAACCATTCTCTGCTAGCTGCAGACTTTTCTTCTGCACCTTCTTCATGTCTCTGAGCCTTTATAGAACTAATGACAGTTAGGACCTTGCCTTGGATTAGGCCTTGGTTTAAGGGAATGCTGTGGCTGGTATGATCTTCTATCCAGACCACTCAAACTTTCTCTGTATCAGCAAAAAGCCTGTTATACATTCTTAACATTCATGTATTCATTAAAGTAGCATTTTAAACTTCCTTCAAGAACCTTTCCTTTACATTTACAACTTGGCTAACTGGTACAAGAGGCCTAGCTTTCAGCCTATCTCAGCTTTCAACATGCCTTCCTCACCAATCTTAATCATATCTAGGTTTTGATTTAAAGTGAAAATTGTATTACTCTTCCTTTCACCTGAACACTTAGAGGCATTTGTAGGGTTACTAACTGGCCTAATTTCAGTATTGTTGTATCTCAGGAAATATGGAGGTCTGGGGCAGGGAAAGAGGGAGAGAGGGAGATGGAAGAATAGCAGGTTGATGGAGCAGTCAAAACATACACATTTATTCAGTTCACCATTTTATGTGGGTGCAGTTTGTAGTGCCCCCAAACAATTATAATAGTATTTCAGAGATTACTGATCACAAGTCACCATACAGACACAAAAGTAATGAAAAAGTTTGGCATATTTCAAGCATTCCCGAAATGTGACACAGACATGAAGTGAGCACATGCAATTGGAAAATGACACCGATAGACTTGCTTAATGCGGGTTGCCACAAAACTTCAATTTGTAAAAATACAGTATCTGCAAAGTGTGCTAAAATGAATTGTGATACAACAAGGTATACCTGTCCTTAGCTAAATAGAACCTTTCAATTCAAGTGTAATCCATTTTTCTATAGGTGGGTAATGTGAAGATATAAAAAGTATTTGTTTATGGTTTACAAAATACTTCTCTTTATCACAATTATATGACATTTTCCCCCTATTAAAATTTCCTCATGAAAATGGAGTGGTTGGATGGCTGTGTCTAAGCTGCTTTCCATCATTTTGTAAAATGATCTATGCACTTTTTCTGTCATTCTGTTTACGAATTTGAGTTACTATGTGAGAGACTTAGAGCATGCAAATGGGCCCATAAAAAGTTCTGATTACTTGTCTTTTTTAGACTGCTTATGACTTTTGATTATGATACATTATTTGATATTGTCACAGTCAGGTCTGTGAAGTAATGCAAGCATGTGCATAGATGGGCAGCTATTCTTGGCAAGGTGAAAATCAAAGTGATATCTGGTCCATCGTTCTGGCCTTAAGCTGCTGCCTTCTCCTTCATTTATTTTTGATAACATATCTAATTGGTTCCATGTGGGCAGAGCAATTTACCCTGAGATGATTATTTCCGCCAGTGGGATATGCAGTCTCAGCCATCTGCGAGGGAGAACAGTTGGCTCCTGCAGATGAAGTGTTTGAGTGTTTGCAGCTTTCAAATAGGCCAGGTAATTTTACAAATTAAACAACACAAGTTTTGTTTATGAAAGGCAAAACTCTAAGTAGTGAAGCAAGCAAATGATTAGAGCTAAGAAGCAATTAAATGCACATCAGTGGTAAGGACAAAGAACAGCTGGGCCTGACATTCTTCGGTGATCCTCATCTTTTTGTGGAGGGAAGGTCCTGGGTGCCCCTGACAATCTCCAGAACTCGAATCTCATGTGACCCTTCCCCACCTGAGCTTATAGGTAAAGAATAAAAGCCCTTGGAGGATGGTTCCTTCTGATGTGACCCCTCCCCACCTGAGCTTATAGGTAAAGAATAAAAGCCCTTGGAGGATGGTTCCTTCTGAAGGCAGGAAGAAGAAACTCACCAGTGGGAGTGGTGGGAAGAGTTAAGTGGGGTTTCCTGGAATGGCCTAGTCCTCAGGCTAGAGCTGGTAGCCTCTGGTGCCTCATCCCCACTTCCCCTCAGCATCCGGCTTCTATGGACATGGGTCCAAAACACACCTGAAGAGGGTCACCTCTGCATGGGCAGCATATATTTGAGCAATGAAGACTCTTCTCTTAGCTAAGGCTCACCATCTCCAGGGATTCATAACGACATCAGGTCTGACCAGATAAAAATTTTACAGTGTACCAGAGAAATTGCCACTTTTGTAGATTGAAATGCTCAAACATCAGGAAATTTCGTGATGATTCAACCCAATATTTTTATTTGCGTGTTGACATCTGTGTATAAGTTGACATGAGTAAGTTATTAGAAATCCAGAGAATGCCTTTTTAATTAAAATTTTTATTGAGATAATTTTACAGTCATATGCAATTTTAGGACATAGTACAGTGATGCTGAGTGTCGTAGTTCATGCCTGTAACGCCAGCAGTTTGGGAGGCCGAGGCTGGAAAATCCCTTGAGGCCAGGAGTTCGAGAAATAATACAGTGAGATCCCATGTACTCCTTATACAGTTTGTCCCAGTGGGGACATTTTGAAAAACTGTAGCATAGGCCGGGTGTGGTGATTCATACCTGTAATCCAAGCACTTTTGGAGGCCGAGGCGGGTGGATCACCTGAAGTCAGGAGTTCAAGACTAGCCTGGCCAACATGGTAAAACTCCGTCTCTACTAAAAATACAAAATTAGCTGGGTATGGTGGCACATGCCTGTAATCCCAGCTACTTGGGAGGCTGAGGCAGGAGAATTGCTTGAACCTGGGAGATGGAGGTTGCCATGAGCCGAGATTATGCCACTGCACTCCAGCCTGGGCAACGAGAGTGAAACCCAAAAGAAAAAAAAAAAACAAAAAACTATAGCATAATATCACAACCAATATATTAATATCAATACAGTCTATCTACCAATGTCATTCTGATTTCCCCGATTTTACTCTGTGTGTGTATGTTTAGTTCTACCTAATTTTATCATGTGTAGGTTTGTGTATCCTCCACCACAGTCGAGACACTGAAGACTTTCAGTAGCACAGGGGTTCCTCCTGCTGGCCTCAAACCCACCTCTCTCCCCACCTGTCCACACCTACTCCCATCTCTGCCATCCCTAACCCCTGACAACCACTAATCATTTCAAAAATGTCATATAAATGGAATCATGCAATATATAACCTTTTGGGATGGGCTTTATTCACTCCAAATAATTTCCTGGAAACTCACCCAAGTTGTTGAAAGTAGTAACAGTTCATTCGTTTTTATTGCTGACTAATGTTCCATAGTATGGATGTCCAACAGTTTGTTTAGCCATTCACCCACTGAAGAACATCGAGGATATTTCCAGTTTTGGGCTATGACAAATAAAGTTGCTGTTGACATTTGTGTGCAGATTTTTGCATGAATACAAATGTTCATTTCTCAGGGATAAATGCCCAAGAGTAAAGTTGCTGGGTCATATGGTAGTTGAATGTTTAAGAAACTGCTAAGTTGTCTTGAGAATCCTTTCTTTAAAATGAAGAAAACATCAAACTTCACAGGATTCTGTGCCTTGTCTAAAAATTAATCTTTTCTCTTAATCCTTTTTTTTTTAGCCACACCATATCCTGGTGGATTTAAATGTTTCACCTGTGAAAAGGCAGCAGACAATTATGAGTGCAACCGATGGGCTCCAGACATCTACTGCCCTCGAGGTAAACTCTCAGTAGACTGATTGGGATCCCCTGGGCTGTCTGTGAGTGAACAGCCCTTTTGATTTTGGTGCATGTATAAAGAGAGGCATGCTTGCAATCTCAGCTGCTCCTCTTTTCTAACGCTATTAGATCTTTTGTACCACACCAGTAACATATCAGAGATTCTCAGAGACATAAACTGAGCCATAGGATTGTTTCCTTTCTCATGAAGTATTTTTGGTACTCCACAGGAGGTGATACCTTCCCCTGTACCCCCAGGTCCAGTGAAATGTAGGACAAGACAACAGCCAGTCTGTCTGCCACTCTTTGAGGCATTAGTCAGTGCATAGTAACCTCTTTGATGTAATGTATGAATTGATGTTCATATAAAGATTCCATTGATTACATATCTTGCCAGAGACTTTCACGCAGTCTCTAAAATTTAGAATTCTAAATGTCATCATTGCACAAATAAAATCCCTTGAGATTTTTAAACTATTAAGTTTTTTTTTTGAAGGATGAGATGAACACTGAACTGAAGCATGGAATTTTGACCCAAAGGCTCATTTCAAAATAAAGAAATACCCATTATATTCATGTCTCTTTTATCCTATAAAAAATAGATGGTTATATTTGGCTACAGAGTCACTGTTAACTGGCTATTTTACTTTGGAGGAAAGTCTGTTTATTTGGTGGGGGTAGAGATAATGAGGACAGGGAATTTTACTGACAAATGTTTGAGTGAGTAGTTAAATGGGTTTCACTGCTGATCTAATTCAGTTGTTAAAATGGCTTGGACACAACACCACCAAATCCATTATTTTTCAACATAACACGGGAATTATACAAGAGTTCTCATATTCAGCCCAGTGAGTGGTATTCTGCTTCTCCTGGAGGATTGGAAATTGGGAGAGCGTGGAAACCAAAATTAAAGGAAATGTCAACTATCCAAGCTAGTACTCTTTAACCCAGGAACCTCCACCTAGGGTGTGCAGTAGCAACACCTGTGAAACTTTTCAAAGAAATCACTGAAAGCTTTGCCCTGCCTAGACCAGTGGTTTTCAAGCTTCAGCAGCAGCATCATTTTCCAGAGGGCTTATTAAAACATAGATTTCTGTTCCCACACCCTTCTACACCTACATTTTTGATTCAGTAGGTCTGAGATAGAGCCTGAGAATTTGTATTTCTAAAGGGTTGTCAGGTGATGAGTTAAGAATCACAGCTGTACACAAATTGAACCAGCATTTCGGAGATTAGGGCCCTACATTGGTACTTTAAATATTGCAGTTGATTCTAATGAAAAGTCAGGGGCAAGAACCACAGGGAGCTCCTGTACATAAGAGAAATGTAGTGTTGTCATTTCTAGACTCTTCTTGTTTACTTTTAGGTAGAGATGATAATGGGGTCTACAGGACAGAGAAAAACATGGAAGCACTAAAGATTGGCTTAACTGAAAACTAGATATCCAGCCATCTGAGTAATCAAAAATAAGTTTTATTGCCGCCTATAGTCACTATTCATTTCCAAATGGGCCAGTATTTTCTAACATTACCCACTGTGGAATGACCATTGCTAATAGATCTGGTTAAACCACTGCTTCTCAAACTTGGCTGTCTATTGAAATTACCTGGTAAACTTTCGAAAACTCTAACACCTAGATTTATTCCCAGCGATTCATATTAAATGGTCCAGCTAGGCATAAGGATTTTTTTTTTTTTTTTTTTTTTTTTTTGAGACGGAGTCTCACTCTGTCGCCTAGGCTAGAGTGCAGTGGCCGGATCTCAGCTCACTGCAAGCTCCGCCTCCCGGGTTTACGCCATTCTCCTGCCTCAGCCTCCCGAGTAGCTGGGACTACAGGCACCCGCCACCACACCCGGCTCATTTTTTGTGTTTTTAGTAGAGACGGGGTTTCACCGTGTTAGCCAGGATGGTCTCGATCTCCTGACCTCGTGATCCGCCCATCTCGGCCTCCCAAAGTGCTGGGATTACAGGCTTGAGCCACGCCCGGCCGGCATAAGGATTTTTAAAAGCCCTCCAGATGGTTCTAATATGCAACTAAATTTGAGAACCATTATGAACAGTGACTTTAGGCAAAACCAAGATGATTTGCTTTGTATATGTAGTCCTGTTTGGGCGGCTCCTGTGGCGATAAAGCTAGCTGACTTGCTTTTGAAGCTTGTACCCCGTTGGTTAGAGCTAGTGTACGGGAAGTGTGTTTTAGTTCACTTGTGATGCTATCACAAAATGCCTCAGACTGGGTAATATATAAACAATAGAAGTTTATTTCTCACAGTTCTTGAGGCTGGGAAGTCCCAGGTCAAGGTGCCGGCAGGTTCTAGAAGGGCATCGTCTCTCTGCTTTCAAGGTGACACCTTGTTGCTGCATCCTGTGGAGGGGAGGAACACTGTGCCCTCACATGACAGAAGACAAAAGCGGGGGAAGGGAACAGACCCACTCCCTCAAGCTCTTTTATAAGGGCCCTAATCCCATTCATGAGGGCTCCATGCTCATGACTTAATCACTCCTTAAACGCCCCGCCTCTTAATATCCTCACATTGGTGATTAAGTTGCATATGAACTTTGGGGGCCACATTCAGACCATAGCAAAATGTGACTGTGCTGCTTCTGGTACTGACTGAGCTTTGAGGTAACCTTAGTGGAGATAATGCAGAGGAAAAAGGAATGTGAACTGGTATTCTGTGTAGGCTCTGGGCCACGTTTGATGGTATACAAGTATATCCCTGTCAAAAAGAAAAAACAAGGGACCAGAAACACTGCTTGAATGCCTCTCAGAGAAAAGAGGAAGTTCCATCTTGATGCTTTCTTTTGAGGTCATAATCTATCATTTCAAAGTCCAGATACCTAAAGGTATTGCAGAGTGGTCTCTACACAATTTATCCTTTTCTCTTTTTTCTCCTCTACTTTTATCTTTTTGTCCTTCAATTTAAAGGGATAAATAGAAAGTCATGCACTGAGGTTCAAAATACAAAACAACCATGCTAGGCCCCTTGGGGAATTACAGATTGAAAGATAGGAATCTGGTTTCTTCTTTCAGGGATCAGGCAGTTTAGTTGGGCCGATAGGATCTGAACATATCAGATGTCAGAATTAGCAGGACAAAGGTAAGTGCCAAGTGGAACCTGGCATTAAGCGCTGTGGGAGTTTACAGGAAGAAGAGCTACTGGGGACTGAGGTGGCCAGCGAAAGCATCACGTGCTGGGAAGATTGCAGTAGCTCAACAACTTGGAACTGGAGGTCCAGCATTGAAGAGAACATGTCTTCCAGGAGCTCACTCAGAGCAAAGGTGTAGAGACAAGACTCCCCAGGTGTGCTCAGTGGATGGGAAGAGACCTGACCTGGGAGTAGCAACTAGTTTGTATGAGAGGATTATGGACCCAAAATAGTGGAGCCAGGTGATTTTTGTAGGGCCTTGAGCATCAGGTAAGGAGTGGGAACTTAAAGCTGTAACCTGAGAAGGGGTGAGGCCACACTCAGCTTCCTGTTAGGCCAGCCCTATTTCCCATGAGTCTTGTGCTCTTTCCTCCAGGTTTTCTTCAGATTTTTCTAACAATGGAAATAATGCCATTTTATTAATAAATTAAAATAGAAAATGTATTTCACTACTAGCTAACTCTAGATTTTTCTGTTTGTTAGTAGTCTGAAGCAGCTCTAGGACTACCAATGGGCTTAGGAAGGGCAACTGAGATATGGAAATTCTAAGACATTCCTGATTTTTTGGTTTGTTTTGTGACATAGTTAACTAGGTTTAAATTATCACCTGATGTGAAAATAATTTGTTGAAAGTGAAAAAATCATCTCACCTAAGTATTCAATCTTATATACACGGAATAAGTGCACACCCCAAATTACTTAGGGGATTCACTGAATGTCATGAATTTTCTAAAGCTGACCTCAGTCACACGCATGTGCATAGAGACATAGTGTATCTTAGCAACTGACATTCAGGGATTCAGACTTGTTTTGAGTTATTGTTTGGCCAAGTAAGTGTCAGGAAAGCTTCCTCCTGACGGGAATCACTCTTTTGGCAGTGGCGGCATCAGCTGGACACACCTGTAGCTAACTCAGGTTCCCTGTCCCTCTTCTTTTCAGAAGGTGTGTGATATAAGTGCGTTCTCCTCCATTACATTATTTGTGCCTCTGGTGCTTCCAGATTCATAGTACCATACTTCCTTCCCAGAAACGGGAACTTAAGATGCTCTCCATAACTGACTCTGGTTGCTTTACTTGCTTGGCTTCCATTTCATCTTTGGTCTCTGAGCACTTCCTTTGCAACAACTGTAATTTCATCAGCTACTCATAAATCTGTCCAATTTTTCTTGACTTTGTGAGCCAGAATGGAAAAGGATCTTGAAATCATATTATGTGAGGGGCCAGTTGAAGGAACTGATGATCTAAAACAAGAGTGTTATGTGCTTGGATCTGTTTGCCCTTGACTTTTCTGTGTGCTGCAAGATGAATAGGTCCTAGAGAGAGGGACTGTATAAATGGTTATTAAAAGTCTGTGGAATTAAATGTGAAGTCAAAGACATTACAGTTTTTAAAAAGGCCTGTTTTGTGGAGTATACCTAAGCCAAAGACATTATGTTCCTTCTTAATTATGGAGTACAGATGCCTCCCTCTAAGGCAAAATCTCCATTTGAAAGTATTGCTGATATATAATCAGGAAAAGGAAATTTCTGAGTTAGAGGACACATACTCTTTTGGCTCCAGCTTCTATGCTCTTCACTGTTTTTCTGTAAAAGTAAAGAAAAAGCTGGACATATCCCTTGATAGCTTTTTCCAAATCAGTTGCCTGATGGTTCTTGCTATAAGCAAGAAATGTAAATGTGATCCTCAGCTCAACTGAGGACAAGACCATGGTTACAAATTTTCAGGAATGATTTCTTTATTATTGACTTTTTTCAGACATAGCCCAGGCTGAAACAGACAACCTTTGTGTTTGACTTAACCTAAGGGTGGAATTTTCTTCCTTTTAGGCAATTTTACAGTTAGAATATAGCCCTCCAATTTTTTTTCATTTATACAGGAGTCTCTGTTCTCTCTCTGAATCCCATGGGGACCCAGCGCCTTGCGATTTATTATAGCTTATCTTTTAACATTGTTCTTTCCCTAGGAGAGAGAAATCAGTAACTTATCCAGTGTTGGCCCTTGACACTTTCCTTTTGGGAGAATTCATTTGTACATTTACAAAAAGTGTTGGTTACATTTTATCCAACACTTCTGGCTGCTTTGTAATAAGATGTTTTCAGATGATGTCTCTTATCATATTATTGTCATATTGCTCAGTGAAAGTCTTAGACTTCCTCCTTTTTAAAAGTAATTTTAAAGTAAAGTTGAACATACATACTGCAAAGTGAAGAGATCATAAGTGCACAATTTGTGAATTTTTGCAAAGTGAACATGCCGTGTTTCCACCCATAGCAATAGAACCCCAGAGGCTGCTGGGGTGCCCCAGTCATTATACTCCATCCCCAAAGGTAACAATGTTGAGACTACTATCACTGAGCATCATATAAGTGGAGTTGTATAGAATGTACTCCTTGCTTTCAAACATTATGTATGTGAAATTCCTCTGTGATTTTTGAGCAGCACAGTCATGTTTTCTCAGGGGTGTATAGTAGATCATTCTATGAATATACTAAAATTCATCTGTTCCACTATTGAAGGACATTTGGATTGTTTCCAGTTTCTTAATACTATGAACATTCTTCTGTATCTCTTTCGGTACATGTTCATATGCGTTTCTACTGGGTCTTTCCCAGAAGTGGGATTGCTAGGCATGGGGTATGTAAGCGTTGACTTTACTAGATACTGCCTGACCGTTTGCAAAATGACGGTACGACTTATAATCTCACCAGCAGTGCATGCAGGTACTAGTTGCTGCACAATCTTGCCAACACCTAGTATTGACAGAAACAATAGAAGGTAGAAGTTAACCAGATGACATTTTTAAAGTGATGAAAGTAAATAACTGCCATCCTGGAATTCTATGTGGAGACTATCAGTCTCGCTTCTCTGAACCTCCTTTCTCCTGCGGCTGCCCCGCTAGCTCTGATCTCCTGTTTGTGCTCCCAGTCCCCTAGAGACTGATGAAGGTGCTGCCCTACTTCTCTGTCCCTTAGCAGAGCTTTCTGCTTGGTTTCTCAGCCTCTCCACCTGTGCAGTTTTTGAATCAGCAAAAGCCTTGAGGGGAGAACAGGTATAGAATGTCAGGCACCACTCAGGGGGCTTGTCTTTTCTCTGGTACCTTGCTCTTTAAATCCAGTCCACAACGGCAGTCCCGTGCTTTTACACAGATTTTTGTTGTTTACATTTTAATTGGCTTTTTAAATTTTGTTCTGTTTCTTGGTAAGACAATGTAAGCCAGTCCATTTCAGCTGGCTTTGTAATTCTCGGAATTAGTCTTAGAATTTTTCCAGCAAGTTTTTACCCTTAAGTTCTATCAGCCTGTACAAGACATTTTTCATACACTGAGAGCATCTAACCTTCTCCAATTCACAATGTTTTGTCCAAATATTTTTTACAAATCCAGTTGCCTCAACTGGGACGCTTCCATTTGATGGTCTGCCGTATCACTTTTATTCTAACCATTGTTCACCATGAAGTCCTGTCTATCCTCACTACCTTTGCATACCTTCCCAACTGCCTTTTTGGAGTTGGCCTTGGTAATAAGTACATTGCCTCTTGAATTTCAGTGATTAGTTTTAAAAGAAGTTCCTCAAGTGAGAAGTTCATTAAGAAATGTGGAGGGATTTTTTTTTTTAAAGATAGGGAAGTCTCCATTTGGCAGCTTCCTCAAGAGGTGCTGACTTCAGGGTAGAGGAGACCAACCAGCTATGATTTAGTCAGGGTGATGAGCATTTATTTGTTTTTAATTTCTGCCTTGAGGAATTTTTGACTTGGGACAAGAGGAGAAAACACATCTTTTTAAAAGATCTATGGAGAGTAATTGATAAGAGCAGAAAAGCCAAAAGAACAATCTGGTGCCTGAAAGCAGAGACTGTAGTAATTCCTAATTAGGGTAAGTTTTAAATAATTCAGTTTATCTGTAACTCAATTTGTAGTTCATCCTTTTCTTGAGTCTCTTTTCTTTCATCTTGGGCTCTTTTTTTCTTTTGCTTTCAATTTTACTGAACTTTGAAGTATTTTATATATATATATATATATATATAGAATAGTAAATAGCGTGATGGACTTTCACAAATTGAACACTCCATGTAAGCAGCACCCTGATTAAGAAATTGCCCTGCATCTTAGAAGCTCCCTGCATGCCTGTTTCCAGTCACTTTTCCTACCACCAAGCGTCGCAGTTATGGACTGACTTGTGTCCTCCCCACTTTTCCCCCTACCTGCTCTCAAATTCGTATGTTGAAGTCCTAACCTCTAGTACCTCAGAATGAGACTGTATTTGGAAATAGGGTCTTTAAATAGGTAACTAAGTGAGGTCATTCAGGTGGGCCCTGATCCAGTCTGACAAGCATCCTTGTAAGAAGAGATGGGAACAAAGACAGGAACCGAGGGAAGCTGATGTGGAGACACAAGGAAAAGACTGCCCAAAAACAGAGGACTCAGAAGAATCAGCCTTGGCCAACACCTTGATTTTCAATTACTAGCCTCCAGGACTGAGAAAACCTTTGTTTAAGCACTCATTCGGTGTGTTTTTTTTTATGGTAACCCTGGAAACTAATATAGTTACCCTCCTAATTTCCAGTAGTGTAGGTTAATTTTGCCTCTTACTGGGTTCTTTGTAGAGGTGGAATCATACAGTACAATTCTTTCGTGTTCGACTTCTTTCACTCAGTATTATGTGAGATTCATCCATTTCTTTAGATTTAGTTGGAATCCATTCATTCTCATTGTTATGTGAACAGATGCCATCATTTATTCATTCTGTCACTAATTGACATTTTTTACACTATGTTTATATGAATAATTCTTCTATGCACATTCTAGGACTTACCATTCCTGTTGGATATATATTGAGGAGTAGAATTTTAGCTTCATAGAATATGTGTAGGTTTACTTTTGGTAGTCCTGGCAAATACTTTTGAGAGGTGGTGATAGTATGTGAAAATTGCACTACTGGTAGAAGTGTAGTATTATTTCTCTTTTAAATTTGATGAGACTATTCAAAATACAGCAATGGAAGATATGTTATAGACATCATAGAACTAAATTAAAATGTTTTAATTTGGTTCACCTTTGAATGGAAGAGCTCAGCTAGATATATTCTTCGCACCCATCCATCTCTGCTGGTAATACAGAGTTTATTAGAGATTAAATGCCTGCTATTGTGTGCAAGGCCCTGTGTTATATGTTGGAGGGAATGCAGATACCAACAAGAATGGGCCTGATTCTCAAGATTATAATGTACAACACAACAGTAGATCTCAACCAGGAGCAATTCCCTCTTCCCTGCCCAAAGTATATTTGTCAATGTCTGGAGACATTCTTAGTTGTTATTGTCGGCATGACATTGGCATCTAGTGAGAAGAGGCTGTTGGATGCTGTTAAATGTCATACAATTCACCGAGCAGTGTGCCCAAAACAAAATTAGCCCAAAATATCAAAAGCTGAAAACTTCCATTTCTGGAAAGATGGAGCAGATGTACTTATCTATTCCTCCTGCTAAGTACAACAAAAAATTCTGAACATTATTAAGAAACAAACCAAAAACATGAAAAGACTGAAAGGGGTAAAGAAAATGACAGACTAAGGACTTCAAGACTCAAGGAACAACACAGTGCTTAGTTCACTAGGTTTTCTTTCAGTCTCATATATTCTAGACTTGAAGCTGAGGAAGTCAGCATTCTAAAAATGCGATAGACACTGGCAAAATAAACCTCCAACAAAAGTTTGCTCTTTGGCAAAAGGACTAGGAAGGGGGAAGCCTCGAAAGGTAACTTTTAGACAATAGCTGTTCTACTTCAGCAAAACACTATGGAAAAAATTGTAGCCCCAACCCCATACCAGCAGAGGCTGAATGGAAAGCTTTGACTTCATCCTCAACAGGCTGTAATGAGATGTCCCAACCTTTCTGCTTGGGATTGTATCAGAGAAGGACAAGTAAAGGGGATTTTTATCCCTCCCCACCAAGCAATAACAAGGTTTCTTCCACAGTGTCGATGGAGACTATGTTAGGGAGCCTAGACTTTACCTCCACCAGCAACAATGAGATGCCTCTACTTTCCCCTGACCACAGTTGTGTCAAAGGAGGCTTAATGGAGAGTCAAGACTTCACCTTTCACCACCACCCACTGGCAGTGAGGCTACAACACATCTCCCACCCCATGTCATCAGTAGAGGCCACAGGGGAAGCATTAATGAGGCACTCTTGCCACTCTCAAACAGGGAGTGTAAGATCAAGAGTATTCTAACATAATAACAATATGTTTAGACTTCAATTTAAAAAATCGCTTGTCATACCAGGAAGATCTCAAACTGAATGAAAAATAGCAATCAATATATACCAACACCAAGACAAATAGGGATGTTAGAATTATCTGGCAAGGGTTTTAAAGCAGCCATAATAAAAATGTTTCAGTAAGTAATTACAAACACACCTGAAACAAATTTTTAAAATCTCATCAAAGAAATAGAAAATATAAAGGAGAACCAAATGGAAATTGTAGAATTGTAACATAATGTACCTGAAATAAAAATCTCAATAGATGGGCTGAACAGCAGAATGAAAGGAATAAAGGGAAGAATTAGTGAATTTGGGAAATAGAGCAATAAAAATTATCCAATCTGAACAACACATAGAAAACAGTCTGAGGGGAAAGAAACTTCTACAGAGCCTCAGAGATCTATGGAGCTGTAACAAATGTTTTAACACTACATCATCAGAGTTCCAAGAGAACAGTAAAAAGAGGGTGAAGCTGAAAAAAGTACTCAAAGAAACAGCAGCTAAACATTTTTCTAAGAAGCTGAGCAAACTCAAAAAGGATAAAACTAAAGCAAGCCACACAAAAACACATAATCAAACTTCTGCAAACAAAAGGTCTTGAAATAGCAAGAGAAAAAGAACATCTGATATGAGAAAAATCAGTTCAATGAAATGTTTTCATCAGAAACTATGGAGACCAGAAGTCAACGGTACAGTATTTTTCAACTGTTAAGAAAAAAAAATATCAGTGCAGAATCTTATATTCAGAGAAAATATCCCTCAGGAATATGAAGAAATTAAGACATTTTCAAGGGAAGAAAAACTGAGAGAATTTGTCACTAGCAGATCTACCTTAAAAGAATGGCTGAAGGAAGCTCTATATGATGCAGACCTACCTTAAAAGAATGGCTGAAGGAAGCTCTATATGAAGAAAGGAAATGATAAAAGAAGGAAACTTGAAACATCAGAAAGGGAGAAAAAACTTAGTAAACATACTTTATACTACAATACAGTACAATGGAATGTCCTTATTCTCTTGAGTTTTCTGAATTATGTTTGACAGTTGAAGCAAAAATTATAATGCTGTCTGATGTGGTTCTAATAAATATATTGTAGTGGATTATTTAATATAATTATATTATAGCCAGGCACAATGGCTTATGCCTGTAATCCCAGCATTTTGGGAGACCAAGGCACGTGGATCACCTGAGGTCAGGAGTTCAGGACCAGCCTGGTCATGTTGGTGAAACCCCATCTCTACTAAAAATACAAAAATTAGCCAGGCATGGTGGTGGGTATCTGTAGTCCCAGCTACTCGGGAGGATGAGGCAGGAGAATTGCTTGAACCTGGGAGGCAGAGGTTACAGTGAGCCAAGATCACACCACTGTACTCCAGTCTGGGCGACAGAGCAAGACTTTGTTTCAAAAAAAAAAAAAAAAAATTATTACAAACAAGGGAAGGTATTAGGGCATTACAAGAGGTAAGTTTTCTATACTTCACTGTAATTGGTACAATTACGATGCCACCAGAATGTGATAAGTTTTGCATATAATTTAATACCTAAGCAACAATTTTAAAAAGGGATATACTCAAAAGCACTGTAGATAAATCACAATGGAATTCTAAAAAACATTCATGTAACCCATAGGACTGTAAGAAAAAGAAAACAAAAAAAAGACAGAAAACAACAAAATTTAAGTCTTACCATATCAATAACTACCTTAAATGTGAATGGCATAAATATACAAAATAAATGAAATGTATTGACAGAATATGTTTAACCATGACCCAAATATATGTCATCTGTAATAAATTTACTTCAAAATAATTATATAAGCAAATTAAAAGCATAGAAAAAGATAATGTGGAAACATTAATCAAAAGACTTCAGTGCAAACAAAATTACCAGAGTCAGAGAGGAACATTATAGCATGATAATAAAAAAAGCCAGTCCACTAAGAAGATACAGCAATCTTAAATATATAAGCATCAAATAACAGAGCTGAAAAATATGTGCAACAGAATAATATAAATGAAAACAGGAATAGATAAATCTGCAATTATGGTTGGAGACTTCAATACCACTCTTTCAAAAACTGGTAGAACTACAGAAAAAATAAGCAAAGATATGGAATTCAACAGCACCATTAACCAACAGAATCTAATTGATATTTACAGAACACTCCATCCAGCAACACCAGAATATACATTGTTTTCAAGTGACTATGGAACACATACCAAAATAAACTATATCCTGGGCCAGAAAGCAAACCTCGACAATCTTTTAAAAATTGAAATCATACAGAGTGTTTTCTGACACACAAAACTAGAGATCAATGACAGAAAAATAAAAGGAAGATCACCAAACACTTGAAAACTAAACAATGCACATCTAAATAATCCACAGATCAAAGATAAAGTCTTAAGGGAAATTAAAAAGACAATGAAGAGTGCTGAGACAGAAATTAATAGCACTGTATGCACTTATTTAAAAACAGGAAGATCAACTCTCTAAGCTCACACATCAAGAAGGTAGAAAAGGAAGAGAAAAACCAAAAGTAAAAAGCCTAAACAAAAAGCAGGAAATAATTATAAGAATAAAACTCAATGAGAATACATATACTAAAACATTTCATTGTACACTATAAAGACATACAATTTTTTCAGTTAAAATCATTGGAGGAAAACATTAAGGTACTAAGAAAAGGAAAATAAGATAATAGTATGAACAGCTCAAAAACATAAGTTTGACAGCTTAGATGAAATGGACCATAACTCAAAAAACAAAGTACCACAATTCACTTAAAATGAAATAAATAGTTCTATAACTACTAAGAAATTTTTTTCTATAACTTAAAAACACCCATAAAAGAACTATTCAGGCCCAAATAATTTCACTGGAGAATTTTACCACGTTTTAATAGAGTAATTAACACCAATTCTACACAAAATCTTCCAGAAAATAGAGGAGAAGGGGGAATACTTCTCAATTCATTTTATGGAGCCGGAGTTACCCTGATACTAAAACTAGATCAAGACAGCACCAAACAAACCAAAAAATAAAATACAAAATTCCAATCTATTATTTTTTATGAATATAGACACTAAAGTTCTTAACAAAATATTGGCAAATAGAATATAGCAATATGTGAAAAGAATTGTGCACCATGACATAGTGGGGCTTAATCCAGGGATGCAAGGCTGGTTTAATCTCTGAAAATCAACCAATATAATCCACAGTATTAATAGGCTAAAGATGAAAAATCACATGTTTGTATCTTGGCAAAATTAAACACCATTTATGATTAAAACCTCTCAGAAAAATAGGAATAGAGAGAAACTTGTTCAACTTGATAACATCGATAAAAAACCTACAGCTAACATTATGCTTAATGATAAAAGACAGCGTGCATTCCTGCTAAGACAGAGGATTAGGCAATTATGTCTGCTTTCACTACTTTTATTTAGTGCAGTCTGCAGGTTCTAGCCAGTGCAATAAGACAAGAAAAATAAATAAAAGACATACAGATTGGAAAGGAAAAAAATGACTGTCCTTTTTCACAGATAACATGATTTCTATATAGAAAATTCCAACAAATCTGAAGAGAATTCCTGGAACTAATAAATGAGTTTAGCAAGGTCATAGGATATAAGATAAATTCAGAACTCAATTGTGTTTATATATGCTATCAATTAACATGTGAACACTGAAATTTAAAATGTACCATTTATATATACCTTTTAAAATACACCATTATATTGCTCAGAAAAATTAAATACTTACAGGTAAATCTAAGCACAACATATATAGGACTTGTATGCTGAAAATTGCAAAACATCAATGAAAAAAATAAAATTTAAATAAATGGAAAGACCTTGTTCATAGATTGAAAGACAGCATAGTAAAATGTCAATTCTGTACAGATTGTTATATAGGTTTAACACAATTCCTGTCAAAATCCCAGAAAGAGTTTTTTTTTTTTTTTTTTTTTTTTTAAGATATAGACAAAAGTGTTCTACAGTTTATATGGAAAGGTAAGAAACTGGGATAGCTAAAATGATTTTGAAAAAGAAGAATGAAGTGGGAGGAATCAAACTATCCTATTTCAGGATTTAATATACAGCTGTAGTAATCAAGACTGTGGTATTGGCAGAGAAATAGACATAGATCAGTTAAACAGAATAAATAGACCCTTAAAAATATGCCCAACTAATTTTTAACAAAGGTGTAAAAGCAATTCAGTGGAGAAAAGATAACCTTTTTAACAAATGGTTCTGAAGGAACTGGACATTCACAGGCAAAAAATGAATCTTAGCCCAAGTCGCACACCTTTTACAAAAGTTAAAGTGAGTCACAGACTTAAATGTGAAATATAAAAACATATCTCATTTAGGAAAAAACAGAAAAAAATCTTCATAAATCTAGGGCTAGGTGAGGTTCTTGATGACTCATAAAAGAAAAAGTAATAAATTGAACTTCATCAAAATTTAAAACTTTTTTGCACAAGACCCTGTTAAGAGAATGAAAATGCAAGCTATGAAATGGGAAAAATATTTGCAAATCACATATCTGACAAAGAACTGCTATCTAGAATATATAAATAATTTTCAGAACGCACCAGTAAACAAAATACATAATTAGAAAATAGGAAAAGTATGAACAGACATTTCACCAAAGAAGATAACCAGATGGCACATAAACACATGAAAACATATGTAACATCATTAGCCATAAGGGAAATGCAAATTTCAAGCATGAGATATTACTGTACTTCTATCAGAATACCTAAAATAAAGAATAGGAAAAATGCCACATGCTAGTAAAAAGGAGGAGAAACTACGTCACTCATACGTTGTTGGTAGGAATGTAAAATGGCATAGCCACTCTGGAAAGCAGCTTGACAGTTTCTTAAACAACTAAACATGCAACTACCATGTAACCCAGCAGTTTCACTTCTGGTCAGTCATACAGAGAAGTAAAAACTTATATTCACACAGAAACCTCTACAGAAATGTTCATAGTAGCTTTATTAATAATATCTCTAAACTGGAAACAAACCTGGATGTCCTTTCAACATCTATACTGTGGAATACTATACTACTCAGCAATAAAAGTTAACAAACTCTTAAAAATTAACAAACCCAGTGAATGAGATTGAGTGAAAATGCCGAATTCCAAAATATTACATGTGTGTGACTCATTTATATAACATTCTCAAAATGACAAAATTATAGAAATGCAGTACTGTTTAGTGGTTGCCAAGGCTTAGGGAAGGGGTGGGAGCAGGAGGGAAGAGGGTGTGACTATAAAAGGTCAACATGAGGGGTGGTTATGGCTGTGAAGATGTTCTTTATCTTGACTGGGTTAATGTTAGTATCACAGTTGTGATATTATACCATAGTTTTGCAGTTGTTACCATTTGGGGAAACTAGGTAAAGGGTGTAGAGGATCTCACTGTTACTAGTATTCTTTACAAATGTATGGGAATCTACAGTTATCTCAAAATAATAGGTGAAATTTTAAAAAAAGTTTAAAAACAAAAGGTCAACTGTTTTGATCAGAAACTTGGATCCAAAAGGAAATCCAGATACCCCAAATGAGAAAGTTAAGAAGGACTGGGGCAACATGGAGAAGAGAGATAACACTGACCTGGTTGGGAGGAAGATCAGGAAGGTTTCACAGAATTTATCACATTTGGATTGAGCCTTGAAGAATACCAGGCATCCAGGAGTAGAAGATAGGAAAAAATATGCAGACCAAGCTAAGGATGCACATTTTTCATTGTGCATGGTCAAAAGTTGTGGTGCTATGTCTCAAGGTATTATGAGGCAGTGAGATAGTTTGGAGCCTCCATCAAGGAGAACCTTGAGTAATGAGGGCTAAGTCTCAAATGCCAGGCTTTGAGTTAGAAATGAAATTAATTGATGATTCTATCAGGGAAGAGCAGTTACTCCAATGCACTTGACACACAGCTTCAGGAGCAGAGAGAGCAATGGCCTATTCCCAAGCCACTCAGGTAGGCCAAATAGGCATAGTAATTCAACAATCAGGATTCCTTGACAATTAGGTGGCATTCATGCTTTCATGTGTGGTGAGTTGCATGTTAGAGACAAAGAAAACAGGAAACGATGAAGTCCTGAATTGAGGAAATGGAAAATGGAATAGGAAAGACCAGATGGATAATGGAGACATTTCAGAGGACTTGGAGACTCCCAGATTAGGGAGAAGTCTGAGCTGATTCCAGATTTCTAGTTCAAGTTACTGGAGAAGGGACCAGGAGGTCCCTTCCTGAGATAGATACATGTGAAGATAAAAAGATGCAAAGGGGAGGGAGATAATGCATTGGGTTGAGACACATTAGGTGTAAGGTGATCCTGGCAGTGTCCAGAAAATAGTTGGTAATTTGGTTCTGCAGTTCAGGAGAAAGAGTCAGACTGAAGACATGGCATCAGAAGTTTGATGAGGCCACTTGAGTGAGAAGAGGTTCAAGGACAGAACACGGGAGAATATTGACTTTCATATTAGGGAAAGTGTTGAAAGTGGAGAGACCAGAGATGAGGAGAACATCTGTAAGACGGAACTCTAAAGTCTAGGATGGAGAGTCCCACAGATGAGGTTATCCATAGTAGAGTCCCAGAGTCACAAAGAGATCCTACAGGGTCAGACATGGGGAACGGGCATGGAATTTGATGCAGAAGGAACAGTCGTTGCAGGGAAGTAGGTGGCAGAAGTGAAGAGCTGCGTGAACAGTAAGGAATGGTGGCAGGGAGAGAGCAGGCAGCTGCGACTGGCTTTTCATTTTTCAATATAATTCTTAGTATTATTATGATTCTCCACCCATTAATTTTCTTGCACATGAAGAATTATTCTCTAGCATCATTTTTATCAACCTGTATGTTTATGAAGAAACTAAAACTAGCAGAACCGTGAAGAATAATTGAGCGGTGAGAAAACCTTTTATAAGGAAGTTGGACATTTGTAATGTCTCAATTCAAATCATCTTATGTATGTTTTGTTTAAATATAGTTTCTGTTATTAAAAACAATATTGGTGGGTAAATGAAAGTTTGCAATTTGGCTTTGGGTTACTTTTAAATTTCAGAACTAGATTATGAACTCTGTGTGCATGCGTGCACATGGGTGTGAATTTCATAAAAATTACATTTTCCAATTGTTGATGAAGTTCTCTTTTCCATTTCTGATTTTAGTTGAATGCCTGTGAATCTAATAGTAAAAGACTTTTGTTTCACAACCTCTGGGAATACCGTGTAGTTGCAGAATATGAGATTTTAGAGACTGAAACTAACCTGGTGGAAATTCAAATTCATCTTTTTATCTTTTAGATAAAAGCCTTTGAAATCCTTTTAGTGTGAAGTTATCAGCAGGCTTGATTCTCGTATTACCTCATTACTAACCCAAGGAGTTTTCAAAATGCATGGAGAACAATGCTCTGTGGCTGAAACTTGGTTTTTATCCTTACTCCAGTCCAGTGATAAGCCAAATGTGGCCCACCTAGTTCTACTTGGGAAATTCTGCCTGTTCACCCCAATATACTGTTGGAGATCACAAGATCACAACACATATAGAAGGTTCTCATAAATTGTGCACTGAAGAAACCTGTTCAACTTTGAGCATTTTCAAAACTTCTTAAACCACAGAACCTTTTTCCACATTAACATTTCATAACTCACCTAGGAGTTTTGTAAGGTAAGAAGTGAAATAAATGCTTTTGAGGGGTTGATGCTTCAGCACTGAGGTCTGTACTGCTGGAAGTGAGGGCAGTGTTCTCTGTATATTTTTGTTTCATGAATTGGACTGGGTGAAGTAAAAGAAAAAATTCTTACTGCACTGATCTCCCTTCTACCCCCAGAATGGCAAAACATCAGCTTACTAGGTATTAAGCTTTTGCATGTTTTCCTGAAAAATTATTTTCATCAGTTGTTGTATCTACTTTCATTCAATGGAATACGCTGTCCATTAATAAATGTATAAGATATTTTGTTAAAGATAGAAAAGTATGAACAAAGAAGTAGTCATATCAAGTTCACCAATTGTTATTTTAAGGCTTACTTAAAACAGGATAATTCACTACTTGGAGGAAAAGGCTAATTTCCAAAACTGCAGCTATGTAGTGATTTACTTATTCCATAAGCCTATGATCTTATCTGCTCGGATTTACATTTGGAGCAGTAAAACCTCTGGCAGCTGCTCTTAGCTGTCTGCATGAAGAGGAGACAGGAGATAAGAACATTCCTGATTTTATTGCTCTCTAGAACATTTGAAGTTGGGGTTGGGGTGGGAAAGATGAACCTATTGTGACCATAAAGCGTCCATCGAGTCTGATACCAAAGAAGTAAACCAGTCCTCTTAGAAGATGTGGTAAATCTCCCAGGCCACCGGCCTCCATTTTTCAAAACCTGTCAAAGGCTTAAAAAAGAGGAGAGCTGCTGCCTCATCTTCATCAGAAAAGCTATCACTCCAATGTTAACATAGTTTAGGGCTTTGGGAGAATTATTGCCAGGTAGAAAACTTTCAACTATTCTTATTGTGAGCTCCCCAGATGACCTTACCCTACTCCCAAAGAGCTCCGTAGGACCCTTAGCAACCTTGGAGCAAGTCTCAGCCCAATCCAACTAACAATTCCAGCCAGGATGCAGTGTGGGACAGCATTTAGGGGAGGGTGTTGACACACGCTCTGCCCAGGCACACCCACCAATAGCATCACCACTGGGAATGTGGCAGCTCTTAGTACGATTTAATTGGAAACCATTTGGGATTCCTGTCAGGTGAGGGTCTCTAGGAAGACTTAAAACCCCTGAGTTTTGATGACTTCCAGGATGTGCTAATGGGTCTGTATTAGCTCATTCTCAGGACCTAAAATTTTCTTATGCTTTCTTTTTTGGACATTAGTTCTTCAGTTAAAAGCTGCCAAAATCATGACAGAATCTGGTAGGGGGGATTTTTTATTGCCTAATAAATAATCTCATAGGAGGTCATAATTCCATATTAGCCACTAAATATCTGAAATGTATAAAGCATGCAAAGTTGGGTCCAAGATGTGGATGAAAAACAGCTCGGTGACATTTCTTAAGAATTATTCATTTTCTTTTTTAATGTGAAAGGAGAGCAAGAACATTCTCCTAAATCCCATACTTAGAAAGCTGAACATTGCCTGGAGGTCTTAAAGAATTACATTGACAAAGCCATTTTTCTTTAGTTTTTAAATTACACATAAAAAGTTCCCCCAAAGAATTTTGGAAGAAATCACAAGCTTTCAGATTCATTAGACATAGAAGGACCTCTGGAAACTCCCTTCATGGCCTTCATCTGTCGTCCTAGGAAGACACTGAAATCATGCTAGGGAGAAACGAAGCTCCTCAGTTTTGGAAAAATGTTCATTATTGTTTCAGTCTTCCTCTGTAATGCACCCTGGACCCAGCTATGCGCAATAGCACAAAGTTTTGAATTGTTCCGCTCTTGTGAATAGCTGCTTCCCCCAACACACACACACACACACACACACACACACACACACACACACACACGCCAGCCACTGCTGTAGTGTTTTATCTCCTTGAGGACCGCTGTTATCTGCCTAACTCATTTTAACCCTGAGTTCTTTGAACCTCTTTGTCCTTTCATCTTCCTTAAAATTGCTATGACTTATACCTCTTAAGTCATCCCCCCCAAACCACTCATCCCCTAAAAATAAAAATCAGTCCAGTGGCAAAATTTGTTGAAAGGCAAGGAGAAACCATTGTGTCTTGGTTTATGGGAATAATGCTGGGCAGAGAAATCTTTATTCTTTGAAGACTGTCCTCCTACCATGGCACAGTGGAGCTCTCCAAGGAGGTCTTTGGGGGTGGACATAAACTCAAAGCAATGCACATCTTATGTGCTATTAGGTCTTTTCTGAAATGATAATGCTGACACTCCTGTTATTTTCCTTTTAGGCAGGTTGGGCCAACATTTCCCATCTCAAATAAAATATATTTTCTCTGTTGACAGAGACCAGATACTGCTACACTCAGCACACAATGGAAGTCACAGGAAACAGCATCTCAGTCACCAAACGCTGCGTCCCGCTGGAAGAGTGCTTATCCACTGGCTGCAGAGACTCCGAGCATGAAGGCCACAAGGTCTGGGCAACAGAGCAAGTGACCAGTACTACATAGCCAGCTGCTTTTCTTCAGACATCTGCCAGTAATCATGAGCAGATTCTTATTCCCCCATGAAGGCTGCCTTTTGACTGTCTTTATGAAAAGACTCTTCCTTTCGTGTTTGCTCTAAAAGAATACACATATATACCAGAGCATAGGACAACTGATATAAATTGTGTAAACACACATCAAGAGGGTATTCAGTGTTATTGTAAACCCTTTCTTCACTCAGAGGAAAGTAATAAAGCTACTAGAAAAAAGAGGAGCGAGGGACCAGTTATGCCCATCACGGTGAAGCTTTGCAGATGTACCCTGTTCATTCATCACAAGGGGACTGAGGCAATTCAGCTTTGATAACTTTCTGTAAAGTAGGGCTCATATTGTGACTGGGATGTCTGTTTGGCGAGGGTCCGTTGGCTCTTGAGTCATTAGGTGACAAGAGACCCATCTTGTGTGTTTGCTTAAGCTTTTTCGCCTGGTACCTGTAGAAGCCTGTATACGGAAACACCTGGTGCCTATGTACAGAAGCGCTCAGTGTAAAATGAGCTTGGGAGGTAGCCTTGAAGGGCCATATAAAGATCACAGAAAGGCAGCCTCGCCTTCCTGCTGTCTGTACCTGTGACCTTAACATATCAGGCCTTGGCCTTTATTTAGCAGCTGAACACTTCTCCTGCAGGTGGCCTTCCTGCTGGTTTGGGCAATGTCCACTCTCAATACCTGGGAACAGCACTGTCAGTAAGGGCTTCTTTTTCTTAAGGCAGACACCTAATTTTCAAGCAACCTCTTGAATACACTAATAATTAAAATTTTAAATATAATCTGCCTACTCTGCTCCTGGTTCAAACTGAGTAAAACCAAAGGCTTTCCCTGACCTCTCCAGCAAATTGGACTTGATTCTGAGGAGTTACTGTGGCCTCTTTACTAAGGAGAAAGTTAAGGATTAGAGAAGTTGGGTCATATGCTCAGTCACACAGCTGGTAAGTAACAGGCACAGAATTCCAACTCACCTCTGGTTTGGAATCTATCTCTGCAATATTATAGTGTCTTCCTGGCACATGTCAACTGTGACTAAAGACTCAAATCCCTGCAGGATAATGACTGTATAGAATATTATTAATAACCATCCCATGACTAGGAATCACCTGGGAATCTTGTTAAAATGTAGTTCTAATTCTCCGTCTGGGGCAAGGTTTGAGATTGTGCACTTGTAACAAACTCCCAGCTGATGTTGGAGCTGCTGGTCTATACTTTGTGTAGCCCCAAGACAATTTTTGCACTAACTCTGTGGGTTTCTTTCTTTCTTATGATCTACAAGTAAGGTGGTGTAAAGCAGGAATAGCTGCATGAATGAAAACCCTTCAAACATTAACTCACCCAATGAGAATGGAGACACTTATGCAAACAGTTCTATGAAAGTCAGTACACAAGTTGAAATTACCTGGGTTGTTGCCACTTGACTCTCACTTGAAAACTTAGCAAATGAAGGCTTACCCTCTCTTCCTCAAGTAGTCAGAAAGAGCCTCATGGAAAAAGGACGAGTTTCCTTATTCCCATTTTAAGGGCGAAATAACTGAGGCCCAGGAAGGCTACACACCTTTCTAAGAATCGTATGAGTAGGGGGGTGTCAGAAACAAAACCTAGATCTCTTTTTTTTTTTTTTTTTTTTTGAGATGGAGTCTCGCTCTGTCGCCCGGGCTGGAGTGCAGTGGCCGGATCTCAGCTCACTGCAAGCTCCGCCTCCCAGGTTTACGCCATTCTCCTGCCTCAGCCTCCCGAATAGCTGGGACTACAGGCGCCCGCCACCTCGCCAGGCTAGTTTTTTGTATTTTTTTAGTAGAGACGGGGTTTCACCGTGTTAGCCAGGATGGTCTCGATCTCCTGACCTCGTGATTCGCCCACCTCAGCCTCCCAGAGTGCTGGGATTACAGGCTTGAGCCACCGCGCCCGGCCACCTAGATCTCTTGAAGTTTAGCCTGGGGAGTTTTCCTGTTGACCAGATTGCTTCTAGATGAAATATTATCCCCAGCCTTCCTGAACATAGAGTTGGCATCTCCTTCATAGATCAGGTAATTTTGACTTGCATCTTGCCATGTGGGTGACAGTTCCTTCAAAAACCCTGCCTCCTTCCAAGACATGCTGGCTTCTCATTATCTTTTTTTCTTCCTTTCTTTCAGGTCTGCACTTCTTGTTGTGAAGGAAATATCTGTAACTTGCCGCTGCCCCGAAATGAAACTGATGCCACATTTGCCACGACGTCACCTATAAATCAGACAAACAGGCACCCACGCTGTATGTCAGTGATAGTGTCCTGCTTGTGGTTGTGGTTAGGGCTCATGTTATAGCAGCTCAGTGGCTCCATGTGTTAATAGCGATCCGTGGGGATCTCAATGGTCCACAGTCCTGCATGAGTCATTGGCCTGACAGTAATTACACACATGTGACACAACACTCTTGGAGGTCATCACAGCCAAGCATTGCCACTTACCATGAGGAATAAATGTTGCTTCATTGTAGCCATTTTGAGTCTAACCAGGACCCATCAAAGCCTTCTCTCAGTACAGCCCAAGTTCCATACCATAAACCCTTGTTTTCATTCCAAGAAGTAGTTCTGCATTTATCGAGATCTGGGGTTCTTAATTTGGAAGAATACGTGCATGAAATGCAGTAGGTCCTGAGACTCTTAAGATATTAGGAGTATGTTATAGGGGCATGTATAGATGTGGGCTTTTCTGGAGAAAAGTAAAGAACCATTGATTTAAATATAATCATGAATTCATTTGTAGCTTTAGAATTTTAAAACATTGACTCCAAAACGAATGGACTGTTTCCTTGGAAATTCTGACTGAGTCCCTGGAAGAGTAGTAATTCCAACAATTCCAGCCATTTGTTCAATTAATTTTCTTAACATTCTTCTCCCAGTGCTGGGAATTACATTCCCTCTGTTCCGTGCAGAAGACAAAAAGGCAATCATAAAAGTTCATTACATTTGTGGGGGTGCCTGGAGGAGGATTTTCCCCAACTTAATGGAGCCAATGTCCATAAAGTGGCTGTGTTATAATATATTCTTCATATAATATACTTCATGTAATTGGTGAGATCGGCCTTCTCCTTGACTTGGCACCTAATTCTGCTTCATGAGATCCTAGATTCCACCTGAGTCAATTGTGTCCAGAGCCCCAAACCAGGATGGAGTTGTTTTCCCCAGATATGGGGCTCTATTCAGCCATAGGTAATCTAGACAGAGGATTTCAGAATGAAAGGAAAATGTGTGGAGATGAGTCCTAGTTCATTCTGAGGGCCAACTAAGTGGCTCAGCCAGCTTCTTACTCCGTCGGCAGTTCGTACTGCCAAAGAGCTCCCACTTCCAAATCCCCAGTGACTTTATGGAGAAGAATCTGCATTAAATTGTCTTTAGAATGATAGGGAAGCAAGGCATAAAATGCGATGATGAGGAGAAAGTAGACCAGTGGGGTGATTGCAAGACTCACAAGGAGACTCAATGGGAAATTTTTATTTCTTTTAGATATTATTTTTGAAGTAGATGGTAAAGTTTTTGTCATCCTTCCTGTATTTTTTGTACCCCAAGTTATGATTTTTCTTCTTCCTTGTAAATAATTTAAACAGTATTTATTTTTGTAAGGCATAACTAGAAACTAAAATATATTCTAAAAAATTCATTATTCTGAACAAAGTGATCAAATTAGAATACATATTTTTCAACAGTGGTAGAGCTTTTAATATATGTTTATTGAAAGTTATCTATAATACTTGCACCAGTGTTGAAAAAGTTAACATGTGAGCAAGAGCAATATGTCTCAAGGATTTTTCTCATGGTTTCCTCAGTGATGGTGTCCAGGAATCATTCAGGTGGTGACCATCACTGGTCTAAGTTTCTGTGCAGGGTTTTGGGATGTGTTTGTGTGAAACTTGGTAGAACCATGGCTAATAAAGAGGACAGTGTTGTCAGGGTCCATCTGCCCTCCATAGAAAAATGTCTCTGGCTCATAAAATGAGACTCCCTCAGGGACTAAATATGAACTGACAGCAGTAACTCTGATACAAAATAATCTAAATTGCATCAAATGGCCTTAATTCAGAGTTTGTTAGGCTTATCAATATGTTACTTTTAATTGGGGTAGGAAAGTAGAGGGAGAGAAAGCAAGACATTTATTAAGCACCTCATATGTGCCAGGCACTATGCTAAGCACTTTACATAAGTTAGGATTAATCCCTGCAAGAATCCTATAAGGAATGTTACTAGTATTTCCACTTTCCAAATGGAGGTACCAAAACTCAAACACAATGTTGTGAAGCCGTTTCCTTCAGATTTAGGTTATGTGGGATGAGGTGGGATTGAAGAGGAAAGGTGGAATTATCCCCGTAGAAATACTTTCAGGCCTGACTTTATGGGAATTCATCTATCTTATCATGTGGAGTTTATCTCGCCCTGCTGTTGCAGGATGCCATTTGCATGTGTCCCCAGATGATGTTTTTTCTTTGGGGAGTAGGGGTTTGGCTTCCTCATTCATCCCTCTTGCTAAAAGAGGAGATAGTTGATGTTGCATCTAAAGATGCTATAAGACAATGAAAAATTGATGTTGTACATACCTGCAAGTACCATTTTTGTGCATGATTACACTCCACTGACATCTTCCAAGTACTGCATGTGATTGAATAAGAAACAAGAAAGTGACCACACCAAAGCCCCCCTGGCTGATGTACGGGGATCAGTTCCACAGTGGTGCAGATTCAACTGCCACCCAGGGAGTGCTTGCAGACTCTGCATAGATGTTGCTGCGTGCATCCCATGTGCCTGTCAGAATGGCTTGTGTTTAATTCTCTTGAAAGAAAGTGATTTGCTCACTATCTCCAGCCTCAAGGAGCCAAGGGAGGTCATTCACATGGAAGGTCCAGGACTGGTCAGCCATCTGACTTTTCTAACACATTAAATTCTCCATTAAATTTCACCATTGGTAATGGCTTAAGTGTAAAGAGCCATGATGTGTATATTAAGCTATGTGCCACATATTTATTTTTAGACCCTCCACAGCATTCATGTCAATATGGGATTAATGCCTAAACTTTGTAAATATTGTACATTTTGTAAATCAATAATAAAGGTTTTGAGTGTCTCTTACCAGGCTCCTCCCTGCAAATGCAAATGTCAATCAATGATTAATGCACCCAGGTTATGTACAAGGCACTGGGCTTATTAGCACCACAGGGAACTTGCTTCCGGAGGCTCGCTTTCTAGTTGTATAGACAAGAATACACGCATGAGAAGATAGAACACAATTCACCAATGCCAAATGATTCATACAGTCTGTTTACTGCAGAAAATAAAAGAAGGAAAGACGACCAGACTTTTCAATAAGGTCTACAGCTTCCCAAGAGCATGTCTTTGTTAAATCAGGAAATATAAAAATTATGTGTGTGTATGTGTAAATATACCACCCTATTAACTATTTTTAAATCTTACTCTATTTTGGGGGTTGTGTTAATGATAATACACCAGAAAAGATTTCCTCTTGATGGTTTCTCCTGCAACAGGAAACAAATATTGGAATAGTGTACATGTCATTTTTATCTATATAATGAATTTATTATATTTTTCTTAGTGAAGTGATAGACATCAAAAGCAAGCTTGAAAAATGTCAGCTTGTTGGTGATTCCTGATTATTCTCCTCCTCCTTGTTTTTGTTTTGTTTTGTTTTGTTTGAGACAGCAGGGTCTTGCTCTGTTGCCCAGGCTGGGATGCAGTGTCACCATCATGGCTCACTGCAGCCTCAAACTCCTGGGCTCAAGTGATAATCCTCCTGCCTCAGCCTTCCGAGTAGCTTGGACTACAGTATAGGCATGTGCCACCACACCTGGCTAGGTTTTAATGACATTTCTTGCAGAGATAGAATCCAACTATGTTGCCCAGCCTGGCCTCAAACTCTGAGGCTCAAGCAATCCTCCCACCTCAGCCTCCCAAAGTTCTAGGATTATACATGTGGCCACTGTGCCCAACCTCTGGTTGTTCATTAATTACTTATGTTTTGAAATTTCCAGGGAAATCTTTTCCACAAATTAATATGTTTTCTCTTGGTCTGAATCAGTGACACAGTTGGTCACTGATGCTCCTTAAAAGTGTGGTACTTACGTGAAGATAGCTCTTATTGCTGATCTCCGTGAATAGTTATGTCTGTTTAATGTCAATGGTACTGCAGGTGGACTGTGCTTTTAGAAAATTTGATTTTGAAGATACAGACTTACATGTTTACTTAATGTGGGTTTTTTGTTTGTTTGAGACAGAGTCTCGCTCTTGTCACCAGGCTGGAGTGCAATGGCGCAGTCTCACACTTACTGAGACTCCTGCCTCGGCCTCCCGAGTAGCTGGGATTACAGGTGTCCACCACCACACCCAGCTAATTTTTGTGTTTTTAGTAGAGACAGGGTTTCACCATGTTGGCCAGGATGGTCTCGATCTCCTGACCTCATGATCCACCTGGCTCAGCCTCCCAAAGGAGTTTTAAAGAAATTCTTCACTTTATAAATGTATTTCATATCCCTTTCCTAACACATTTATTTTATTTACAAACAAGATTTAGGGCATGCCAGCTCTGTAAAAGTTAGAAGTGCTGCCTTGGCTGTGTTACAGTATCTTTTATCTGAAATACTTAAAGAGTGCTTACAAATGTTTTTATATCTTTAACTTACCTACTAGGAGTGAAGTACATGAAAACACTGAGAATCTGTTTTAAATTCTCGTCATAACCGGGGGCACTTGAACTTAAAGATTCAGATATTTTTCTAAGATTGCACCTGAACTTGGGGCAGGAGTAAGGCATGGACATGAAGCATCATGACTACCTTGGGGCACTCTTCACTAGAGTCTACTGAAAACAGGCCTATGATTTAAAAAAAATAAACATTTCTGACATAATTTGATGTTACAAAACCAATGCGGATTTCCAAAATGTCTTTCAAATGAAGCCTTCACTTTCAGCAGTTACTCTCTCTAGCTATTTAAAAAAATTATGGCCTGTCTCATTAGCAATTACTATTGTCTTGCTGTTTATTGTCTTTGACAAATTTTAACTCCATTGCAGTTGCTGGAATTGGATTGGGGGACCTCTACATAACTGTATTTTAAACTGGGTAAAGACCTAAAATCTAGAGCCTAAGAAATTTATCTGGGGTCCTCTTTTCTATTACTCCAAAAGAATAATTTTTGTATATGACTATTTGCAAAGCACTTTTATATACCTTGCTTCAGTTGATCAGCATGACCCCATTTATAGCTTTCATAGCTAAAGCTTTGGAGTGATTTTGGGAGGCCCCACTGGTAGTTTATACTACAAGGATTTTGATCCCTGATCCAGGACTCTGTTCCACACACACACACACACACACACACACACGTCACCAGGGTGACATGCATAATGGCCTCATCCTTCTCTGGCACTTTTACTAGAAAGCCATTTCTCAGGTCACAAAGAGTAAGTAGAACCTTAGAAAACATCTGTTTTCTAGATAGTCTACCCCCTTAGATTTATACAGGAGAGAAAAGAACCCTAGAGAACCCAGATCATTTGTCTCTGAGAATGACACATTGCTTGTGTTAAAAGATAAAGCTCATCAAAATGTCCCTTCTTTGATGCTCAGAGTAATTTAAGACATGGGTGATAGAAAACAATTTAGAGACCTCCTCTCCCTTTACTGTGGGATTGGCAGTCTCATGAGGACCATCATGGTAGTGAAGGGTAGAGAATAAAAGGGCGAGGTTTTGCAGGACAGCAAGCTAGCCTAATGGAAACAGACTTTTTCATTCTCATTTGAGAAGAAAAATATTCTGGGAAAATAATCATTTTCAGAATTATAGCCTAAAAAGGTAGAATGATGTGTCTAAATTAGACCTTATCAGTTATTCAGAAGTGGTTTTCTCGGGGTTTATGGCATGTCCCATGTCAGAAACTGGCCTCCCAAAACCATGTGTTGTCTCTATGCTCAGAGTTCAGGCCTCCATTGATGTCCTGGGGTGGTGACAGGGCTTGTGTTGTCAAAGTGGGAAAAAGTGTATCTGAAAAGCAACTGTTGGATTTAGGCAAAATGAACAAAATGCCACCAGGATGTAGCCATGATGCAAAGAGAGGGGCTAAAAATAAGCCATGCTCTCAATAAATCCATTCATCTTTGAGAAGAATTCAAAATAGACTTAGTGTCTTGCTGCTCTTCCATCTCCAGAGGAGCGTGACTGGGTCCCATGGAGTTTGCACCCAGAGTCTGAGCACATGCCGTCACCCCCCCCCCCCCCCACTGGTGTGCCCCTGGCGATGGCTGGTGGTGCAGCTTCACAGCTACCTGCTGGCTAAGCTTTCCCCTGACCCTAGTTTCTCCCAACCATAAAAAAGGTCTGTGAACAGCGAGCAACCCACATCACACAGTGGCATGTGAAGACCAGTTGTTTGGGGAGAGGGATCATGCTTGAGAAGCTTGGCACTGAGGTGCTTTGGGTGGAAAGGGGCTGAGTAGATGTCAGTGGTGGGAGAGAACACTTCTGGACTCACTCATGACTCAGCCTGGCTCAGTCCTGGCACATGTCGGCACTGGGTTTGTCCCTGCCTTTAAAGGCTTTAAACACTCAAAGGGTTGGGCCCATCCTTGACTTTAATATGTTTAATTACTTAATAACCTTGTGTATGTTTTGCCACCTCCCTAAATACCAAGTGTGCTGTGTAGAAACACATCCTCCTTGATGTGAGACAGCCTGAGACCACATGAGATGTACCATCAGACCTCCCATGAATGCCTTTTCTTTAAAGTCATCTTGAAAAAACTGAAAGGTCAGCCAGGCATGGTGGCTCACACCTATAATACCAGCACTTTGGGAGACCGAGGAGGGCAGATCACCTGAGGTCAGGAGTTCGAGACCAGCCTGGCCAACATGGCAAAACACTGTCTCTACTAGAAAAACAAACAAACAAAAAAATTAGCCAGGCATGGTGGGACACACCTGTAATCCCAGCTGCTTGGGAGGCTGAGGCAGGAGAATCGCTTGAACCTGGGAGGCAGAGGTTGCAGTGAGCCGAGATTGTGCCACTGCACTCCATCCTGGGCAACAGAGCAAGACACTGTCTTAAAAAAAACAAAAACAAAAACGAACAAAAACAAAAAAACCCTGAAAGGCCTATTTGGAGTATTTAGGAAGAAAAACATAGTGGATGTTTCAGCCAGGATAGATCTGAGGATCTTAAAAACAACCAGAGTATAGGTCTGGCTTCAGATTAGAGGTGAGAGAAGATTCCCCAGGGAAAATAATATTTAATCCAATACTTGGAAAATGAGAATGTCAGACTAGTGAAAAGAGTCCCCTTCTCAGACAAGCATCAAAAGGTCACGGATGTGGATTTTAGGAAAGCTGTGACGTCAGTCTTGAGAGAAATCGGTAATTAGCTGTAGGTAAATATAACTTGCCAATAGACTCATCCGTGATTAATTTTTATAGATTGGTCTTCACTAAGGCTGCTTCTGTGATTATTATTGTTCATCTTTGATGGTTGTTGCCCTTCCAGTTTGTTAGCTAGTATCTGCCTGTTAGAATCACCTGGGGGTAGGGGAGCTTTCAAAAACTACCTGATGTTTTTAGAGCACTCCAGACCAACTTGATTAGCTGGGCTCATAACCACTTTAATTTTAAAGACAGTGGGACAGCGAGGGTTTCTCTACATACTCACCTTGAGAATTCTGGAGTACCAAGGCAGCCTACTAGGAATATGATTTTCACTAGGGTCCTCAGAGCCCCTGTTCAGTGGTTCTAGCCACTGAACAAATAGGGTAGACAAATACCCAAATTCTCAGAAGACAGGGAATTCACCTTTTGGTATATAGAGATGTGTGTATGTGTGTGTGTGTGTGTGTGTTTGTGTGTGTTTTAAAGACAGGGTCTCAACTCTGTTGCCCAGGTTAGAGTACAGTGACACAATCATGTCTCACTGCAGCCTCCAATTCCTGGGCTCAAATGATCCACCTGCCTCAGCCTCTTGAGTAGCTAGAACTACAGGTGTGTGCCACCACACCTGGCTAACTTTTTACTTTTTTGTAGAGATGGGGTCTTCCTGTATTGCCCAGACTGGTCAAAAACTCCTGACCTCAAGTGATCTGCCAGCCTCAGCCTCCCAATGTGCTGGAATTACGGGAGTGAAGCACTGCACTTGGCTCTGGAAATGAACATTTGATTCAGTCTAGGAAATGCCTCTTTTGAGCATAACTCTGGATACTTTTACTTTATTTTTCCACCTGCTACCTGGGGCATTTTACCCCTGGTACTTACTCGAAGGGAATAATAAAGTTGAAAGAACTGGATCTGTCCCACCCACATTCACACATCATAAAAGCAAAACAAAGGAAAATTGACCTAAAACCTACTTCTCCATCCAGCTACCCCCTCTCTTTAGTACTCTCTACAGCCAAACCTCTTGAAAGACTTTTGTGCTCACTGACCCCATTTCCTCACAATCCACCCACTCATTATACCACTCCAGTCTGTCCTCGGGCTTCACAGTGAATTCACCGAATTCACTAATGAAGGACAAGTTGCTCAGCCAAACAGTCACTTCTCAGTCCTCTCCTCACCTAACTTCTCAGCTTCGTTCAACACTTCGCCTAGTTCCTCCTTCTTGAAATACTTCCATTAACTTCCATGAACCACCCACTCCTAGGAGCTTTCCTACTTAGAAAACCTGCTTTCTTTCTATACAAATTTAAATGTCAGAGTTCCTCAAAGTTTGTTGCTAAGATTCCTCTCCATTCTATAATCTTTCCTGGTTGATTCCTCCTTACCTGTTATTTAAGTTTCCAGCCATTCGTCAGTGACTGACAAATAATCTCTCCCCGTCAGATTCCTTATATGAATTCTAGAATGCTCTCCGCAAATCATCTACTCAACACTTCATTTGTATGACTCCTCAAACTCAAGCACCTCAAATGCAAGAGTGACCAAAACCAAATGTATCATCCACACTCAGGCTCACCTCGTCTAGTGTCCCCATCTCAGTGAACAGCATTGACATCTAGTTGTGTGGACCAGAAACCTGGGTTTCTCCTTCACACTTCCCTCTACTTCACCTCCCAGGTCTAATCTGTCACATCCTGTCCATTTTTTCTCTTTCAAGTCTACCCACTCCTTTCCATGTCCACTTCCACCCCTCTGGTCCCAGCTATGATCACATCTTTCCCAGCATCCTTACTGATCTCACCCATCCTTTCTTGCCCTATTTCAATCCATTTTTCATAGCCAGAAGTAGATTTTAAAATGCAAACCTGATTAAGTTACCCATCTACTTAATACCATTCAAGAATTTCACATTGTTCATGGGGTGGAAAACAAGCCCTCCCTATGGGCCAGCAAGTCCCCCTGCACTGGCCACACAGCCTTCCTCCATGGTGTCATGCCTGTTACATGCCCTTTGACTTGAAAGGTACCTGCCACTCTGTTTTTATTCTTTTCTTTTCTTTCTTTTCTTCTTCTTTTTTTTTTTTTTTTTTTTTTTTTTCGGTTTTTTTTTTTTTGAGACGGAGTTTCACTCTTGTCGCCTAGGCTGGAATGCAATGGCTCACTGCAACCTCCGCCTCCCGGATTCAAGTGATTCTTCTGCCTCAGCCTCCCAGGTAGCAGGGATTACAGGCATGCACCACCACATCCGGCTAACTTTTGTCTTTTTAGTAGAGACAGGGTTTCACCATGTTAGGCTGGTCTCAAACTCTTGACCTCAGGTGATCAGCCCGCCTCTGCCTCCCAAAGTGCTGGGATTACAGGCGTGAGCCACCGCACCCAGCCTCTGTTTTTCTTTGAACACTGTGCTTCCTCCAGCCTCAGCTGTTTGCACAGTGTTCTTTCCTCTGCCAGGTGTACTCTTCACCCTCTCTCCATTGACCCCCTTTATACCTTCCATATCTCAGCTCATTATCACTTCCTCAAGAACATCTTCCCTGACACCCCCAAATTAGATCAAGTCCCCTTGTTGCCCACTCTTATGCGACCCTGAACTTTCCCTTCACAGTGCTTTTCAGTTTGTCTTCATGTGTGTGTGGGGTGTTTGTGTCTGTAATATCAGTGCCTGGCTCTCCTTCTAGCTCTAAGTTCCATGGGGCCAGGACCATTGTCTGCTTTGCTCATCACTTGCAGTGGTATTGCCGTGCACCACCCAGATTTCCCTTCAGGAATGATTGTTTCCTCGCTGTTGGGGGAGCGTTGCCCCAGCAGCCCTCTGATCGTAGTCCTCCTCGTGAAGCCATGGGGCTGAAGAGAGTTGCCTCACCCAAGGCCATGCCCCCTTCCCTAGGCAGCCCCTACATGCAGCAGTCATGGAGCAAAGTAAGAATATAAAGGCCCAGCCCCCATCACCTCCCTTGGACACCTTTGAAGGTATATCCCATCTTCAGAGCTCACGTGGGGTTCACTGAGACTTCATTGCAGCCCAGCTCCCCTCTCTGTTCAAGCCTGCATCTGTCACCTCCCTTCCACAAGTGTCGATACCAAGAACAGTCCCTAATCTCTTGCACACTAATCTCCATCTCAGAGCCTTCTTCTCAAGAGTCCTGACCTATAGCAATACATATTCCCAGCATGGAGAACAGTGCCTGGAACATAGGAGGTGCTCTGTAAACATGTGAAGTAGACCCATAAAATGAGGAAGAAAGAGTATGGGACAATCTCAAAACATCACAGCTAGTAAGTAACACAGCAAGAGTTAAAATTGAGGTCATGTTTCTGCTAGTCCTGGCCTACTTCTGACACATCTTCATATATTTAAGTTTGCACTAAAAAATGTATAATGTCAAATGCTGTAAAACTAGCATCTCTTTCTGGTTGCCACATAAATTGTTAAAGCTCTTTCACAAAGCAATTTGGCAGTATGTGTTGAGTGCTATGAGAATGGACATATTCTGACCCCATAATCCTACTTCTGTAAAGTGGCCTGAAATATTAGAAACAGTGTTATGGACAAATTTGTTCCTTGAAGCATTATTTGTAATTCCAAACAAAACAAAAAACAAATTGTGACAACCTAAATACACGAAAGTAAGGGAATAGTTAAGTCAGTAACAGCACATCCACTTGATATACTATCAACAAAAATGATTGCTCTACAGACATTTTCAAGTCAAATGAAAATAGTGCTAAAGCCATATGTTCAATATGTCATACTATGTAGGAAGGAAATATGTACATTAAAAAATGCTTGGAGAAGGCTGGGCATGGTGGCTCATGCCTGTAAACCCAGCACTTTGGGAGGCCGAGGCGGGTGGATCACCTGAGGTCGGGAGGTCGAGACCTGCCTGACCAACATGGAGAAACCCATTTCTAATAAAAATACAAAATTAGCTAGGTGTGGTGGTGCGTGCCTGTCATCCCAGCTACTCGGGAGGCTGAGGTAGGAGAATCACTTGAACCTGGGAAGTGGAGGTTGCGGTGAGCTGAGATCACACCACTGCACTCCAGCCTGGGCAACAAGAGTAAAACTCTGTCTCAAAAACAAACAAACAAACAAACAAACAAACAAACAAAAAAACACCAAAAAAAAAATGCTCAGAAAAAATAAATCAAAATCCTTTCTTTGTTTATGTTATGGTAATAACTTTTTTCTTTTAAAAAAAATTTTCCAATTTTATGCAATGTAGTTATATTACTTTTATAATGAAAAACATAAATATAATAAATGCTTAAGACTATATATGTTAAGTTTATGGTTGTTATTACTTTAGGGGTTCCTCAGAAGTGTTGCGTTTAACCCAGTTCAGGGCTCAGACCCTGGGAGCCTGGTTCCCAGCTGTGGCTGCCCAGTGCAGTCCCTGGGGAGCTTTAAAATCTACTACTGTTGGAATCCTACCCCCAGAGATGCAAATTGTACTGATTTTGGATGAGATAATCTGGAGAAAATGACTTTAAAAAATATTTCTTTTAAAACTACTTACTTTAAAATAATTCCAAACGTATATCAAGACACATTAATTTTTAAATTTTACCACATTTGATTTATCATTCTCTTTGTCTCTAATAATATATTACAGTTTGTGTTCTGAACCATTTTAAGGAAGGTTACAAGCACCATGCCTCCTTATCCCTTAATACTTCAACATTCCTAAGAACAAAGATATTCTCTATCATAAGCAGAATGCAGTTATAAAAATCAAGAAATTTAAGATAGACACAACAGCTTATTCATATTCTAATTCTAAGACAAGCATTTGACAAAGAAGGTAGTTATTATGGAGGAACTGGCTTTCTTCTCATTGTTACTCTGACTACACAGACCATCAGCTACAAAGCAGCAGGAATCAGCCCTTATACCAGGAATCAGACCTGTCCTTTCTCATGTTTCTTCAGACTCCTTCCATTCTCTGAGCTCCCATATATCATTCTAGCCAGTCCCCTTTTATTCCAATAAGTTTTATGTTATCTAGGGTCAGTTTCTGTTGCTTGCCACCAAAGAACCCTGCTAGTTTAAAGTAGTTGAGCTGGGACTGTTGCTAGAATACTTGAGTTCTTCATGAGTGTCTTTAAGCTTATTGGGCTGTTCTAGGACATTCCTCCTCTCCTTTTTAGGACACAGAATGCTTCAGGATACAGAAACTGGTGGAAGACAAGTATCATTCCTGTCCACAGGAGATCTGACCACACCTGACTGGGACTCCAAGGATCAAATCCTGACTTAAGAAAAATCCTAGAAGGCTGAGGCTCTGAGTGAGCAAAAAGCATTGCTAAAAGCTGCTAATCCCAAGACTAGAGGAAGCTATGGCCAGGGACCTCCTGCAGACATGGGACTCCAAAGGTGACTGCTTCAGTTCCCTGTGTCTGGCGAGTCCTCTGGATGGGAGTCCTGTGGAGGTTTGTCAAGACTGCACCTGTCATGGACACCCCCTCAGGTCTTCGTGGAGGAAAACCAGTTGTCTGCGGGCCCAGGGGATCCACCAGCCTCCAGGCAGGATGTCAGGAGCTGCCTTTGTCTGGCATTCCAGCATTGCGGCATTCAAGTGTAGGGCTTTTGCCTGCTCCATGATAAGAAAACCTTTGACCAGGGAACTTCTGTCTGGGCAAGTCTGCTCAACTCCAGGAGTTGTGGGCTGCATATTTCCCTGGAGGAAGAAAGATGCTGAAAAATGCATTTTCTGCCTCTCTGCTTCTCACTGTCTTATCTATGTTGATTGAATATGTGGGATTGTGCTAAGAAGGAAGGGAGGTTTTAATGCTCCCATTGAATACAAAAGCATGAGAAGGTCTCTCCTTCTGCTCTCTTTCTCTTGACATCCTCCTTCTTTCAAAAGTTTCTGGCTCACTGGTCAAGAATTAGTTAGAAGACTCTAAATGGGAAGAAGGCTTAGACTCAAATTCTGACTATAAATAAATGCAATTGAGGAGGTGAATATATGCTATTTGCAGTTGGTTAAAAAATAGATTTTAAAAGTTCTCACTGCAAAACATTGATAAGTCTGTTAAGTGATGGATATGGTAAGCAGCTTGATTTAATCATTCACAATGTAAGCATATATCAAAGCATTACATTGCAGCCCATAAATTATATAATTATTATTTGCCAATTAAAAATAGAATTAAATTTAGAAATTTTTGAAGTATACTTTTTTCTGAAATGTTATTGAACCTAACGGCACATTTTACAGCCAGAATAAACAAATCCAGAAAATGCAGTGTATATTGTTGTGACAAGAGAGAACTGTGAAATGGAATGAGCATTAGCTTGGGATCAGTAGGCTAGGTCTCCAGTCATGGCTCAGCCCCCACAAAAAAGTGGCCTCAGTTAAATTTCTTCATATTGTGTTGAGGCTCAAAAGAGATCATGGAAAGCTGTTAACTCTGGGCACACAGTGAGCCCACAACAAATGTTATTAGATTTGTGTATGGGTTGCTCTCTTTCAACTGCTTATTCAGTTTCCATTGACTTGAATTGAATAAACCTATAGTACTGTCATCTGATTTAGGTTGAAGTTTACCAAACTGTTTGACATTTCAGATCATAGAGAAATGGATTAGAATAGCAAGGGACCCAATGTTGACTCTTGCATTGTGAACTGATTATCCTTAACCTATACCTTATTGAAAAATAAGTGATCTAGCGTCAGTGCCAGAGGACTGCAGCTTGCAGTTTTATGGCTGGGAGATGTTTAATTTTACACAGGAATTGTCAGGTTGCCAGGATTTCTGTCCAATGGGAAATCCATTTTCAGACTAAACACTAAGCATAGATTTAAAATGCCTTCCATGGGAATAGAGAAGAGAAAGCTTGGATCTTATGGAAAGACCATAAATGGCAGAGAAAATTCAGATACAAACACAGAACTTCATAGATCCATAGCTACCCCCATAGTCCATGTACACCAGTCCTTCAGAACCTGGTGGATGCGGGTAAAGCTTTCCTTAGAAATTAATGTGTCAAGACTTTCAGGTTGTTCTTCAAGCAAATGGATAAGCAAGGATTAGAAATGGAATTCCAAATCAAGAAACGAACATTCCAGCTTAGGCCAATCCTAGTGGGACCAAAACAAGGTAAGATAAAAAGAAGCACACCTAAATCAAACCAATTGTAATGAGCAAATGAGTAATTTAGGTTAAAAACAAAAGGTGGGATCAAAAACTGCAAAATGTGCTGCATTTTTGGTGTTATTTTTTTCCCGTTTCCCTCTAAGGATGTCTTTAGTACTGCCCATGTCCAGACTATACCAAAACAAAGGTGGCAAAACCCAACAAAAGTTGGAAACTTAGCAATCTAGCAATATCTACTTCTTAGCCTTGTTCTGTTTCTTGTCTTGGGATATCTGATATCCAGCCACAGTGTTTTGACTATGCACGTGGAGTGCCTGATATTAATCCTTCCATAAAGAGTCCTGTTAAGTGGGTCATCACGGGCCCCTCAGCACAGGTCAAAAGGATTCATAGCACAAGTGATCGTAGTTAAGGGCCAGGGAGGGATGAAGTGTTTACATCTCGAGATGGAGAAAGGGAGGACATACCTTATGCTCCTGAGGGGAGAAAATTTTGTAGTTCTGTAATAAAATGGTACGTTGGTAGATAAAAGAAAAGCAACAGTTTTTACTCAGCATGAAAATGAGTAGGGTAAGGCATTGGAAAAAGCATTAAGTTGAGTCACAATTACAACTTTCTTATCAATTTAATACACCTGTTGAGGCTGCAGGAGTGCAGGTAGAGCAAGGATTGGAGTTGAAAGGGAATTGCTTTCAGGCGTTTGGAGGAAAGTCACGTGGGATGTTCCATAAGTACTCATTGCCGTGTTGCATTGCTGGTGCTGTGCCACACGCTTTCCTCTCTACCTGTGAGCCACTTAGGAATTAGAAACATTTTTGCTAAGCTGTCAGCATATGTGGACCTGGAATTCTCACTCTCCAGGTCATGAAATCTACTCTGTTTGTCTGACGCTGAGCCAGTGACTTTGGATCCGGCCAGAGCCCAGCAGCTCATCCTGTATTAATAGCAAGGCAAGTCTTAGGGGGTAGAGCTTCGGTATTTATAGGTTTTATCTTTTCAAAGTACTTTAAGATAATTTCATTCCCCTAATGGCCCTGTCAGAAAGGTGAGCTCAAAATTAGACCCATTTGAAAGACGGGAACATTAAAACACAAAATGTACATGAGAAGCACAATATGGAGCCAGGTTCTGTAGGCAAAGACACTGTGGCCTCAAGGAACCACCTAGTCCCTCCAGACCTCAGGGTCACCAACTGGTGAAGTAGTAGACATCGAATCAGGGGTTTTAAAACATTTCTGGCTGCCATTCATACTAATAGTTTGTAGTGTGACTCAGTGCACATATTTCTATGTATATAAAAATGCAACTGAAATACATTTCACAGAAAGATGTGGACCTTCACAGTATTCATTATTATATTACACTTGAATATTGTCTCTATTCCGTTCTGTTCCAGTTTACTATTTTTTTAAAGTCTTATAATTTCAACACACCAATATTGATTTCATGACTCCACTAATGGGTTAAAACTTATAGTTTGAAAAAACAGTGAACTATATGATTATTAATGACCCTTTCAATATTTATTTCCAGTTACATACCTGAAGTCAAGAAATCAGGAACTCAATACCTGGTCTAAAGACCATGCCCTGTCACTGCTCAGGTGTTTTGATAAGGTAATGATCTCTTCCTGAATTATGAGTCCCGCATTCACTCTTGTACTAATTCAAGCGTAGTCCTGTAATCTTTCTGCAGTTCATTCGAATGTTTTTTGATATGTTGATTAATTGTCTCACAAATCTTCTTGTTTGAAAAGACAAATCTAGGTTCGGATTCAAGCTTCGCTAGTTAAAACACTCTCCCTAATTTTCTTGAATCTTCTTGTAAAATGGGATAAATGAGCTTGTTGCAAGGGTCAACCATCAGCAATGTAAGCCCATAGCATGTGCAGGTGCAGGTGTGTGGCAAGCATCAAATAAGCAGTCCTTTCTTGATGGGTGTGCTGGGCACTGTGCTGGCACTGGTGTGACAAAGACCATGACCTGGAACACACCCCTAAGGGGCTCTGGTGCTTCTCAGGCTTGCCCTCTTTCTCTTTTTGTTTTGTAAACTGCCTTGAAAATTGACCAATACAACACAAACATTTTTCTGTCCGCAAGTAGAACTGCAGGAAATAATTTTTAATGGTTGGTTGGTATTACATTTTATGATTGCACCATAATTTATTTCATCATTTCTTCCTTATTTTTTAGGTGTTTCTAGTTTTTTACTTTGAAAATCTTTTTATATAAAAGCAATGCATGAGGACTGAAATTTGAAATTGTTCTGTAGAAATGTAAAACCATTCTCCCTTTCTACTCCATCTCTTCCCATTCTTCAGCAATAACTACTATTAATAGTTTCTTGAGTATGCTTTTTAAATATTTTCTAATGCATATAAAATTTTGCATATATTTATATAATTATGTGAATGAGTTAATATATATATGTAGAAAGCAAGATCTGCAATATGCCTTTTAAAATTAGTATATTTGGAACACCTTTTGTTGCTAGCACATGTAGATTCATTTTGTTTTCTAAGTGGCTGTATGTATTCCATTGTATAGATGGACCATAATTTATTTAACTCATCCCCTACTTATTCAAATTCAGTGTATTCTAAAAGTTGTGTCTAGATTTTGCTATGATAAACAATTATGCCATAAACATCTGTGCACCCTCTTGAGATAACTGTGGGATAACTAATAGAAATGGAATCGTTTTATGTGTTTATAGTTGTGATCTATGTTACCAAGTTACTCTCCTGAAAGATGTGCTAATTTACGCTTGTACCAACAGTGTATGAGAATGTCTATGTCTGCAAAACCTCTCTAAACTTGGTATTCCATCAATATTTTATCTTTGAGATCTCTTTTTTTCTTATTTGGAAATATTAACAATGTTTATGTTAACTCAGTGGAGAAAAGTAGGAGACATTTGGATAAGAGGGGTTAATGCCCCTTCCCATTCAGGCATTATTTGGGAGGAAAGCTGCTCATGGGACAAGTCATTTTACCTTCCAGGAGAGATTTGACACTGGCCATCGACTATATGTGCAGCAAACACTTTTTCTGAAGGCTATAGGCATCCACCATGTGACAGATCATGAATCAAATGACCTGCAAGGCTAGATAGCCTTTCTCAGCCCTGCCACAGGCAGCTATGTTGATGCTGATGTGACTGATTTTACTTCCTCCCCTTTATTCACCAACAGAGAGGTCGCTATCACACCACCATCTTCTGTTGCTTAGGTCGTGGCTTATGAAGAATAGACTCTGGGAGCACATTGGAAATCAACACTCTTGCCTTATGCAGGACAGATGCTGAAATTCTCTTAAGAGTAGCTTCATGATCATTTTCTTTGTAAACACGGATTAACTCACTTGCCATCTTCAGGCAGAAGAAAATCCTCTTCCCTTCCCCACCCCACCCCTATACCTTTTAGACTCTGCAACTCTGTATTCTGAATTTTTTAAAGAAAATCTACAAATTAGAAATATCATTTTAGGGACAATCAGTATTAGGTTTCAATGTAACAGCAACTGTTGAATAAGAGAAAATACCTACTTTCAAAGCCCACATGTCAGTAAATAGTAATAATAAAGAAGTAGTAAAACTGGCTCAAGGAAAACTAGCAGAGGATTCAAAACTAGCAGATTCAAATGACCAAATGTACACAGAAGCAGCAAGATTCATATTGTTGAAATGTGACAGTGGACCTTAGAAATAATTAAACGAAACATCCTCAGTTCATGTGATGAATGAGAACATGGATACACAAAGAGGAGATATGACTTAGCCCAGGTCACACAGTATGTTAGAGGCACTGTCGTGACCTGTGATAATAGCAAATAAGAATGGCATGTTGAATTCTCAACAGCATGTACATTTGGCATTGAAAGGGAATTATTTTTATGTACAGAATGCTCCTATGTGAGCTGAATAATGTCATGTATTGAATGCACTAAAACCAAATGGATGCAATATCCAGTTTATTCTACATTTCCAGTGTTAATAGAGCATTTTAATCACCTTCTCTAGTCGAATTTGTTTCCTTCAGAACAACACTCCTGCTGAGCACCATGTTTCCATGAAACTCTGTTTTTTTCTCTGCAACTGTGAAACTCTTGTCTTGTTCCTCTGAAATTAGATAACCACAGGCAGGCTCCAGGCTACACCCACATTCTAGAAATATTTTCTGAAAGGTTTTCTAACTTCTTGGAGAAGCTGCTGTTGTCTCTAATGGCAAAATCAATAGGGGGAAAATAAAAACACTTTAATTTGGGAAATTCTAGCACTTCCAACCAATGAGACCGGAAAGATAGGAAACAATCTGCTCTGCTCAAACATAAAAGTTCTCCCTGGGAAGTTCAGTGGAACACGGCAGCTTGTCTTAGACTCAGAAAATTCTGGGTCTTTGGGATGAAAAAAAAAAAAAAAATTAAATTAAAAGTCTTTTTGTTGGCTTGTGTACCAGAAACAGAACATTCACTACATGTGGGCTTGCAGGAGAAAAGAGGCCAACTCTGGGCACAGTTTCCTCCCACCTTCCAGAGAAGCCACTGAGCCACACCCTAGTGCCTTCTGTGTGGGGCACAGTTTTAGTTTATTATTATTATTAAACTCACTATCTGTCATCTTTCAGTAGGTTATGCTACGGTAGCCAACAACACTAAAATCTTAGTGGCTTCAAAAAGAAAGGGATTTTATTGTTGTTGTTTTCCCTCCTTGCTCACACTATCAGCTGCAAGTTGGCACCACTGGTCTCCTTCATTCTGGAATTCAGGCTACAAGCGCAGCCTCTTTCTGGAGCTTGTCATTCTCTCGATAGAGGGCAAGGAGAGCAAGATGGCTGTGGGGAAGCCACAATGCCTCTTAACGCTTTCTGCTAGAACACACACGTTCACTTCCACTCTCATTTCGTTGGCCAAAGCCGGTCCCTTAGCCAAGCTGTTGTCAATATGGCAGCGCAGAGCGGCACACTCCTTGTCTTCTCCGACTGGGGACTCTGCAAGTCACGTGGCAGGGGCAAGCCAAGTGGGGAAGGGGCAGAGAAAACTCGGGAACAACTGCACAACCTGCCACTCAGGCTGAGTCCCAGAAACGTTGTGCTCCTCAAAAGTCAGAGGGGACGGGGTGTTCTGACCAATAGCTCTGAAGCCAAGGGGCATCAATATTTAGTCATGATTCTAAAAGTAGGGATGGGTTAAGGTCAAAGTTCATGGGAGGTGTGGTTTCACTCTATGTAGCCCACATTACCCACCCGTCCCACCCTCATCTTTTCCTCCTTACTGAAATAGGTACGTTTGATGTGGTTTCTACGTTTTCCAAAATTGGATAAGATGGCAACAACAGAAAAAGTCTATTAGGATGTTTTCCATATGGCTGAGCCTTGGATTTTTTTTATGTGGAAAAATGGTTTAAGTGGGTGATTTTGAGTGGTGGCTGTAAAAGAAAAATCCAATTTTGAATCATTTCTGAGCCAATTTTCCCTACTTGTGTGTTTAGCTAAAACAAGGAAAAAAAGCAAGACTGAAGATCAGCTGCTTTTCAAAAATGAAATGAGTCTACTTTTTTTTTTTTCCTCATGAAAATCAGTTTTCGATGTTGATTCTGAAATGCAAGTCCAGCTCCAGCAAAGGGTTTTCAGTGGATGGTTTGTCTTGCCTTTTTCCCGCTGGGATCTTCAGGCATTCAGTACCCTCATGCTGCCCTCTGCAGTACTCTGGGCCAGGAATCTCCAAAATTCAGCAAAAATGTAGGACACGTGTACTCAGGGCTGGGAACTATGCCAGCTAGAGCTGAAACGATGGATTCCACACTGCCCCTCCCTTCAACAGCCAGCAATCTCAGAGGGGAGACAAACAAGTAAACAAGAAATTAGACTAGAGTGATGAATGCTGCAAGGTTGAGGTACACAGAGAACTTTTCAAGTGCAAAGGAGGGAAATATAACTCACTTTTACAAAATAGGAAAGGCTTCCTAGAGAGGATGATTTATAAACTGAGAGCAGAAGGATGCGTGGAGCCAGCCAGGTGACAGAGAGGAGAGGAAATCCTTTCTGGGACTCAGGCTGCACGCCCCTAAGTAGGAAGCAAAGGGTGAAGGGCTTTGTAGTTTACTCGCGGCAGCATCCCTGACCACTAAGATAATGGGATGACGATGATGATTGTTAGTATTACTATGTTGAGACAGGGTCTTACACTGTCACCCAGGCTGGAGTACAGAGGTGCGATCTCGGCTTACTGCAGCCTTGACCTCCTGGGCTCAAGCAATCCTCCCACCTCAGCCTCCCAAGTAGCTGGGATTACAGGTGCATGCCACCATGGCTGGTTGGGTTTTTTGTGTGTACTTTTTCACAGAGATGGAGTTTTGCCATGTTGTCCAGGCTGGTGAGCGTTTTATAATGGTGATTCTCATCCTGTTAACAGTCTTTTTTTTTTTTTTTTTTTTAAACAATAAAAAACCGATCTCAGCTCCTGTTTTTGTGTTTTTCCAAAATATTTATAAACTGTTATAATTTATTTTTATTTTGAATAACTAAAGACCAAAAAGTTAAAAAAAGGATAAGATAAATGCCAGTGTACTTCCCATCCAGAATTAGCAAATATTTGTATGTCATATTTCATTTGATTTTTAAAGAAATAAACTATTAACAATAAAGTTGAGTTCCCTATCAGCCTTTCTCTGGTTATATTTCTTTTCATTCTTCTCTCCTCAGAGTTAAATGCTATCATGAATTTTGTGAGTCTGGTTTTATACGTTTACTAAATATATATTAATAAACAACATTGTTTTATGTATGTAAATTTTACATAAATGATTTACTGTACATAATATTTTGCAAATTGAATGTTTCTCAACATGATATTTTCAAGATTTACATATATACTGAGCTTCATGATATAAATATACCAAGATTAATTAGGCTGTACCACTGCTATGAAAATATGGGTTGTTATCAAGTTTGTTTTCTTTCTAGGAGGACTGCAGTAAAAGTGTTTGAATGAGGCTATTTATCTATTTACTTATGTTTACACATTTAAGGGGTATTATCTCAAAATGTGATTACTGAGTCATTGAGAACACACATTTTAAGTTTTGCTAGATGTTAATATCTCAAATTGTTAGTTTTCATTTGTTTTCTTCTTGAAATCTTGGTGAGAATATTTCTTTCCTCTTGATCTTTAGTGATTGTGTGAGGTCCCATGTTAATTTATTTTAATTTGCAATTTCTCCAGTGAGGGAAGATCTGTGCAGATATACTCTTTGTTGAATGATTGGATGTGATGTTTCTCCTCACCACCTTCCCTTGCCTTGGTGCTATTAAATGCATTTCTCGTATTTTCAGATCCAACACTCTCTTCCCTCCACACTCTCAATAAATGGCTTCACTTCTTATTTAATGGAAAAAATATAAATAATGCGAAGAAAATAACCTGAAGAAGTACCTCCAGATTCACTAATGTGTGATTTGTATACCATACCTGCCTTCTCCAGTTACAGAGGGGAGGTGTCCTTGCTTGTAGTTAAGGCCAGTGCTTCCACTTGTACCCTGAATCTCATCTCTCTTAATCTCTTCAAGTCCACAGTTCCTCCAATTTCCCCTGACCTCCTACCTCAGGAGTCAGCACACTTTTTCTGTAAAAGACTAGATAATACGTATTTTAGGCTTTGTAAGTCTCATGACATCTGTTGCTATGTTTCAATAAAATTTTACTTTTAAAAATAGGCAGAAGTCCGGATTTGTTCTGCAACAATTGTTTGTCAATTCCTGTCCTATGTCATCCATAATTTCTCCAGCTCTACTAGGGTTTTTCCCTTCAGTGTACAAATGCGCTGCAATACCACCCATTTTAACAAATAGTGTTCCAACTGTGAGGTTCATCATAATTTCTCCTCTCAGTTCAAATGAAGTGAGAATCCATGGGGTCAGATGGAAAGTGCTTTGTGATAGGAGTGAGGAGAACTGATCCTCCCTCTACTTCTGATACAAAAAGAAAGGAAAAGAAAAATATTGACTTAAACCCACACCTCTCTCTAGCTGCTGCCCCACTTCTCTACTTCCCTCTACAATAAACTTCCTAAAGGGTTGGTCTGTTCTTGATATCCCCACTTCCTTTCCTCCCTTTCTCTCTTCAACCCACTCCTATCCATGTTTGGTCGACCCTTACATGAAATATTTTTCCCAAAGTCAGCAGCCCCCATCTTGCCAGCTGCCAAGGCCAATTCCCAGTCATCTTCATCTCTTGGCAGCGTCTGAACTGTCTTCCATTAGCTTCCTTTTCCGGGTGCCTCTCATACCTTCTTGCCTTCTCTCTCTGACTAAATGCAGGAGTGCCCCAGGCTCAGATCCTGGCTGTCTACTTTTCTGAATCTACCCTCATTCCCCAGATCTTATGCAGTCTCATAGCTTTAAATTACAATTCTTTACAGATGACCTTCAAATTCATGTCTCCTGTCCAAATCGCTCCCCTGAGCTACACACACATCTTAGACTGGATGCCTAAAACTTAGCTCTAGTAAACATACGCAAGGCTGGGCACGGTGGCTCATGCCTGTAATTCCAGCACTTTGGGAGGTGGAGGAGGGTAGATCACCTGAGGTCAGGAATTCAAGACCAGCCTGACCAATATGGTGAAACCCCATCTCTACTAAAAATACAAAAAAGCGTAGCCAGGCTTGGTGGCGTGCACCTGTAGTCCCAGCAATTCAGGAGGCTGAGACAGGAGAATTGCTTGAACCCGGGAGGTGGAGGTTTCAGTGAGCCGAGATCATACCACTGCACTCCCACCTGGGCGACAGAGTAAGACTCTGTCTCAGAAAAAAAAAAAAAAAAAAAAAAGCAAAACAGAACCTCAATTTCTACCTTCTCAACTGTATTCCTCCCCAGATTTTTCCATCACAATGGCGCCGTCACTCATCCAGTAGTGCTGATGCAGGACCAAGGAGTCATCTTTAATACTCTTTCTCTCACATACTACATCTAATTCATCAGAAGACTCTATCACTTCTGCCTTCAAATTATATCCTGAATATGACCACTTCTAATCACGTGCATAGCTGTTACCCTTATCCATGGCACCTCCACCTGCAGGCTGGATGGGTGCAGCAGCCTCCTAATTGGTGTGCCTCTTCTACCTTTGTTCACATTCCATAAATTCTCAACACAGTAACTGAAATTATCTTTAGATGATGTAAACCCAATCATTTCATTCCCTTTGGAATAAAACCCAAACCCTCCACTACCTGCCCCCTGGTCACCTGTGTTCTCTTTTCTCCCACAACCTCTCAGTTGATTGTGCTGCTTCCCTGACCCAGGCTCTGCATTCATTTCTGCCTCCACTTCTTTAATTTTCTTTGTCTCTGTAATGCTCACCATGACCTTCACACTGGCCTATTTCTTCCTGGTCTTTCTTCAGATGTCACTTCCTCAGGCCTTTTGAGATCCCCATCTCCACTTCCTTATTTAAATTAATTTTCTGTTTAAAAATTATACTCTAAGTTCTGGGATACATGTGCAGAATGTGCAAGCTCGTTACATAGGTATGCATGCGCCTTGGTGGTTTGCTGCACCCATCAACCCGTTATCTAGGTTTTAAGCCCCACATGCATTAGGTATTTGTCCTAATTCTATCCCTCTTCTTGCCCCCCACCACCTGACAGGCCCCAGTGTGTGATGTTCCCCTCCCTGTGTCCATGTGTTCTCATTGTTCAACTCCCATTTATGAGTGAGAAAATGTGTTTGGTTTTCTGTTCCTGTGTTAGTTTGCTGAGAATGATGGTTATCAGCTTCATCCATGTCCCTGCAAAGAACACGAACTCATCCTTTTTATGGCTGCATAGTATTCCACGATGTATGTGTGCCACACTTTCTTTATCCAGTCTATAATTGATGGGCATTTGGGTTGGTTCCAAGTCTTTGCTGTTATGAACAGTGCTGCAATAAACATACTTGTGCATGTGTTTTTATAGTAGAATGATTTATAATCCTTTGGTTATATACCAGTAATGGGATTACTGGGTCAAATGATGTTTCTAGTTCTAGATCCTTGAGGAATCACCACACTGTCTTCCATAAAGGTTGAAGTAATTTACATTCCCACCAACAATATAAAAGTGTTCCAATTTCTCCACTTTCTCTCCAGCATCTGTTGTTTCCTGACTTTTTAATGATGGCCATTCTAACTGGTGTGAGATGGTATCTCATTGTGGTTTTGATTTGCATTTCTCCAATGACCCGTTATGATGAACTTTTTTCATATTTTTTTGGCCGCATAAACGTCTCCTTTTGAGACGTGTCTGTTCATATCCTTTGCCCACTTTTAGATGGGGTTGTTTTTTGTTGTTGTTGTTGTTGTTGTAAATTTGTTTAAGTTCCTTGTAGATTCTGGATATTGGACCTTTGTCAGATGAATAGATTGCAAAAATTTTCTCTCATTCTGTAGATTGCCTGTTCACTCTGATGATAGTTTCCTTTGCTGTGCAGAAGCTCTTTAGTTTAATTAGATCCCGTTTGTCAGTTTTAGCTTTTGTTGACACTGCTTTTGGTGTTTTAGTCATGAAGTCTTTGACCATGCCTGTGTCCTGAATGGTATTAACTAGGTTTTCTTCCAGGGTTTTTATGGTTTTAGGTTTTACATTTAAGTCTTAATCCATCTTGAATTAATTTTTGTAGAAGGTATGATGAAGGGGTACAATTTCAGTTTTCTGCATATGGCTAGCCAGTTTTCCCAACACTGTTTATTAAATATGGAATCCTTTCCCCATTGCTTGCTTTTGTCAGGTTTGTCAAAGAGCAGATGGTTGTAGATGTGTGGCATTATTTCTGAGGCCTCTGTTCTGTTTCATTGGTCTATATATCTGTGTTGGTAGCAGTACCATACTGTTTTGATTATTGTAGACTTGTATAGTTTGAAGTCAGGTAGCATGATGCCTCCAGCTTTGTTCTTTTTGCTTAGGATTGTCTTGGCTATATGGGCTCTTTTTTGGTTCCATATGAAATTTAAAGTAGTTTTTTTCCTAATTCTCTGAAGAAAGTCAGTGATAGCTTGATGGGAATAGCATTGAATCTATAAATTATTCTGGGCAGTATAGCCATCTGCATATTATTGATTCTTCCTGTCAATGAACATGGAATGTTTTTTCATTTGTTTGTGTCCTCTCTTATTTCCTTGAGCAATGGTTTGTAGTTCTCCTTGAAGAAATCCTTCACATCCCTTCAATGGTTTGTAGTTCTCCTTGAAGAGGTCCTTCACATCCCTTGTAAGTTGTATTCCTAGGTATTCTATTCTCTTTGTAGCAATTGCAAATGGGACTTCACTCATGATTTGGCTGTCTGTCTATTTTGGGGTGTAGGAATGCTTGTGATTTTTGCACATTGATTTTGTATCCTGAGACTGTGGAAATTGCTTATCAGCTTAAGGAGTTTTGGGGCTGAGATGATGGGGTTTGCTAAATATACAATTATGTCATCTGCAAACAGAGACAATTTGATTTCCTCTCTTCCTATTTGAATATACTTATTTCTTTCTCTTGCCTGATTGCCGTGGCCAGAAGTTCTAATACTATGTTGAATAGGAGTGGTGAGAGAGGGCATCCTTGTCTTGTGCCAGTTTTCAAAGGGAATGCTTCCGTCTTTTGCCCATTCAGTATGATATTGGCTATGGGTTTGTCATAAATAGCTCTTCTTATTTTGAGATATGTTACATCAATACCTAGTTTATTGAATGTTTTTAGCATGAAAGGGTGTTGAATTTTACTGAAGGCCTTTTCTGCATCTGTAGAAATAATCATGTGTTTTTTGTCATTGATTCTGTTTATGTGATAGGTTACGTTTATTGATTTGCATGTGTTGAACCAACCTTGCATGCCAGGGATGAAGCTGACTTGATCGTGGTGGATAAGCTTTCTAATGTGCTGCTTGTGGTTTTGGTTTGTCAGTATTTTACCGAGGATTTTCGATCAATGTTCGTCAGGGATATTTGCCTAAAATTTCCTTTTTTGTTGTGTTTCTGCCAGATTTTGGTATCAGGATGATGTTGGCGTCATAAAATGAGTTAAGGAGGACTTCTTATTTTTCTATTGTTTAGAATAGTTTCAGAAGGAATGGTACCAGCTCCTCTTTGTACCTCTGGTAGAGTTCAGCTGTGAATCTATCTGGTCCTGGGCTTTTTTTGGTTGGTAGGCTATTAATTACTGCCTCAATTTCAGAACTTGTTATTGGTCTATTCAGGGATTTGGCTTCTTCATGGTTTAGACTTGGGAGGCTGTATGTGTCCAGGAATTTATCAGTTTTTTCTAGATTTCCTAGTTTATTTGCATAGAGGTGTTTACAGTATTCTCTGATGGTAATTTGTATTTCTGTGGGATTAATGGTGGTATCCCCTTTATCATTTTTCATTGTGTCTATTTGATTCTTCTCTCTTTTCTTCTTTATTAGTCTGACTAGTGGTCTACCTATTTTGTTAATCTTTTCAAAAACCAGCTCCTGGATTCGTTGATTTTTTGAAGGGTTTTTCATGTCTCTATCTCCTTCACTTCTGCTCTGATCTTAGTTATTTCTTGCCTTCTGCTAGCTTTTTAATTTGCTTGCTCTTGCTTCTCTCAAATCCTTTAATTTGATGTTAGGGTGTCAATTTTAGATCTTTCTTGCTTTCTGATGTGGGCATTTAGTGCTATACATTTCCTTCTATATACTGCTTTAGCTGTGTCCCAGAGATTCTGGTATGTTGTGTCTTTGTTCTCATTGGTTTCGAAGAACTTATTTATTTCTGCCTTAACTTTATTATTTACCCAGTAGTCATTTCATTCAGGAGCAGGTTGTTCAGTTTCCATGTAGTTGTGCAGTTTTGAGTGAGTTTCTTAATCCTGAGTTCTAATTTGATTGTACTGTGGTCTGAGAGACTGTTATGATTTCCGTTCTTTTGCATTTGCTGAGGAGTGTTTTACTTCCAATTATGTGGTCAATTTTAGAATAAATGCTAAGTGATGCTGAGAAGAATGTATATTCTGCAGATTTGGGGTGGAGAGTTCTGTAGATGTGTATTAGGCCCACTTGTTCCAGAGCTGAGTTCAAGTCCTGAAGAATCTGGTTAATTTTCTGTCTCATTGATCTAATATTGACAGTGGGGTGTTAAAGTCTCCCACTATTATTGTGTGGGAGTCTCAGTCTCCTTGTAGATCTCTAGGAACTTGCTTTATGAATCTGGGTGCTCCTGTATTGGGTGCATATATATTTAGGGTAGTTAGCTCTAATTGTTGCATTGATCCCGTTACCACTATGTAATGCCCTTCTTTGTCTTTTTTGATATTTGATGGTTTAAAGTCTGTTTTATCAGAGACTAGGATTGCAACCCCTGCTTTTTTTTTTTTTTTTTTTTTTGCTTTCCATTTGCTTGGTAAATCTTCCTTCATTCCTTTATTTTGAGCCTATGTGTGTCTTTGCATGTGAGATGGATCTCCCGAATATAGCACAGCAATGAGTCTTGACTCTACCCCATTTGCCAGTCTGTGTCTTTTAATTGAGGCATTTAGCCCACTTACACTTAAGGTTAATATTGGTATGTGTGAATTTGATCCTGTCATCATTATGCTAGCTGGTTATTTTGCACATTAGTTGATGCAGTTTCTTCATAATGTCGTTGGTCTTTATATTTTGGTATGTTTTTGCAGTGGCTGGTACCAGTTTTTCCTGTCTATATTTAGTGCTTCCTTAAGGAGTTCTTGTAAGGCAGGACTGATGGCAACAAAATTCCTCAGCATTTGCTTGCCTGTTAAGGGTTTTTTTCTCCTTTGCTTATGAAGCTTAGTTTGGCTGGATATGAAATTCTGGGTTGAAAATTCTTTTCTTTAAGAATGTTGAATATTGGCCCCCACTCTCTTCAGCTTGTGGGACTTGTGCAGAGATCTGCTGTTAGTCTGATGGGCTTCCCTTTGTAGGTAACCTGACGTTTCTCTCTGGCTGCTGTTAACATTTTTTCCTTCATTTCAACCTTGGTGAATCTGATGATTATAAGTCTTGGGGTTGCTCTTCTCGAGGAGTATCTTTGTGGTGTTCTCCGTAGTTCCTGAATTTGAATGTTGACCTGTCTTGCTAGGTTGGGAAAATTCTCCTGAAGTGTGTTTTCCAACTTGGTTCCATTTTCCTGCTCACTTTCAGGTATACCAATCAAATGTAGGTTTGGTCTTTTCACATAGTCCCATATTTCTTGGACACTTGTTCATTTCTTTTCATTCTTTTTTCTCTAATGTGGTCTTCATACTTTATTTCATTAAGTTGATCTTTGATCTCTGATATCCTTTCTTCTGCTTGATCAATTTGGCTATTGATACTTGTGTATGCTTCACAAAGTTCTCGTGTTGTGCTGTTTTTTTCAGCTCCATTAGGTCATTTATGTTCTTCTCTAACCTGGTTATTCTAGTTAGCAATTCCTCTAACCTTTTATCAAGGTTCTTAGCTTCCTTGCACTGAGTTAGAACATGCTCCTTTAGCTCAGAGGAGTTTGTTATTACCCACCTTCTGAAGCCTACTTCTGTCAATTCATCAAACTCATTCTCCATCTAGTTTTGTTCCCTTGCTGGCGATGAGTTGTGATCCTTTGGAGGACAAGAGGCATTCTGATTTTTGGAATTTTCAGCATTTTTGTGCGGTTTTTTTTTTGTCATCTTTGTGGATTTATCTACCTTTGATCTTTGATGCTGATGACCTTTGGATGGGGTTTTTGCGTGGTCATCCTTTTCGTTGATGTTGATGTTATTGCTTTCTGTTTGTTAGTTTTCCTTCTAACAGGCCCCACTTCTGCAGGTCTGCTGGAGTTTGCTGGATATCTACTCCAGACCCTGTTTACCTGGGTATCATCAGTAGAGGCTGCAGAACAGCAAAGATTGGTGCCTGCTCCTTCCTCTGGAAGCTTCATCCCAGAGGGGCACCCACCAGATGCCAGCCAGAGGTCTCCTCTGTGGGGTGTCTGTTGGCCCCTGCCGGGAGGTGTCTCGCAGTCAGGAGGCACAGGGGTCAGGAACCCACTTGGGGAGGCAGTCTGTCCCTTAGCAGAGCTCAAGTGCTGTGCTGGGAGATCTGCTACTCTTTTCAGAGCTGGCAGGCAGGAATGTTTAAGTCTGCTGAAGCTGTGCCCACAGCCACCCCTTCCCGAGGTGCTCTGTCCCAGAGAGATGGGAGTTTTATCTATAAACCCCTGACTGGGGCTGCTGTCTTTCTTTCAGAGATGCCCTGCTCAGTGAGGAGGAATCTAAAGAGGCAGTCTGGCTACAGTGGCTTTGCCGCACTGTGGTGGGTTCAACCCAGTCTGAACTTCCTGGCATCTTCGTTTATACTGTGAGAGGAAAACTGCTTACTCAAGCCTCAGTAATGGTGGATCTCCCTTCCCCCACCCAGCTCGAGCATCCCAGGTTGACTTCAGACTTCTGTGCTAGCAGCGAGAATTTCAAGCCAGGGAATCTTAGCTTGCTGGACTCTGTAGGGGTGGGACCCACTGAGCAAGACCACTTGGCTCCGTGGCTTCAGCTCCCTTTCCAGGGGAGTAAATGGTTTTGTCTCCCTGGGGTTCCAGGTGCCACTAGGGGAAAAAAAAAAAAAAAAAAAAAAAAAAAACCCAAAAAACACAAAAAAACCTGCAGCTAGCTCAGTGTCTGCCCAAACAGCCACCCAGTTTTGTGCTTGAAACCCAGCGACCTGGTGTTATAGGCACCTGAGCAAATCTAATGGTCTGCAGGTTGCAAAAACCATGGGAAAAGCATAGTATCTCAGCCGGATAGCACTGTCCCTCGTGGCACAGTCCCTCACGGCTTCCCTTGGCTTGGGGTGGGAGTTCCCTGGCCCCTTGCACTTCCCAGGTGAGGCAACACCCCACCCTGCTTCTGCTCTGCCTCCCTGGGCTGTACCCACTGTCTAACCAGTTCTCATGAGATGAACCAGGTACCTCAATTGGAAATGCAGAAATCACCTACCTTCTTCATTGATCTTCCTGGGAGCTGCAGACTGGAGCTGTTCCTATTTGGCCATCTTGCCAGATCACTAGATTAATTTTCTTCATAGCACTTAATGTTAAAAAGCAACATTTGTTCTTTATTTCCTATGTGAAAGTAAGCTGCTTGAAGGCAAGGAGTTTACCCCATTATCAGGAAGAGTGTCTAGCATATAGTAGCCACTAAATAAATAGTTGCTGAGTGAATGAATAACTTTACCTCAGAAGGAAGGAAGGATTTTAAACACAATCCCAAGGCCAGTTCCTCTCACCCCACATGTTTCCATGCCGTGACTCTGCTGGACGGTCGCAAGGTGCTCTGACACTCAGAACCTCTGGAATACATGTGATATTGCCACTCCCAGATTTTCCCACTGTCATTCACTCCTACCCTGTCCTTCTTCATCATTAGTCAACAGCAGTGTCACTCACCCTCTCCACCTTTGTAGTGCAGACAATTCCCCATTTCTCTGGCTGGTTCAGACCTTATCTGCTGGGCCAGTGACAAGCAGCAGGGACAGGAGAAAGGCTGTCAGATTGCTCCCTTTCTGGAGGTAAAAAATGAGAAGGTTACAAATGTGTCTTTCAATCTAATTCCACCAGTCTTGTAGTTTATAAAAATTCCTCCTAGAGTTGGGCAATAGCTTGACTGTCAGTACTAGCTCTGGCCAGTGTAAATACTTACATTTCATTCTGGATTTTCTTGGATTTTAATGAAAAATTGGGACACCAGGCATCAGTCTTCACACTACAGTCTGCTGTCAAATAGAATTTCCTTTTTTCCTTTATTTTAAAATATACAGCCCCAGTCAACAAATAAACACATTTGTCTTCTTCCCCAACCCCCTCATATCCACCCAAAGGTAATGAGGAATTAGGCAGAATGTATAATTTTCATTAAAATATTTGTTTACCCATTCCTTGAAAGCTACTTTCAGAAGTGTGAGGTTCCCACTAAAAGAAGTTAACTCTGATGCTGACTTTTTAATAATTCTAGGTTTGAACTGAACACACCTCCCATGGGGAGAATGTGGAGTGGCAGGTGGCACTTCTGGAAGACTGGCCATGTTCCTGCCTGTTTGTCCCTGCTCACCCCTACCCCCAACTATGAATATAGCAGTTCTGACCTGTAAATATGTATGACAAGCAGAGACATGGCATCTTTCAGGGCTTGACACTGAGGATTTCCACAGCTGGGGACCCGACAGAGGGAGAGGCAGCTCATTCAAGGGAAACAACAAGTTCTCTTGACATAATGGGCCTGGAAAGTAGATGTGGGATCTGTCAAAGGAGCTTCTCTCTTCTCCATATTGACAGCTCGTGCTTGCTCCATGACATGCTTGCTGCAGAAACATGACCTGGAACTGATGTGTTCTGACAGAAACAAGCTGGGAGATTTCAGGCATGCTCTCTCTGTCTTTCTCTCTCTCTCTCTCTGCCTTTTTCTCAACTCACTGATGGTGCTGAACTGTTGAAGAGGAATGGGGCCATGTAGCTGTCAGAACAGGGTCCCCAGCCCCACCGTCAATGCCTTCCTGAAAGCCATGCTCCTTGGCCTATTAAATCCACATGGAGGCTGTTCCTGGAAGTCTTGGAAGAATGCGCTGTTATCTGAATGTGGGATTTTACTGTACATAGAACACAACTCTGTTGTGATATCTGCAAAACAGGGATTGAAAGAATGAAAAAAAAACCCACTTGTAGAGACAGGTAGTGTGGTAACCAAGATAACAAGAACTTAATATAGAAAAAGGACACTGTTAATTTTGATGTTGAAAGATAATCTATTATGATCAGTCTTGATTGCCTATATCAGTACACTTGAACTCTCTCTGTGTAGTTTTAAAATTTCTTTTTGGGAGTGAGGATTAATCAAATTTTACTTTGAAAAATTCTACCCAGATGATCAAGCATTACATTAATCAATTCATTCAACAGGTATTGAAAGAGTATTTACTATGTGTTATGTACTGGGAATATAATGGTGTAGAAGAGGAGGGTGTTTCCCATCGGGTTTGTCTTTATCAAAGGCTTGGACTGATCAAAACAAGTACACAAATAGGAGAATTATAACATCTGATAAAGTATATGAAAGAAATGAATGAGGGGCTGAACCAGAGAATATGAAGGAGGGGTAAAGGACTGAAGCCAATATTTATAGTGAGATTCCAAAGATGAGATTAGAATATTCACATGAGGAAGTGGGAAAGGGCATCCAGGAAGGGGTAGCAGTGAATTCAAAGGCCCTGTGATAGGAGAGGGCAGGATCTGTCCAAAGAACTGATGGAAAACCAGTGTGGCAGAAGTTAGGGGGGGTAAGGGGGCAGAGGAGCTGAAGAAATGGGCAAGGGCAATATGGAGGACACGGCAAGGAGTTTGGATTTTGTTCTACATGTGATGGGAAGCCAGTAAAGACATGTAAGTTGGAAAGTGACATAATCCATTATATACACACAGGCACACACTTTATAAAACAAAAAACAAAAACTTAAAGTATAGCCTTTTCCCCAGAACCATCTGAGAATAAGTTGCAATATGATGTCCTGTATCAGTTATCTATTGTCTAACAAATTACCCTAAAGTTTAGCAGCTTTAGGAATGAGATTATGTGTTCAGAATGTATTTAATTCTAAAATAAAGGGAGAAAGGAAGTTCTATTTGACTGCAGACAGCAGAATGTAGTTTGAAGACTGATGCCTTGTGTCCCAACTTTTCATTAAAATCCAGGGAAATCCAGAAAGAAATGTAAATACTAAACAACATTTATTATCTCAGAGTTTCTGTGGGTCAAAATCCAGGTGTGGTTTGGCTGGGTCATCTGCCTCAGAGACTCTCAGAAGTCTTTGAACACAGTGTTGGCTACGGCTTCAGTCTCACTCAAATACTCAACTGTAGGAGGATTCACTTCCAAGCTGTTTCAAGTGGTCATTGGCAGGATTTAGCCCCTTTCAGGCTCCTGAACTATGGTCTTCAGTTGCTTTCTGAGGATTGAGTTCCTCACTGGCATGTGGCTGGAGGCTTCCCTCAGTTCCTTGCCATGTACTTCTCTCTATGGGGAAGCTCACAGCATGGAAGCTGACTTCTCAGTGTGAGTGAGCAAGAAAAGGAGAAAGAGTACCCAAGATGGCAGCCATGATCTTTTTGTAACCAAAAAGGCTACTCTCATAAGTGATATGCCATCATTTTTGCTGTGTTCTATTATTTGGAAGTGAGTCACTAGGCATAGATGTAACTCAACGGGTGGGGATTATATGAAGGCATGAATGTCAAGAGGAAGGGATCATGGAGACATATTAAAGGCTGCCTACCATGTGACTCATCAACCCAACCACTTTGTAACAAGGACATTCTCCTACTACTCACAATACGATCCCACAAATCACGAAATTAAATCAATACGTTATTTATTTATTTATTTATTTATTTATTTATTTATAGACAGTATTGCTCGGTCACCCAGACTCTTGGCTCACTAAAACCTCTGCCTCCCAGCTTCAAGCGATCCTCATGCCTCCCAAGTAGCTGGGATTACAGGTGTGCACCAACACGCCCAGCTAATTTTTGTATTTTTAGTAAAGATTGGGTTTCACCATATTGGCCAGGCTGGTCTCGAACTCCTGACCTCAACTGGTAAACCCACCTGGGCCTCCCAAAGTGCTGGGATTACAGTCAATTACTATCAACTAATCCTTGGACCCTATTCAACTTTTGCCAATTGTCACAATAATGTCGTTTATGGCAAAAGGATGCCATTCAAAATCATGCTTTGCTTTTGGGTACCATGTCTTTTTAGTTTTCCTCAATCTGCTATACTGCCTCACCTTTCCTTGATCTTGACACTTTGCAAGATTCGAGGCTGCTTCATAGACATCTCTCAATTGTGGCGTTTCTGATGTCACTTTATGATTAAATTCAGGTTATGTATACTTGGCAGGAATGTCATAGGCGTGATGCATTACATCCTACAGAGTGGCGCATGGTTTTGGGCAACCTATTTAAGCCAGTGATTTTAACTTTGATCACTTGATTATGGCCAGGTGAAGCCAGACCTCTCTGCTGAAAAGTTACCTTTAAAATTTGTATTTTATTTAATGAATATTTAGTATGATCACTAATTTTTGGTGCTAAAATAGTTCCAGATGTGACCAGTGGGAACCCCTTCAAGGTGGCTTCTGTGTTCTTTTGATATGTTTCCATCATTTTATGAACACTTTCTCAATTTCCCACACAAAACATTTTCCATAGTCATCGAGTACTTCCCTTGCCCCAGACTTGGGATGATCCATTTCAATTAGGAGCCCTGGTTCTTTTTAGTAGAAAATGGTATTTAGACACTTGCGCTTATTGTTACTTTCGTGTCACTGCTCCCAGGCTTTCTCAGTGGACAGAGTTAGGGAGCTATATGTGTAAGTATGTGTGTGTGTTTACACATATTTACCTCTGTTGATTTTTATGTCCATTGGTATATATTGGAATCATGAATTCATACTGCTATCTCCAATTCCAATGCAACACAACAGGGTAAGTCCTGTTTTTATACCTTTCCATATTTGTAGCCCTTTTCTCCCACAGTGAGAAATATGGCTTCCATTACCCTTAATCTATTTAACTTATTTGATCAGTATCCCTGCATATAATCAGTCTCCCATTTTTGCTGCCAACCCTCTGTACCTTCCAGCATTGACAATCTCACCCACTTAGGCTCCAACAGCCATGCTGGGCTATTGCCATCTCCTCGCCCTCCTATGGGGATATCCTTCTCACCCACCCAGGCTTAGGCAACACCCACCAAGCTGTCTCTCCACATGGATGCCCTCCTGAGCTCTCCCTGGGTTCTGACCCCCGTTTCTGGGTCATTGTGGCCAATCCCCCACAACATGAATGCCTATGTTGTTTAACACCAGTGAATGGCTTAGGGGCTGAATTGTTGAGGAAGGGTAAGGAAACAAAGGAAAAAGAGGAGGAGAAGGAAGAAGAGCTGTGGTATATTTTAAACCAACATCCCTTAGATTTATCTGGAGAATGGATTGGAGAAGACAGGAACTGAAGCAGGGAAACTAGTTAAGGGGCTAATGTGCAAGGTCTGGTGAGAGGTGATTGTGGCACAATTGTGGTATGATTTAAGGGACATGCAGAAGAGAGAAAAATACATTATTTGGAGAGTTGAAAACACTTTTTCTTGGATTGCATGCAGAAGGTAAGGGAAAGGTAGAAATTAAGGAAAATTCCTAGATGTATAGCTTGAGCAACTGTTAGAAAATGATGCTCTTGGGCCAGGCGCAGTAGCTCATGCCTGTAATCCCAGCATTTTGGGGGGCCAAGGTGGGTGGATCACCTGAGGTCAGGAGTTCAAGACCAGCCTGGCCAGCATGGAGAAACCCCATCTCTACTAAAAATACAAAAAAAAATTAGCCAGGCATGGTGGTGGGCACCTGTAATACCAGCTTCTTGGTGGGCTGAGGCAGGAGAATCGCTTGAACCCGGGAGGCAGAGGTTGCAGTGAGCCAAGATCGTGCCATTGCACTCCACCCTGGGCAACAAGAGCAAAACTCTATCCCCCCACCTACAAAAAAAGAAAAAAATAATAATGCTTTTTAATAAGAGAGGAAGAAATTGGGGTTGGGGGGCAGTGTGTTATGAAAAATCAAAAATTATTTTTCAAATATGTCAAGCTGAAAATACGTGTATGAAACATTCAAAAGATGTTAAGTAGGCATATGGCTATGGTAGCAAACTCAAACCAGAAGTCTGGGTTGGCAATATAAATTTGAGAGTCATGAACATAAAAAAGGATAGAGAGAGGGAGGGCATTCAGGACTGACCCTCAGCAGCCCCCAAAATCAAATGCCAGACCTAGCAAGCAAGCTTGAAAAGGACAGGCTAGTGGCAGAGGAGAAAGCCCAGAAAAACAGAAGTGGTAACAGAGAACTAAGAGAACAACCTGTTTTAAGAAGGCAGTCATAACTTCACATTTCAAATATCATTAAGAAGACAAGCATGAGAACCCAAATCTTTTTTGGCTTTAGCAATAAGCACGTTGCTATGGACAAAATTGTGTTCTCCTCCACACCACTCCAACCCTGCAAAATTCATCTATTGAAGCCCAAGCTTCCAATGTGATTGTATTTGGAGACAGAGCTTTTAGAAGCTAATTAAGGTTAAATGAGGTTGTAATGGTGGGATCCTAATCCATAGAATTGGTGGCTTTATAAAAAGAGAAAGATTCTCTCTCTCTTTCTGTATCTCTCTCTCTCTCTCTCCCCCTCTGTATCTCTCTCCCGGCTAACCCTCGACCACACATACATACAAATAAACCAAGAAAAGGTCATGTGAAGACACAGTGTGAAGGTGGCCATCTGCAAGCCGTAAAGAGCTCCCTCACAAGAAACCAAACCCTGTTGGTACCTTGATCTTTGATTTTCCAGCCTCTAGAACTGTGAAAAATTAAATTTTTGTTGTTTAACCCACTCAGTCTATGATATTTTGTTATGGTAGCTGGAGCTGACTAATACAAAAGTCATTGGTGATCTTGACAATATTAAATTCAGTGGAATGGTTCAGGAGGAAATCAGATTATAGTGGATTAAATAGTTAGAGAGAGAAAGAAAATGGAAATGTGGTATGAGACAGTTTTGAGAGGTTTGCTTGGAATGACGGGAGAAATGGTGCTGTCCTGGAGGAGCATTTAGAGTCAAGAATGAGTCAAATGGTGGGTGATTTTGGAATCTGATCATATGTGGAGGGTGATGATCTCAGAGGAGGAGACTGATGAGGCAGAGTGAGGGGAGATAACCTAAAAGGGAAATCCTGGAGGGTGCTTGTGGTTGTTGACAAAGTGGAAGATTAGCCTTTTAAATGAATAGTCTCCGTGGTGATGGAAAAAGATGAAGACACTATGGATTAACAAATATATTTGTCATGTAGGAGAATGGACATCTAAAAACCATAACCTGACTTTTTTTTTCTTTGTTATGTGCGTTTCTCTCTCTCTGACCTTCTACTATAAGGTTAAATTACACATATTATTGCCCCAAGGAAGAAGTGGAGGGTACTGCCTTGAGTAAAACACAAAGAATAGAAGAGGAGGAGAAAATGATATGAGGGGACTTCCTGTCAGGCAGGCAAGGGGAGGACAAAGAGAGGAGATGCCAGAGAGAAGAAGTGTGAAAGAAAGAAGCTGCCGCACGAATGTTCTTGAGGTCTAACTTGAGAGTATGTTATATTGGAAAGTTCTAGATAGATTTGTAGAAAACAAAATTTATATGGCTAGTACTTACTTTCCTGAGACACAACCTGGGGTGGTTGAAATCCTCTCAAATGAGCCCTACATTTGAGGCAGCATCATCTCCAAGAAGGCAAAGGAATGGGAGATAAATCAAGGCTGAAAGAGATGCTTGAGAGATGCTTCAACAAACATCTCCATCAACACAAAGCCACTCCCACAGATTTGAGAAAGCAGCTGGTTCCAGCCCCCATTGGTGGCGGAAGTGCTGAGAGGAGCCAAGGCTCAGAATAAGGCTGAGGTTGAGATGGAAGTCTGTGATGTGGTGAGGGACCAGAGTATCATCTGTGGAGGCTGCTAGATGGCCAGAAGCCCACTAGAATGACTTATCCCCTAATGGCACTGGGGGCTCAAAGGAGAGGAAGTGGACCAGAGGCCTCTCTCCCACTGCTGTGAATTCACACAGGGTTCCACTATGTCCAGATGCTACCGAAGGAGAAGAGAAAGACAACAAGAAATGGAAAACATTTTGAAAAATTGAGTATTTAACTCCACAGAGACTATTTAACCAACAGCTTCTTTTAAATGGAAAGAAACCAAGTTACTCTTAGTAAACTTATTATCATTTTTTTTTCATGGAAATGAGAACTCCAGAGAAAGATGAGGTCAATTAGAGATAAGGAAAAAAAGTCACCCTTTCCCTAAACATGGCCTGTGATATAAATTTTGACAGCAATACAGTAGGTTTATTGGTGAGAAGTTGAATGAGGTTGCATTGAATGGCTTCTATGTTGCTCATGAAATGTGAGGTGTGAGTGACAGTTTAGAGGAAGGGCTCGGAGAGAGGTGTGGGAGTTTGAAGAAAGAGGAGAAGGTATAACATTGCTATCTCAGGGGGATTCAAAATGCACATCAGTATCTTTTTTTTTTTTTTTTTGAGACTGAGTTTTGCTCTGTTGCCCAGGCTGGGGTGATCTTGGCTCACCACAACCTCCAGCTCCTGAGTTCAAGTGATTCTCCTGCCTCAGCCTCCTGAGTAGCTGGGATTACAGGTGCATGCCCAGCTAATGTTTGTATTTTTAGTAGAGACGGGGTTTCACTATGTTGGCCAGGCTAGTCTCAAACTCCTGACCTTGTGATCTGCCCGCCTTGGCCTCCCAAGGATTACAGGCCTGAGCCACGGCGCCTGACCTGCACATCAGTAGCTTAAAGTCTCTGAGAAGCCCTATGTTGTGAAAAAGACACCTACTTAAATTTATATACAAGCTGAGGAAGATTCAGGTTTGATGGGTATCAAAGTTTATACAATTTGAAGGTCCTTTTTAAGAAAAAGAACACAAAATTATGAACACAAAATTCAGAACAGAGCCTTGGAAGGGACCTATGGTAACAGAAGATTTAGCTTCCTTAGCTTTACCATAAACCCACTTCTGTCTACATGTTACAATGCCTGTATTTGCTCACCTGAAGAATTTCCCCTCCTCACGCCTACTAATAACTCCCAGAATAGGCTTCATTCACAGCAATTTGGGATATGCTGGCATAGACTGTTGCAGCTTCCCCTAACTTGTTTCCTTTCTTCCATTCCTCATCTCAAATGTAAATACATCATCCCACAGTGTTATTTTTCTGGACATGATTTTTCTAGGACACCAACCTCATCCCCACACTACATCTCTCTTCATGACTTAGGTTCCAACCTCTCTAGATGAGCACCTTCCGCACTTTTTAGACCACAACCCACAATGAGAAGTATGTTTTATATTATGACCCAATACTCATACATATCATTGAAAAAAATTTCACAAAATCAACCTTAACTTTTCTATGTGTGATATACTCTAAGATTGTCTCACTGATATACTCAATATACAAACATAATCCTGGTAGGGCCGCAGTAAAATAATTCTTACAGTCGGCAGGTTGAGAAACACTCCCTGGTCAGCGTCGCACCCCGAATGCTTTTTTATGCTGCCATGCTTTGCTTTTTAGTCTGCTGTTTTATTTTTCTGTGTGGTTTGCTTTTGTGGTTCCCTCACTTTTGTGGATTGTCCTGTACCTCTGTTATGACTCTGCAAATTCTTTTCACTCCTCCAGTTTCAACTCAAATTCTATCTTTTAAATAAAGTCATCCGTTGAATCCTCTGTGCTCTCCAACATTTTGCCTTCACATTGCTATGGGAAATATTTCATTCTGCTTTTGATTATAATTAATTATTTAAAAGTCAGTCCTTTTTACTTCATTGTAAAGTCCTTGAGGGCAGGATCAGGTCATTTACAGACATGGTCATTTCTATACATCCTTCCGCATCCAGCACCCAGTATCTTGCCAAGTTTTAAAGTTGGAAGAAATAATAGTGGCTCACAAGGTTGTTGTGATGATTCAATGAGATAATACATTTTAAAAATAATGGTATAACTAATATTTATGATAACTTGTTTTAAACTGAAGTAGCTGGCTTATGGTTGCACAAATAATAACTGGTGTTGCCAGAACTCAAGGCAAGCCCGATATAGGCAGTCACCACATTACAATCTTATTCAAGTGCTTAGCCCATAGGAAGCATTCAGTAACTGGTAACTGTTATTGTCACTTAACAAAAGGGTGTTGAATCAAAGCTGAATGAATGAATTAGACAGAGACTGTAGATTATGTATAATAGCCTTTGGGCCTAGGGATAATTCCATTCATCATTCTGCTATTAGTTTGCTATTTAGTCTGCTGTTTTATTTTTCCGTGTGAGTGGTTGTGACTATATGATTAAAAATCATCAGATCAGGAAAATGAATTTATGGTCTTCAGTAGTCTTAACGGCCACATCAGATTAACTGCAAGACTGATTCAACTATGAACAAATTAGATATTAAGATAGATGAAAAAAATCCAATTTTGTCAAAAATAATTTTGAGACTGCATAGATAATACTAATTTTCTTCCTTTGTGCACTTTAGTTCATTTCAATCTTTCAAATACATGGTGTAAGGCACTGCAGGAGATAGCAAAAAAAAAAGCAATGTCTTTTGTTACCAAGGAATTTATAATCAAGTGTGAGTATCTTAGGGGTGGGGGTAGAAGGAATATGATGTCTATCTAAATAAACAACCCTAATAGAAGGCAGAGCAAGAGCTGTTTCATGAGGTTTCAATGAGCTCTGAGGCTCCAAGGAGGAATGAATTGTTTCTCCAATGAGGGAATTGTGGAGAGGAAAGGTGTTAAAAAAGTGGAATGAACAAATGTGATTCTGGTTCTCAAAATGAAGTAGCAACATTTTTTCACTAAAGATCATTGGGAATTATATAGATTCCAAATAAGATTCTAGTATTAATTATTAACAGGATGGTGGTGAGAAAGGAATCTAGTGATCATAAATATTGAAAAAGTCTTCTATGAAGACCTCAATCCTATTGACACTATTTGACAAGATAGAGAAAGAGGGAACCCTCCCTAATTCATTCTCTCAAGCCAGTATCACCCTAATACCAAAACCAGAACAGAACATAACCAGAAAAGGAAACTACAGATAGATATCACTGATGAACATAGATGCTAAAATCCTTAACAAAATACTAACCGAATCCGACAATATGTCAAAAAGATAATCTACCATGATCAACTGGGTTTCATACAAGGGTTGCAGAGATGGTTTAACATATGCAAGTCAACAAATGTGATACGCCACATAAACATAATTAAAAACAAAAATCACACGATCATCTGAATAGATGCAGAAAAAGCATTCAACAAAATCCAGCAATGCTTTATGATTAAAAACTCTAAGCAAAATCAGCATACAAGGGACATATCTCAATGTAATAAAAGCCACTTATGACAAACCCACAGCCAACATAATACTGAATGGGGAAAAGTGAAAGCATTCCCTCTGAGAACTGGAACAAGACAAGGATGCCCACTCTTACCACTCCTCTTCAACATAGTACTGGAAGTCCTAGCCAGAGCAATCAGGCAAGAGAAAGAAATAAAGGGCATCCAGATCTGTAAAAAGGAAGTCAAACTGTCATTGTTTACAGAAAATATTATTGTTTACCTCAAAAACCCTAAAGACTCCTCCAGAAAGCTCCTAGAACTGATAAAAGAATTCAACAAAGTTTCCAGATACAATATTAATGTGTACAAATCAGAAGCTCTTCTACACACCAACAGCGACCAAGCAGAGAATCAAATAAAGAACTCAACAGCTTTCACAATAGCTGAAAAAAAAAGACAAATACTTAGGAATATACTTAACCAAAGAGGTGAAAGACCTCTACAAGTAACACTACAAAACACTGCTGAAATAAATCATAGATGATACAAACAAATGGAAACACATCCCATGCTCATGGATAGGTAGAATCAGTAGTGTGAAAATGACCATACTGCCAAAAGCAATCTACAAATTCAATGCAGTCCTCATCAAAATACAACCATCATTCTTCACAGAATTATAAAAAACAACTCTAAAACTCATATGGAACTAAAAAAGAGCCTGCATAGCCAAAGCAAGACTAAGCAAAAAGAACAAATTTGGAGGCATCACATTACCTGATTTCAAACTATACTATAAGGCCATAGTCACCAAAACAGCATGTTACTGGTATAAAAATAGGCACATAGACCAATGGAACAGAATAGAGAACCCAGAAATAAACCCAAATACTTACAGTCAACTGATCTTTGAAAAAGCAAACAAAAACATAAAGCGGGGAAAGGACACCCTTTTCAACAAATGGTGCTGGGATAATTGGCTAGCCACGTGTAGGAGAATGAAACTGGATCTTCATCTCTCACCTTATACAAAAATCAACTCAAGATGAATTAAGGACCTTAAAGAGACAACCCACAGAGTGGCAGAAAATGTTCACAATCTGTACATCTGACAAAGGACTAATATCCAGAATCTACAACGAACTCAAACACATGAGTAAGAACGAAAGAAAAAACAAAAAACAAATAATCTCATCAAAAAGTGGGCTAAGGACATGAATAGAAAATTCTCAAAAGAAAATATAAAAATGGCCAACAAACGTATGAAAAAAATGCTCAACATCACTAATAATCAGGGAAATGTAAATCAAAACCGCAATGTGATACCACCTTACCCCTGCAAGAATGGCCATAATAAAAAATAAAAAAACAGTAGATGTTGGTGTGGATGTGGTGGTCAGGGAACACTGTACTCTGCTGGTGGGAATGTTAACTAGTACAGCCACTATGGAAAGTAGTGTGGAGATTCCTTAAAGAACTTAAAGTAGAACTACCATTTGATACAGCAATCCCAGTACTGGGTATCTACTCGGAGGAAAAGAAGTATTACACGAAAAAGATACTTGCACACACATGTTTATAGCAGCACAATTTGCCATTGCAAAATCATGGAACCAACCCAAATGCCCATTAATCATCGAGTGAATAAAGAAACTGTGATATATATACACACACACACATATACACATATATACATATATATACATATATACACGTATATATATGATGGAATACTACTCAGCCATAAAAAAAATGAATTAACAACATTTGCAGCGACCTGGATGAGATTGGAGAGTATTATTGTAAGTGAAGTGACTCAGGAATGGAAAACCAAACATCATATGTTCCCACTGGTATGTGGGAGCTAAGCTATGAGGATGCGAAGGCATAAGAATGATACAGTGGACTTTGGGAACTTGGGGGGAAGGGTGGGAGGGGAGTGAGGGATAAAAGACTACAAATAGGGTGCAGCATATACTCCTTGGGTGATGGGTGCACCAAAATCTCACAAATCACCACTAAAGAACTTACTCATGTAACCAAACACCATCTGTGCCCCCAATAACCTATGGAAAAAGAAAAAAAAGTCTGCTGTAGGTGGAATGTTTTGGTCATCTCCAAACTTATGTTGAAACATAATTCCCAATGTAACATTATTGGGAGATATGGGCTTTGGGAGATGATTGAGTCATGTGGGCTCCACCCTCAAGAATGAGACTAGGATATCTCCTTGTAGAAGGGCTTGATGGAGGAAGTATGCCACTTTTTCCCTTCTGCCTTCTGCCATGTGAAGACATAGTGTTCCTCTTCTTCAGAGGACTCAGCATTCAAGATACCATGTTGGAAGCAGAGAGCACTCCTTACCAGATGCTGGCATCTTGATCTTGAACTTCCTAACCTCCAGAAATGTGAGAAATTAAATTTCTGTTCTTTATAAATTACCCAGTCTGTGGTATTCTCTTATAGCAACACAAGCCATATCAAACTAATTTTTTTCAAGGGGGCCTTGATTATTAAATTGGTACAAAGAAGAAATGCAATATATAGAGGCAGCATCCAAATTTCATGATAGCCTTGGGAATGGAACAGAAGAAAAATGAGGAACATTAAAATTGATGAATTGAACAATTTTATCCAAAGGATGCTGATTAATAGATAGATGTTACCCTGAAGGACACTCTTTAGTGTCTTTTCATAGGCCTCTAACTTTAACACTGCTTGATTCATATTTAATCAGAAACTGGGATAAAGATATAGAAGACATGATCATTAATCTGCAGATAAACCAAAGCTGGGAAGAATGGCGAACAGTGACAAAATCAGGATCTAAATTGACCTTTGTTAGGTTGAAATAATGACTCAAATCTACCAACATATGGTCAGTAGCTTTGATCTTGGTCCAAAAGACAACAGTAGATTGAAAAGATGATGGAAATATGACTTAGTGACAGCAAAACACGCCTTTAGTTTTAATTAATTCACTAAATCAAGAGTATTATATGATTACTGAAACTATCACCATCTTCACCACACCACTATCACCACCACCACCACCACACCACCAACTCCACTACTACTGTCACCCTCCTCACCACCCCAGCCACCACCATAACTACCACCACCACAACCATCATCACCACCACCACAAGGACTTGCTGTGTTCTTAGGTTGTGTTCATGGAAAAACTGTTTCTGGAGTGGAAGGGATAGCACCACTGATCACATCACACAGAGAACTGAACAATACACAGTTTTACCACATGCACAGCCTGGAGATTATTCTGGGGGAGAGCAATTATATGAGTGAAGAAATCTTAAAGTGTGTTATATTCACAAAACTAAAAGGCCCTGGAGTTGGTTAGCCTGCAGTATTGAAGTCTTAGCAGGAATATGATAAAAGTTCCCAAATGGTTCAAGGACTGTGATATAAGAAAAGCAATGTAATTTCTTTTATAGAGCTTCAAAAAGCAGGACTAGACAAGTAGCATTGATGATAAGAACAGAGGCTTCAGCTTATTAAAACATTTCTCATTGATAGAGATGTTTGAAAACGGAAAGTATGACTCCTGCTGTAGTGAATTTTCTTTTTCTTTTTTTTTCTCCTTCAACTTTTAAGTTCAGGGGTACATGTCAGGATGTGTAGGTTTGTTATATAGGTAAATGTGTGCCATGGTGGTTTGCTGCACAGTTTATCCCATCACCTAGGTATTAAGCCCAGCATCCATTAACTATTCTTCCCGATGCTCTTCCTCCTCCCAACTACCCCCCGGACAGGCTCCAGTGTGTGTTGTTCCCCCCATGTGTCCACGTGTCTCATCATTCATCTCCCACTTATAAGTGAGAACACACACTATTTGGCTTTCTGTTTCTGCATTAGTTTGCTAAGGATAATGGCTTCCATCTTCATCCATGTCTCTGCAAAGGACATGATCTCATTCCTTCCTATGCCTGCATAGTATTCCATAGTGTATATGTACCACATTATTTTATCCAGTCTATCACTGATAGGCATTTAGATTGATTCCATGTCTTTGCTATTTTGAATAGTGCTGCAATGAACATACATGTGCAAGTATCTTTATAATAGAATGATTTCCATTCCTTTGAGATTATACCCAGTAATGTGATTGCTGGGTCTAATGGTATTCCCGCCTCTAGGTCTTTGAGGAATCACCATGTTCTCTTCCACAGTGGTTGAACTAATTTACACTCCCCCCAACAGTGTAAAAGTGTTCCTTTTTCTCCGCAACCTCACCAGCATCTGTTATTTTTGACTTTTTAATAATAGACATTCTGACTTGAATGAGATGGTATCTTATTGTAGTTTCAGTTTGCATTTCTTAATGGTCAATGATGTTGAACTTTTTCTCATATGTGCTGGCTGCATGTATGTCTTCTTCTGAGAAGTGTCTGTTTGTGTTCTTTGCCCGCTTTTTAATGGCGTTTCTTGTAAAATTGTTTTAAAAGTTCCTTGTAGAGTCTGGATATTAGACCTTTGTCAGATGGATAGATTGCAAAACTTTTCTCCCGTTCTGTAGGTTGTCTGTTCACTCTGATGGTAGTTTCTTTTGCTGTGCAGAAGCTCTTTAGTTTAATTAGATCTCATTTGTCAATTTTGGCTTTTGTTGCAATTGCTTTTGGCATTTTCATCATGAAATATTTGCTCATGCCTATGTCCTGAAGGAAAATCTATTGCCTAGATTTTCTTCTAGAGTTTTAATAGTTTTGGGTTTTACAATTAAGTCTTTAACTCATCCTGAGTTAATTTTTATTTACAGTGTAACGAAGGAGTCCAGTTTCAATTTTCTGCATATGGCTAGCCAGTTCTCCCAGCACCATTTAATAAATAAGGAATCATTTCCCCATTGCTTGTTGTTGGCAGGTTTGTGGAATATCAGATGGTTGTAGGTGTGCAGTCTTATTTCTGAGTTCTCTGTTCTGTCATTGATCTATGTGTCTGTTTTTGTAGTAGTACCATGCTGTTTTGGTTATGGTAGCCTTGTAATATAGTTTGAAGTCAGGTAGCATGACGCCTCTAACTTTGTTCTTTTTGCTTAGGATTGTCTTGGCTATTTGGACTCTATTCTGGTTCCATATGAATTTTAAAATAGATTTTTTCTAATTCTGTGAAGAATGTCAATAGTGTTTTAATGGTAATAGCATTGAATCTATAAATTACTTTGGGCAATATGGCCATGTTCGTGATATTGATCTTTCCCATACATGAGCATGGAATGTTTTTCCATTTGTTTGTGACCTCCCTGATTTCTTTGAGCAGTGGTTTGTAGTTCTCCTTGAAGAGGCCCTTCACTTCCCTTGTTAGCTGTATTCCTAGGTATTTTATTCTTTTTGTAGAATTGTGAATGAAATTTCATTTATGGTTTGGCTCTCTGCTTAACTGTTGTTGGTGTATAGGAATGCTAGTGATTTTTGCACATCGATTTTGTATCCTAAGACTTTGCTGAAGTTGCTTATCAGCTTAAGAAGATTTGGGGCTGAGGTGATGGGGCATTCTAGATATAGAATCATGTCATCTGCAAACAAAGATAATGTGACTTCCTCTCTTTTTATTTGATACACTTTATTCTTTCTCTTGCCAGATTATCCTGGCCAGAACTTCCAATACTACGCTGAATGGGAATGGTGAGAGAGGGCTCCTTGTCTTATGCTGTTTTTCAAGCGGAATGATTCCAGCTTTTGCCCATTCAGTATGATATTGATTGTGAGTTTTTCATATATGGCTCTTATTCATTTGAGGTATGTTCCTTCAACACCTAGTTTATTGAGAGTTTTTAACATGAAGGGATGTTGAATTTTATTGAAGGCCTTTTCTGTATCTGTTGAGATAATCGTGTATTTTTTTATTTTCAGTACTGTTTATGCGATGAATTACATTTATTGATTTGTGTATGTTGAACCAAGCTTGCATCCTGGGGATGAAGCCAACTTGATTGTGGTGGATAACCTTCTCGATGTGCTGCTGGATTTGGTTTGCCAGTATTTTATTGAGGATTTTCGCATCAGTGTTCATCAAGGATATTGGCCTGAAGTTTTCTTCTTTTGTTGTATCTTTGCCAGGTTTTGGTATCAGGATGATACTGGCTTCATAGAATGAGTTAGGGAGGAGTCCCTCCTTTTCAATTATTTGGAATAGCTTCAACAGAAATGGTACCAGCTCTTCTTTGTATCTCTGGTATAACTCAGCTGTGACTCCATCTGGTCCTGGAATTTTTTTGGTTGGTAGGCTATTTATTACACCTCAATTTCAGACTTGTTATTGGTCAATTCAGATTCAATTTCTTACTGGTTCAGTCTTGGGAGGATGTATGCGTCCAGGAATTTATCCATTTCTTCTAGATTTTGTAGTTTATGTGCACTGAGGTGTTTATAGAATTCTCTGATGGTTGTTTTTATTTCTGTAAGGCCAGTGGTGATATTCCCCTTATCATTTCTAATAGTATTTTATTTGATTCTTTGCTCTTTTCTTCTTTATTAGTCTAGTTAGCAATCTATTTTATTATTATTATTTTTTTAAACCATCTCCTGGATTCGCTGATTTTTTTTGAAGGGCTTTTCAAAAAAAAAGGGAACTTCTGCTTCAGTTCCTCTCTGAGTTTGGTTATTTCTTGTCTCCTGCTAGCTTTTTTTTTTTTTTTTTTCTCTTGGTTCTCTCGTTCTTCTAGTTGTGATGTTAGGTTGTTAACCTGAGATCTTTCTAGCTTTTTGATGTGGGCATTTAGTGCTGTAAATTTCCCTCTTAACACAGCTTTAGCTGGTATGTTGTCTCTTTGTTCTCGTTAGTTTCAAAGAACTTCTTGATTTCTGCCTTAATTTCATTGTTTACCCAGGAGTCATTTAGGAGCAGGTTGTTCAATTTCCATGTAGTTGTGTGGTTTGACCCTCTAAAAGTCTGGCTGCTTTTTGGTAGAGCAGGTGTGCTTTGTTGAGGGGGACCCTTCCTCATCCGGACTGTTTAGATTCTCCAAAGCTGGCAGGCTGGAATGGCTGAGTCCACCAAACCACGGAGATGGTGGCCACCCCTCTCCCAGGGAGCTCCATCCCAGGGAGAGATCAGAGCTGTGTGCATATAACCCTGGCTGGAGTGGTTGAAGACCCTGCAGGGAGATTCTGCACAGTGAAGAAGAATGGATCAGGGTTCCTCTTAAAGAAGTAGTCTGGCCACAATCTGGCAAGGCAGCTGTGCTGTGCTGTGGGGACCCTTCCTTGTCTGGACCATTTGGATTCTCCAAGCCAGAAGGCTAGAATGGCTGAGTCGACCAAACCCCAGAGATGGCAGCCACCCCTCCCCACAGGAAGTCAGGTCCCTCTCAGGCAGACTCCAGCCTGTTGCTGTTGGCTGGCTGGAATTCCAAGCCAGCGGGTCTTAACTTGTGAGGTACCATTGAAGTGGGGCACACAGAATGACACTGCTTGGCTCCCGGTATTCAGTCCCCTTCCTAGAGGTGTGTAAGGACGGATCTGCAGCCTCGCCAGGGGCTGAAGTATGCAAAACTCCTTGGTTTCTGGGTGTGCCTGAACAGCTGCTCTGCTGAGACTCCACCAGCTCTGTGTATTGGACCCAAGGCCCTGGTGGTGTGGACTTACGAGGGGATCTCCTGATCTGCAGGTTGCAAAGATCTGTGGTTCCTGACGGGGCCGCACAATCACCCACCACTTCCCCTGGCTGGGGATGGAGGTCCCTTTGGCTTCCTGCGCTCCCAGGTGGGCCATCCCACCACCCTGCTTTTCTTTGTTCTCCATGGGTCGAGTTGTTTGCCTCGTCAGTTCCAATGTGAGAACCTGGATATTTCAGTTGAAGGTGCTGAATTCACTTGCCTCTTTCATTCTCTCCTTAAGTGCCTGCCGCAGACCCAGCTGCTTCTAATCAGCCCTCTTGACCCCACTGTAGTGAATTTTCTATTGCTCTCTTGGGGCTTGAGCTAGTCATTCAAGTATTTGATAAGTAATTTGAGTCTGGCATTGCTGGTTCCTAGACAGACATCACTGAGCGTGATGGAAACCTGCGGGCTCAGAGGAGAGGCTGATGAGAGGATGTGATAGTTAAATGGTGGGATCATCAAAAAAGGGAAGTTCCTCCAGTTGTGGAGGGAAGGCATGGGACAATGATCTGGAGGTGGCTGTAAGGGATTTGCTGACCAGTGCCTAGGGTGTGATGACGGGGTACAGGATGAGAGAAATGGAGAGAATGGTACCACTAGACAGATCCTGCACTGTCGTGGAGGATAAAAATAAAAGCACATGTTAGTGGATGATATACAGAAAAGTTTGATAACAAAGTAGGCTGTTTGTAATCAAATGGAGGAACAGGAAGAAGCTGGAGGGGTGGTAGAGGGATCTGAAGAGGGGTGGGTTTGATTTGGAAAGCCTGAGGGTCCTGGAGCAGGTGGGAGAAGTGTTAGGGATTGTGGCAGCAAATACAGAGAGTGACAAGAAAGGAGGAGTTGGAAGGCCAATCTGACTTTCATGTAGGTAAGAAAAGAAGGACTAAGAGGCAGGATTTAATTAATGAAGATGCCTCTAGGACTAGTTCCCCATGGTCTACCCGCCCCCCCTCCCCGCCCCTACTCTCACCCTCAGTTCTCCTGCAACAGAGAGGTGAGGTATCACTTTGTACCAGACTGCAGAGTGCACTGAGCTCTTGGCCTGTGTAAATACTGGAACAGATCCTGAGTGCACACACTGCTCCTTCCTCCTTTACAGGGTTCGTATTTGTTTTTCTAATCTCTTTTTTGGGGAACAAAATCTAGAATATATCCTGAGAGTGTTTGGCATTCTGGCAACCCCTTATAGAAGATTCCAGACACTGGAGAAAGGAGGAGGAGCTGGGAGCTGGGAAGTGCCCTCATCACGGGGGTGGATGATGTGAAGCATAGACTCTCTCAGAGTCATGCAACCTTTCTATAAAGAACATTTGAACCGTTTGAGGGTGAATTTTCTGGTTTTGTGTCTCCAGGGTCTAGCCCAATCCTTGTAATATAGTAACTAGACATTGACAGATGTTATCTGGTTGACAGAGAGCTGGATCAGTGCATGAGGTTGCCATTCCTGGAAGGTTGACGCCCAAAGCAGGTCAGCTTCTGGCCCTGTTCACCCTTCTCTTTCCCACTCTACTTTAAAGAAACGCGGACTCCACAGTCTTAAGTGCTAGATGTGAGGCAATCCTATTTCTGAGGCATAGATTCTGAAACAAGAGGAACTCACGGGTAAACAGGATTTTTTCTCTTTGCAAATAATGAGAAGTTCTGTCTTAGTAATAGCTGGATTTGGTAGCAAGTAAAGGATATTTATAAGGATATCTTTCTTAGAAGTGTATCTAAATACTTTAACACATATATGGTCTTCAAAAAGTCCTTGTTCAGTATATGACATTGTAAAATAGCTGAAGGCATGCTAGAAACCATCTGTAGATGACATTTAAAGAGAAGTTGAATTTCATTTTCACATTCCATTTAGACTTCAGTTCTTAGCCATAGGGTAGAATTTGCCTCCTGTGCTAAATAGCCATATTTTGCTTGTCATGGAATCTGAAATAAGATAGCTCTGTGTACAATGTGTAATGCAATTGTCCTAGACTTGAATACATCTTCTTTAAAATGCTGTTTTTACAGATTGTTCCCATCGTTCCTATGGCTCCAAATAGCCCAGTTTAAAGGTACAGAAAGGCTGTGTGAAGACCTGGTGTCACTTGACTGTCTTCAAAAGGAGTTTACATCAACACTTCACTGAAGTAATCTGTTCTGTGTACTGGGTGAGCAGGAACCACCATTGGCTGTCAAGAAAAAAACATTTCCTAACGTC